>NC_092412.1:247384955-248051026 GCF_040894005.1 Engystomops pustulosus
GGTCGACCATGCTACGGGAATAAGACAAGTAAGACCAGCAAAGAGAAAGGTAACTCCACCAAGGATGACAATCATCCTCTTGGCTGAAGACCCTTTGGCACATTGGGTGCAGTTCATACCAAACACCGAGACAACGCATGCCAGGATTGAAAAGACGCAAGATGTCACCATCATACCTCGTGCAATCTGAAGGTCACGGGGAAGTGCAAGCTGGGATTGGTGGACTTGGCATTGGTAAATTCCAGTGGTGTGCCACACACATTCCATCCACAGACCCTTCATGTATGCCACCGCCGTGATAATGTTAGTGCCAACATGAGCAGTTCTCCACCAATGAGGGAGTACAGTGGCAATGATCGTCCCAATAAAACCAATCAGGGATATGAAGAAGCCCATCAGCTGCAGTGCCATGCTCGCCATCGTCTTGATTTGTCTGTACTCACATCTACCGTGACTTCCTCCCTTTGACTTGGTCTGATGTGTCTGAGGTCTCACACATCTCCCCCTACTAATACCTCAAGACAGAGTTAAACATTGTAAGAACAATGACTTTATGTGACCAATGAGCTTGAGACTCAAAGATTCTAGCCTGAGGATTAGCATATTAACTGCATGTGCTGGAGGTGAGCGTGAGTTATGGGTTTTCCTCTCTGGAAAATTATACACGGAATATATGAGTGGAGCAGAAGATGACTATTAGGAATGTAGTGTAGTCAACAGTAGTGAAAGGATTTCCCTCATATCTACTAAATAGATATGACACCAATGTCTTACTGGTAAAGGTTTGACCTACTGGACCACTAATTAACCTAGAACATAGAGGAATATGTGCATACTCTTACAAGGGGAATACTTAGTTGACCCCCAAAAGGTGGACATTTCTTCTGGACTGTTTGAAGGAGCAGAGTTTTTTCCTGATATCTGTACAGAATTGGATGTTCTTGCATGTATGCACAATGGCACTCACTTTGGGGGTCACAGTAATGACACTGAGCTGGCGCTGATGTGTTTTTGGAATGTTTGTGTTTTTTACTCCCCACTTTCTAAAACCACAACTTTTTTCATGTGTGTGGGCTTGTTTTCTGCAGGAAGGTACAGTAATTTGTAGAGTCATCATTTAATATTCAGTGCAATGTACTGGAAAGCTGGAAAAAAAAATGCAATGTACCGGGAAGCTGGAAAAAAATTCTTAAATGCGAGAGGTGGGGTGGGGGAACAAAAAAGGGCAATAGACTAATTGTTGGGCTTTGTTGCAATGGCTTTCACTATGTGGTAATAATGGCGCATTCCCTTGTTTTCCTTTCTTCTTGGGGTCAGTTCGATCACCGAGATAATACATTTAGATTTTATACTGAAAAATATTAACTTGGGTTTGTCCCAAGTTTATAACTTATCTCCTATCCACAGGGCACAGGACAACAAGGTGATCGGTGAGGTTCTGATTCCAGAAATTTCTACTGATCATGAGAACAGGACCCTCAGCATTCCGAAGAAAAGGGTCTTATTAATGGGTGAAGTGGAAAAACGTGTATGTGTCCTGATGCTTCATTCTATTCTGTGGTAGTACTAGATAGATGCAGGCAATGTGCTCAGCTGGCACTAACATAGTCATTGAATGGATCGGCAGGGCACATGCTCGTTTTACAATCTGGACAATTCTCCAGATTGTCAGGGGTCTCATGATCGGTGGAGGTCCTTGCAGTCTGACCTCGCCGGTCACCTTGTTATTCTCCTAGCCCGTAGATAAAAGATAAATTATAAGCTTGGGAGGAACCCTTTAAAATGATTTTTTTAGGTTTCACCATATTCGTACCTTCTTAAAGGAAACCTACCATGAGGAATCTACTATTAGAAATAGATGTGATGGTAGATGCCTCCTGCCTCTGCCCTAATCTGTAATTTAATAATCCTGGAACCTATTTTACTGCGGAGGCTACTGGGGCGTGTCCTAGCCTGGCCGGGCACTGGGAGCTAAGGCTACTCCCCGCCCAGTAGCCTCTGCTGGTAATTTACATATTACTGAAATAAAGTTTTTTACAAATTAGGTTCCAGGATGATTAAATTACAGATTAGGGCAGAGGCAGGAGGAGGAATCTACCATCTATTTTACTTCTGATACTAGATTCCTCATGGTAGGTTTCCTTTAATACTTTTTAATACCTCGGTGTACAGAGCTGGGTAATTTTTTTTTTGTTCCAGCTATAGTCTTTATTAATACCATTTTGTGAAATATACAGCATTTTGATCACTTTTCATCCAAAGTTTTAAATAAAGCAAAAATAGATTTTCATAAATTTTTTTCCCCATTATAGGGTTCACTGTTTGTGACAATAATTTTTATTCTAATGTAATTAAGTAACACCACATCTATATAACGCTACAGTCAGGCTTCAATAGATTGAGGATCACATGCACTTACAAGCCGATCTTGTATCTGTTTGAGCTACTTGAAAGAGTTACCTGTCGACTGAATGTACAACAGCTGATGTGTACAGGCCTCTACTTCTTGGACCCATTTAGTTACTACTGATCCTGTGGATAGAAGATAACTTGTGATTACAGGCAGTCCCAGGGTTACATACAAGATAGGGTCCATAGGTTTGTTCTTAAGTTGAATTTGTATGTAAGTCGGAACTGTATATTTTATAATTGTAGATCCAGACAAAAACATTTTTTCCCCCAGTGACAATTGGAGTTTTCAAATTTTTTGCTGTAATGGGACCAAGGATTATGAATAAAGCTTCATTACAGACACCTTACAGCTGATCATTGCAGTCTGGGACTATAGTAACATCCAGAGACTTTACCAGAGGTCACAGTGGACAGAGGGGTCCGTCTTTAACTAGGGGTCATCTGTAAGTCGAGTGTCCTTAAGTTGGGGACCACCTGTATTGGAATCCCCCCAGTATTGCTATGTCTTAAGAACTATTCGGCAGACCCAATCACTCTAAAGATTTTTAAAAGTGTATTTTGTCTTAACAACAGCCAATAAAACATTTTTACCACAGCAGTTTGCACATTTTAAAATTGTAAAAATATATGAACTAAGAAGACGGCGTCATAGGTATGGGCCCTGGCTGTGGTCATTTTATTTTTACGTTATACACTATACACAATTTTCTTCTCATTGCTTTCAATGCAGAGAAAGTCATAGCAGAGGCCACGATCCGAGGTCAATCATTACACTGAATAGACACTTAGAGATTCATTAACATTACGGGTCACAGGAAATATCCTCTGGTGTTAATGGAACCTGGAATATTTACCTTCCTAATGATTGCTGCTATTTTTAGAAGCCATTATTGTGCTATTTTTAGTTCTCTGCTCCCTGGCTTAAAAAAAAAGGAAGTATAAATTTGGAAAATGTGTGCTAAGTGCAAAGTGCAGCAGTATCCAGGCCAGTATGTGATTGGGATTTGGTAATAACTAACTTCACAGCGTGTGACCCATCACTTTTTTTGGTGTGACAACCTGAAAATACAGTTTTTCCACCATCCGTCCTGTAAGACATGTGTATAGGCAGGTGCAGCACTGGTACAACTTGTGTATTCAGTCTTCACACAAAGCCTTTCTGGGGGGAAGAAAGTCTTAACATTTTCCCCTCTGGCACTCCGATGCCTGTATCTACTAAGTGACTCCGCCCATTTAGTAGATTTCTGCCAGGTCTGACCTGGCAGAGATTTCGGCTATAGGCCGTGTCAGGGTGGAAAAGCAGGAGAACTGATGGGGATGGAGAGATTTTCAAGTCTTCTCTGTCAAAAAACTTATATGCATAATAAATCTCCCCCTCTGTGTTTGCCCCTCCTTTTTTATATCCTTCCATCTTAGCTTCTCCTCCGGCGAGATACCGAGCGTGCAAAGAAGTTTTTAATACTAAAGGCTTTTTTACATACAAGTTTTGTGAGTATTTACAATAAAAAATATTATAAACGATCGCAAACCCTGTTGCACTATTGCTGCGGTCTTCTCTTTTTCTTTGGGAGTGAGAGCAAAGGTGTCCCGGAACTACAAGTGGAGAGGTGTATTACCTAGGTCAGGATGATCTGGCATCCGTACTGGAATCACCTGCGAGACCATCCACCCCAGCAGGATGGACGCCGCCCAAGAGAAGTGAGATCGTAATAGGAGATTACCTCTACTCTTGTGTTCTAGACCGGAGCTACAAAGGTACTACCGGTACATCCGAAAAATATATTTTCCACCAAAATATTTCCTAGGTCACTCCAAAGAGTAGTGTCCTAAAACTACACCTAATAACATGCCAAAAAATGGTCGTAGAGTTTTACAAAGGTACTGTCTTATCCTTATTATCCTGCCGTATATTGGAATATTGGAGCACGGAAAAAACATTTATTTATTAGCTTCTCCTAAGCCTCAATCTCTCCCACACCAATGACTCTTCAAGTCCGTAATGCGTCTTCCCTGCCTACAAAACCCCATCGAATGGGTTGCATTCGCCCTCTATGGATTCTCAATTGAATCCAGAGCATTTTCACTCTTCTAGACAATTATGGAATAAAGGAAGTTCAACAAGATGCTCAAAGGAAAAACTGGATGCCTTCCCCTCTTACCCTGTTGTCGACAATTGATGCCTGAACTTGAGGAAAGTCCATTAATAATTATTCCCGGTCATCTCCTTTATTGCGGTACTCCCACAACTGAGCTAATTTTCAGCCATGAACTAGTCTATGAGTGATCTGTGGAAAAAGGTTCAGACTAGAACCTGCTCTACTACTTATTTGTCATGTGACTTGGTATAATTAAAAGGTATTGGATTTAGTTGAGCCTTGTGCTGTCCTCGCAACCTTGCCGATTCTCAGCTATGAGAAACTGATGTTTTCTTTTATTTTTCCTATCTGATATGCAATTTTGTATTATGCAGTAAAATAAAACGGATGGCACAAGGCCGTTTATAAACACAGGATAGGGCCTAACTTGCTGGTTGGTGAGGGTCTCAGTGATGGGACCCCACAGATCACAAGAATGGGGTCCGATGTATCCCAGTTGGGCCCCACGTCGCTCCCTGAGATGACCAGAGCAGCCGACACTCGACAGCTCCATCAGCTCCATAGAGCAGTCCGACGATGCGTAATCGGCTGCTCCTGTCATCTCCGGGAGTGACGAGAGTTCCAGACTGCTATACATCTAACCCACTCAGACCCCCATTCTCGTGATCCATGTCCCATCATTGAGACCCCCACCGATCAGCAAGTTAGGCACTATCCTGTGGGTAGGCCCTAACTTGTTTAGTGGGAAAACCCCTTTGAGAAATCTTACCGTACATGGCTGTTTTGCATGATTAGAAATGAAACACAGTAGCAGATAGCAAGTATCTCGATACCCAGCTCTCACCACAACTTCGGACGGACCACCTTCAATGGAGTGCACGGACTGGTCTGGAGCCTGACCACACATACAGGAAGCGAAGGAGAAAGTCACAGGTCCAGCACAACGTTCTCGGTGATATAAAATGAGGTCTTTATTATCAAAGGCTAAAACCAACATCAGGAACATACAGATTAAGCGTTTCAACACTTGCGTGTATTTATCAAGGTAAAGACACGCAAGTGTTAAAACGCGTCGGCCTGTGACGCTTAATCTGTACGTTCCTGATGTGGATTTTAGCCTTTGGATAATAAAGACCTCATTTTATACCACCGAGAACATTGTGCTGGACCTGTGACTTTCTCCTTCGTTTCCTTTTGCATGATTAGGCCCTAAATTTTCCCCTCATAAATTTCCCCTATATTATTTTTATGTGTAGGTCAAAAGTTTTTGTTTTGTTTTACTACTTTCTCACATTAAAAATGTTTAAAAAAAAACAACACATTTGTAGTTCCATTCCTAAACCTATAACACTTTTACACGTCAGAGCTTTTTGTGAGATTATATTTAGCAGGGCATAGGTTTAATTGTTAAAATGTTTGTGTTACATCTCCAATTTACTCAGATCTCATTGGTCAACACACTAGTTATGGCATCAGAGGGAGTGAAAAGGTTACAAACCGAACTGAGCTGAAACATTACTATGCAGAGGTAATGGGGCTACTCATATAATTTAGTAGAAACATACAAAATTTTGGTTATTTCTGTTCTGTTTTTGGAAGGCAGATAATTTACTTTGCTGCCCACAGTAGCCAATCACTGTGAACTCTCCATTTCCTAAACAGTGTACAGGCAGTCCCCGGGTTACTTACAAGATCGGTTCCATAGTTTTGTTCTTAAGTTGAATTTGTATGTAAGTCGAAACTACATATTTTGTAATTGTAGTACTAGACAAATCTTTTTTTTTTTGCCCCAGTGACAATTGGAGTTTCAAAATTTTTTGCTGTAATTGGACCAAGGATTATGAATAAAACTTCATTACAGACACTTTACAGCTGATCATTGCAGCCTGGGACTATAGTAACATCCAGAGAGCTTCACCAGAGGTCACAGTGGGCAGAGGGGTCCGACTTGAACTAGGGGTCGTCTGTAAGTTGGGTGTCCTTAAGTAGGGGTTTGCCTGTAATAAGTTTCTGTGGGTAACAAGACTACCTGTTGTATAGTTTTGATAAATTAGGATTCTCATTGAATATTATTATAGTTAAATATGTATTATTTCCATCATGCAGTGATGAAACTGGAGAACCCCTATGCTGTAATGCGAAGCTTCACGCTACAAGACTACGGAAGGAGATCTCCGCGGTGAAATGAATGAAAAATTTGTTCTACTCCCGATTAACACAGAATTTAATCTCGCCAAGAAATTGCTCTTAAAAACTGATCCTACAATGTCAACGAACTGAACAGTAGTAAAAATTGAGTATGAGAAAGGTTAACAGAGCTGGAAAGAGCCATTAAACTTTATTATAATATGTGGTCGGGGTCTGTTTACCCTGCGCTGCTCCTGAATGTTATCTCAGAGGACATGTAATGGCACCTGGCTGGGAAAGCAGATCCCCCCCACTAGTAACCCCGCTCCCCGGCGCTCCGCAGCGCTCCGCAGCGACTCGTATGTTATTTTATAGGGTAATTGCCAGATATTTTATGTACAGGAAGTTTGCCATGGAGGGATCTATATTAAGTTTTGCGTATACTTTATAGCCTGCTCTCCTGAAGTCATGGCACTGAGATGGTTAAATGTAACTAAAACTGAATATAATCTCATGAATATCAGCTCGCAGTATTGAGGCTGGGTAACTTATCTCAGTTGTTTTATGCCTGAGCCGGAGGCGACTAATGACAAGCGTTTAAAGCTGGACAGAAAACCCATACACATGGAAAGACTTAGATCACTCTCACATATAGGCCCACACTTACTAAGAACAGTGTAGTCTGCACTATGTGCAGTTACCTCTGTAGTGTGCAGGGGGCGCCAGATTCAGGATTCAGATTTATGAAATCGGTGCTCCCGGCACTGCCCCACAGAGTGCACCATTTTTTTTTTCGGTGCACCTTGGGTACAGTGCAGCCGCGACACAAATGTGTCACGGACACGTCTTAAATATATATGAAAGCAGTTTGCACCTGAAAGAACAGACAGAAAACTGGTGCAGGGTCTTTAGTAAATCTGGGCCAGTGTGATAGAATCAGCACAGAAACGGCACAGCTGCATTTTCTGTATAATGGCTGAACCAGGGAACTGCAACTCCTGCTCCTATTTTAATAGAAACTGAACTGCAGTAACACACCATGACCACTACATAAGAAGGGAGCTGTGATTCTAGGTCTGGTCTGATTGATTGTTGCAGAGGGTCCCAAATGCTAGACTCCCAGTGAATTAATATAATTATGCTTTACTAAGTTTGAGGATGCATTCACACGTTAAGGGTGAAGACACACATGGCGTTTTTAGGCCGTTTTTGGGCCGTTTTTAGTTAGTGCGTTTTCAGATCGTTAAAAATGCATGCGTTAAAAAACGCATGCGTTTTTTGAAAACGCATGCGTTTTTGACCAGTTTGAGTTAAGATAATTGCTCAAACCTGTCAAAAACGCATGCGGTTTTAACGATCTGAAAACGCACTAACTAAAAACGGCCCAAAAACGGCCTAAATACGCCATGTGTATCTTCACCCTAAGGCTTGGATGCGATTTTACGCGCATCCAAAATGTATAGTCGGAGGGAGCTTGGCCAAAACGCATATATTTTTCACTGAAACACATGCATTTAGCATTACTTACATGCAATACACGTGGTGCTCATTCCAAAACGCATACGCTTCTATCCACAGTGGAGTTTATAGCAAACTCTCTGTGGCTAGAAAGTTCCAGAGACTATGGGGAGATCAGTGAAGAGAGAGTGGGGCACATTTACTTACAGTGCCGCTGGAGTTCACAGAAAGTGCATTGTCCGACCTTAATGCACTGTGCAGCGATTCACTAAGATCGTGCGCCCGATATCCTGCGTGTGTCGCTTCCCCGCTCAGGTCCCCGGAGTTCACCTTCTTCTTCCTGGTGCATGTAAATGCATTGTCCTGCGACACAATTTGAAAGTTAAATCCCGCGCTCAGTCCGAATCAGCCGGATCGTCCGACAGCCCACCCCCTAATTTGTGTCGCATGGAAGCAGCGCAGCTGCGCCAAATAAAAGGGTTGTGTGCGCCACAATCCCAGAGCAGACACTTCTTGAATACTTGTGCAAGCTGTTTTAGCCCCCAAAATGATGCGCAGTCCGACAAAAGTGCACCGTGCGACCCTTAGTAAATGAGCCCCAGTATGTCTGAGATCTGCTGTCCAGACACATGGCCTGCAGATAAGGCCCTACCAGAGCCTCCCTTGGAGTACTGCTACATTCAGCTCCTGATCTCTCCAGAATGAAGCTGAGAAGCCAGAACGTGAGCCATACGAAATCCAACCAGCGACCTTGGGCCTGGTCCAGTTGAACTGTTACCTTGGCCTGATGCCTTACCTGTGTTTGTGTTGTGGAGTAAAAGGAACCTTGAGTTGATGTTCTACATCCCTTGCATCAGTGTGAACCCTGAAAGCTGCTAAGATCAAGAGTCATCCCTCTATCATCAATCTGGAGATCCTCACACATACATACACACATCGGGAGCGCTCCAGGGAGAACTACCATCCATCCGCAGCATCTTCCTCTTTCTTGCAATCTACCTGTCGGACTCCTGCCCGGCGTGGACGAGGCCTGTTACATCTGGACCAAGAAACCGTGACTGAGTTTAGCACTAGGCCGCACTCAGGCCAGCCATTCAGGTACCAGTGAGCAGTGAGGTTGCACATGCAAGCCGATCAAACTTATTTATTGTGTAAAATCAGTCCTTGAATAAAAGAGTTTTATTGGAAATCCTTACACTGCAGAAGCCACAGAACCACAATACAAGTAAGGCCCCTTAAATCAGGAACATATATTTTTGGGCTGTGTGTCCCCCCCCCCTGAATTCATTAATATACAGGCAGTCCCCGGGTTACATACAAGTTAGGGTCTGTAGGTTTGTTCTTAAGTTGAATTTGTATGTAAGTCGGAACTGTATATTTTATCATTGTAATCCCAGCCAGAACTTTTTTGGTCTCTGTGACAATTGGATTTTAAAAATGTTGGGTTGTCATAAGAATCAAGATTAACACCAAAGATTCATAACAGACACCTGTGATAACTGTTACAGCTGATCATTGTAGCCTAGGACTAAAGCACAATAAATTACCAATATCCAGAGGTCCGTTTGTAACTAGGTGTCGTATGTAAGTCGAGTGTTCTTAAGTAGGGGACCGCCTGTAATGTACAATGCACCACAATTTTAGCATAAACAGACCCCCACCGAATTAAAAATATTAGAGACATGCATTTATGTATGGATTATAGTGTATGTAGCACTATCCCACTGAGTTACCTTAGACATTGTTCTCCCCAAATTAATTCTAACATCTCCAGTGTCGCCACTTTAATAAAAATGTACTGTATCTTTTAAATCATAATATTCCGCCGGCCATAAATTATTATTATAATAGCAATTTAGCAATACAGGCAGTCCCCGGGTTACAAACAAAATAGGGTCTGTAAGTTTGTTCTTAAGTAGAATTTGTATGTAAGTCGGAACTGTATATTTTATCATTGTAATCCCAGCCAGAATTTTTTTTGGTCTCTGTGACAATTGGATTTTAAAAATGTTCGGTTGTCATAAGAACCAGGATTAACAATAAAGCTTCATTACAGACGCCTGTGAAACTGTTATAGCTGATTATTGTAGCCTAAGGCTAAAGTACAGTAAATTACCAACATCCAGATGTCCGGTTGTAACTAGGGGTCCTATGTAAGTCAAGTGTTCTTAAGTAGGGGACCGCCTGTATAGCAATTTACTTCACCAGAACAAAGCTTAGCACATAAATACAGCACAAGTATGGCGTTCAATACATAAGTACAGTGCTAGCTGCATCCCACACGCTGCCCCCAGTATATAGGTATCCAGCACACTCCCCCCAGTATATAGGTATCCAGCACACTCCCCCCAGTATATAGGTATCCAGCAGACTGCCCCCCCAGTATAAAGCAGACTGCCTCCCCAAGTATACAGCACATTGACTCCCTCCAGTATACAGTACACTGAACCCCGTAGTAAACAGTACACTGTCCTCACAGTATACAGCTGCCCCTCCCCACAGCTTACAGCACACTATCCCCCTGTATACAGCACCCTGCCTGCCAGTATCTAGCACACTATCCCTCTTATACAGCTGCCCCCCTATACACTGCCCCCCAGTATTTCTGTATCCAGCACACTGCCCACCAATATATACCGTAGGTATCAAGCACACTGCCAGTCCTGTACGCTGCACTATGCCCCTCGTTTCCTCCACCGGGTGGCGGCTGGGGCCTTATTGACTTTAAAGGAAATCAACCATTTTGAAAAAATAACCTACACCTTTTCCACGGGGAAAAGGTGTCTGGTGATCCGGGCTTTTTCACGCCTGACATCACATGAGGGTGTGAATTCATGCCTCTCGCGTGACGTCACCTCCTTCTCCCATGCTCCCAGCATAGGAGAGGGTAGTGCAGGGGCGTGCATAATTAGCAGCCCGGAGCACCGGACATCTTGTCCCCACGCTCTGTGCTGCTGATTATAAGTTTATTTTCTAAGTGATCCCGGTGTGTCAAGCTTAGGGGAGACAAGTGCCGGGATCAATTTTAAGAGGAGCAGATGCGAGTATTTGTAGGTTTTTTTTGTTTTTCTAAATGGGTGATTCCCTTTAATGGGAAATACCTCTTGAATAGCCGTATTGTGTACTCCAGCGTGTCCGAGAACCACAAAAGATAGAGCATGTCCTATCTGTGGATCGAATTGTGGCAAGGCCACCAGCTTCCTATTGGAAATGGAGAGCTGAGGAACATTACCCCCCCTCTTTTCTCTACCCAGGTGTGTGCTACGCCCTACACATGGCCTTGTGCAAGAAGCCAAACAGACATCCATAATAAGCCTACATACACATTATTTTCACACCCAAAAATGACGGTCCAATCACCTGTGTGTCATGCAGCCTTACCCAGCGATTCACGGGAAATGGATGCAAATAACCCGAACCAGCTAAACCATAGATGCCCGTCTGCTCTAGTGTTCTTGTATATCATCTGTATAGAGCAGGGTTATTGAAAGGAATGATATAGATAGTGATCAGGCTGAGTTCACACCATCAGGAGGATTGCGCCGTATCCTCACAACATATGGCACAAAAATATCCCACTGTATGCCTATAAAGTCAGATACGTCGCCCAGGAACTTCGCCACCCCTCTGAATGTGCACCATGGCTGTAGCCGGTAATTGGCTGCTGCCATTGAATACGGCGTTCCCCTAGTGATGTCACTTTCCTAATTTGGACAGTGTACATCACCGGGCCTCCCAAGCGAGGTATGGACGAGGCTGTGAGGAGGCATGCAATACGCTGCATCTGCACCTCATAGCCGTCCATTGCCTCCACTAAGTGCATACACACGTAGCTTCGGACGTCTTTCCATCCTGCATTTTTTGATGAACAGGGCGTATAGTTGTCAGGCGGAGGTAACAACTATACCTCCTCTATGGAAACGCCTGCGATCGGGAACGAGCCGCCGGTGTTTCTCGTTAAATTAACGCTTTTGCAAGCGCAGACAAAGCGCTACGTGTGGCGCCGGCCTAAGAGGGAAATTAATCATAGTCTGTTAGACTGTTTTGAGCGTTTTTTTGCGCAAAAATCTGGAGCATGGTAAAGTTCGGCACTTAGTGGTTTTGAGTCCCTGCACCTTATCTGACATAGTGAGTGCCTCCTATACAGATGTTTGCACGGGATCTATCACTAATTTGCGTTGAAAGTTGCAAAAAAGGCGCAAAAAATGCACCTACTCTGAGCAGCTGCATTTCCAAAAAACTTCACTTTTCATTACTAAAAACATAGATTTTCTCTTCCAAAATGAAGAATTCCCTCTATGCAACATGGAAAATACTTCGGAGCAGTTTTAAAATGTAAAATTTCCCCAGTAACGATTTCATCATTTCATCGGATCATCTCTGGGAGTGATTATTGTCTTATTGTACAGATCTGAAAATATAAGACTCATTTGAGGAAGATTTTTTTTTTTTTTTTTTTACATATCTGTGACTTTTAGGCTACATTCACACGGACGTATGATTTCTCCAGTCCCGTATTTACGGGCTGTATATACGTGACGTTTTTCATCCGTATGCAGCACGTATGTAACCCGTATTTTATACGTCCCCATAGACTTCTAGGGCATACAGAACTGAAATACGGGAGAAAATAGGACATCCTCTATATTTTTATACGGCTAGTATACGGTACGGAGTTAACAACGGCAATATAAATGGTCAGACGTATTGTCCATTGAAATAAATGTGGCCGTATGTAATCCGTAAAAAAACGGTACGGTACGGATACGGCCGTTTTCATACGTCCGTGTGAATGTAGCCTTAGTCCCTGCAGTTACATCACAATGATAGTTTTTTTGTGCAAAGATGACGCCCTGAACGTTCTGTCACATTTTCTCATTCTCTTTTCATTATTGCTCACAAATGAGATCTAGTAATTAGAGACAAATTTGGCGCAAATTTAGGCGCAAATGAATCGGACATGAGACAATTCCAAAACGCATTTACTAAGGCAAAACTAGATCCATCATAGATCAGGAGCCAAAAAGAAGAACAAACCAGGCGCAAAAATAGGTGAACTAGAGACCCACTATGATTAATGTCCTAAGTGTATACGTCAGGTGCTTTCCCAGCGTATACGCTTAGGCTACATTCACACTGCCGTTGGCCGCCGTACCGTACCGTAGCGTGCAACGGCAGCGCACGGGGAGAGGAGGTGAGCGCAGCTCACCCCCGCCCCTCTCCATAGGAACATATGGCGCACAGTGCCGTACTACGGAGAAAGATAGGACATGTCCTATCTTTTTCCAGGGTAGGGAGCGGTACGGTGCCGCACGTGTGCTGTACCGTACCGCTCCCGTAGGGCGCCGTGCGCCCATTGCCATCTATGGGGGACATATATCGGCCGTATATACGTCGGCCGTATATACGTCCCCCATCCGGTGGTGTGAATGTAGCCTTAGGGTATACAAAAAACGTGGTGTGAACACAGCTTAGGACAGTGGTGGCGAACCTATGGCACGGGTGCCAGAGGCGGCACTCAGAGCCCTTTCTGTGGGCACTTGGGCCATCGCCTCAGCACAACAGACAGGATTCAAAGAATCTTATTGCAGTTGCAAGCCACTTAAAAGATGCTGCTTTCAGACATATTTTGATACTTGCTTCTCTACTTAAACTGTAGGAAGAGGGAGAATGAGTAGACAGGGCCAAATTATCTTTGGAGGACCTCCTGTTGGCCCCGTGTCCCTCTGTACACTCATAATGAGTATAAAGAGGGACACTGGAAAGAAGCTAAAATGATGCAAATTTTCCATCTTTCTACTGTGTTGCTGTCCTCAGGAGGCCAATCTGATTGAGAGTTGAAGAACAGGGAGCAATAAGTTACTGCTTTAATTTTTAGTTGGCACCTCGCGATAAATAAGGAGGGTTTGGGTTGCAGTTTGGGCACTCGGTCGTTAAAAGGTTCGCCATCACTGGCTTAGGAGAATGCCTTTTCTTTCCTACATTGCACTTTATAACCACTAGGAGGCACATGGATCCTTTTTATGATTCCGTTGCTGTAATTCAGTCCTTTCATTGTTTGTTCTAGACTTGTGCACTTTTGTAATATTTATACATGATCACAGATGAATTTCCACAAATTAAATAAAATTAGCAATAACCTGAATTTCCTTTAATTCCACTTAAAGGAATAACTTTTTAAATTTTCACACATGGATGATTTTTTTCCCCTCCATGACTTTGTGATAGTGTTTATTTAAATATGCCCGCTAATCACTGCTTCTCTATCACTAAACTATATGTGAGACTTGATGGTTTAACATATAAGACTATGTTCTACTACTTAATAAGTGGCGTACAACCCGTAGTTTTGTTTGATGCAGATTTTGAGGGTAAAGAGGTGCAGTATTAACTCCGTGCATGTAATATGGTAAGCTGAGAATTATACTGCCTTGTCTGATATATTGGGGCTCATATACCCCCTCATTTAAGGGTCGCATGCTGCACTTTCGTCGGACTTTGCCCCTTTTTCGCGGAATACACGGCTGGGACAGGTATTTAACAGGTGTCTGCACTGGGATTGTATCGCACACTATCGTTTTTTGGCGCAGCTGCGCTGGCTTCTATGTGACACAAATCGGGGGGCGTGCTGTCGTACAAGCCGATTGATTTGGACTGAGCGCGGGATTTAACTTTCAAATTCTGCTGCAAGACATTGCACTTACATACACCATGAAGAAGAAGGTGAACTCCAGGGACCTGAGCGGGGAAGCGACACATGCAGGATATGTGCCCCGTTATCTGCTTTAGTGTAAGCACGATACATTTTCTAGTCTATGACTTGTCTTCTTTTTTTTGTGAAAATTGGAAAAATTTAATAAAAATTCACAGTTAAAAAACAAGGATGTGTATTTGTGTGTGTGTGTGATTTGATCTTGTATTTGTTTTTCGTGATCTTTTTAGGCCGCCTAAATTCTAGGGGGTCAGATAAGAAGCGCATTGCAATCTCACAGAGGTACAGCTGTACATTTTTAATAAATAGATAAATGTAGATTATGGGAAAACCCCTGTAATATTTATAGGCAAACTGGTGCAAATAAAGTTTACCATACAAAACAGCCATTGTCACTAATTAGTCAGACAGCTCTGTCCAAAACTGTGCTGGAAGGCTGTATTCATAGAGTTTCTGTCACAGTCTGAAATTTTAATAACTTTTCGGATTATTTTATACACAGTATTATGTACTGGTCTATACGAGTGCATCATTGCCTCTGCACTCGATTAGTTCTGCCTCCCCTGCTGGCTCGGCACGTGATTGCTCCCCCCTGAATCCCGCCTCCTCACTTTCACACTACCTCAGGCAGCAGCAGACTCCATTTTGTGGCTGAGCAGTGAGGCAGCTACATGAGGGTGTAGGGAGGATAGATAGAAGTTTTTACCCAAATTTACTACTAAGTTTTACTCCTGGTCGTGTGCTACTCCACATTCAGTCACAGCTACAATAGTTCCTGCAGGATCTGTGTCTGGTCCATGTAGTTATGTCAGACTCCTTTATCTGAAGAGAAAATTGTCTGCAATATCTAGAAGTTTAGTGTAGACTGAAGAGAAAACTCTCACACAGATCTTATATATTGCTCCAAACTCCTATAATTACCTTAGGAAGGGTCACTTATCAGGCTGCTGCCAAAATTGTGCAGAAAGTTGGTGTTTAGAGTTTCTGACCAATTTTATCACTTAGTTCCTAGCAATTTTTTGAAAACTATACATATTTTACATGGAGATTTGGTTAAAAAAATAACTTTTGTGGAAAAATAACCTGTAAAGTATGTCACGTAGAGGTAACATGAAGAAAAAGGCTGAACGTGTTACGTCAATGATATTGGGGCACACTTTTGTGTCGCAGGGTCTGTATTTTTGGCACCTTAATTGTATGTGTGTTTTTTAGGACAAGTTTAGATTTATATAGACGTGTGCAACGCAAATTACGATTAAAAAAGGCGTCGGTAAATTAGAAGTGCAGGAAAAGCGTCAGGAAGAAAAAGCTGCCCCCAAATTTAGAGACTAATACATTGAGGGTGCGTTCACATGTGGCATAAGTGCATTCTTTTTGTAAATGCAATGTACTTGGATAAATCTCTTCTCCGCTTATGTGTTCGAAAAATATATGAATTATAGGGCAGCACGATGGCTCAGTGGTTAGCACTAGAACCTTGCGGTGCTGGGGACCTGGGTTCAAGTCCCAAGGTCAACATCTGCAAAGAGTTTGTATGTTCACTCCGTGTTTGCGTGGGTTTCCTCCGGTTTCCTCCCACACTCCAAAACATACTTGTCAGCCCCATTGGGGACAGGAACCGATTTGGCAAACTCTGTGCAGCGCTGCGTAATCTGTGTGTGCTATATAAATAAAGGAATTATTATTACGTGTGGATGCACCCTAAAAGTTGTGGTGGACGAAAACAAATGAAATTTGTGTCTGTAATGTTCACAAAAATCATCCGTTTCCTCCCCTCGTTCTTGTAGACCTCTATGGGAAAGCTTGAGCCGTAGACATGGGCAGGAATAGGACCTGCTCAGATTGTTAAAGTGAACAGACTACATGGCTGATATTTAGAAATTCTTATAAAAAGGAGCGATTGGGAGCAAAAGAATTACTATGCTCGAGCAAAACTAGTGACAGAGGTGGAAGGGAAGTCAAACAGTGATGACCTACTGACAGCCTATATAAAGGGATGACTCTAGGTCTAAAGCTAGTTTGATATAACTTTTGGTAAATATGGGCCAGAGCTTCAGTTTTTTTTTAATGTAAAGTATATACAGCCTTCTACTTTTTAAGCATGACAGATGTTTAGGGAACTCTAAGAGGAATGAAAGCCCTTCTGTACTTTGTTTCTGCTGCACACGTCTACAACAAGCTCCCAAAGCTGGTGTGGAAGGGGCTTAAAGGGGTTGTCCGAGACTAATTAAAAAAACAAAAGGTGGCCGGGAGGGGGCTGCTTAAAAAAATAAAGATGTACTTCCAGCGCCCTCCAGGTGTCCCATTCTGCTGTCGCTCCGGTCCCCGCGCCATGTAAACAAACATGGTCGCGGGAGCAGTGCTGGACTCAGTTCGGCTGTGGCATCACCCTAAAAGGAGCTGTGTGATGATAACTAATTGTGCACCTGCTTGTCCATCACAACACGTGGACAGATTTCTATCCACTGGAAGTAAACATAGAAGCTTTCTATACAAGGACAACAAGCAGAGATCTAGAAAACCGAAAGGAATTGATACAGAAAGTGGACAACCCCTTTAAATCTACGCTGTGAATAGTCGTATTGAGCAATAGCGAAAAAGGTGCAGCATGTAAAATACTTTGTCACATGGTTATTAGCACATATAACTCGGTTACACCAGGTGCAGATATTGTAAAATAATTTTTTGAAAATGTTGCCTGTGGCCTTTTGTCTCACTAGTACACGAGAAATGTCCAAACTTTAATGCAAATCCTGCATTCCAGCAATCCATACTCCATATGATTTACAAATACAGGTAGTCCCCGGGTTACGTACAGGATAGGTTCTGTAGGTTTGTTCTTAAGTTGAATTTGTATGTAAGTCGGAACTGTATAGTTTATAATTGTAACCCCAGTCAAAATTTTTTTGGTCTCTGTGACAATTGGATTTTAAAAATGCTGAGTTATAAGAATCAGGATTAACAATAAAGCTTCATTACAGACACCTATGATAATTGTTAGAGCTGTTTAGGGTAGCCTAGGACTAAAGTACAAGAAACTGCCAAAAGCCAGAGGTCCGTTTGTAACTAGGAGTCGTCTGTAAGTCGGGTGTTCTTAAGTAGGGGACCGCCTGTAAATACCTGGGTAAGGCTCTCAGTAATGATACAGGACAGGAATATTAGGCTGTAACCTAGGATGAAGTGCAGTGTTATTGTGCATCTTCTCTTTCTCTCTCTGTGCAGTTCAGTTCAGTTTTTTCGTTCATTTTTTCAGGTACAGTTTTTGATGCCCAAACCAGGAGTGGAGTGAAAATAGAGGAGGAGCAGGTCCTCTCAATGATAATTATCACCCATTATCATCGACACCTGCTTTTGGCTTCAAAAACTGAATGTTTGGCCGCCCCCTTAAATAATAACAATTGTTAATACCATTGAATTATTATGGAACTTTACAGGCAGATGAAATGAGACAGGGTCCTCATGGAAATAAATGGGGTTGTGGTTCTAAGGATAAAATGAATGGACACCTTGGTTGAACTTGATGGACAAGTGTCTTTTTTTTTCAACCGTATTAACTATGATACTATGATACCTTTCATCTGAGAAGGTATCTGAAGAACCATCATTCTTGATCTTTTTGTGGCCCAGCAGTTTGGGTACAGGCGCACAGTGCACTGCTCACAATGCGTTCTCCATGACGATATTATTTAACCCCTTAAGGGCGCAGGGTTTTTCCGCTCATTTCTCGCTCTCCAACTTCAAAAATCCATAACTTTTTCATTTTTACGTGTACAGACGTGTGTGAGGGCTTATTTTGTGCGTAACAAATTTTACTTTCGCGTAATGTTATTTATTTTAACATGCCGTGTACTGCGAAGCTGAAAAAAATTTCCAAATGTGGAAAAATTGAAAAAAAAACGTTCTTGTGGGCTCAGTTTTTTCGACTTTGACTGTGCACTCAAAATAACACCAACTTTATTCTTTGGTTCGGTGCGATCGCGGTGATACCAAATTTATACAGGTTTTATTGTGTTTTAATACATTTTCAAAAATGAAACGAATGTGTACAAAAAAGACAAAAATTTTTTTGTCATTTTCTGATGCTAATAACTTTTTCATACTTTGGTGCACGGAGCTGTATGAGGTGTCATTTTTTGCGAAATGAGGCGACGTTTTCATTGCTACCATTTTGAGGTCTTTGCGACATTTTGATAATTTTTTATTTCATTTTTTATCTGATGTAAAAAGGGGTAAAAGTCGCATTTCGGACATTTGGGCGCCATTTTCCGCCTCGGAGGTCACCGCCGGCCGTAACCGTTTTTATATTTTGATAGATTGGGCATTTTGGAACGCGGCGATACCTAATATGTCTGTGATTTTTACTGTTTATGTTTTATATCAGTTCTAGGGAAAGGGGGGTGATTAGAATTTTTAATATTTTTTATTATTTTTTTTTTTATTTTATAAACTTTTTTTTTTCTTTTTTTTCCCCACTATTTCTTAGACCATCTAGGGTACATTAACCCTAGATAGTCAGATCGCTCCTACCATATACTGCAATACTTCTGTATTGCAATATATGGCATTTTTGCAGGTCATTCATTACAATGAGCCACTGGCTCATTGTAACGAATCTGCAGATGCCAGATAGTCTCGGGTCAAAAGAAGACATGAGGCTACCATGGCAACCGATCGCCGCCCCCCGATGATGTTCGGGGGCGCGGCGATCGTAAAAAAGATGACGGCGCCCGCGCGCCGACCGTCTTTTAAACACCGCCGGCGACTTTGCCGGCGGCAATGACAGGGTTAATAGCCAGTTATTAGCGGTGGGGGTTTTCTGCAAAATGCAAAAAACCCCTTCTTTTGTATGAAGAGGACTCAGCCCGTGAGCCCTCTTCATACACTCCTTATACCTCTGCGTCGTAGAGCTACGGCGCAGAGCGTTAAGGGGTTAAAATCTTATAAAGGATTCCAGTCTTAAAATATTGCATCTTCTAATTTTAAAGTGATCCCTAATCAGACTACTAATCTAGGGGACGGCTAGAGGGCTCCAAGGAGAACAGGTCCAACAGAACTGATGAACCAGAAACTAGTAGTAATACTGATCAGGGACAAGTGGAATAGTTATGGTACCGGAATAGCTAAATGTGGGAGAAAAAAAAAAAAGAGGAAAACAAGGTAATAGTGAAAAAAGGTGCAAGTTGTAGAAGTGCTAGAGCTCGGAAGTCAGAGTACAGAGAAAGTGTCAAACAACTGTGAATAGGTTATTTATGGCCATGATAGACCAGCAATTACCTGTATTGGGTTTAATGGGTTAATATGAGCTATATTTTGTTAGATTTTTCACTACAGTCTATATTTCATATACAGGATACTACTACCATATTGCATACAGGCGAGAAATCCATCACATAACTGACACAAGGAGCACACAATTCTATATACTACATACCTAGACGTGTATGTCGGTGTCATGTTCTGAGCTGTTGACCTGTGTAGGGATACTACTACCTTTTGTAATACAGGCGGTCCCCTACTTAAGAACACCCGACTTACAGACAACCCATAGTTACAGACAGAGCCCTCTGACCTCTGGTGAAGCTCTCTGAATGCTTTACTATATTCCCAGACTGCAATAATCAGCTGTAAAGTGTCTGTAATGAAGCTTTATTGATAATCCTTGGTCCCATTACAGCAAAAAATGTTTAAACTCCAATTGTCACTGGGGCCCAAATTTTTTTTGTCTGGATCTACAATTATAAAATATACAGTTTCGACTTGCATACAAATTCAACTTAAGAACAAACCTCCGGACCCTATCTTGTACGCAATACTGCCTGTATTGCTACAATGTCAGCAGCTCAAACAGTAGGAAGTTACCTTTCTGTCTCTTTTTAATTTCTTGGACCCAACATCAGGCTTGATAGACAATCACAAATATCAGGGGTTTCCTTTATGATATAAGTGATTGAATTGCAAATTCCCCTGATTGTACAGAATCTTCTTTTTAACAAACTAATTTGAACAAACCCCCAATGACTTGCTAGGCTACATGTGTAGGGACAATTTGATTAATGTTTTTCGCTTGTGTTAGCACCTACCTGGACTCCAGGGCTCGTCATATTTTTAGATAATCGTTCAGAGAGACAGACGCTTGTATAGGTTCTGGAATAATTTTTATCCTTTTCTTGAATAATATAAAAAACAGCATTCTTATTAGAATAAATTACTAAACTAATTAATATAGAAGAGGAAAGCCTTGATCTAAATAGGAATAAGAACTCGAGAGTTCTGTGCTGCGGATAAAGGGGTCCTACATAGTTATATAATGAGTAGAATAAGGAACCTCTAAGCATTCACTCTGTAACTAAATATTACATAAAAGTTCTATCAGTGACTACACAAAAGATTCAGAAAGATAGCGCTAAAGTTGTGGACGGGGCTTTTAAACATAAACTTATTACTAAAGAATTAAATGTTCATGCTTATCTTGCTGCCTTCCATGTCCTACTTCTGTCTCTTACCTAAAATACACAAAAATCTCTCTAATCCACCAGGGGGATCCATAATAACCCCACAATGTCATCAATTCCTACCAATAATTCCTAGATCAATCACATTGCTTGTTATTTTGATGGCAAAATATTTGTTGTATTAGACTGCACCACAGAATTATAATTTTGCTTATGATTCCTTTATCTACCGTCAACAGTTAGGGACCGCGATGGGGACGAGAGTGACCCCATTATTTGTTGAGGTTCTTTGAGTACATCCATAAAGAAAAAACCCCTGTAGTGCATATTTACTTCTCTATATAGAAGATGCATAGACGACCTCTTTTTTTGTGTGGTCTGATAACAAGAAATAAATACCTCTGCTCCAACCATATTCACAAATAGCAACTGGGGGGGATATTGTTCAACTTAAAAAGTAACCCTGAAAAAAATATTAGACCCATTTTAAATATTACACCCATTTATCTAAAGTATTCCAATGCACTGTATAAAACGGATTTACAATGTTCCTTATAGTCAGTAC
Source organism: Engystomops pustulosus (assembly GCF_040894005.1). Taxonomy (NCBI): domain Eukaryota; kingdom Metazoa; phylum Chordata; class Amphibia; order Anura; family Leptodactylidae; genus Engystomops; species Engystomops pustulosus. The sequence goes on from NC_092412.1 coordinate 247,406,778, forward strand.
AAAAAAATAAAGAAGAATTGTTAAAAATCAGGCCGTTGTCCTAAAAAAAGATTTCGTAGAAGGATACCCATAGAAAAGCAGAAAGCTCTGACTCAAACAGACAAATCTTGAACAATGAACATTACAGACTAAACTTTATTACTAAGAGTAATACCAAACATAAGTGATGAGAGAATCACTTATTAAAGGGAACCTACCACCACAAATCTACCTATAAAGGTAGATCGGGTGGTAGGTGGATCAATGGGACGTGAGGATAGCCCTTTTAAGGGCAGACGGCAGGATCGTCGGACGAGGGCGCGCAGCTACGAGCAGCTGCGCGCCGAAGATGGTGAGTAGGAGGGGTAAAGTGGCTACAGGGGCGTGGAGTAGCCGCCTCGTGTAACCTCAGATGCGGCTACTCCACGCCCCAGTAGCTGCATAACAAAATTTACATATTAGGGTAATAAAAGTTTCCAAAAAAGTGCGGGGACGCGAGGATTAGCCCTTAAAAGGGCTATCCTCACGTCCCATTGATTCACCTACCACCCGATCTACCTTTATAGGTAGATTTGTGGTGGTAGGTTTCCTTTAACCCCTTAAGGACGCAGCCATTTTACAGCTTAAGGCTCAGCCCGATTTTTTGGATTCTGACTTGCTTCGCTTTATATGGTTATAACTTTTGAACACTGTTACTTATCAAAACGATTCTGAGATTGTTTTTTCCCCACATGTTGTACTTCATTTTAGTGGTAAATTCTGGCAGATAAGTTTTGCGTTTATTTACAAAAAAAAGAAAATATGATAAATTTTTTGAAAAATTTGCCATTTTCGAAATTCTAAATCATTGCGTTTTCAGCCAGATCGATTTACCACCTAAATAAGTTGCTGAATAACATTTCCCATTTGTCTACTTTACATTTTCATAATTTCTGAAATGTCTGGATAATTTATTTTGATGTCACGCGGCTTACAAATCGAATATCGCTTTTCCGGATTTTCAGAATTGACTATTTTGGGGATAAATACAGTTTTGAATGAAATTTTACATATTTAGCATCAAAACCCCCTATATAATCTACCCATTTTCAAATCTGCACCCCTCAAGCTATCAGAAACAGCTTTTACGAAGATTGTTAACCCCTTGAGATCTTCATAGTAATTGAATCAAAATGGAGGTGAAATTTAGAATGGTCATACTGTTCCCTTATACGTTCATTTAGCACTAAAATTTACACATTTCCAAAATATAAAAAGAGAAAACCCACCATACAATTTGTTCTGCAATTTCTCCTGAGTACAAAGACCCCCCACATGTGGCTGTGACTTGTTTTATGGGCACACAGCGAGACGCAGAAGGGAAGGAGCGCCCTGCAGCTGCCAGGATTTTAGTTTCCTCATTGGCCCCTTTTGAAGGCTATAAAATTTTCGCTTTTTCGTTATTGGGGCCATGTGACGGCATTTTTTTTGCGGGATGAGATGCTTTTTCCATTGTTACCATTTTGGGGTTGGTATCACCTATTGTTGAAAATTTAGGAACTTTTTTTGAGGGCAGGAGTAGAAAAGCATCAATTCTGTACTGGATTTTTGACTTTTTTTTTTTTGGTGTTCACCGTATAGCCTAATAATCATGTTATCTTTATTCTATGGGTTGATACGATTACGGGGATACCAGACATGAATATATTTTCTTACGTTTTACTAAATTTGTCAAACAAAACCCTAATGTGGGGAAAAATCTATAATTTTTGTATTGCCATCTTCCAAGTGGCATAACTTTGTTACGTTTTTGGCTACGGAGCTGGTTGATGGCTTGTTTTTTGCGGGACATGTTGTACTTTGCACCAGTATCATGTCTGAGTACATATGGTTTTTTGGTCGCATTTTATAGCATTTTTTGTGGGATTGAAAAGGTAAAAATCATAATTTTTGGAGGGTTTATAACAGTTTTTTTTTACGGCGTTTATCGTGGGGGTTCAATAATGATTTACTTTTATTCTGCGGGTTGTTACGGACGCGGTGATACTATATATGTGGGGTTTGTGTTATGATTTAGACTTTTTTTTTGAGTTATATGTCTCTTTATATGTTTTGGGGGTTTGGGGCATTTTTAGTGATTTATGACTTTATTTTTTTATTGAATAACTTTTTTTTTTACTTTTTTACTTTTATACCATGGGATATGAACAAGTAATCATCTGATTGCTTGTTCATGATAATATTCTGCAATACTCATGTATTGCAGAGTATTATCAGTGTCAGCCTATACACTTGCATAGGCTGGCACTGTGCCAGTAAGATGACGTCACAGACGCCATCTTACTGGCAATTCTTGCAGGTAACTCTGGGATCCAGATCGGACCCCAGAGTTACTATAGCAACGATCGGCGCCCCCCGAAAACGGTTCGGGGGGGCCGATCGTGGGGGAAAGACACCCCAGATACTTGTTAGATGCCGCGGTCGCGCTGACCGCGGCATCTAAAGGGTTAAGCACCCGCGATCGGAGACAACTCCGATCGCGGGTGTTACACTGGGGTGCCGGCTATTAGTTACAGCCGGCACCCCGTGTTTCCCGATGCCGGTTCGGCTCTGATCCAGAGCCGAGCCGGCATAAGCGCCGTGGCGGATATATCCGCCACTGAGCGCTAAGTCACTGCGCTCCGTGGCGGATATATCCGCCGCGGAGCGTGAAGGGGTTAAGGAGATTCTACCAAACAACCACATGTGACCTGTAGAAGAGCACTCGCTGTCCTGACACTAATATAGGGTACACGCTGCCATCCAGGTCCGGGTTGCTGGTTAAAATCCCTGCTGAAAGTCATCATAACTTGTTTGGCAGCTGATCCTGTGTTGTTGTTTTTTTCAACTTCCATTTTTATTAAGAGTTTTTAAAGTTCACAGGAATAGACATTAATACAGTAACATATCAATGATTAATGGTAGAAGCACATTTGTCATAAAACTCAAAAATTTCAAGCAATTATAGAGAGTTTCAAGCATTCTTCATGGAGTGCCAGGGTAAGGATCAGTCCTATACGAAGATGTTGCGTACTGTTGACATGTGTTTCCGCAATCAATTCAATAATTCCCATCCGTGAGTAAATAGTTAAATTATATCAAACAATAGTGTCAAACGAAAATTTCAAAGAACATACCAATGGGTCTCTCAAATCTTAAAAAGTTAAGGATAAGTTTACAGTGTTAAGGGAGATTGTCTCCTACAGCGTCCCAAGGGGACCATATCTTGGTAAATTGATCTACTATCTCATGTAAAGAAGCCGTCATATACTCTAGGGACCGCATCTGTCTTATACGAGAATGTAGATCTAAGGGCGATGGTGGAGCTACCCTTCTCCAGAACATAGCAATTAAAGTTTTTGCTGCGCTCAGTATATGTAGGAACAGTCTAGAAGTAGGTTTCCCCAGTTTAGGTGGTGGAATGCCAAAAAGAAATGAAGCCTGGTCTTTGCTCTATTTCTAGAACCCTGTGGCATGTACTCCGTACCAAAAGGGCTGAATGTCTCGACAATCCCAGAAAATATGGTATGTCGAGGCATCTCCAAAACAAATCAGGGATAGTAGAGTTGAATTTATTGAGCAATGTTACCACTGCATGAGGATTTTGTATTGATTTTCTTTATATAGGGCGGACAGGGAGCCTTTTGGGGCATTATCCCAAACAACTCTCCAGAGTTTCTCCGGTATCGCATTTCCCAGCCATACTTCCCACTTTGTCATATAGGCATGTTTAACCCCTTAAGGACGCAGCCTGTTCGCAGGTTAAGGCTCGCAACTTTTTTTGGAAATTTGACCAGTGTCTCTTCCTGTGGTAATAACTTTTCAACGCTTTAAGATATCTCTGTGATTTTGAGATTGTTTTCTCGTGAGACATTGTAGTTTATGTTAGTAGTGTCATTTCGGTGATCCGTTCCTTTTTTGGGGGGTAAAAATTCAAAAATTTAGGAAAAATTTGAAAAAAATGACTATTTTCAAAGTTTCAAATGTTATAATTTTTAGACAAAAAGTGATACCACAAATTTTTTTTGATAGAAACCTTTTGCCATTGGTCTTCTTTTTATATCCATAATTTGTTTTACGTTTCCATTATTTTTATGGATGTGAGAAGGTTTGAAGTTTTAGTAGCAACTTCTCAGATTTTCTTGAAATTTGAAAAATGCGAACTTTTTGGTGATCAATTCAGTTTGGAAGTGCCGTATAAAGGCTTATGTACTATATACCCCCACAAGTAACACCATTTTATGAACCTAACATCTCAACCTATTCAAATCAGCATTTAAGAAGTCTGTTAACCCTTTAATTATTTTTCCGGAAGCATATGAAAATGGAGTGGAAATTTTGAAATTTCAATTTTTGATTTCAATCTTTACAATTTAGCCCTAAAACGGATACATTCAGAAGGAATTTGAGGTAAATATATATTCCTAATTTCTTGCCCTGCTTCTTCCGAGTACGGCAATACCAGACATGTGGATGTCAGCTGCTGTTTCCCCGCACATCGATGTCCAGAACAGAGTTAGCGATACCGGGAATTTGGAAGGCCAATTTGGCTGCAAATATTTTGTGGTGCCACAGTGTAATTGAAGAGCCCCTGAAGTAAAAGTACAATAGAAAACCCCCCAAAATGTCACCATTTCGGAAACTAGACCCCTCAAAGAATTTATCGGTGGTTGTGGTGAGCATTTTAACCCCCGACACGCTGGTCAAAATTGAATGCAAAGTAAATGGTGCAGAGTAAAAATTGTGTTTTTATCTCAAAAATGTCATTTTAGTGCCTCATATACTGTGCCCAACTCATGCCACTTTAGACAAACACCCCAAAAATCATTCTGCGGGTTGTCCCGAGTACAGCAATACCACACATGTGCCAATAATTTACAGACTGGGCGCACAGAAGGGATGAGAACGGAAGGAATGAAATTTTGATTTTCCAGCTCCGTTTTCACATGTTTGGATTTGGAGTGCCATGTCATGTTGGCAGGGCCCGTGAGGTGCCAGTGCAATAGAAACCCCCAATAAATGATACCATTACGGAAACTAGACCCCTCAAAGAATTTATCGGTGGTTGTGGTGAGCATTTTAACCCCCGACACGCTGGTCAAAATTAAATGCAAAGCAAATGGTGCAGAGTAAAAATTGCGTTTTTATCTCAAAAATGTCATTTTAGTGCCTCATATACTGTGCCCAACCCGTGCCACTTTAGACAAACACCCCAAAAATCATTCTGCAGGTTGTCCTGAGTACAGCAATACCACACATGTGCCAATAATTCACAGACTGGGCACACAGAAGGGATGAGAACGGAAGGAGTGAAATTTTGATTTTCCAGCTCCGTTTTCACATGTTTGGATTTGGAGTGCCATGTCATGTTGGCAGGGCCCGTGAGGTGCCAGTGCAATAGAAACCCCCAATAAATGATACCATTACGGAAACTAGACCCCTCAAAGAATTTATCGGTGGTTGTGGTGAGCATTTTAACCCCCGACACGCTGGTCAAAATTGAATGCAAAGTAAATGGTGCAGAGTAAAAATTGCGTTTTTATCTCAAAAATGTCATTTTAGTGCCTCATATACTGTGCCCAACCCATGCCACTTCAGACAAACACCCCAAAAATCATTCTGCGGGTTGTCCCGAGTACGGCAATACCACACATGTGCCAATAATTTACAGGCTGGGCACACAGAAGGGATGAGAACGGAAGGAGTGAAATTTTGATTTTCCAGCTCCGTTTTCACACGTTTGGATTTGGAGTGCCATGTCATGTTGGCAGGGCCCGTGAGGTGCCAGTGCAATAGAAACCCCCAATAAATGATACCATTACGGAAACTAGACCCCTCAAAGAATTTATCGGTGGTTGTGGTGAGCATTTTAACCCCCGACACGCTGGTCAAAATTGAATGCAAAGTAAATGGTGCAGAGTAAAAATTGTGTTTTTATCTCAAAAAAGTCATTTTTGTGCCTCATATACTGTGCCCAACCCATGCCACTTTAGACAAACACCCCAAAAATCATTCTGGGGGTTGTCCTGAGTACGGCAATACCACACATGTGCCAATAATTTACAGGCTGGGCACACGGCAGGGGTCAGGAAGAAAGAAGCACAATTTAGGTTTTCAAGCTTCGTTTTCACTAGATTGGTAATGGGGGGTACCCCCGAGGTACCAGTACAATAGAAACTCCCAAGTAGTGAACCCATTTTGGAAAGGGCACCCCTCAAAGAATGTATGTAGGCTTGTATGATCATTTTAACCCCCAACACGCTGGTCAAAATTGAATGCAAAGTAAATGGTGCAGAGTAAAAATTGTGTTTTTATCTCAAAAAAGTCATTTTTGTGCCTCATATACTGTGCCCAACCCATGCCACTTTAGACAAACACCCCAAAAATCATTCTGGGGGTTGTCCTGAGTACGGCAATACCACACATGTGCCAATAATTTACAGGCTGGGCACACGGCAGGGGTCAGGAAGAAAGAAGCACAATTTAGGTTTTCAAGCTTCGTTTTCACTAGATTGGTAATGGGGGGTACCCCCGAGGTACCAGTACAATAGAAAGCCCAAGTAGTGAACCCATTTTGGAAAGGGCACCCCTCAAAGAATGTATGTAGGCTTGTATGAGTATTTTAACCCCTAAGGTGCTGGCTCAAATGTAATACAAAGTGAGTAGTGCAGAGAAACAGTTGTATTGCAATTTATCAAATATGCCATTGAAGTGACAAAAGTATTTTGCCCAACTCATGCCACTGGGGAAAAACACATCAAAAATCATTCTGCGGGTTACCCCGGTTAGGGCAATACCCCATAGGAGGCAATAATCTGTAGGATGGTGACACGGCAGGGCTCAAAAGGGAATAACTTGTTGGAGCACAGACATTGTACTTTTTTTTTTCTTTTTGGCATCATGAAAGATTTGTAGATGCCAATAGGGGCCAGTACAGTAGAAACCCCTAAGAACTGACCCTATTTTGGAAACTACACCCCTCCATGAATTAATCTAGGGGTATAGTTAGCATTTTAACCCCACAGGTGGACCCCTGAAAAAGTGCAAAATGGATAGTGCATAGTAAAAAATATCTATTATGTCATTTTGTGCCCAGCTGCTGCCATGGGAGACAAACACCCTAAAAATCATGATGCATGTTTTCCCGGGTAAAGCATACGGGACAGTAATCTAGAGGCTGGGCACATGGCAGGGCTTAGAAGGGAAGGTGCGGCATGATGTATAAGCTGTGCGTCAGGGTAACCAGGGTACTCTAAAAATCCAGGGATGTATGATAAATTCGGAAGCAATCTTTCATACATAACCCTGGTTTTTCTGGGCATGTCTCACAGTGATGAATGGTGTCCTTCCGAATGCCATTTTTGGAGCACACCCTGCACCTCTTTTGTGACCTTCCCTTGCTGGCTGATTGGGGAACTACTCCTGGAAAGTGCTGCCCTGGTACAATACGTGATGTGGCCTCACTTCCAGATGTGCTAGCACTCCCCCCTTCCTGGTCTCCAAAAAGAAAGTACTTTATTACCATCTCTTGAAATTCCAGGAAAGTTCCCCTCTGGCCGGCATATCGATGCAGCACATAAGCATTATACAATGCCATCTGCATGATGTGCACGGCCAGCTTCTTGTACCACACCCTCGACTTCCGCATGGCATTGTACGGCTGAAGCACCTGGTCAGACAAGTCCACCCCTCCCATGTATTTGTTATAATCTAAAATACAGTCTGGCTTGGGGGTTTCTGTACTGGCACCTCGTACTGGGACAGGGGTGGTGGTGTGCTCATGTATTGTGGTTAATACAAGGACCTCTCTCTTGTCCTTGTACTTAACACACAATACAGAGTCGCTGCATAGTGCCCTGCTTTCGTGCCTTTTAAGTTTTTGCCCAAGCAGCGACTTAGGGAGACCTCTCTGATTTCTGCGTACAGTGCCGCATGCCGCAGTATTTCTGGAAGTGAGGCACTTGAACAGGGTGGTGCTGGTGTAGAAATTGTCCAGGTAGAGGTGGTAGCCCTGGTCCAGCAGTGGGTGCACTAAATCCCACACTATCTTCCCTGTAACACCCAGGAAGGGGGGGCATTCTGGGGGCACTATAGAGGAGTCCTTCCCTTCATATACCCTGAACTTGTATGTGTACCCTGATGAACTTTCGCACAGCTTATACATTTTCACACCATACCTTGCCCTCTTATTGGGCAGGTACTGGCGGAATTGAAGTCTCCCTTTGAATTGTACCAGGGACTCGTCTATGCTCACATGTTTGGCGGGGGTATATGCCTGGGCAAACTTGGCACTAAAATGATCTAATATGGGCCTGACCTTAAATAACCGATCATAACTGGGGTCACCTCTGGGTGGGCACTGTGTGTTGTCAGTGTAGTGCAAAAACTTATGGATGGCTTCAAAGCGCATCCTGCTCATTGCCATGCGGAACATGGGGGTGTGGTACAGTATATCTGTGCTCCAGTAGTCCCTGATTGAAGGCTTCTTTACTATCCCCATAAGGAGTATTATGCCCCAATACTTGTGCATCTCTGCTGCAGTGACAGGGGTCCACCTGTAGGGCTGTGCATAAAAGGACGTGGGGTTTTGGGCAATATGTTGTGCAGCGTAGAGATTTGTCTGAAATATAATAATATTTAGCAGCTCCTCATCAAAAAAAAACTTTAAAAAGTCCACAGCTCTGAGCCCTGTCGTGTCAAAGTTAATGCCAGGATGGCCCAAAAAGTCAGGGACCTGAGGGGTATAATTATCTGGGGCTACCCATGTGGGGTCAGTGGAAGCCCCAGACGCTTCTCCTGCAGAAGTCCCAGAAACTTCTCCTGCAGAAGTCCCAGGCACTTCTCCTGCAGAAGTCCCAGGCACTTCTCCTGCAGAAGTCCCAGGCACTTCAATTGCAGAAGTCCCTGGAACCCTACGGCGCCTTCTTGGGGGTCCTTCCAGGTCACTGGAAGATGAGCAGGAGGATGATGATAGGTAAAAGGGACCATCATCCCCACTAGCTGACTCGGTGTCAGAGGCAAGCATGTTATATGCCTCCAACACGGTGTACGTCTTCTGAGACATTGCACACAAAAAAAAATAGAGAACAAGAAAAATTAGATAATGTGCACCAAACTACACGGATAAACCGTCTAGCAGGCACACAAAAAAAAAATATAATGCACACCAAACTACACGGACAAGCCGCACAGATGGCACACACAAAAAATAATGTGCACTAAACTACACGGACAAGCCGCACAGATAGCACACAAAAAAAAAAAGATAATGCGCACCAAACTACACGGACAAGCCGCACAGATGGCACACACAAAAAATAATGTGCACTAAACTACACGGACAAGCCGCACAGATAGCACACAAAAAAAAAAGATAATGCACACCAAGCCACACGGACCAGCCGCACAGATGGCACACAAAAAATAATGCGCACTAAACTACACGGACAAGCCGCACAGATAGCACACAAAAAAAATAATGCGCACTAAACTACACGGACAAGCCGCACAGATAGCACACAAAAAAAATAATGCGCACTAAACTACACGGACAAGCCGCACAGATAGCACACAAAAAAAATAATGCGCACTAAACTACACGGACAAGCCGCACAGATAGCACACAAAAAAAAAGGTAATGCACACCAAACTACACGGACAAGCCGCACAGATGGCACACACAAAAAATAATGCGCACTAAACTACACGGACAAGCCGCACAGATAGCACACAAAAAAAATAATGCGCACTAAACTACACGGACAAGCCGCACAGATGGCACACACAAAAAATAATGCGCACTAAACTACACGGACAAGCCGCACAGATAGCACACAAAAAAAAAAGATAATGCACACCAAGCCACACGGACCAGCCGCACAGATGGCACACACAAAAAGTAGCTATGTACGGGTACACCTACGGCGTTCTGGAAAAAAATATTACCAGGCACCGAAAAAAAACCTATGTGCACCGCGCAAAAAGGCGCTACAAATGCACCTAGCTTGCCCTAAGACAAACTAACTACCGCTAAGATTGCTAAAGATTCTGTGCAGCGCTATTCACACGGCGCACTGAAAAGTGCGTCCAGTGCAGAACAACGCTAACACAGCGCACTGAAAAGTGCGTTTGGGTTCAGAAGGGACAGACAGGGAAAAACGGAAGACACGTGGGATCACACAAGGCGATCACACAGGGAACACACAGGACACAGGAAAAAACAGATAGGATGGGAATTTGTAGGGAACAATAGGGATCAGATAAGGATCAGAACACTATTTATAGTGTAAAAGTGTATTTTGGTGCACACAGTAACGCTCTTTCCTCTCTCCAGCGATACCAAACCAAAATGGTGCCGCTGGAGGAAGAGGAAAGTGCTAAAAGCACGTTTTTTAGCCTAAAATCGCTGTAATTGGCCAGTCAGGTTTGACTGGCCAATCACGGCGATCGGCGGGCGGGACCAATTTGATTGGTCGGGTGACGGAGACAGGAACTCCTCCTGCCTCTGTCACCCAAATTTCAGCCCGATGTCACCACGTCTCGCGACGTGGTGACAATTCTAAAATAGTATGCGCTCGCGCAGTAGCTGTACTGCGCTGAGCGCCAATAGTGGGAAGCTGCGCAGTACAGCTACGGCGCGGAGCGCTAAGGGGTTAATCGGTGTCGGATACGTCTGTTTTATAAGCAGGGAGTATATATCTGAGATCAGCCCTTTAGAGCTGATCCTGTTTTTTAAAGATATAACGCCGACTTTACCCATAGTCATGAGCATCTGTTATGAACTGCGCATGCACAATTTACATCTACAGCAACACAGTGATAGTCTATAGCAGTGGTGGCGAACCTATTGCACGGGTGCCAGAGGTGGCACTCAGAGCCCTTTCTGTGGGCACTCAACCCATTGCCCCAGTTCACCAAACACTGAATCTTACTGCAGTCCCAGGCAACTTAAAAGATGCTGCTCTCAGCACTATTTTACAGCGACACTTCATTGGCTCTTTGGAACTGCGGGAAAAGTGAGGTGTTGACAAAAGTGCATTATCTTTGGAGGTTCTCCTGCTGAACCCACCATTCTTCCTGTACAGAGAACCCTGGAGCGAAGCTACAATGAGAGCCTGAATTTGCCCTCCTTCTTTCAACTGTATTGGTGGCCTCAGGCGGCCAATACAATTGAAAGTTATTGAAGAACAGGTAGCAATAAGTTACTGCTTAAAATGCCATATTGGCACTTCACGGTAAATAAGTGGATTTTGGTTGTTGTTTGGGCACTCTGTCTCCAAAAGGTTCGCCATCACTGGTCTATAGGGTCGGGACCTGAATTTTTTGATTATTTGACCCTTACACAGCTCCTTACACTGAAGTATGAAAAAGCTATCGGCCTTGAATACGGCAAAGCTCAGAATTTTCTTTGTACAAAAGATTTTAATTATTTGTTTCGTATGAAAACCTATATAAATTTGGTATCTCAGTGATTGTACCAAACCAATGACTAAAGGGAAGGGATTATTTAGACCGCACAGGAAAAGATGTAAAATAAAGCCCATAGGAATATGGTGCATCGTTCCTTTTTTTTTGGCAATTCAACCACATTTTTATTTATTTATTTTTTTATTATTTCCCTGTACAATTAGCAGAAATTAAAATGGTGTCACCTGGAATTACAATGTGTTCTGCAAATATCAAGCCTTCTGAAAAATAAGAAAGATATGCCTTGTGGAAAGAGAGGAGTCAACAATAGAAAAACAAATATGGAAAGAAAAGAAATGGTTAATAGTTGTATTTAATAAAAAAAAATTATGCATTTTTATAATTCAAGAAAAAAAAATCTAAATTGTTCCAGCACCTATACAAGCGTCTACCTCTCAGAACGATTATGTATGAGGACAGGGATCCCACCATTTGTGTATATTTTGACAATACGGTTATTTAGGTAAATCATTGTATCGCACATTCATTTCATATGTTTTGTGATGTTTTGACCGCACAGGGCCTTTGTCAAAAACAGAAAAGATTTTTAAAAAATTTAAATTTCAAGCATAAATTAAAATATGATAGTATAATAAATCAAAAAAAAGGGAAAATTTGTAGCATCCAAGAGGTAATGACAGAGTGTTATGGAAGGTAAGTACACGAGCACCACCTTGTATGGCCGGAGTCTATTAGATAAAAGAAGAAACAAAAAAACACAGCGCATCAATAATAGGGTAGAATAATACAATATTGTATGTCCAGGGATTCCAAGTAGTAGGTAGTGCTGAGATGAAGCTGCGTCGTCCAGTATCCACACAGCGCTCCCGACTGTCTTGGCTTCCTGAAGCATACTCCTCCTCCGGGCTAACTTCCAAATAACCTCGGCCAACTTTCAACTAACCTCGACCTCGCGCTATCCTTAACCCCTTCCTACCCGGGATAACAGTATCAACCACTAAGGAGGACCACATACCCCTAATATCTTCACAGGAGAGCCTAAGATCACTCTCGGAACCCTGTGTATTTGTATGGACCTGAAGAAGGGAGCGTTACGCCCCCAAAACGCGTAGTCCAACTTCGAAATAAAGTATTATTTATTCTGAGAAGCACGGATTCACGTCCTGTTTTCTACGACTACTGGAGTCTATTAGAACATGTTTTTTGCTAGTTTTCTTCCATGGAGAATGTTTTATTTTCTAAAAATATTTGACAGGAGATGCAGTGACTAGTGACCTTATTTTCTATGTTACCTATATGTTCTTTGATTCTCTGAGACATTTGGCGTCTTGTTCTGCCCACATATGTTTTGCTTCAAGTGCATTTTATACCATAAATGGTTCTCTTAGTGTTAGACACTTTAAGTTCTATGACCCTTAGTATTAAAACTCTCCCCATTGTCACTTGGCATGATATCAGTTTCCTTATTTCCTGCTCTTGCTTGGCCCGTGTTTCATGCACACGACCATATGCATTTTGTGGTCCCGTTTTTTAAGGATGTAAAATGGCTGTAAAAACGGTTGTGTTTTTCCCAAATTTCACCTGTATGTCACCACAAGTGCGCCGTATTTGTTAGCAAATAACTGTAGGCTGGTAAATGATCTCACTGGCTTCGCACAACCCTACTCCACTCATCCGGTATCATCTGTGCTGTAATCTCCTCCTATACTTTGTCCTTTGTGGTCCCATAGGACATGTTCTAGGCTTTACTTTGCGGGCCTTATGGCAAGTTCACAGTATGGGGAGGAATACAGCGATCGCATAGGTTGCCGTATTTCCCATTAAAGTCAATGGGGATGTTTTAAGGGCGTCTAAAAATTGTAACGCCCCTTAAAAATTGTAAAGATTAAAGGGACATGTGACTCGTTACTGTCCTGGATTTAATTTTTTGTTTTGTAGGAGATTATCTCTCAGTAATGTGGTAACATCTTGATTTGCAGTTATTACATTTTCCAATACAGTTGCTTATGACCCCAGTCAATTGTCCATTTGGATAACCAAAAAGGACGACATCTCGATGTGGCGGGGATACGACTGTTTCTGTCGTTAGGGTTATTGTAGAATTTGGTTTAGATGTGGTTTGTCTTTTATAGAAAGAGTGAAATCTAAAAGTGTGAGAAAAATAAAGTGTGCAAAAAAAAATTCCTTCCATCCTTCCCAAATAAATGAAATGTCATCAAAAAATCTCTGCCAGATGATCGGGTTCTTCTGTAATCGTAGAAGTAAATGGTCCGGCTGTGGACCTTTCACAAGAACCTGGAATAAAACTGGTAATACACCTGATCTTATCACTGTGGGACCATTTATTTTGTTGATCTACTGATTGCCCTCAACTGATTTGTTTTCGTGCTGCTTGAAGATTGTCAGAGTTCGGGATCAGTGGATTTTCTGGACCACTGCAGGAGATGGTACTAGCCGACAATTGGGACCGGAATCTAAGTGGCACCCGGTCTTCACCAGGGCCCGCCACAGAGCGGGTTGGACTTGCTGCGGCAGAGTGCCACCAGGTGGTTCCACAGGTGCGACTATTCCGCGGTAGCAGCCGAGGTTAGGGTACCTTAGCAGAAGACAGTCTTGTGGTCAGGTTCAGGCACAGGGTCAGGGCAGTGGTAGGAAATAGAGAGAGAAGAATCATCCGCTTCAGAGTAGTCTGGCCATTCTGGATTCATTTGGTCGTGCAAATTTTGTATGGAGGCTCTCGAAGGCGCTAGTCTACAGGTGGTGCTGGAGGTTCATGGTTGCGGTCATTGTGTGGAGTAGTTGGTTTTCCAGTAGCCCTTGGTCCGAGGAGTCTCCTAGGTCTCAACAGGAATAAGGTAAAACCAATGACAAGCCAGGCCATGGCGATCATTGCAATGCTAAATCCTATGGAGGCTCTCGAAGGCGCTAGTCTACAGGTGGTGCTGGAGGTTCATGGTTGCGGTCATTGTGTGGAGTAGTTGGTTTTCCAGTAGCCCTTGGTCCGAGGAGTCTCCTAGGTCTCAACAGGGACAAGGTAAAACCAATGACAAGCCAGGCCATGGCGATCATTGCAATGCTAAATCCACCATCACTGGACGGATTGGGTCCTGGTAGTTCTTGTAAGCATTCGTTGTCGGTACAGTAAGACTGAGACTGCCTGAGCAAATTAATCAGCCTTCGCATTGCATAGTCATGGGAGCAAATGCACTCACAGTGATCAAAATTGCCATCTGCCATCTTCACGGTTCTTGTATCCACAGCAACCTGTGAGCACGGCGCAGCCGGGAGCCTCCAGTGTGCGGCACCTGCTCTGCTTTGGTTCAGGGCAGGCTGCAGAGATGCAACGTCAACGTCAAGTCCAATCCGGGGTCAGCAAAGGGAGGTCCAGGCAGATGGGAACGGGAACTCAGAAGCAGGAACACTCAGGAATGTCCCAGGGAAGCTTTCTCAATGGCGTAGTGTCAAAGATCCGGCAGGGTGTACAGCAAGAGGCAGGCTTATATGGGTTTTCAGAAAATGGTCAGCGCCAATTAACGGTTTGCTGGCCCTGTAAGTCCAGAGAAGCCACCGTGCCTGCCCTAGGAGTTTGTAATGGCGCACATAGCGGATGGCGAGGAGGCAGGAGCCGGGCAAAGCACTTGCGGGGGCATCGGGTCACGGGTGATCACGCGATGTGCGTCGTGGGGCCACCTGTGACAATGACCAGGATGCATAGCGTGAGAGTTGAGCTGGTTTTCCTCGTTTCATTCATCTGTAATCACCCAGATGGAAAATTGTTGGACTCCTCCAACCTTCCAATACATAAAATAACACTTGAGTGAACCTGGTCCCTGAGGCGGCTCTCCACATCTGTAGAATGAATGCTCCTTCTCATAAAAAGGAACTGAGAAAGTACAAATGAAATACAATCAACTTGTTCTGAATTCTTGACCCTTTTGATGTCCAGTCACAGTGTATAATGACATAACTTCTAATCTACTGATTATATCATTTGATTCCCATTTTGTGCCTTCAAGTATTTGGAGAATGTTTTTGTATCACATAGATATGCAGGTAATGTCCAAGTACTTTGGTGTAGAAGGTTGTCCATGTGTCCCAGATACGATGTGTCTATCTGGAGGCGAGTCCCCCTGAAATGGTCATTGAAGAAGCTTGTCGTTTTAAGATCATAATGTGTGGTAAATGAACTTCGGAAAAATAAATAGGTTTCCAGATAATAGCATGAGGGGCTGGGGTGGGGGAGTGGTGCCTATTGCAAAGTTTCGTCTTTGTAATAATAATAATTCTTTACATAGCGCCATCATATTCCGTAGGGATTTACAGATTCTGGGGAACATAAACAAATATAATAAGACGCAACACACTAATAACAGTCATATAGAACAATAGGAGTGAGGGCCCTGCTCGCAAGAGCTTCCAGTCTATGAGGATGAGGGGTGACACAAGAGCTTACAGTCTATGAGGATGAGGGGTGACACAAGAGCTTACAGTCTATGAGGATGAGGGGTGACACAAGAGCTTACAGTCTATGAGGATGAGGGGTGACACAAGAGCTTACAGTCTGAGGATGAGGGGGTGACACGAGCTTACAGTCTATGAGGATGAGGGGGAGACACAAGCTTACAGTCTATGAGGATGAGGGGGAGACACGAGCTTACAGTCTATGACGATGAGGGGGTGACACAAGAGCTTACAGTCTATGAGGATGAGGGGGGACACAAGAGCTTACAGTCTATGAGGATGAGGGGGGACACAAGAGCTTACAGTCTATGAGGATGAGGGGGTGACACAAGAGCTTACAGTCTATGAGGATGAGGGGGTGACACAAGAGCTTACAGTCTATGAGGATGAGGGGGTGACACAAGAGCTTACAGTCTATGAGGACGAGGGGGTGACACAAGAGCTTACAGTCTATGATGATGAGGGGGTGACACAAGAGCTTACAGTCTATGAGGATGAGGGGGTGACACAAGAGCTTACAGTCTATGAGGATGAGGGGGTGACACAAGAGCTTACAGTCTATGAGGATGAGGGGGGACACAAGAGCTTACAGTCTATGAGGATGAGGGGGTGACACAAGAGCTTACAGTCTATGAGGATAGGGGGGTGACACAAGAACTTACAGTCTATGAGGAAGAGGGGTGACACAAGAGCTCACAGTCTATGAGGAAGAGGGGTGACACAAGAGCTTACAGTTTATGAGGATGAGGGGGTGACGCAAGAGCTTACAGTCTATGAGGATGAGGGGGTGACGCAAGAGCTTACAGTCTATGAGGATGAGGGGGGACACAAGAGCTTACAGTCTATGAGGATAAGGGGGTGACACAAGAGCTTACAGTCTATGAGGATGAGGAGGTGACACAAGAACTTACAGTCTATGAGGATGAGGGGGTGACACAAGAACTTACAGTCTATGAGGAAGAGGGGGTGACACAAGAACTTACAGTCTATGAGGAAGAGGGGTGACACAAGAGCTTACAGTCTGGATGAAGGGGAGACACAAGAGCTTACAGTCTATGAGGATGAGGGGGAGACACAAGAGCTTACAGTCTATGAGGTTGAGGGGGTGACACAAGAGCTTACAGTCTATGAGGATGAGGGGGAGACACAAGAGCTTACAGTCTATGAGGATGAGGAGGTGACACAAGAGCTTACAGTCTATGAGGTTGAGGGGGTGACACAAGAGCTTACAGTCTATGAGGATGAAGGGGTGACACAAGAGCTTACAGTCTATGAGGTTGAGGGGGTGACACAAGAGCTTACAGTCTATGAGGATGAGGGGGGACACAAGAGCTTACAGTCTATGAGGATGAGGAGGTGACACAAGAGCTTACAGTCTATGAGGATGAAGGGGTGACACAAGAGCTTACAGTCTATGAGGTTGAGGGGGGACACAAGAGCTTACAGTCTATGAGGATGAGGGGTGACACAAGAGCTTACAGTCTATGAGGATGAGGGGGTGACACAAGAGATTACAGTCTATGAGGATGAGGGGGTGACACAAGAGATTACAGTCTATGAGGATGAGGGGTGACACAAGAGCTTACAGTCTGGATGAGGGGGAGACACAAGAGCTTACAGTCTATGAGGATGAGGAGGTGACACAAAAGCTTACAGTCTATGAGGATGAGGGGTGACACAAGAGCTTACAGTGTATGAGGATGAGGGGAGTGACACAAGAGCTTACAGTCTATGAGGATGAGGGGGTGACACAAGAGCTTACAGTCTATGAGGATGAAGGGGTGACACAAGAGCTTACAGTCTATGAGGATGAGGGGGTGACACAAGAGCTTACAGTCTATGAGGTTGAGGGGGTGACACAAGAGCTTACAGTCTATGAGGATGAGGGGGTGACACAGACAGGGGGACTACACCGGATTGAATAAAGTTAAAGTTGCATGCAGTTAGTGAATGTGACTACTGAATGAGACACCCTCCCTTTCAATATATCTTTATTCTTCAGTATGGACAAGCCAGTCAACATTACATTATTTAGTGATTGTTTCCTGTCTGAAATTATTGTATCTAATTTCTTAAGTGATTACTATATGACCAGGGGTCTGATGAAGTATACCACACAGGCTCTTCACAGAGGGGAGCACAAGATTTATAATAAAAACTTTGCAAGGAAGCTCATCCAGCAGCATTCTTCATAAAACAAAGAGCTTTATTTATACATGTAAATGTCATGGCTGAGCAGACAGTCGGCAGGTTTCGAGGGAACACCCTCTTAATCATGGCTAACAAAATAAACTAAAACACAGACATTTACAAGACAATCACAGAATCTTTAGTACAGACCTCATTTCCTTGTCGCATACGAATATAAATCATTGGTAATCTGAAAAAAATATACATATACAATATTGATATATGGTAATAAGGTATTCACAAAAATTCATACCTTTGGGAGCCCGAGTATTCAAAGTTACTATCCAACAGGCTTCCCGCTTGCGAAAGCTTATTGGTCCAGTCTCCTCCCCTATTAGGGCTATTGTTAGGGCGGCACGGTGGCTGAGTGAGTAGCACTTCTGCCTTGCAGCACTGGTGTCCTGGGTTTGAATCCCACCCAGGTCAATATCTGCAAAGAGTTTGTATGTTCTTTCCGTGTTTGCGTGGGTTTCCTCCGGTTAGAAACCTTTTGCCATTGGTCTTTTTATATCCATTATTTGTTTTAAGTTTCCATTTTTTTTATGGATGTGAGAAGGTTTGAAGTTTTAGTAGCAACTTCTCAGATTTTCTTGAAATTTGAAAAATGCGAACTTTTTGGTGATCAATTCAGTTGGAAGTGCCCTATAAAGGCTTATGTACTATATACCCATAACCATTTTATGAACCTAACATCTCAACCTATTCAAATCAGCATTTAAGAAGTCTGTTAACCCTTTAATTATTTTTCCAGAAGCATACGATAATGGATTGGAAATTTTGAAATTTCAATTTTTGATTACAATCTTTCTGATTTAGCCCTAAAATGGATACATTCAGAAGGAATTTGAGGTAAATATATATTCCTAATTTCTTGCCCTGCTTCTTCCGAGTACGGTAATACCAGACATGTGGATGTCGGAAAAGAAATTTATCGGTGGTTGTGGTGAGCGTTTTAACCCCCAACACGCTGGTCAAAATTGAATGCAAAGTAAATGGTCAAAAATGTCATTTTAGTGCCTCATATACTGTGCCCAACCCATGCCACTTTAGACAAACAGCCCAAAAATCATTCTGCGGGTTGTCCCGAGTACGGCAATACCACACATGTGCCAATAATTTACAGGCTGGACACACTGTAGGGGTCAGGAAGAAAGAAGCACAATTTAGGTTTTTAAGCTCCGTTTTCAATAGATTGGTAATGGGGGGGGTACCCTCGAGGTACCAGTACAATAGAAACCCCCAAGTAGTGACCCTATTTTGGAAAGGGAACCCCTTTAAAGAATGTATGTAGGCTTGTATGAGCATTTTAACCCCTAAGGTGCTGGCTCAAATGTAATACAAAGTGAGTGGTGCAGAGAAACAATTGTATTGCAATTTATCAAATATGCCATTGAAGTGACAAAAGTATTTTGCCCAACTCATGCCACTGGGGAAAAACACATCAAAAATCATTCTGCGGGTTACCCCGGTTAGGGCAATACCCCATAGGAGGCAATAATCTGTAGGATGGTGACACGGCAGGGCTCAAAAGGGATTAACTTGTTGGAGCACAGACATTGTACTTTTTTTTTTTCCTTTTTGGCATCATGAAAGATTTGTAGATGCCAATAGGGGCCAGTACAGTAGAAACCCCTAAGAACTGACCCTATTTTGGAAACTACACCCCTCCATGAATTAATCTAGGGGTATAGTTAGCATTTTAACCCCACAGGTGAACCCCTGAAAAAGTGCATAATGGATAATGGAATGGTGTCCTTCCGAATGCCATTTTGGAGCACACCCTGCACCTCTTTTGTGACCTTCCCTTGCTGGCTGTTTGGGGAACTACTCCTGGATAGTGCTACCCTGGTACAATACGTGATGTGGCCTCACTTCCAGATGTACTGGCGCTCCCCCCTTCCTGGTCTCCAAAAAGAAAGTACTTTATTACCACCTCTTGAAATTCCAGGAAAGTTCCCCTCTGGCCGGCATATCGATGCAGCACATAAGCATTATACAATGCCATCTGCATGATGTGCACGGCCAGCTTCTTGTACCACACCCTCGACTTCCGCATGGCATTGTACGGCTGTTTCTGTACTGGTACCTCGTACTGGAACAGGGGTGGTGGTGTGCTCATGTATTGTGGTTAATACAAGGACCTCTCTCTTGTCCTTGTGCTTAACACACAATACAGAGTCGCTGCATAGTGCCCTGCTTTCGTGCCTTTTAAGTTTTTGCCCAAGCAGCGACTTAGGGAGACCTCTCTGATTTCTGCGTACAGTGCCGCATGCCGCAGTATTTCTGGAAGTGAGGCACTTGAACAGGGTGGTGCTGGTGTAGAAATTGTCCAGGTAGAGGTGGTAGCCCTGGTCCAGCAGTGGGTGCACTAAATCCCACACTATCTTCCCTGTAACACCCAGGAAGGGGGGGCATTCTGGGGGCACTATAATGGAGTCCTTCCCTTCATATACCCTGAACTTGTATGTGTACCCTGATGAACTTTCGCACAGCTTATACATCTTCACACCATACCTTGCCCTCTTATTGGGCAGGTACTGGCGGAAGTGAAGTCTCCCTTTGAATTGTACCAGGGACTCGTCTATGCTCACATGTTTGGCGGGGGTATATGCCTGGGCAAACTTGGCACTAAAATGATCTAATATGGGCCTGACCTTAAATAACCGATCATAACTGGGGTCACCTCTGGGTGGGCACTGTGTGTTGTCAGTGTAGTGCAAAAACTTATGGATGGCTTCAAAGCGCATCCTGCTCATTGCCATGCGGAACATGGGGGTGTGGTACAGTATATCTGTGCTCCAGTAGCCCCTGATTGAAGGCTTCTTTACTATCCCCATAAGGAGTATTATGCCCCAATACTTGTGCATCTCTGCTGCATTGACACGGGTCCACCTGTAGGGTTGTGCATAAAAGGAAGTGGGGTTTTGGGCAATATGTTGTGCAGCGTAGAGATTTGTCTGAAATATAATAACATTCAGCAGCTCCTCATCAAAAAAAAAACTTAAAAAAGTCCACAGCTCTGAGCCCTGCCGTGTCAAAATTAATTCCAGGATGGCCCAAAAAGTCAGGGACCAGAGGGGTATAATTATCTGGGGCTACCCATGTGGGGTCAGTGGAAGCCCCAGACGCTTCTCCTGCAGACTTCAATCGCAGAAGTCCCTGGAAACCTAAGGCGCCTTCTTGGGGGTCACTCGAAGATGAGCAGGAGGATGATGATAGGTAAAAGGGGACATCATCCCCACTAGCTGACTCGGTGTCAGAGGCAAGCATGTTATATGCCTCCAACACGGTGTATGTCTTCTGAGACATTGCACACAAAAAAATAAGAATGTGCACAAGAAAAAAAATAAAGAACGTACACTAGAAAAATTAGATAATGTGCACCCAACTACACGGACAAGCCGCACAGATGGCACACACAAAAAATAGATAAGTGCACTCAACTACGGGTACACCTACGGCGCTCTGGAAAAAAATATTACCAGGCACCGAAAAAAACCCTATGTGCACCGCGCAAAAAGGCGCTACAAATGCACCAACTTGCCCTAAAACAAACTAACTACCGCTAAGATACTGTGCAGCGCTATTCACACGGCGCACTGAAAAGTGCGTCCAGTGCAGAACAACGCTAACACAGCGCACTGAAAAGTGCGTTTGGGTTCAGAAGGGACAGACAGGGAAAAACGGAAGACACGTGGGATCACACAAGGCGATTACACAGGGAACACACAGGACACAGGAAAAAACAGATAGGGATAGGGATTTGTAGGGAACAATAGGGATCAGAACAGTAATTATAGTGTAAAAGTGTATTTTGGTGCACACAGTAACGCTCTTTCCTCTCTCCAGCGATACCAAACCAAAATGGTGCCGCTGGAAAAAGAGGAAGGGGCTAAAAACACGTTTTTTAGCCTAAAATCACTGTAATTGGACAGTCAGGTTTGACGGGCCAATTGCAGCGATCGGCGGGCGGGACCGATTTGATTGGTCGGGTGACGGAGGCAGGAACTCCTCCTGCCTCCGTCACCCAAGTCCCATCCCGATATCACCAAGTCTCTCTGAGCGCTAATAGTGGGAAGCAGCGCAGTACAGCTACGGCGCGGAGCACTAAGGGGTTAATGTAAGCCAATTTTTGTTAGATTTATTACCATGGTATTCACTGGGGTATAAGATGTTCTAGCTCTACGGGAGAGACAATTAATACCGTGTTTTAAAATGTTATTAACCCTTTCACGACCCGTGACGTAATAGCACGTCACGGGTCGGCCGCGGGTGCATGGAGAGGGCTCACGCGCTGAGCCCTCTCCATAGCCGGTAAGTCTTTGCTGCATATTGCAGTGCTAGCACCGATCGCGGGTGTTTTCACCTCGATCGCCGCCGGCAATGCTGCCGGCGGCTTCAAAAGCATGGCGGCGCGTGGGCGCCGCCATCTTTTCGAGGATCGCCGCTCCCCGTGACGTCATCGGGGAGCGGCGATCCGTCGCCATGGTAACCTCGGGTCTCGCGAAGACCCGAGGCTACTTCTGGTTAACCCATGCATTACAATGTGCTATCAGCACATTGTAATGTATGAGGAGTAAAATCCCCATATACTGCCATACTGTAGTATGGCAGTATATGATAGGATCGTGCAGACCCCCTAGGGTTAAAGTACCCTAGGGAGTCTGAAAAGTACTAAAAATAAAAATAAAAAAAAGTTAAAAGAAAAAAAATTATAATAAAAAACCCTAAAAACTCAAATCACCCCCCTTTCCCTAGAACTGATATAAATATAAATAAACAGTAAAAATCATAAACACATTAGGTATCGCCGCGTCCGAAAATGCCCGATCTATCAAAATATGATAACGGTTTTTCACTGTGTTTAATCCCGTAACGGAAAATCGCGCCCAAATTCGAAAATGGCACTTTTTTTGTCATTTAAAAAAATTTAAAAATTCTATAAAAAGTGATCACAAGGTCGTACAGTCCTAAAATTGATAACATTGTAAACGTCATCAAAATCCGCAAAAAACGACACCACTCACAGCTCAGTACACCAAAGTATAAAAAAGTTATTAGCGCCAGATCATCCCCAAAAAATCCCCCAAAAATTTTTTGTACAGGAGGTTTTAATTTTTTTAAATGTATGAAAACATTATAAAACCTATACAAATTTGGTATCCCCGTAATCGTACCGACCCAAAGAATAAAGTAGACATGTCATTTGGGGCGCACAGTGAAATCCGTAACATCCAAGCCCACAAGAAGGCGGCACAAATGCGTTTTTTTACCAATTTCACTGCATTTGGAATTTTTTTCCCGCTTCCCAGTACACGGCATGGAATATTCAATACCATCTCTATGAAGTGCAATTTGTTACGCAGAAAATAAGCCGTCACACAGCGATGTACATGGAAAAATAAAAAAGTTATGGATTTTTGATCATGGGGAGTAAAAAATGAAAATGAAAAAACAAAAAAGGGCCTGGTCCTGAAAGGGTTAAGCATGGGATCAGAGTTTGACATGGGAAGGTATTTACTGATGATGGAACAGACACTATTGTAGTCATTGCTAAATTTAGTCGAATACTACAGTATTTTCTCACGATTGTGTAGAAAACGATGTTCATTATTAGTTGTGCCCTTTTTAGGAAATAAAATATCTTTTTGAGTTAAATGACAAGTGATAGAATCTGCTCTATTCACCATCCAATTTTTATATCCACAACTCTGTAAATTTCATTTCATCAAATTTTTCTGTGCATTGAATGTATCGTCTCTAGAACAATTACATTGTAGCCTGTGTATTTCCCCAACAGGGATAGATTTAACACTATGTATTGGGTAGCAACTCGTCGCTTCCAGTATTGCATTCGCTGACTGTGGTTTTCTATATGTGGAGGTGTGAACAACTCCTAAATGTGCATCACCTTCTAACATTAAATACAAGAAAGGGATGTCTTTTTCAGACGGATCATTTGTACATTTTAAATTAATCTGGTTGTTGTTAACCCCTTAAGGACCAGGCCCTTTTTCGTTTTTGCGTTTTTATTTTTCACTCCCCACCTTCAAAAATCTATAACTTTTTTATTTTTCCATGTACAGAGCTGTGTGATGGCTTATTTTCTGCGTAACAAATTGCACTTCGTAGTGATGGTATTAAATATTCCATGCCGTGTACTGGGAAGCGGGAAAAAAATTCTAAATGCAGTGAAAATGATGAAAAAACACATTTGCGCCATTTCTTGTGGGCTTGGTTTTTACAGCTTTCACTGTGCACCCCAAATGACATGTCTATTTCATTCATTGGGTCAATACGATCACGGGGATACCAAATTTGTATAGGTTTTATAATGTTTTCATACATTTACAAAAATTAAAACCTCCTGTACAGAAAAAAAATTCTTCATTTTGCCGTGTTCTTGCGCTAATAACTTTTTCATACTTTGGTGTATGGAGCTGTGGGTGGTGTCATTTTTTGCGACTTCTGATGACGTTTTCAATGCTTCTATTTTTAGGAGTGTTCGACATTTTGATCACTTTTTATAGAATTTTTTCTATTTTTCAAAATGGCAAAAAAATGCCATTTGCGACTTCGGGCGCTATTTTCCGCTACGGGGTTTAACGCAGTGAAAAACGGTTATTATATTTTGATAGATCGGGCATTTTCGGACATGGCGATACCTATTGTGTTTATGATTTTTACTGTTTATTTATATTTATATCAGTTCTAGGGAAAGGGGGGTGATTTGAATTTTTATGTTTTTTTAATATAATTTTTTTTTTTTTACTTTATTTATTTTTTTTACTATTTTACAGACTCCCTAGGGTACTTTAACCCTAGGTTGTCTGATTGATCCTACCATATACTGCCATACTACAGTATGGCAGTATATGGGGATTTTGCATACCATCTATTATAATGTGCAGATCGCACATTATAATAGATAGCCTCGATCATGATAGCCTGGGATCTTTGTGTGATCCCAGGCTGTCATGGCAACGGATCGCCGCTCCCCGGTGACGTCACGGGGAGTGACGATCGGAGCCAAGATGGCGGCGCCCACGCGCCGCCGGCTCTTTAATGCCGCCGGCAGCTTTGCCGGCGGCAATCAAAGGGTTAACACCCGCGATTGGTGCAAGCACCGATCGCGGGTGTTAGCGACGGGCGTTTGCTTCATTATAAAGCAAATGCCCGGTGAGTATGAAGAGGGCTCAGCCTGTGAGCCCTCTTCATACTCCCCCATGCGCAGTAAGACGTAAGGGTACGTCTTATTGCGCTATGGGGTTAAGGTACTGACGAAACCCCATCACTCTGCTGTGAGAACCTTGCCAAATTATGAGGATGTCATCTATAAATCTGCCATACCAGACAATGTCTGATAAAAATGGATTGGCAGAATCATAGATGACGTCCTCCTCCCACCATGCCATAAATATGTGTGCTATAGAGAGAGAAAGCTTGGACCCCCATAGGGGCTCTCTCAATTTGAAGAAAGTAATCACCATTAAAGAAAATATAATTTGTAGAAGAAGATTTTTTATAGGAAAGAAGAACCCCCTGTTTGTGGCACTGCAAATACTGTTGCGGCAGGTATTCCATGAGTAGCCACTCGTATAGATGTGAAAAGCCACTGAACAAATAAATATTTGTATACCCGCACTGACTATTAGAGCAAACATATGTCTCAATAAATAAATTAAATAAACAATGTTTTCATAGTTTGTGTCAATTAAAAGCGAATATTTCGATTTCATTATTCAGTCCCCTAGGACCAGTGTATCTAAATTGAAAATCCAGCAGCTTTCCGCCCTGGACATTTGCATTTTACTTTTTCTATCCCAAAAATTTTTTGTCCCTTTTATGTGTCCCTTATGTATCTGCCTATAGTGTTTTGATAAGGGATGTCCATCATAGTTCCTTTCTATGTTTGCCAGATGTTCTTTTATTAATTTTTCTTTTTGTACGCCCTATGTACCTCTTTTCACTTGGGCTCTGTATACAGTAAATCACACCTTTTGGTGTTACAATTGATGTGGTCTCGTATTCTGATATCGGTGCCCTCTGCTTTCTTTGTGCTGTACACCGCTGTACGTGTTGCAGTGCTCTTACACATTTTGCAGTGTCTGCAAGGGAAAAAAATCGTTTTTTTTGTAAAAAGTTGGTGTAATAATTTGTGCAGAACAAAAATTTAAGTGCCATAATGATAAACTCTTTAAGGTGTCACTGTAACCACTGTATTTCTCAAGATGATAACGAAGGGCTTTAATTGCTAAATGGTTGGGAATGCAAAAGAGCCACAGGTGACCCATGCGAAAATACTCTGCCATTTAATATTACTTATAACTTGTAAAACTGACCAGGAATTCTCTGGACTAAGGGTTGTAAATGAATGTATATTCAGTTGCTATGTTTCTCATTTAATGAGCACATGTCCGAGATGATGGGTCTCAAAGGCGGGGGAAAGGAGGGTTTATGCATTTTGGGCAAACCGTGAAACACTGGAGTAACGGGGCAATCAAAATAGATGTAATAATGCCCATACTAACGCCCTCATCTGGATTTTCTTAAAGTTTTAAATACGGTATGTATTGATGTAACATGGTATAGACAGAATTTTCATATAGTTTGGAAACCATAACCACCAACGCACCCCCTTATCTGCTTTCCGTATTACTGCATTAGTATTACTGTTAATATCATAGATAGCTTTCCTTTGTTGTTTAAGATGACCTTTTTTAAATTAGCAACAAGGTTAGAATCATGTTTTGCTCTTAAATCTTTTTCAACCAGCCCATGAATATTGTCTAAGATAAAACAGTGTATTAGGAGTAGCAGATTTAGTAGGTTTGATATTATCATTATCCCCGCTATTTATAATGGCAACTGCCGCCAGAGACTGCCATACAGGAGTCATGTAGGAGGTGACAGGGCAGTTTGGGCAGCTTGTATGTTCCCATGTGATGCTGTGCTGAGGGGTTATGGGATAGATAGTATTCAAAGATGGAGAAACATTAAATTGATGTTTGACGAGAGGTGAGAGGAGACTGCACTGCAGGGCACTGCCAGATTCGTCTGTATCTGGCAATCAGGTGTGAGCTACAGTGAAGGAATAAAAGTGTCACTATTAGAAATATGAGAATATGTCTCCTTTGGGTTTTGCAAAAAAGGAAATGTGGATGATAACGGTTCCATCTTTTGCGATTTAGAAAAGAAACTTATAGATATCATCCCTATTGAGCACTTCTTGAGGGCCCAAAGAATTTGCAGTTCTTTGCCTACCTTTGAAATACAGTAAACAGATTTCGCCACACCAAAGGTTTGTTTGCAACGTGAAAATGTTAGTTTTTTTTTGTGGCATAAAGGGCAGCGCGAGTTTATGGCCATACATCATATAGTGCCTTTATCAAGCACTAAAGCCCAAAAGAAAATGAAAAAATCAGTGATAGTGGACATATTTCAAATATACATTGCGACTGATGAAATTCGTAATACAGCAGCTTGGGAATAAAAGGAGGAGGACCCGCTGTCGTAAGCAGCTTTCGTAATGAAAACTGGAATTTCTGGCCATCTGGGATGACGCATCAACAGTTCGGGTGTAGATGTGTCATGGCGGACCGGAAGTGAAGTCCTGGCCGCCAGTCTGGGTGTACTGTCGATACGTATTAGGTGTGTCATGGCGAACCGGAAGTGACATCCCAGCTGTCAGAAAGAATAGTCTGAGGGTCTGGGCATATTAGTATGTTAAAAGGTGCATGTGTACTAGCAAGAGGGAGTCGTGTAATATGGAATGTAATGAACTAGAGATACTGTATATGAATGAAAAGCTAATGATTCATGTATCGTATAGAATGAAATAAAAAAGGAGGTGGGAAGAGTAAGGAAATAAAATCAGAAATAGACAGATTATTTGGGATGAAAGAGTAAAATAAACGAAAAGAAATTTGAAGAACATGTAAAATAGTCTTTGATGGTAAATACCTGACCAGTCTGCGGGTGATGGATCCTTTCACCTATTAGAACATTGAGAGCATTGTAGACAGGAAAGGTACCCTGTCTTTGAGTAAAGTTTGTTTAGGGACCCGTTTTGCAGAGCAGAGGTCGGCTCTGATGAGTTTGTCTTTCAAGTTTCTGGTACAAGGAAGTATTGGATTTTGGAACACGTTAATGGTTGGATAAGAGTTGGTTACTATGGGCCAATGTTTGCATATGATATTTAGCATTATGTTGGATGAGGGATGGTATGTGTTCGCAGGCAGACTTTGAGTTATTCAGCCATGAGGGCGCCTTTTTGTGGTTACAGTTTTGACTGGGTTCCCTCAGTGTAGGAAGTGGTGGGTCATTTTCTTATATCTGTATAGTTTGGCTCCAGGATTGTCCACGTTACAATCTGAAGAAACTGAGACCATAATATAGCCTTCTTGATGGCGGTCGGATGACAGCTCATGTAATGCAAAAGGGTGTTTCTATCAGTGGGTTTACGATACAAGTCAGTTGATAAGTGACCAAAGGTATCTGGAGTAACTAATGTGTTAAAAAAACAAATGGTTGCATGATTATACGGTAACATAAACCAAAGCTGAACATTGGACTGGAATGACGGATGATTGTAGAGAAAAGTCTCTTCAAATACCGCCATGTGACAATTTGCATTTGGGGGGGGGGCACATTGGAGCCCATTGCTGTGCCCCGTAACTGTATGTAGAACAGATTCTGAAAGAGGAAATAGAGGTCAGAAGTTTGATTATTGCATCAATGCTTTTCTGGAGAGAGGTGTATAGGCTCATGACATCCAATGTTACCAGTATGGTTCCGGGGGGTAAAGATCCTAATGAGTAGATACATGTAAAAAAATCAGATGTGTCCAGTAGAAAAAAGGTTTTTTTAATCAAAGGGGTTAGAACTTTTTCCAATAATATATCCAGAGGATAGAACAAAAATGGTAGATGCTACGATTGGTCTACCTGGTGGTTTAATCAAGGTTTTATGGACCTTGGGGGGTAATGGGGTGTGGGTTAGTCAAAAATGGCCTGATTTGGGTGTCAATCGTGTCTCTTGATATGTGTTTGATAACTTTTCAAATGTTTTCTCGTATCCTACTTGTTGGTTCTGAATTGATCTTTTAGTAAACAGTTTCGTTGTCAAATTGACTATTAATTTCTGTCAAATATTCGGCCTTTTTCATGACAACCAGGGCTCCCCCTTTATCAGCGGGTTTAATGATTATGTCTGGTTTCAGATAAGTACAAAGAACGTTAAAAGTGGGGCTTTAACTGGGGCGCTAGTAACCTGAGGCTGAGGGATGTCTTCATCAAACCATGATGCAGAATTTAAGCCAATTTTTATTTGTAAGATAAATCCAAAAATCAAAAGATCCAAAGTCCAGTGGTAACGCTTTTCGGTATTAACCCTTCATCAGACCATGGCTAAAGAAAGATGATAATAATAGAAAGTACATTCCCGTAACTATAATAGAAATAAAATAAAATGAAGGTGTAGAGTATAAAAATATAGAAATATACACAGGTGCATAGTAATGACCGAGAGTACCACGAAATACAAACAACATATATATATATATATATATATATATATAAATATATATATATATAGATATAAAGATATGGGAAAACTGATCAAATTTATATGGGGGATACTGGCAGATGAGCAATACATACTGATAAGATCTGACACTTGATTATTAGTACATAGACAAATAGATATATAGATACATATTAAACAAGCAAAGTGCCATAGAAAATAGAGAAAATCAGTATGAAACTCAGGACATAGTAACTAGAGACAAGAACCAGCTGAATATAAGCCTAAGCTTTAAAACTGAACAGCTTCAATAAGTACTACCAGGAAACAGGGTGTGCACTGTGTAGCCCCCGACACGTGTTTCGCCCACTGACTTTCTCAAGGGGAGTGTCAGATACAAGGGAGTCATGGATTATATGTCACTATGAGCCAATAGGAGACTAAGTAGCAATTAGACTGAGGGTGTCTAGCGGAAATGACGATAGATAGGGGGAAGTAAGATGGCTAGCAGCTGATTGGGCCCCAGCTATGTGTATCAGGCGCACTGGCGTCCGAAAGGCGCGCGCATGCGAACGGCGACAGATGGAAATTCTTAGCAATCGTGTGAGCTCAAGATAAGGCTTCACTGCGCATGCGCGGATCGAAGCCGGAGGAGACATAGCGCATGCGCACTGTCGCCCAGAGAGAGTTGCGGCTATTGCGAGAATTCTGTCGTGATGCCGAGATTAAGGGGCAGGTGCGGCTGTGCCAATAGATAGCGTACCTGGGGAAGAAGCAGACTCTATAAAGATCTCGGTTATAAGCCCATAATCAAAAGAGCCAATATCTAATAAAGTGTCCCTCATAACATAAATACTTGTGAGTATAATTGGTCCCAATGACTATCTGCAGGGTATGTATAAAATTAGTGTGAAAACACTGAATAAAATAAGTGACATGGCAATAAAGGAGTTTTTATACATAGTGTTGTGGTGTACATAGTAGTAAAAAACAATCATAAAATGTAGGAAATAACAGCCTACGCAACTATCTCTCCCTATAAAAAATCATACTAGAGGGGTAATAGAGTGACAAATGCAAAGGAGCCACTGGTGGGTGGCACAAATAATGCAAATAATAACAATACACAAAAGTGAACAAAAATGTGAATAGTGCCACACGTGAAAGCATGCAGTGAAGTGAAGAAAAGTGAGGTACAGCATAGTGATAATATATGCCAGAATATGCCAGCCTAGGAAAGGCCCCTAATAGTTTAGATAAAAAATAGTTACTATGAAGACATGGAAAAAAAGATAAAAAGATAAAAATTATTTACAACAGAGGTTAATAATTATGCATTCAAAACCACAAGTCTACATAAAATCCCTAACACTCGAACTAGACACATATGATTATAAAAGAGAACAGCAACTTTAAAGGAACAAGATATCAGAGAAATGGGGTGAAACTAAAGTTTTCGTTTAGCCCATGTGGGGATACAGTGTCAAGCAGGTAGATCCATCTAGTTTCCTTCTGTGCCAAGACCCGTCTCCAATCGCCGATCCCCCCCCCTCCCCGTGCCCCAATAGTAACCTTGTCTATCTCTCTTACCTTCAATTGTGTCGCATCACTCTGGTGGTATTCTTTGAAGTGACGGGGGATGGTTTTCAATGCCCCTAGGTCCCTCTCCTCTTTTGCTGCCGTTATTCCGAGTGCATGTTCTCGGACTCTGCGTCTCAATTCTCGTGTAGTTAATCCTACATAAATCAGTTCGCAGGGACAGACAGCGAAGTAGATGACCCCAGGAGTGGTACATGTGATTGATTGAGTGATCTGGTACTGTTTCTGTTTGCTAGAATCAAAGAAAACAGAAGTAGTTTCCATGTTTTACACATGCTACACATTTCCCACATGGGCGACTCCCCAATCTAGGACCTTTAGATCCAAAGATATTTTTAGCTTGATCTTGATGGATACTTTTCACTAGGTGATCACGTAGATTCTTGAATCGTCTATAAGTGACGGATGGACGTGTAGGTATATATGGTTGTGGGGTGCTATCGATCCTCAACAGTTGCCAATATTTAGTGAGGATTTCGTTCATCTTACCCCATTGCGAGTTAAATGTGGTGATAAATCTTACCATGTCCGTGTTGTCTCGTCTTTTGGGTTTTGTAGTAAGGAGGTCCTGTCTCTTCGTTTTCTTGGCTCTCAAGTAGCCTTTATGTATAGCATGTCTTGGATATCCATGTTCCTGGAATCGATTTCTCATGTCTTTGGCCTGTTGCTCGAAGAGAGAATCATTGGAGCAGATGCGCCTTATCCGTAGGAATTGTCCTGTAGGTATGCTCTCAATCAGTTTTTTAGGATGTGAAGATCGTGCATGCAGAAGAGTGTTGCTGGAGGTCTCCTTCCTAAATACATTGGAATAAATAGTACCGTCATTCTCTACATTAAAATTGACGTCCAGGAACTCCATGTTCCGACGTCCCATCTTATAGGTCAATTTGATGTTTAAATCGTTGTTTTTAAGATTTGCGATAAACTCCTGCAGTTCGCTTTCCTGCCCCTGCCAGATCATAATGATGTCGTCTATGTATCTGGCATTGAGGTGCACCTTTTCCACATATTTGTCAGGGTTGGAGATAAAGATCTCTCTCTCCCACAGCCCCAGGAAAAGGTTTGCATATGAGGGCGCACATGCTGCCCCCATTGCCGTTCCCTGGAGCTGTAGGAAGAAGCCTCCCTTAAACAGGAAGAAATTGTGAGAAAGGGCAAATTCCAGTAATTGTACCAGTAGATTTGAGAACTCGGGTTCCATATCAGAGGATCTCAAAAAGAATCTTACCGATGCAAGACCATCTTTGTGTCGGATAGAGGTATAGAGGGGTTCCACATCACAGGTGACGATATGCATATCTGGTTCCAGATGAAGGCCTTCGAATTTCCTCAGTATGTCCGTCGTGTCTTTTAGATATGAAGGTAATATCTCCACAAGCGGGCGCAAGTGGTGGTCAATAAGTTTACAGATTGGTTGGCATAGCCCATTTATGTCCGACACAATCGGGCGACCTGGAGGGTTATCTAGGCGTTTATGTACTTTCGGTAAAAGGTAAAGAGATGCAACTTTAGGGTATTCCGGTACAAGGCAGGCCATCTGATTTTTTTGTCAGGACATCATTTTCCACCGCTGTAGAAAGAATAGAGTTAAGTTCGTCTTTAAACTTTTGCATAGGGTTAAATGTTAATTTTCTTTTTCTATGGCTGAAAGCCTCTTTTTCATATTCTTTAACCCCTTAGGGACGTGGCCCTTTTTCGTTTTTTGCATTTTCATTTTTCACTCCCGACCTTCAAAAATCTGTAACTTTTTTATTTTTCCATGAAAAGAGCTCTGTTTGGGCTTGTTTTCTGCGTAACAAATTGAACTTCATAGTGATGGTATTTATTATTCCATGCCGTATACTGGGAAGCGGGAACAAAAATCAGAATGCAGTGAAAATGATGAAAAAAAGCACATTTGCGCCGTTTTCTTGTGGGCTTGGATTTTACAGCTTTCACTGAGCGCCCCAAATCACATGTCTATTTTATTCTTTGGTTCGGTACGATCACGAGGATACCAAATTTGTACAGGTTTTATAATATTTTCATACATTTAAAAAAATTAAAACCTTCTGTACAAAAAAAAAATTCTTCATTTTGCCATGTTCTTGCACTAATAACTTTTTCATACTTCGGTGTACGGAGCTGTGGCTGGTGTCATTTTTTGCGACTTTTGATGACGTTTTTAATGCTTTCATTTTTAGGACTGTATGGGCTTTTGATCACTTTTTATAGAATTTTTTATATTTTTCAAAATGGCAAAAAGGTGGCATTTTCAACTTTGGGCGCCAATTTCCATTACGGGGTTAAACTCTGGGAAAAATCGCTTATATATTTTGATAGATCGGACATTTTGGGACGTGATGATACCTCATGTGTTTATGATTTTTACTGTTTATATTTATATCAGTTCTAGGGAAAGGGGGGTGATTTAAAGTTTTACTTTTTTTACTATTTTATCATATTTTTTTAAAAAAAATTTACATTTCTTTTTACCATTATTTTAGATCCTCCAGGGTAATTTAACCCTGCAGGGTCCGATTGCTAATACTATATACTGCAATACTACTGTATTGCAGTATATAGCCATTTTACAATGATTTTTAATAGCCTGCCCTCTGGTGGCTATTAGAAATCATTACACCTGGCAAGCCTACGAGTCTCAATGAGACTCTAGGCTGCTATAGCAACCGATCGTCGTTCTCCGATGATGTTCCAGGGGGCGGCGTTCGGGCATCCAAGATGGCGGCGCCCATGTAAAGGTAAGTTAGGTGCCAGCACCGACCGCGGCAATGACAGGCGGGTGTTGGCTGTATTATACAGCCGATACCCGCTGTGTATGCAGAGAGCTCAGCTCGTGAGCGCTCTCCATACAGCCCTTGCCGCGCGAGGACGATATAGTTAACTGACCATATCACCACATTCCCCCCCTTGTCTGAAGGTTTGATAATTATATCCTTCATTTGTCTCAGCTCCCCAATGGCCTTTTGTTGAGCTTAGGTGCAATTCCTCACCTGACCAACTCGAGGTATTTTTTTTTTAAATCCTGGGTCACAAGCCTCACAAACAGGTCTATGTTGGGGAAATTGGATAAAATGGGAAATTTTTTTGATTTGGGAAGTAAAGAGGGAGGAATGATACCTTCTTCCAGTAGTTCTTCCAAGGCTATTAGGGCCAGATGTTCTTGGTCTTGAGGGTTTCTCGACATGTCCTTATCATGAAAATTTTTTTAAAAGCCAATTTGCGGGCGAAGAG
Organism: Engystomops pustulosus; assembly: GCF_040894005.1. NCBI lineage: Eukaryota > Metazoa > Chordata > Amphibia > Anura > Leptodactylidae > Engystomops > Engystomops pustulosus. Next base: position 247,441,209 of record NC_092412.1, read on the forward strand.
ATGTAAGTCCTTCACTGCTAGGAAGCAATCAAAGTTATCAGAGGGAGAAAATGATAGACCCAAACTTAATACTTCTACTTGCGTTTTAGACAATGCTTTGTCTGTGAGGTTAATTACCTTAAGTGTAGATGTTCTTGTATCGTCTATTTTCTTTGCGAGCCCATCGCTTTGGCTGTGATCGTTGATACGGTTCGTATCGTCTCTTATTGCCGCGAATTGGTCTGGTCTCCGATCCATCCAGAGAGGCCTGGGACAATCCACCTGTGGACGTCTAAGATGATAGAGATGGGGTACGGCTGCGAAAAGAGGTTTTTCTACTCTTCCATTTATAGACCTTCCCCAGAGCTGTATCCTGGGTATCTCTTTGAAATTTTTTCGCTTTTTGATTGAATAAGTCAATACAGACACCGGCGCCTGTGCGGTGGGAGGTAGAGCTGGCGCTTGTGGGATGAAGTAGGGGCGCCGCCGCATTCAGCTGAGGGGAGAAGAAAGCCGGCAGTGCAATCCTAAAGCTGGCTAGCATAGACGCGCTGAGGCTAAATATCTGTATAGCTGCTATTAGGAATAAACGGATAATGGGAAATAATGAATATATTGGGTAGTGAGGGGCAATAATGATAACAAATAAGATTAAAGAAGGAGAGATTGTGTAACCTGAACAGAGTGGTCTTAGTTATGGTCATAAATAGCACAAATAGTGCACATGCATGGAAATTGCCTCGATTACATAAAAAAAAAAAAAAAAAAAATATATATATATATATATATATATATAAGTAAAGTCGAGAGCAGCACCGTAAACAAAATAAAGATGGTAGTGCAGAGCCGAAAAGATCAGATCCGTGGCAGAATATCCAATTAGATATATCCAAAAATAGGCAGCGCTCGATTATACGGTGAAAAATCAAGGGTGATGTTTATTCCATTGCAACGTTTTGGTGGTGACACCCACCTTTTTCAAGCATAAACTTAAGTGAACACATACCAGCCGAAAAAGACTAAATTTTATGTCCTCATCGATGGAATTTAAAAATGTGTAGAATGCCTCCAATTCTTCGGTATTTCCTGTCCAGAGGAGGAAGACGTCATCTATGTATCGGCACCAGTCAACAACATGTTTAAAGTGGTGGGACACATAGACGAAGTCCTCCTCCAATGCTGCCATCATAATGTTGGTGTTCTTGGGGGCCATGTTTGCCCCCTTGGCCACTCCCTTCAACTGAATGAAAAAAACTCATTGCCAAATAAAAAGTAATTAGAATGTAATACCAAGTGTAGCATATCCATGTTAACATAACTTTACGTTCTGAAATTCCAGAGTTATCTAGACATTTTTTCACAGCTCTTACCCCCTGGTGTGATCTATAGAGGTGTACAATGAGGTAGCCTCAAATGATACCAACCAAACTTGACTGTAATAGGGTACCCGTGCATCCCTGAGCTTACATAGGACGTCTGATGTGTCTGTAATGTAGGATCTGCTACGTGTGACATGATCCCTTAGTATCGCATCTAGGAAAGTAGTGCTATGGGAAACAATAGCATCAATACCAGACACTATATGTCCTCCAGGTGGTGATTTTAAATCCTTATGTATTTTAGGAAGAATGTATATGACAGGTGTAACGGGAAATTGAATGGTAAGATATTTGTGCATGTCTTCTGTAATAACATGTTCTTGCACTGCCATATCAAGAATAAATTTGATGCGTCGCCCAATCTCAAATTTGGGATCCATGTATACACGTTGGTATACGGAAGAATCATTAAGTTGACGACGGACTTCCGCTATTTAGGCTGTAGTGTCCATGATGACGATAGCCCCGCCTTTGTCAGCGGGATTGATGGTAATATCGCCATCATGGACCAAGCGTTTCAAAGCGGAAGTCTCGTCGGTAGTCATATTGCCATGTCTTATTGAAGATGATGTGCCAGTGATGTCCACCCCCTCTGGTTCTTTTTCTTTGTTGGCATCTTGGCCTAAATAAGGTGCAGTTGAATGTGTTTCCTACTTGTTCAGATTTCTTTGGGAGATTATTTTTTTTTCTTGCAACTTCTTTCGTCAAAGAATTGGAAGAATGTGGATGTGGTCCTACAATCTGTAGATTTTGCCTGTTCGGTAGTCCTCCTCATCCCGGGTCCATTTGGATCTTTTAGTTTGTTCTTGTTCAGTTTTAAAATGAAAAAGTCGATCATTAATCAAAAAACTCTTTTGATTCAGTCGCAGTTAAGTGTTTCTTTAGGAGTAGTTTCCATAAATGTAGTGTGCAAGTCAGCGAGGACAGTCTACCACCAGGGAATTTGCTGGTAGGTGTCCTTTAATTATTCACCTGAGTTGGACACAGGATTGTATGATGTTTTCTATGTGAATGGAAAGCTTTGTTTATCACATTGCTTGAGAAAGGATATAGAATAGGGTCTGAAACATCACATTAGGGTTAATAAAGTATCCACTTCTTTTTTCCCTTGAGCTTTAAGGTGCAGCCTTGGAAACGAGACGTGATATGCCTTGTCCAGTAGTGGGTGCACCAAATCCCATACTATTCTCCAAAAATTCCCAGGAAGGTCGGATCATTCTGGGGGCTGTATCATCACTCTTTACCTTCATATATCCAGGCCCTGCACAGATTATAGATCGTTAAGCTGTATCTGGTCCTCTTATTTGTCAGGAACTCTCAGACTTGAAGTCTCCTTTAAAATACACCAGGGACTCGCCTATTGACAGTTCCTTCTCAGTGTTAAGTGCCTAAACAAACATGGCAATAAAATGGTTTTGGATATATCCGCCACGGAGCGTGAAGGGGTTAAAACATGTGCTTTCCTCATTAGCTTGCAAGATCCACCCACCAGTCTCAGGGCTGTGGCTCTTCTCATCAGTGACTTTTGGCGGGCTGAAGTTTCTGCTGCATAGCTGTATCTTAATTCATTAGCTCATACCTGTATGGCACCACGGTTATGCAGACAGTTCACTGATGCCAGTAAGGCACAAAAGTACAGTATCCTGTTTGTGACACCACTTGCAACCTTACCTCACCCGGGCCTGACCTCCGTAGTGGGGGCAGTTAGATCCACAGGGACCAGAGGGGCTGGCTGTAGTTTCGGCCAAGTGCCAGAATGTGTCATGGTGGTTTGGACCACAGGAACAGGCCTCTTCCAGGGAATTACAAGAAGGGGGGGAATCTGTGATGTCGACATGGGATTCCCACTGGGGCACTTCCATTGTGTATGTGGTAACGGTTCCTCTGGTAGATGATGAATAGGAGGCCGTGATGTTAGCGGTGGGCCAGGGAACACATTGGGACAACAGGAATCTTTGCAAAACTCACAGTTTCTTTAGTGGCCGACACAGTCCACACAGTAGCTATTAGCAGGCTGATAATGGTCCTTCCTGCAGGCACACACGGTGCGTTGGATTTGTTGGCTGTGGAAATGATTCTGTTGTACAGTAGAAATTTAGGAGTTTCTCAGTCTTGATTCTCTCCAGTTGCCTCAGGTTGGATGGTGAACGTTGGTGGACAGTCATTGGTGGACAGCCACAGCCAAGTTTTGTTTTGTTGAAAGGTGTGGAAAGTTAGAAGACAGTCAATGACGCAACCTGGACAATAATACCGAGTCTCACATCTCGTTCCTTTCTTGCCTCATACATGACATCCTCTCTGGGGGTGGTGTGTTTACTCTGTTAAAGGAATAATATGTCGCTCTGCAAGTCTTCTGGCATTTTCTGATTGCAGTGGATGTGATGGGCCAACATGTGCAAAAATTTTTTGAAAATCTAGGAAAGAATCTGATTGTCGTAATTTTTCGTACAAAGCAAATGTATTATATCTGGTGATCCGAAACAAGGGAATTACCAATTTTTTATATTGGGTATATAAGTTCCTTGATACCTGGTCTGCAAGGTCCACACCTCCCATGTTCTAATCAGTTTGGGACAGTAGCACCTAGCGGTTGTAGCACCAGTGTGGATGGAGCTGTGGATAAAAATATCCTTTTTATCTTTCTACTTTAGCTGAAGCAGCTTTCCACTGTGAACACTGCCCGGCTGTCCCTTCCTGAACTTCTCGTTCACTAATGATTGTGGAAACCCTTGGCATTGTTTTTCGAATGGTCCCACAAGAACCCGTGTTCTCTTCAATCAAACTTTTAAAAAGTGGTACATATGTATAGTAATTGTCCACGTACAGTTAGAACCGCTTTGTAGAAATGGGCTTATCAGCTCCCAAACTGTTTTCCCAGCTGTACCTGGATGAGGGGAGAACATCCTTGTGGATTTAGGCCCCTTCCACACTAGCGTTGCATTTCACGTCAAGCGTTCATTGCACGAAAAACTGACGTTTTTGGCTGCGTTTTTGTTCCATTTTTCCTTGGAGTAATTAGCGTTTTTGCGTTTTTCACGCGTGTGTTGTTAGCGGTTTTTTGCGTTTTCGGCGCGTTTTTCACGCGCGAGTCAATGGGAGACTCGAGCATTTTTCAAAGGGACCATGGTTTGGGATTAAAATGTGTTATTTAATTGAAAAAGAATGTCTTCTGATAAGTGATCAGATGTATGCAAACATCTGCAATCTATTCTTCACTGTTCCGCGCGTATATTATCTCCCGACAAGTTAGCAGATGTGAAGAACAGTGAAGAATAGAATAAAACCAGTGAACACAGTGAAAACAGTGAACACAGGATCATTTAAGAGAAAAACACAGTGCAGAACACAGTGCAGAATAGATTACAGATGTTCGGCACATCTGCTTACTTGTCGGGAGATACGCGCGGAGCGGTGCGCCCAAAATAGCATGTGAAGAACAATATATATGTGTGAAGAACACATTGCCATTTTTGACTTTGGGTGCGATTTTCCATTACGGGGTTAAACGCAGTGAAAAACCGTTATCATATTTTGATAGATCAGGCATTTTCAGACACGGTGATACCTAATGTGTTTATGATTTTACTGCTTATTTATATCAGTTCTAGGGGGGGTGATTTGAGGTTTTAGGTTTTTTAATTATATTTTTTTAAACTTTTTTTTATTTTTATTTTTACTATTTTTCAGACTCCCTAGGGTACTTTAACCCTAGGTTGTCTGTAAGATCCTGTCATATACTGCCATACTACAGTATGGCAGTATATGGGGATTTTACTCCTCATGCATTACAATGTGCTGATAGCACATTGTAATGCACGGGTTAAGCCGAAGTAGCTTCTGGTCTTAAGAAGACCCGAGGCTACCATGACGACGGATCGCCGCTCCCCAACGACCCCATGCGCCATCTTACACCCGCAAAGACTTACCGGCTATGGAGAGGGCTCAGCCCGTGAGCCCTCTCCATGCACCCACTCCCAGCATGAGTTTAAAACCATGAACTCGTGGGCACAAAACCCAAACCCTTAATTAGGACTTGTACGTGTGATGTAGGCAAAGTAGTGACAGATAAATTGACAACGTTATTTATACAATTAACAATATCAAAATATTCAATGGGTGTTCTCTCATCTGTGTTGGCGTTTTTCTCGTGGTATATCTTCGTTTGCCTCCATCCCCTCGTTTTTTGACCTGGACAAGTGCCGGGACCCAGAGCTGCTGGGGGGGGGGGGGGGGGTAGCGGACGGCCAGGACAGATGGCAGAGAATTGAAGTCAGGAACTTAGCAGGTGGTGAAAACGGCAAATAGATTGGCAGTCAGGAAACACCTCAATGGCATAAGGGCACAAAGATCCCGCAGGGGTCAAAGGAAGGGGCTGCTAGTCAGGTCAGACAGCCGGCAGGACCAATTAGTGGCACGCTGGCCCTTTAAATCTCACACGTGCCCCAGTGTCCCTGACGTAACTGACTGCCCTTTGTGGTAAGACAATTGGTGTATCAACTGTAATTTATTTGACTCTTTTTTTGGGTACTACACCCAAGGGAGATACAATGAGGTCTGCCACTGGAGGTGCCACATACGGCCCTGCCATACTTCCCAGGACTCCAGGGATTTGTGAACTGAAAAACCCCTTCTCTCAAGTACCGGCAGCCCAGATATTAAAACATGCCTTATACAATCCCAAATATTGGGTAATGTGGGTAGGCCAACAAAGTAACTTTTACGCAACTTTGAACATATAACAAAAGAAAGTGCAAAAAACAATAGCATTCTTTGCCCCTTTATTCTCCGTCCCCTTTTCCCGAATGACCAGTTATCTGTTGGCATCTCCAGAATAAAACTGCTTGTTCTGTGAAAGAAACAGAGCCGAGAAACCAGTAGAGAACCAAGGGTGGGTCGGAGCTCTTCTCACCTCGCCGGGCAAAGGGTTCGCGGTGACACCCCCCCTCCACATGTCCTTGATATTTAGTAGCTCTGGCCCCTCTCCCACCCAGCGTAAAGAGAGGGGTGGCAAAGGGATATATACGCTATGAGGCTCTTAATAGGACCTCCTTTTTTGCAAAAACTTTGTTGAGATGTAGGATCTTCTGGTCGTTAAAAGTCTTCACTCAGACTTCTGGTCAAAAGAAGGTTTCCCCTTGATAAAGTGTCGTCGCGAAACACGTGTCGGGTATAAGGTGTGTGATCCCTACTTTGGTGATATTAGTCTCTTCTATGTTTTGACCATATCGGTCTTCACTGAATGTGTTCCTGTACATTTTCTACACACTTGCTACTTACAATTGGATAGCATATTGCTGTATATATAATATGTAACCTTGTTCTATATCACATGACTTGTAAGTCTTCTTTTGATCAAGTTTTTTGTGCTACCTTGAAACAAGCAGCTCCCTTGTGGTCAGTTCAGACACTCTGACCTAAAGCCAATCTATGTACACAGAGGTGTCATTAAATACCCAGCTATTCCCAGACTCTTAAAGTCTTAAAGGGATACACCTTTGGGTTGCACCTTTCACACCACAAACATCACAAATAAGATGCATTTCTCACATAAATAATGTTTTAAGCAGCACAATATAGTCTGTCTCCCTTTTTAAAATTAAGAGGAGCTTACAATCTACACAAGTAACCAAATCATAAGAAATAAAGACACATATCTCCTTGCTGCAGCTCTGCATCACCTGGCATCAATCATGTGCAGGCTATATACCCCCAGCACACCCTCTGCTCAGGTTTTGCACTCGCTGGTAAGATGCAGGTAACGCTGAGTGTTGAATACTGAACTAGTTTTTCTGTTGAAATAATAGTGGAAAGAGACAAAGATTTGTTGGCCAGCTGAAGGAGAAATGCAGATATAGTACAAGCACCAGACGGACAAATAGTTCACCATTCACCACCAACAAACCTGTTCTAACGCTGACTTAAAATTTTTGGTTCTTAACCTACAAGCGAGGCTACAGCAGTATGGACGTCTTTCTGGTTATAAAGTAAACACCTCAAAGACGGAGGCCTTGCCTCTCAATCTTACCCAACCGCTGGTAGACCAATTGAAGGCCACATTCAGATATAATTGGAAAGCAGACGCCATTAAGTATCTGGGGATACTTCTGACCCCCTCTTATAATACACTTTATGGGCAGAATTTCCCTGGCAGCTTTCGGGAAATAAGGACCCTGCTTGATAATTGGAACAGTCTCCCTCTCTCCCTCTTTGGCAGGATAGCAGCGGTTAAAATGACTATCTTACCTAAGCTGCTTTATCTTTTTGAAACCCTACCAGTGCCAGTGCCGTTGGGTGCTCTGAGGTCTCTGCAAGCATCAATATTACACTTTATCTGGGCGAAAAAGAGACACAGGATCTCCAGATCTGTTCTGCTCTCTCACAAATCTAGGGGCGGCCTATCGGTGCCGGATATCACCAGATACTACTGGGCAACACATTTGAGGCGTATTCCAGCATGGTCCACCTTACTGGCATTCTCTAAGTGGATGGAGATAGAGAAATTGTGGTTGGCCCCTTTCCATCCTAACTCTTACCTCTGGCCTAAAGAGGCGCCTGCGCCACCTGACCCCCAACTAGGCCCTATTTCATTCACGATTAAGTTATGGAGGGCCTGTTTGACCAGGTTCCCACTGGTGTCTCAGTGCTCTCCTATGGAATCTTTCTTACACACTCCCCTCATGCAACAAGCCGGGGCTGGACAGGAAATTAAACCCTGGCATGAGAAGGGTTTGTTTTGATTTGCAGACATTGTGGATTACCGAGATAGGAAGATTTTGCCCTTTGCTGCCCTACAGGATAAATTCCACCTCCCGCATGCGGCCAATTTTCACTACATCCGAATTAGGCACTTTTTACAATCCCTGGACAGTGCTGAGACAGTTTCGGCACCCACTAAGTTTGAGCATATTTGCAAAACTGCTACCCAGACTTCTGGCCTTATATCAGATATCTACATGATACTGCTCCATCCCAGCCCAGACGAACCCATTGCACACCCGTACATGGCCAAGTGGGAAAGCATAGTAGGGGGACCAATATCTCAAGACACATGGCGGCTGATTTGGCATAGGGCGGCTAAGACCTCCTGGTGAACCAGTACAAACTGATGATGCAGTGGTATCATACCCCATCCTTGCTACACAGACTATTTCCGGATACGCCAGATACTTGCTGGCGATGTGGCTCAGTTGGAGGTACTCTTCAACATATCTTCTGGACGTGCCCATTAGTGCAGCCTTTTTGGCAGGAGGTAAAGACTCTCCTTCGGGAGGTCGTAGCGGTGGATATCCCACTCTCCCCATTATTTCACTTGCTGAATGTTTCTCCGCACCCCATGGCCAAGGCGACCACAAAACTGAGCTTGCACATACTCGCAGCTGCAAGGTGCCTGATAGCGCAATTCTGGAAGAGGCAAGCTGCCCCCTCCCGAATGGACTTACTCTCTAGAGTAAGGGAAACTCGCAGTATGGAATATCTGACTGCCTCCCTGGATAATCGTATCCCACTGTTTGACAAAACCTGGGAACGTTGGGACCGCTACTGGATAGAAGAACGAGCAGGAGGAGGAGAGTGACATGGCCATCCCTTTAGCTTCTACCCAAGTGTTAATTGTTGTCATAGTGAGTATGTATGACTGTCTTTTGTTTGTACCCTTTTCCCCAACCCCCCTAGACCGGTTAGGCATAGTGTTGATGCCGTCTTTGGTATTTGTTTTATTATTGTAAACATATTATACTGTTAGATTTCACATTTTGATACGCAAATGGAAGATTTAAACTGTTGATATCCTTTGGGGAAAAAGATTTCTTGTCTTTCAGTTGTTTTACTATTGAAAAACTTCAATGTGAAATATGTACGTGATAATTTGTCTGTTATATATATTATATATATATATATATATATATATTGAAAAATGATAATAAAAATACAATTATATAAAAAAAAAAATTTTTTTTGGTTCTAAAGGGAACCTGATATGGTGGTGCCAGGACTAGGAAACCCTCCCCCAAACTTTCCAGTAGTAGCTTTGCGTGATCCCTACGCGGGTACCTAGTTTCTGCTAGTCTCACTGGTGTCACCTCCTTGACCAGTTCCGGAACTACTCTTTCCTTTTCCTTTGTACGTATGTTGCTCATACATTGCTATGGATCTTAAATGATGAAATAAAGGAAATCAAGCTTCCATGATCGTGCTGGAGTTTTTTGGATTTTGGATATTCTCTACTCTTCTTTCTCTTTTTGCCTCAACTTGGGGTGCCGGGACCGGGGCAAATTTTGGGCTGAGACGGATCTATCTGCTGCAGCAAGGGACAGCTGCTCCATCAGTGGAGGGACGAAGGCCATTACTCAGTTGGCGGACGGGCCTTGAGTACCACTCTCTACATTGTGACAGCCCATTAGTGACGGTTTTTCCTGCTCCCAGTGCTTTAATAGGGCAGCCCACCCGTTTTCCATTTTGGATGCCCAGTCTCCTCCTGCCTTACCCTGTCATGATGGCCTCCACCCCACCTCCACTATGCTCTGGGGGGTTCCAGTCTCTCCTATATAAGAACTCAACATCTAATCTTGCTATCATGTTTTTCAGAGATTTTAATCTGTAGTGTGCACAGCAGACAGAGAAGTTACGGCGGCCATACTGGAAAAGGTCAGAAGAGGACAGAAGCTCAAAAAACGACAATCACAACGGGTTGATAAGTAAAATAGATTTTAAACATCCCCACGTCGTGTTGTAAACACACTATATCAGCCAATCATGGGCCAGTGTGTATAATAAGAACCAACGGGACGTCGGGCAGCCGCGAATTAGCAGCCAACCAGCGTACCTGTTATCGGTCCACAGCAATCCGTATATAGGGATATGGACATAAAATGAAAATACATAAAAAGAAAAACAACTGTGCAGTATCTTCATGTGAAGCAGGAATTTAATTCAGAGACATAGGGGGTGTATCAGTCCCACCAGAGCGGCATTCTGCCTATTTATTTTAGAGCGATAGCCCCTATGCTGGAATTTAGGGACCATTGTGTTTACATTTTTAAGATATTTGTCATCAGAGGATACCCTTTTAATACTGAGGAACTGACTCAGTGGAAGTGATTTCAACATAGGTCGGGGGTGGCTGCTGTCGTATCGAAGTATGTATCATATTGCTAGAATGAACTAGAGTAAATTTGATATCGGTGTCATCTATGTATCGCCACCACTTCAGCACATGAGGGAAGTGATGGGATACATAGACAAAGTCCTCCTCTAAAGCATTCATGACGATATTGGAATAACATGGGGCCACGCCTTTGAGCTGAATGAAGAAATCATTGCCAAAAAGGAAATAATTTTTCTGGTACAAAACAACTTCAGTATAAACATGATCTCCTGTTCTCCGTATTGGGATTGTCGCAAACATTTCTCAACTATCCTCATACCCAGGCTATGGTTAATGGAGGTGTACAAAGATACCACATCAAAGGATGCTAGAATCAGGTTAGAGCGATCCTCAATCACCGAACTGTTCAATTTACAAAGGAAATCTGCAGTATCCTGTACATATGAATTTCCCGTAACTACATATTCCCTAAGTACACGATCCAAAAAGACTGTAGTGTGGGCAAAAAATCAAATCATTTCCCGATACAATGGGGCGTCCAGGGGGATGTCGATGATCTTTATGGATCTTGGGCAAGATATATATTACCGGACTGGTGTGATTGGATCATCAATCCACAGATATTTATGCATGTCCTCACTTATGACACTAGAAAAAAATGCTGTGTCAAAAATATGTTTTAATCTACGTCCCAGCTCAAACTTAGGATCCTGATGTACACGTTTATAGGTTGATTTATCGCTGAGCTGGTGATGAATTTCGGAAATATAGGCCGACTTGTCCATGACCACGACAGCTCCGCCTTTATCGGCAGGCTTATCATGGGCAAGTCGATCCAAATCTTCAATTTCAGCACTTGTCATATTATTATATGGTAGTGTATCAGATTGTGATCGTAGTCTGTGAATATCATGTTGGACGGCTTCAGCAAAAGCTTCTATAGCAGGAACTTCACTGGCAGGGGTGGAGTGACATTTGTTATACAGACCAAACCGTTTAGGACCTAATCTGTGGGTTTACTGGGTCCCACCATTGTTTTACTAGGAAACCAATGTTTCAGCTCAATACTCCGCACAAATTTACAAATATCAACCTCTAGATTAAACCAATTAGTGTGTGAACAGGGGCTAAAAGACAGTCCCCTCTGCAATACATTATATTCAGTAAGATTCATGGAGTAGATTTTTACCACAGTCATTTCCGTTACTTCTTCTTGTTGGCTGTTGCCCTCGGAGGTAAAATTCGGCCTTTCGTTGTCTTGTCTTTTTTGGTGATGCTTGCTGCCCCTCCTGGTTCTTCTCTGTCTTTTGGGTGTTATCCTAAAAAAGAATTACCATGTGTTTCAGAAGAGACATGGTGTCTATTTTCAGTGTCATGACTCCTCTTGCTGGGATTGCGTCCTTCCTCTTGTTGTTGTCCTTATTTGAGATATTAGTGGTATATCCATTGGTACCTTGCCAGGAATAGATTTTTCCAATACAATAGTCCTCGTGATCCCGTGACCATTTAACTCTTTTAGTCTGCTCTTGTTCAGACCTCAGTGCTGATATCTTAGAGTTAATCAAGTCCAAGAAAGTCTTGTGCACAACATCTGGGAGATCACTTTTAAGGATAGAGTCCGTTTGATTAATATTATCCTGTAACTTGCATATTTCACATAGAAATTCTATATTTAGCATGATGAAATCAAAAGAATATTTGTTTGAAATTTGTATAAATTTGTGCAAAACGCAGGGTCTTGTGCAAACAGGTTTGGACGAATATTATCTATCTAAGTAAAACTTAAGCACATGAGGGCACATCTTGAAGACCTGGAGAGTCTCTCCTGCCACTTCCTGCTGTGGCGTGTGAGGTGATGCGGGGAGGGGGGGCAGCAGGTTCTGTCTGTGTGGATTATTTGCTTATATACAAGTGCAGGGAAAGCTGAGGGAGAGATGAGAGTTTAGGTGTTTGGTTACTACATTAGTTAGTGTTCCTAGACTGCTGGAGCACTGAACCATGAGGTGACCAGCTGAGGGAGAGAAATGGGGGCGTGTCTCTAGCTCCGTAGTCAGCTCCTTCTTTGTGAAGACGGAATATGCCTAGTAACAGCAATATGAGACATCTCTGACACCTAGGGGAAGTCTGCAAAATACAAGGGAAAGGAGCAAGATTCAGGTAACTAATCCAATTGCAAAAGGGCTTAAAATTACCTGCCCTACAACATATTAAAAAGTTTTTGAAATGACGGATATACTTTAAGGTCTGTTAAAGGGCCCTTTGCTGCTACTGGGCCTATCATGTTCCAGAGAAATTGAGACCCTAAGTCCGTTGATTTCCTCCGCGCAGAGGATCCAGGACAGAAGATGGCCGCTGGTCACATGTCCACATCACATGTCCTGCAGCTGCCTGGGCAGGTCATGTGATCACACTATGTTTGGCTGTATTCGGTTGCTCGCAGTGCATGACCGGTGTTTGGTAGGAGGAGTTACTGAGGATCATGGGACTTGTAGTTTCCAGTGGCGGCCATCTCGGTGATAACGCCACATACTTTAGAGATGCCATAAAATTTTGTTAATCATAAAATCAAACTAATTAAGCTCAGTTTTGGGACTAATGACATTGAGTTTTGTTACTTTCTTTTATTTATTGCATTATGGGTTTTTGTATCATACTTTCATATTCCCAGAATACCACTTTAAGGATGAACATCCAGCATGTCTCTCTATTGATAAGTTTCCTTTTTATGTCACCTCCTCTGACTGAACCAAATACTTTCTCTATACCCTTCCAAAAAAAAAAAAAAATTTGTTGTCTCACCCTCCTGTTTAGATAGGAATTATATCCCTATTGCCTGGTTACCTGCATCAGATAAGTGTCTCCTTATTCTCACCTTGTATTGTCTGCGGCAGGTTCTACATCCCGCCATATATGTTATATTTCTGGTGTTTTGATCCTTCTTGTAACAGTTGTTTTCTCTGGATTTTGACTACCCTCTGATGGAGGAAGAAATCAATTTGTCATTATATCCGCTGTCCATGAGACTTTTTTTTTACTATATCTGCTTCTGTTTGAAATGAAATATTGTCTGTGCAATTTCTTTTAATCCGTATGAGTTCCCCATACGGAATGTTGTTAGTGACGTGTCTGGGATGTCCCGAAGAGGAGAGTAATAAAGAATTGCCTGCCACCTTTTTACGGAATGGTGTGACCACTAAATTGTTGTTGATCTTTACGCTGTGATTGATATCTAAAAAGGATATGTGTTCACCCCCAAAGGAATGTGTAAATGTTCGGTTCACGTCCTTATTGTTTAGATTACGCATGAAGTCATCAAATTCTATAGACGATCCCCTCCAAATCCATAAGAGATCGTCTATGTAACGACCCATCCATTTGATGTGTTTACCGTACTGGTTCCTATCTGAAAATACAAATTTTTCCTCCCACTGGGTCATGAAAATGTTTGCCAATGAAGGAGAGATTTTTGCACCCATTGGGGCTCCACTCACTTGTAATGAAAAAATTATGTTTCAGTAAGAACTCAGTAACTGATATTATGTATTCCTTCAATTCCCCACTATAAGTACTGTAAATATCAAGATGTTGTTTCACAAAAGTATAGCTAAATTGTGAGGGATTGAGGAGTGTAAGGCTGATACATCACAGCTAGCCCAGGCACAGTCGTGTTCCCATTTGATGGATTCTATAGTCTGAAAAAGATGTTTGGTGTCCCTCAGAAATGTAGGAGTAACCCTGGTGAGTGTCTGTAAGTAAAATCCAGCTACTCCCCTCGGGGTTCTCCTATGCTGCCTATGCCAACCACTATTGGCCTAAGGGGAGGAGGAAAAACCACTTTATGAATTTTAGGCAAACAGTGGAATACAGGGGTTACCGGAGTTTTGACCAGTATGTAATCATACAATTTTTTGTCAATACCGTCCAATGTTAGACATTCTGTCAGAATATGTTCCGATTTGGCTTCAAATGATGCAGTGGGGTCAAAGGATAATTTCTTATAAGTAGTAATATCTCCTAATAATTCTTAACACAATTTTTTGTAAAGCAATGACTCCATGGCTACAATTGTGCCCCCCTTATCTGCTGCCCGGACTGCTAGATCCCTGTCTTTATCTTCTGAGGGAGACATAGTGAGATTTTTGTGTGTCTTAAATTTGTTCCTTGACAAATTGGTAAGTTCCTTTTCAACCAATTCCTGAAATTTATCTAAGGTATTGCTTTTAGAGTTAATCGGATAAAAACCCAGATTTTTGGTTCGGAAAGGACCACCAATATTGTCTTGTATTGGAGATGATTCACACATGAGCGCCCTCAAGGAAAAAGCACTTTGTTGTACCTGAAATTCAGAAAAGATTAGTTTCTAGCAAACGAGAAGTATTATATGTAGTATATGAATTACTCTCCATATTGTTAACATATTATCGGAAAGATATAAGAAAAAAATTAATGAAACTGACATTTTTGGGTAAGAGCAATGAATTAGTTCAGTGAAATGGTTCTCTGACCACCCATTGATGATAAACGTCATCACGTTACCTTCCGAACACACAAGGGATTCAGCTGGACCCACAAAAAAGAAGTCGTCTAGGGAGTGTCTGACCCCACCTTTCATGAAACTGACCCCTACCATCCATTCCTAAACACATGATACAAAAAATGAACACACCCTCAATTAAATGTCCGAGGCCACAATGTTTCAGGACCTGGAAGTCTTCCTCCTATCTGACCCTAGATCTACAGCAACACATTTGTAATACGTATTGTACTGCAAAAGGAGAAAAGATAGGGCAGGACTGCAAAAGTACTGAAAATAGAAATTGATGCAATCTTTATTAATATACATTAGATAACATTACATGATAAAATACATAAATTGATGCAATAAGGTACATACAGATAAAACACAGAAAAAAAAGGCCATACCGGGGACATATGATGGAGGTATGTAGGGAATATTATACAAAAAATGGACTGGTTGAGAAATTGAACAACAAACCCCACTACAGCCTCTTCAATTAAGTGTTAGGGTTGGGTAACACAGAAGACAGGGGATAGTGTGCCCTGAGCTTGCCCCAACCTCTGTCCTTTCCTATAGCCCCACTACGCTAAACCGTGGGGCGACTACTTGAAGACTCGAAATACACTGATAAGTGTGGGAAGGGAAACACACATAGACTGACAAACATAAAACACAAAAGAATAGTAAACTAGCCGGAGTAACAACGAGAGGGTACGTCAATAGCAAAATCAGTAGGCAAAGAGTCAATGTCAAAAACGAGCCGAGGTCACAACGATACAGATACAGAGCAATACAACCTAATGCTGACCGAGTGGAGAAGGGATTTCAAACACTGGCACAGGTGACTAGTGAAGCTGTAATTTATGCAGCCAGAACTCCACCTCCAGAACCTGATAGGAGCTGGACAACTACTGAGAATTAACCCCTCATGGTGCAGAACAACCAGGCACCATCCAGAGGTACCACAAGTCCCAGCAGTTCAGAACACAACTCCTAGACAGCGCGAGATCTTAGCAGCCGCTGCCCGGGACGAGAGGAGGAGTTTGCGCGGATACGCACTGGAGGTTGGAGAACACTGCTAGCACCACCAGAAGTACCAGCATTCTCTCCAGCGAACCTGACATTAAGGTATAACAGTTTGTATGTAGTGATGACAAGTGCATTCATCGAGAGGCAAAGGCAATAATAGTGACATAAGCCAGTCCTTACCGGGTACAAGGTATATATGCCTCCAATGTCCAGGGATGATTGCTGCCCCGACGCGCGTTTCGGCTCAAATGAGCCTTCGTTTGGGGGTGGCGTTATCCCGGTCACGGGGCCCCTTATAAAAAGGATCTATTTGGTCGATGGCGGGTGGTCACATGATCGGAGCAGACCAGCTAATGCAACCACTTGACCAAGTGTATTGCGCGCATGCGCGAATTGGACAGGGTTGTGTAGCAACTTCACAAATGGTGTGTGCGGAATGCGAAATGCATAACGAATAGCATTGCTGAAAAAGTACAAGAAATATAAAAGATACAGCTTCGTTGATGTGCAATCAGAATCAGGTAATGTATACATATTACATATAGAGGGAAAGGTAATCAAATACTCAAAAGCAAAATGATCTGCATAGTGTGCATGGTTAGAATACATTCTGTATATATAGGCATAAAGATAATAAAACATCATTTTTTTAATTGCATATAGGTGTAATGGGAAGGTAGGTGCAAGTGACTAAGTGGAGGAAGGGAAAGGGGGGAGTGAGGTGAGGTGTGCACGTGAAGTGAGGGTAAAGTGAGGAAATAAATATCACTCAAGAATCAATTAAAATTGTACTAAGATCTAAGGTATAAGCTTCTAAGTCTAAGCACTTGAATTACCACTCATTGACGTATAGTCCATTTGCGTCAAAAGGGGCATCCATTTGATGCATGGTAGACAATTCACATATTAGATGTCCTCGAGGTGATATACCCCATGTAGCTGTCCTGATTATGTCGATGCAGGTCATCCTTCAGGTGGATATCGCGGATATAAGGGAACCCATATATATATCTACAATATATTATCGGAGAGATCTGTATGAAAAGATGTAGGTTAAACAAACAAGCTATTAAAAATTGTGTCTTAAAATTAGACGCGAATCGTTCAATGTGAGCGCGATAGAGAAACTCGAGTAGTTTTAAAGGGGGGAGTAGGAAGGGAACGTTTTTTGGGGGATGTGGTCATTCCTTAGAGAAAAGGGGCAAAACGTAGGGTTTCATTGAGGCCCTTTGGATGGATTGTGTCAAGGGTCCATATCCAGCGTGTTTCACATTGTGCTAATCTTTTTTGGATTAGACCGCCCCTAATGCCTGGGACAATTTTGTCAATGCCTCGTACTTTTAAAAGGCTGGGGTTGGAATTGTGTTTTTCTTTGAAATGTAGGGCCACCGGTTTCCCTTCTGGATCAAAAGCGCATCCTTAGTGGCTTTAATATCTCCCATGTGTTCACGAATGAGGACTTTCATTGCCCGGGTCGTAAGGACAAATGGCCAATATATATCTTTTTACATGGGCATGTTGCATAATACACGACAGCTTTAGTGTTACATGAAATATTGTGCGTAATTTTGTATCTTTTTGCTGGCAAAATCTGTAAAAGTGTCAACATGCTCGACGTTAGGACATGCAACACATTTACCGCACGGTCTGCATCCCCATGTAGGTGGAGAAGGCCCAAAGATGGTCTTTTTGTTTTCCTGATTCGTAGTGGCTTCTTACCAAGAGATCGCATAAATTCTTGGCCCTACGGGCAGTTACGGTTGGATATGGTCCAATGTATTTTGCTAATGTGGAATCAAAATGTGCCGCATTTGTCACCATTGAGAGTGGTCATTAGTGATAAATCTCACCTGTTTGGATGGTGGTTGTTTGGCTTTTGGTACCAGGAGATCTTGTCGTGGTGTCTTCTTTGCCCTCCAATAGGCCTCTTTGATTGCTCTATTGCCATATCCGCGTTGTTGGAAGCGGTTTCGTAGATCCATTGCTTGTCTTTCGAAATCTTCCTCAGTTAAACATATTCTTCGAATGCGGAGGGATTGTCCAGTGGGTATTGCTCGAATTGTTTTTATTGGATGGGAGGAGGTTGCATGAAGCAATGAGTTGACAGAGGTTTGTTTCCTATATAACCTTGTGAATCCTTTTTAATGGTCACGTCTAGGAAAGAGACAGTTGTTTTATCTGCGTTGTATGTCAATTTGATATTATAGGGGTTGTTATTCAACTTGTCAAAAAACAAACGCAAATCGGTCAGATCACCTCTCCAGATGATCAGGATGTCGTCAATGTAGCAGGTCCAAAAGAGGACCTGATCCATGGCGACATCCTGATCACCTCCCAATAGGTCCCTCTCCCACAGCCCCAGGAACAGATTGGCATATGATGGTGCGCACGACGCCCCCATTGCCGTGCCCTGGAGCTGCAGGTAGAAGGACCCATTGAACACTAAAAAATTGTGGAAGAACACGAACTCCAAAAGTCTCAACAAAAATGTCGAAAATTCTGGAGTAAGATCCTGCATTGATAAAAAGTAACGTGCGGCCTGGAGACCGTCCTCATGGCGGATGCTGGTGTAGAGTGACTCCACGTCGCAAGTGACTAAAAGTGTGTCACTTTCGATGTGGAGCCCATCAGTTTTTCGCAGCAGATCCATGGTGTCCTAGGTGTATGGGGGTAGGGTTTCCACTATCTTTTTCAAATAGTGGTCTATGAATTTACTCATGTTCTCCGTGAGACTTCCTCTCCCCGATATGATTGGTCGTCCCGGTGGCACTCTTGGGTGTTTGTGAACTCTTGGTAGCAGGTATAGGGTGGGAACAATTGGGTCCGACATCTTTAAGAAGTCACGCAAGTCTCCATCAATCACCTTGTCGCTGCATGCCTGTGAAAGTATAGTGTTTAATTCCTTTTCAAATTTAGGCGTTTGTAGCAGGAATTGTCACCTAACTATCGGTATGCCTCAGCCTCATACATTTCCCTGGGCCATAGGACGACATTGCCGCCCTTGTCCGATTGTTTTATAACGATCGTTTTTTCAATAAAACCCCGGATTTTTGGTTCGGAAAGGAACACCAATATTGTCTTGTATTGGAGAGAATTCACACATGAGCGCCCTCAAGGAAAAAACACCTGAAATTCTGAAAAGATGTTAGTTTCTAGCAAACCAGAAATCTACGAATTACTCTCCATATTGTTATAACATTTGTTTCCATACTATCGTGAGCTATCGGAAATATATAAGAAAAAAATGAAAGAAACTGACATTTCTGTGTAAGAGCAATGAATTAATTCAGTGAAATGGTTCTCTGACCGCCCATTGGTGGAAAACAACATCACGTAACCAAACAGACAAGAGCTGAGAACACACAAGGGATGCATCTGGACCCACAAAAAAGAAGTCGTCTAGGGAGTGTCTGATCCCACCCTTCATGAAACTGACCCCTACCATCCATTCCTAAACACATGATACAAAAAATGAACACACCCTCAATTAAATGTCCGATGCCACAATGTTTCAAGACCTGGAAATCTTCCACCTATCTGACCCTAGATCTACAGCAACACATTTGTGTTCAGCAGCTTCCAATGGTCATTGAAAAATGCGATCCACTTCTTGAAAGTTTTTGGATACTGATGTGATTACAATCAGTAGCAACAACACAGTTTGGTGATCTCAAAAAACTTAGTTGCAATATCTTTTGTTGTTTGAAACAGTTTTTCTGTTGTACTTCATATTAGTTGAAAAATTTGGGTAATATATTTGGCATCTATTTAAGAAAATAAAACAATATTTGGCAAGAAATTTGAAAAATTCTTGATTTTAGAAATTCAAAAGTTTTTTTTAGAATGGTGTGATATCAAGCTGTGTTTTATGTGCCGACAGAGCAGTTTTTTGTACTCGGCCAACCGAGTGATCACAGTGTAGAGTGATGATGCCAGGAGCGTGTAGCAGGCAGAGTGGTCCACTAGCAGTAGCATAGCGAGACCACTCTGCACATTCACAATACATAAGCTCTTCTCTGATACCGTCCACCGCTGATTGCATGGTGTCAGAGAAGCTTAGCATACTCGGCCAGCCAAGCATCCACCCAATCATTTTCCACCATTCCGCCACCAGCAGCTCATTGTAACCCTACACTGAGCTACGACCTCCACCCAGCAAGAATAGCACCTGGACGATGCCATCCTAAGACATATTTGGGCCAGTGTCATTTAGGTGCTTCCTGTTGGGCTGCATCATGTTGGCATTATTACCCTCAAGCTCCCTGTGCCTCGCTACCACTTTGAACTTAGGCTATATTCACACTGCCGTTGCCCGCCCGTACCGTAGCGGGCAACGGCAGTGTACGGGGAGAGGAGGAGGAGGTGGTGAGCGCAGCTCACCCCCGCCCCTCTCCATAGCAACCTATGGCGCACGGCCCCGTATTACGGGAAAAGATAGGACAGGTCCTATCTTTTTCCCGGGTACGGAACGGTACGGTGCCGCCCATAGAAGTGTATGGGGGACGTATATCGGCCGTATATACATCGGCCGTATATACGTCCCCCATACGTTAGTGTGAATGTAGCCTTAGACTGTACAAAGTGAGACATATGGGAGTTAATGGTACTTCTAGCCCTCTCCACGGCAATGGAGTCTCTAGCACATTGCCTGACCATAAGGCGTAGAATTTAAAACCAAACTATTACTACCTCCAAAAACAAATAATATATCCTATCCAAATCCTGTCTCATCAAGATCCGTATCAGCCACCCTCAGGAGGCATTACCCCTGCATGTAACACTAGAAGTACACGGCCCGCGTTGACCTGCAAATTGCCACAGCCTCCAGAAGTACCTGTACCCATTTCTGTACCAGTAGACATCTGCCTGCTGAATGGAACAGAAGAGGATCCCCTGGAATGGGCGCATGAGAGTAATGGCCATTCTGATCTCTATATGTTCTCGGCCAAACATGATGGTGTGCTGGTGGATGATGCTCTATGTACTGGCACATATCCTGTATATTGTACTGCATTCTATTGCACAACTGGACTACACCATATAGAGCTGCTTTGCAGGTTCTGCAAGGATTAATCTCCGTCAAGATAGTGCGACCTTTGCCTTGCAGAAAAACATCACCAGGGGTCTCCTCCTTCTGTGTCTCAACTGCTCAAAAATCTCTTGTGTGCACTGGTTGATGAGATCGGTGGTTCCTTTCTTCATCTCCTTAGCCTTGTTGTTGTGTAGGACAAATCAGTCCTGGAAAAACCTCAGCAACTGGTTGCTCGGTCTCATCCTGAACAGCGCTGGCATTTCATCTTGCACTGCCTCTGAAGCCCCGGTTGGGTCCCCACTGGCCCTGGTTTTAGGGGTTTTCTCCAGATTGTCCGTAGTCTGGATTATTGCCATTTGCACACATTCCATATTGTCATGTTGAAAATCCACATGCAATTCTGCATCCAATTTGTCCGTTTTTATGTCTGTTTTTCATGCAGATTTCATGTGAATTTTTCTACTTAGTGTAGGTTTTGTGGGTTTTTCTCTTTTGTCTGAGAGTATTTTGCATGTTTATACAGATTTATTGCAGATTTTTTGCAGATTTTGACTCTCCTATAGACTTCAATGATAAAAAATGCATACAAAAATCTGAGAATGCACAAGAAAAGCAACACAGTTATTTTTTTACGCACTGAGATAAAAATTTCCGTGAAGGAAACAAACTGCATCATCTACATTACTTTTGCAAATCACAAGATGCACATGGAAAATTTTGCACAGAATCCACAGCGCCTAAAAAATCTACAAGACAAAAATGACATCATGCGAGGGTGAAAGGTATTTTTTTCTTTCGACCCCTGCATAAGGACAGGTATTGATCTTGAAAAATGTAAAAAATACTCAAAGGCCTGCTTCCATGACACTGTTGACAAAGCCCATATATTTTGTGTAGACGTACGGTCTTTCCCCAAAATTTCCGGAAACAGTTTTGGCCTTCAAATTCCATTTGCGGCAGTATTGGTCCCGGGCAGAACGCCACCAACATTTAAAAAAAAAAAAAATACTATAATGTCAAGGTGCTGGTAAAGGATGTATGGGAGCTCACAGGCTCTCCGTACACAGCTGACACCTGCACGCCTCGGTTGGTTGTTAGCGGCAGTTACGAGTGGAGTGGTCAAACCTGACTATGGCACCTTATTGTGCTGGGAAGTATGAAATAGTTATCGGCGTCGGCTGCGGATGTATGGAGAGGGTTCATGAGCTAAGCCCTCTCATCCTGATCATCAAAGGAACTGCTCAACATGCTGATTTTATCAATTTTATTCCCAACCTGCCACAAAATGCCCTCCAGAAATGAGCTACAAACGGGAAACCCCTGTCAGAGACGAGCCACGAGGGGAACACCATGCAGGCGAGCCACACCTTTAACAAATTCCTTTGCTGTGGGCAACTTAGGAAAAGGAATTCGGTGACACGTTTTGTTAAATCAATCCACAACGACCCAAATTACGGTGTTACCTTCGGAGCGTGTTAGATCGGTAATAAAGTCCATGGCCAAATATGTCCATGGAGTGTCCATAGGCAATGGGTGCAATAAGCCTGCCGTCTGATCATGAGAGGCCTTAGATCTGGTACAGGCCACACAATTAGCAACATGCACCGCCACCTCGGCTCTACAACCAGGATCCAAGAAATTACTATTAACTAACCTCTTAGTCTCTGCAACCCCACGATGACCTGCAACAGCTGAACCCTGAGGACAATCAGAACAAACAATTCCCCTAGGGGCACTGTCCTGAGCTTTCAGAATCAAACTCTCCAACTGAGGGCTGCCAACACAACTCCCCTTTCAGCACAAACTCTGGTTTCTCAGATTCAAAATTGGGAGTTACACCTGACATTTTTGGTGGCAGAAACATATGCAACATCCCCCCACCGGGGGTCTGGAGGTAGCCGGGGCCCAGAATACCGGAGAAGCTGGCTAATGCGGCCTTGGGCACGCTGTTTGGTATTGGGACTGCAGGGCTGACCTACAACCTGGCAGTTCTCCAGCGGGTGGTGTGTGCAAGAAATATGGAGGGAGAGGTTGATGTACTGGTGCTCCCTGGGGCAACCACTGAGTGTCCGTAGGATGAGTCCCTGGGTGATTGGAATAAGTGGCTGTGGCAGCACTAAAGGTGTGCTGCTCACTCTGGCTCCTGACTGACTGACCTCAAGGTCAGCACATATGCTAGGACTGGACCATGTGCTCACACCCAGCAGGGGTTTATAACCTCCCCCGGTCAGGTGGCAACATTTCTCCAATCACCTTCCAGTTTGCATAACAGACACATCATTGGATAATTACATACACCAGATAAATATAGCCTTACCAACCAGTATCTACTGCTGCAATTACACCAAGTTCTCCTAGTATTACCTTCTGGATGAGTTGCACAGGCTTACCAGATAGAATGGATTGGTAAAGTGCCACCACGTCACAACTCGCCCGTGTGTAACCAGGTTTCCATAGTCTGTTTTGCATGGCCTCCAGAACATCCCCATTGTCTTTAAAAAAAAACGGGAATCCTCTGAACTAGTGGTTGCAGGAGGTTGTCAAGCCACCCACATATGTTCTCATTAATGGAACTTATACCGGACACTATGGTTCTCATGGGGGGGGGGGGGGGGACTGATGCCAGAGCATGTAAAATAGGTGTTATTGGATATTCAGGGATTAGTTTTTTCTTTAATCCTTCACTTAAAACTCCTAATACTACCCCCTCCTCGCATAGTCTCTCTAACTTGCTTGATAAGGTTCGCTTAGGATCCTCCCCCAATGTTCTGTATGTCATGTTGTCGGACAATAGGAGCTTTATCTGATCAATGTAATCATTCTTACCCTGACTACTACATCTTTCCAGCTAGATATCTCATCCAATGCTTTCTTTTGTTTGTGTGTTAGATTCTGCCGGGGGTTGTTAGTATTTTCATTCAGAGTTCTTAGATCCCTTTCCGTTCCTGACACAAATTAATTGCCTGAGTTCTTTCTTTAGTAGGATAAAACTTACATTTTTTTTTACATTAAATGTACCACATCTTGTATTTTTTCATATTGTGTGTCTAATGATTGTAATATGTTTAGAGTAACCTGTGCCTCTAAGTTCAATCCTGAAAATTCATTAATATTGACACATTTAGTATTTGTTTGCGGTACATGTATATCATTATGGTGGCCATAGAAATGCTTCTTTACCGTAAGGTCTCTTACAAATTTACTCACATCTTTTACAGTATTAAATACACTAAAGTTCTTTGTAGGGACAAAGTTCATACCCAGACTCAGTGCTGACCTTTGATCTTCCGTTAGTGTATGGTCTGAAAGATTCACAAAGTCTAGTGAGGTTGGTTTTTTCTTCTTACCTTCTCAGTTATCTGTTGGGGATGTCCTCTGGTTGTTTTTGGTTTGTTTTCTCCCCCCCACGTCGTTTTTTGAATGTTGTTTTTTGGATTTCTTTTTTTTTGTAATATGATGATTTTTTCGGTTTGGTATTTTCTATCTCCGAGTCCGGTGAATCCCCTGAGTCCCTTTCCGTAGAAGTGAAGCTCACTTTACGATTAATGGAAGTGTCACTCCGATTAGATCCATGTTTTAGAATTGTTCTTGGAGTTCCATAAGGATTCTCCCATCTACCCCAGTCGTATACTTGATTGTTACTGTAGTCAAATTGATCTCTTGCAAATTTTAGTTTTCTTCTTTGAAATAATAGATTCCTCTAGACCCGTTATAGAAGTAGAAATGCGATGCATCATCTCCTCATATTTTTCCTTGGTTAGTGTTTCAGATAGATTTTTCTTTGTTGTCTGTATTTCATGTTGTACTTCCTTTAGCTTAATTTCCTCATTTGTTGTTATTACGGTAATTTCATCAATTTGATGGAGCATTCCGAAAGCACTTTGTTCCACTCCGCTCTGAAAGACTCCGAGTATACAAAAGTGGGGATCTTTTTGATACGGAGACCGCGTGGTATCATTTCCTTTTCAACATAATTGTTCAAAGTAGTAAAGTCCCACTAGTTTCCCACGTGTTTCATTAGACATCAGTTTCTTCAGATATTTACCATCTGTTTGTATAGGTAAACTCCAGTACCTTGCTCCCACCACAGACGGTAGTCCGGACATAGACAACCATCATCATGTATTCTGGTTGTCGGGTTAGCAATCGGTAAATCGTAAATTTGAAATTTGTAATCACATTGGATCATTTGCATGTGCTACCAACTTCCACAGAGACGTTTCTGAACTGGTCCCAATAACTATGACACTCCCGCAATGCAGGATGACTGTAACATATACGCACATACAGAAGAGGGACGTCCATCCTGCAAATTTCTGCATCTCTTATCCAGCTCCATGTAATGTCCTCTGGTTGTGGTTAAGGCTTTGGCTTAACTTGGGCAGAAGTTAGCTTTGAAGTATTTATGTTGTACGTTATGGCACAGTGTATTGTAGACAACCATCATTTTCGTGTATGTGTGTGTGTGGGGTAATCCAATTTTTGAATTTACACATCTTTAGAAAATGTAGCT
The DNA here is from genome assembly GCF_040894005.1 of Engystomops pustulosus. NCBI lineage: Eukaryota > Metazoa > Chordata > Amphibia > Anura > Leptodactylidae > Engystomops > Engystomops pustulosus. The sequence goes on from NC_092412.1 coordinate 247,466,763, forward strand.
TTACAGGATAAACCATCTGTATGTTAATAAATAAAAACCACCCTCCTAGTAATATTTTGCAAGCCAAACATTTATTTTCATTGTAATTTTTTTTTTAAACATTAAACAAATGGAATTTTTTTTTGTGGTACAATTTTTGGGCCCAAAAAGTTGAATATCTTAAAGTACAGTTTTGTTGATACAAATGTAACTCATTTTTTCACCATACCGTTCCCTATTTCCAATCTGTACATTCCTTAAAAATTAAAGAATGGCGGTTAATGGGAGGTCATCTACCACCAGGAACAAGGATTGTAAAGCTACCAAACTGACATGGTGCGCTCCCCCTCCGGTAGGATCTGCTCTCCTATTAGCAATGTATTCCCTGGTTTTGACACAAAAAAAAGCTTTAACAAATATGCAAATATGCAAATTTTTAAAAAAAGTTCTAAATATAAAGATACATGAAAATTTACTTACCGGTACTTTTTACTATGAGTATTTTTTCTCATGCAAAGTGCAATTTTTGTGTTTTGTGCTTTCGAGGAGCAAAATTATGCACAGGGTCGGATTCATCACTTACTGGAGAATTTAGAGGAGATTCTGATGGCAAAATTGCAAGTTTGCTGGATAAAGCGCTACTTTGTTGGCTGCTATTTTGAGTCAATGCAGTTTCAGAGTTTGCAGGGTCATTTTGCTTTGGATCAAACTTTTTACGCAAAAATTCACCAAACAGTGAGGTTATTCTGTCTTGCTCAGATCTCTCCATCTTTCTTTCTCCTTGAAGTTAGCCTAGGAGCATACTCCTCTCGTTGTCTTAAATAGTTTGGCGATCGAAAAACCTGTGTTTGCTTTATCCAGATTTTTCATTGCTAAAGTAGAAGTCACACATAACTCCAAATTTGCGACTTTCAAAATGAGCAATTGAAAAAACAAAAGCGAATTAAAAAAAAAAATGCACAAAATTTAACCAGAGAAAAAGAGACATTCAGAAAAGAAAATAGACCCACATTGTGCATTACAATACAGCAAGAAAAGTAGCCCTTTAAGGACTGCCAAGGCACTATTAACCCTTATTTTCAAATCTGTCCTAAGACAGAAAAACCCCTTATCGGTCAGGCTTAAACTTTTATTGATTATTATTATAATTGCAAAGTGGACAAGACCAAATAATATCGCACTGACTGCCTTAAAACTACATGTTTGGACTGCTATCTTATCTCTCTTAAGTATTTGAGGTGAGTATCCCCTCAATATATTAGTCTTATTATTGGATCTCTGCAGCGATCCTATTGATTAGAAGCCTCAATCATGAAATTAAAAATGACACATGTTTCACTGGTTAAACCAGCGTCATCAGGGGATCGGGGCTACTGACGTGTGGGAGGAGCTAAAGTGGGTTTATGTAACTTATGGGTGGGACAAGCACACGTCACACTCACTGCAGGAGCCAATAAGATAAGGCTCCCAATTTGGTGACCAACTGTTGATGTATGTACACACCAATGAGTAACCATATATCCCATATAGTCATCCAGGAAATGACCCAATATTACTTAATTGGTCTGTTAGTTCTAGATCTCGCTAGCCAATGCACCAATCAGCTGATTGATCATCGGCTGCAATGTATGCTGGGCACTTACCTCACTCAAGTACTAAAGTCTCATTGGTCTCGGTTATGGCGCCATCAATGCGACCAAAATACTAGCGGTCAGCGTCATACGTGAGCGAATTTATCGGGTCTCGCAATGGTCAGACAGTGAGTTCACCGACTCGCGCAATAATCACCCTGGCCTCGCGCATGCCCAGACGAAAATAGGTTGGCACATGCGTGAAAAGATAGAAAGTTTTTTTCTGTCACACGGTTCAAAGATTGGGCGCATGTGCGGACCATCTATCAGGAAAAGACGACGGAGATTATGGACATGGTGACAGTACATCGATATCCATAAGTGATATAGACAAATGTATTAATGTGAGATCGGCACTGGCTTTGTCATTGAATTTAAGAACAATTCTAGAGTCAATTAGGCCGCGTCGATCAGGCCGCGTCGATCTCTCCTTCATATAGTTCACACTAATGGGTATAATTATGCCCAATAGAATCGGGTATACAGTGAGTATGGAAAGTAAAAATGTAAACACTAAAGTGCCAAATGAGTCAAGTCTCACGTCACATGTATTTTAACTGGGATATTCTTTTCCCAAAAAGCAAAGAGACGAGTGAGGCTAAGATAATAGTTATGATGATAACCCACTTTTATTACTAATGCTCCTAAAACTGCGTGATCTATAGTAATGATTATCAGATTGTAAGAAGCATAATTCCCTCATGATTGGTTACAACACAAACAAGGTATTAAAGGAATGCAGAATATGAGAACCCTTCATTGAGCCCCTTTGGGCTCAAGGTATCCAATTGGTCAATCCATTTATCCTCATATTTGAAGTAACTTGTGATCCATATTTCCCCCTCTTGGCCCCAGTTTAACTTTTGCAAAGTCCCAAGAATCTGATCAAGGTCGGGTCACCATGATGGTAATCACGCATGTGTCTTGCGATAGGCACATCCGCATTGGTCCGTATCCAACTCAGATGTTGTGAAATTCGACGCCTGAATTCCTGCATGGTTTTGCCCAAGTATAATTTAGGGCACGGAAACGAGGCTACATAAATAGTGTTGGTGCTCCTACAGTTTATTAACTGATTGTATATTCCCTATCATCAACTGGGTTTGTAAAAGATGTGACTTTGGGTACCTGGGGACAAAAAATACAATTCCCACATGGGTGCAATCCATTAGTATCTGATCTTAGCCAATTGGAAGGTCCATCTTTGACCGGAAGATAACTTTTTACCAAATAATCTCTGAGATTCTTGCTGCCTCTGAAAGTAACACTTGGATTTTTGGTAAGTACCTGACATAAGTCAGAATCAGATCTCCATATTTCCCAATGCTTCTGGAATATTTGTGTCACTTCAGAAGCATATCCATCATATGTTCCAATGCAGCGGATTATTTTCTTGGTGGGTTTTTTGAGCTGGGTGCCCCTCAATGAACTTTCACGGGGAGTGTGTATCGCCCTGCGGTATACTCTTTGTAAGGGCTTTTTTGGATAACCCCGTCTCTGAAATTTCAGATATAAGTTATCGCATTCCTTCTGAAATTTCCTCACAGCAATTTTGCCTGGCCGTAAGGTACTGGCCAATAGGTATGATCCTTTTTAATGACATAGGATGCCAAGTGTCCCAATGCAGCAGGCTATTTGTTGCCGTAGGCTTCCTATATATTTCGGTACAGACACGGCCACCAGAGTCAAGTGAGATGGTGAGATCCAAGAAGTTAAGGCTGTGAGGGTGAATCTCATATGTGAATTTCATGCCTACCTCATTGGTATTGAGGCGGGCCACGAAATCCTGAAATGAAGAAGCACTCCCCTCCCAGAAAATCAGCACATCGTCGATGTACCAACCCCAAAAGGAGATGTGCTTGGTGTACCGATCGGTGAAAACATGTTGTGCCTCCCACCACCCTAAAAAAAGGTTTGTATAATTAGGGGCACAGGATGTGCCCATCGCTGTAAATAATAAGTACCATCAAAAAGAAAATAATTGTGCGTTAAAACAAACCTCAAAAGTGTTAAAACAAATTCATTGTGTTCGTGAAACTGTATACTTTTAGTGGAAAGAAAATATTTTAATTCCCGAAGTCCCAATTCACGTTCAATATTTGTGTACAATGCCTCTACATGGAGGCTTGCGATCATCGTGTTATCTGAAAACACCACGTCCTGAACCCTGGTTGACCGTGTCCTTGGTATCTCGTAAGAAGGAAGGTAGGGATTCTACAAACTGAGCTTTCATCCAACAAAATGAGGTTGTGCGTAAGAGCCCTATTGAGAATCATATTCAGTTTAGTAGGACTTAGTAGGATTGCCCTGAAGTGATTGGTAAGTTTTTTAATCATTCAATAGGTTAATATTTTTATAATCGTCCTGAATTATGACTGCAATGTTTCCGCCTTGATCAGACGGTTTTATTATAGACTGTTTATTTTCTTGTAATTCATCCAATGCTTTAATCTCATCTGCGGAGAGATTAGAGCACATCCAATGCTTTGAGGGATGTATCTTCCTTATGTCTTGCGTGACCATGTCCACAAAAGTTTCTATTGCGGCATACTGTGTAAAAGATGGTGTGTAATTCACATTGTGAATTAAAGACAAAAAACATCGATTTCACATAGAACTACAAAAAAAAACGCAAATGCCCTTTTTTGCAAAAAAAAGTCTCAAAATAGTCACATTGAGGGTTTTTTAGACTCTTCACCGCTAAAAAAGTCTGACAGGACTACATATACCTCTTCATTAATCTGGCCTAAATATACAACTACTGCTAGTGCAACACCGTGCAAAGCCAGATGCATGACCTGAGACTTGCAAAAATTCTCATTAAAAGACTCATAGTCACTCCAGTCCCCTGCTGGTCTATGTGTGAGACTTGTTATGCATTTTGAGACTTTTTTTGGGACTTTTTGAAAAAAAAAAAAAAATCTCAGACAGAATAGACCATAAGAACATTTATTAAAGGGCCAAAGTCACTTAAATGAATCTGATGGGCAGCTGAGCTCCAAAATTAGACATAGAACTGTCCCAAAGAGTCTGTCTAATGATAAATAACCCCCATTGTGTCTATTTCAGGCCTGTTGTGGCAGATGTATCAAGAAAATTACATTTGAAGTCAGATGTAAATAGGTATTATGAAGTCAAGGAGGCGGAGAGTTGAACACAGAAGTCAAGCTTTCACTTCCTCTGAACACCTCATCCCCTGTGCTTTTGGTGGTCTATCAAAACATGTGGCGGGAAAGTGGAGATTATTCAAGCAAAATGGATGTCACTTCTATACCATATCACCAATCAACATGAATTAAGGACAACAATGACCGAACATTTTTTTGGTTAACAAAGAAACTCCTCCTTATACAAATATCGAAAATTGGCCTACTGATAAAAGATTTCACACAGAATTGTCATGCAGGTTCTCTGGATAATTTTTTTGGCATAGACGCCATGGAGGCAAGAACTACACCATCAGCTCTTACCCACAATAACAACACTGGCAAGACCCGTCAGCCTTTTTTGGTCACCAAACTAAATACACCATTGCAAAGTACCTAACCCATAGTCACTAAACCTTTATAAATCATCTCTCAATGTCATCTATAAGTTTTTTATTAAATACCTGAAGTTGCATGGTACTGTCCTGGGATGTGTCCAATCGACGCTGTCCAGGTCAGAGTGGTCCAACATATTCATGAGTCTCTCTTCCTCAACTCATTTGAAATTCATAACTCCTCCCCTACTTTCTGCAAATCTCGCGTCTGCGCACTGGGCGGCATAATTGTCTCTGATGACGCATATCACCCGAGACGCGGAAAGTGCGTCCGAAGCAGCCGACCAGAGAAGACATCAATGGAAGCATCGGAAGACAGTGCAGGAATCAGCCGACCAGAGAAGGCAGCGGAGGGAGCAGCTGAAGGTAGAAGACTGCAGCAGAGGAATCAGCCAGACAGAGAAGGCAACAGAGTAGCCCTACAGAAAAGACAGATGGAGAATGTTCTAAATATTATACAGCACTTTCTTTAGTCTGTGAGCTCATAGAAGAGAAGCAGGGGATGGGACATGTAGGTCAGCACCACCTGACTGTGAAAGCTTTCCTCCTGCTGCCTTCCTCCTTAGGCTACATTCACACTAACGTATGGAGGATGTATATACGGCGACATACGTCCTCCATACACGTCAAAGGGCGCCCTACGGGAGCGGTACGGTGCAGCACACGTGCGGCACCGTACTGCTCCGTACCCGGAAAAAGATAGGACCTGTACTATCTTTTGCCGTAATATGGCGCCGTGCCCCATTACTTCCTATGGAGAGGGGCGGGGGTGAGCTGTGCTCACCTCCTCCTCCTCTCCCCGTGCACTGCCGTTGCCCGCTACGGTACGGTACGGGCGGGCAACGGCAGTGTGAATGTAGCCTTAGTGTGATTAGAAGCCCATTACAGGCTGCCTTCTGACCCTTAAGGTAGATAAATCTTCTGCTGTAGAGCTGCACATGTTTACAATGTGTATGCAAGTGTATAACATCCATGTGCATAGCTATCTATATGCGTAGTCAGTGCTGAGCACAGCTCAATGGCCCATATTTATTAAAGGGGGTTTCCCACAAAGGCAAGTTAGGTCCCAACTCGCTGATCAGTGGGGGTCTCAGTGCTCAGACCGCGAAAACGAGGGGTCCGATAGGTCCTAACTCGCAGCTCCTCAGACTAATGGAGCAGACGGCCGCGCATGACCGTTCAGCTCCATTACAGGTAGAACAATAGAGACCGCACACTCAATTTAGTGGTGCTCAATGTTGGATTCTCAATCCAGAAACGTCCATATAGAAGAACATGGCACACACATGGAGTAAACTTTTTTCTTCTTTTTATTAAGTGCAGAATATTTTAGATAGTATTAGCCTTCACCATAATGTATACATGTAAAGAGGTAAGTATAGCAGATCAAATTAAATACGACATTTCTGTCATGGTGACCTTTGTCAAGTTAGATCTGGCCTGCAATGAAAATAAGGCTATGGTGAGAAATATGTACACAAAATATATTGTAACGAATAGATATATTGCCTATAGGTATCTACTGAGCGGGTGAGAGTATATATGTAAAAACATTCATGGGGGGATACGGCAATAATTATAGAAAGGGAGACTGACCTAAGTAGAACAAATGAAAGAAAGCTAAAGGGACAAGTGAAAGAGTAGGTCAGAGGAATGAGGGTATATGTGGAGGTATATCAGGGTAGAGGACAAAGACAAGAGGGAGGAGAAATGGAGATGTATGGACAGCTTCCCTTATGTTTCTCTGTAGTATGTCTGGCTTTGCGAGGCGCTGGTAGATGGCGGGGCTGTGCCGTCTAAAATAGACCGCGCATGACCGGAAGTCATGCGTGTCATTGCCATGGAGACAGGACGCTCTGAGCCGGCCGGTATCAATATGCCGGAAGGAAGGAACGCGGTGTAAGATGATTGCTAGTGTAGCTGGCTATGGCTGTGCAGTAGCGTCGCATATACAATACCACAGTGTCGCTGGAATGTATAAATCGAGTAGGAGAACACTCCGGTGTACGTAGGTGTAGGGAAGGGCGGTAGGTTAGTGGAGGGTATGAGTGAAGTAAAAGACTGTCTGAGAATGACAATAAGTTACATGGGGCAAGAGTTAGGGAAGAAAGAACATATATAAAGAGAGTAGATGATATATAATAGCTTATAATAACATAACATATAATAACATACGATTAAAGTTGTGTAAAGTTCTGTTTCCGCCTCTGCGAGGGGTCTCCACAGAGTCAATCACTTGGAAGCGCAACTGTGACGAATGATGGTTATGTGCAGTGAAGTGAGCAGGAACCGGTAATAAATGCTGGTTGGTGCGTATAGTGGACTTATGCTTACTGATCCTGTCCTTTATTGGAGTCGTTGTTTCACCCACGTACAGAAGTCTAAAGGGGCATTTCAACAGGTATATTACAAAGCGGGAATTGCAAGTAAAATATCCACATGTGGGATATTGTTGCCCAGTCCTGGGGTGACTGAAATGTTCCCCACGAATGACGGTGGAGCATTGGCTACAATCGAGGCAGGGAAATGTGCCCTTTTTGGGAGTGGAAAGGAACATCTGTTTTTTTTGTCCGCCTGTACAAGTTTATCTCTTAGATTTTTAGTACGTTTATGGCAAATGAGAGGTGGGGACTGGAAATCCTCAATGTTTGGGTCTGCCTTTTTCAATAGTGGCCAATGTTTGTTGATGACCCTAGTGAGGAGAGGGGATGTCGGGTGGTAGTGGTGCACAAACAATATCCGTTTGGTAGTCTTTTCATTAGTACTAGAAGTTTGTCTGGGGGATCCTGTCTCCCTATTCTGTAGTGTTGGGTGGATACCCTCTCTTTTGGAATTTAACCCAACATTTCAGTTAATCTTTCTGCTTTCTTGGTTGGGTCACTGACAATTCTGTTTATTCTGCTGAACTGGGATATGGGTAGAGATCTTTTTGTTCGTGGAGGGTGGGAACTGGAGTAGTGTGTTCCTGTCGGTAGGTTTGATAAATAAGTCTACAGAAATGGTACCTTGGTGGTCTTGTGTAATAAGAGTGTCCAGAAAATTCATTTGGTGGTTATCAAAATGGAATGTGAGTTGTAACTCTGGTGTAATGGAGAAAAGGTGATGATGAAAGGTTGTGAGGGAGTCCGATGAACCCACCCATACGCAAAATACATTGTCGATGTAGCGGCGCCAAAAGATGGAATGTTGTTTGAAAAGCTCATTATTGTAAATGTGGTCCTGTTCAAAGTAGGCCATGTATGTATTGGTGTATGGGGGGCTACATTGGACCCCATTGCTGTCCCTTGAGTTTGCAAGTAGAATTGGTCCCCAAAGAGGAAGAAGTTGTTATGAAGGATAAGATGCAAGAGTTCTAGAATGAGGTCTTTTTTGTGTCCTTCAATTTGGTTGGAGTCAAGTAATCTTCTGACTGAGTCAATGCCCTTAGTGTAAGTGATAGATGTATATAGACTACATACATCCCAGGTGACAAGAAAGCAGGGTTGTGATAGTGGAGATAAAGTTTTTATGGAGTCCAAAAGAAAGGAAGGTTTTTTTTTGACCAATAGATAGACTAAGAGAGGTGAGAGGAAGGAATCTGTTGAGGCCACAATTGGTCTCCCAGGGGGTTTGTCTAGTCTTTTGTGGATCTTGGGAAGTGTGTAAAACACTGGGGTGATAGGATGGTGATTAGTCAGAATTTGAGCCGTTTTAGTGTCTATGGTGCCAAGGTTCAAATAGTTAGAAATGACTCCCTGAATGGAGTTGGGGGCTCTGGGAAGTTTTTGATAGGTAGTGGAATCTTCTAATTGGGACCGTATTTTGTTGATGTAGTCGGTATATCCATTACGACTATGGATCCCCACTTATCAGCAGGTTTTATAACAAGATTTTTGGAATTCTGGAGCGATGTAAGGGCTTGACGTTCTAGGGGGCTGAGGTTGGAGTGGTATTTAAATTTAATTATTTTTATGTCCAAGAGTATATTTTGAATGTCCCTGTCCACTAGTGAGATGTATGTCTCAACTGGATGACGGTGTCTTGGTGGGTTGTAGTGACTTATGTTGCGTAGTCGTAGCTTGTCAGTTGTAATGTTGGAGGAAATGTTGGGCTCTTGACATCTGATGGGTGTTTCAGAAAAGTTGGTTTTGAGGCGAATGGATCTAAAAAATCGATTAAAGTCATCCTCTAAGGTGAAGGTGTTAAGTGACGTGGTTGGGCAAAAGCTGAGGCCTTTGTTCAAGACTGTCATCTCTGTGGGTGTCAATGTTTGGGAAGAGATGTAAATGACTTGATCACAATCACCTGGGAGCGGGTCTGGGGTCGTGGTGGTGGTTGTTTTCTTGCGCCCTCTTCTTGTTGGTCCTTTGTGTCTTGTGAATCTGGGTGTTGGTGGGATGTGGGAGGGCATCTGTGGCCTAAAAAACAATGTTGACGTGATTCTGGATCTTTCACCGCTGGATGAGGATGATCGTCGTTGAAATCTATATCTTGTGCGATAGCCTTGGAGATTGGAGTCTTGCCACTTATACACTCTTTTGTGCTGGTAGTCCTCTGTATCAGAAGAAATTTGGCTCTTTTATTGTTTTCAGTTTCGACCCTAAAGTCTGTAATAGTTTTGTCTACCTTTTCCTTTAGTTTAGCCCATTCGTCTGAGGAAAGGGATGAATTCAGTTGTTGTTCTATCGATTTTTGGTGGCTATCGGTTTCGGTTATTTTAGTTTGTAGGGTCTCAATGGTTAATAGAATCAAATCAAAAGAGCATTTGTTCAAGGTGCTTTCGAATCTCTTGCAGAATTCGGGGTCGACTTTGAAGAGGGTGGGATATAGGTTGCACCGTAGACCCCTGGGGATTCGTTCCACTTTGTAGTATTCAGTGAGAGTCGCACAATGAAGTTTGTACGAGCGTGTTTGGAGGAACTGACTGGTCATTGTCACATTTTCTATAATTTGGTTTGCTGCTTCTTCGTCATAGGAAAAGGTATTTGAAGACATTTCAGTAGACGAGGTGCCCATTACTAGGTGAGGAATCTTGACATTAATCTTTATGGAGCAATTTCCATCAGCTCCATAGACATTAATGGAGCAGAACAGTTGTGCACGGCCGTCTGCTCCATGACAGTGGCACTGTTGAGTTTGGTTCCTTTGTCCACTATCTTTCCCCTTCCTCAGCCCATTTTAATTCACTGTTACCTTCTTCTTTTATCTGACTGTGTAGGCCCACCAACTCCACTTCCCCATTCCAAATAAACACACAAACAGGCAAGGTTGGATAATATTGGCCACAGCAGCCATTTTATTACAAACCACATATAACATAAATTAACAATTTATAAACTCTTATAAATAACTTTATAACCTGCAATTTCTACCTAGAAAGGAAGAGGTCCTTGGAGCTACTGAAAAGGAGAGGGTATGCCGAACTGCCACACTTGTTACTTACCCCCAACCGCCATCTCTGGTTCGAGGGCACCGGACCACACACACCTTATGGCAAACTCCCCCTCTCCTTTTCCCCCACTCCCCGGGACACCACCCAGCGGGAGACCAACAAACGCCACTTCTCTTTTCTAAGGAAACCGACCAATATGTTTCCCATCACCTGAACTTTCCATCAACTTCAAGGACCTCACACCCTGCCATGGCCGACATGCTGCAACCACCTCAAGCATGCCGGCTCCCCACCACCAACAACGCCCTTTCGATTCCACCTCTAATATTCCAAGCCCACATGTCAATCCCGATGGCATTGAGATGTACTCCATCAGCCAACCAGCACTCCCCCATGGCCGGATCCAACTCGCCATGGCGAACAAACAACCCTCCATTCCTCGCCACAAAACTCCCCATTGACCTATTGAGCCACCGACCGAGCCTGCCTCCAAACCTTACGATCCACCATAACAGACCAGACCACCACCAAAATGGGACAATCCACCCACAAGCGCAATAAGTTATGTTTCATGTCCCGAATCAACTCCCTCACCGGCAGGACTCCCAAATCATTTCCACCAGCATGAAGTACCAAAATGTCTGGTACCCTATCCAACCTCACGAACTTGTGGAATTCCTGTAAGACTCTCCCCCACCTCATTCCTCTAAGACCCAACCAATCCCAACTCCGCCAAACTTTGATGAAAAACCGCTGTAAATTGAAAACGTGACAAAAATGTGCCATCAGCATGGCGCAATAATGGACCCTTCTCCTTCCCCCGCACCTTCCAAAAACTCTCCAATCAAGCCACTGGGCACATCGGTGACCGCTCCACAGCCCCTAAAACTATCAACCTCCCTTTTTCCCACCGATCTGTCTTAGATTTTCTCAATGTAAACTCTACTTTCCGATTCCCTTAAAACACATCCTCTTGCTGAATACTTCCCCCAACCTTTTTACCTGAAGACACCAATTCACTGATCCTCAGTGCCCCGAAAAATGGCCAAGACAAGGCTAATTGAAAAACCCGGACTTCATAATCTGTCGCACATACCTTGCCCAGTACTGCCCTAAATTTTTCCAACAACAAAAAAAGGACACTGGCCTTCGCCTTTCACAACTACTCCCCCGTTTTCTGAAACCCTTCAATGCCTGTTGAAACAAAAACTCCTTTGTCAGATCACGCCCTCCCCCCACCTTGAAACCAAACGCCAAACCTGCTACCCCTTTATTTATTTTTGCCACAGACCAAGAAGCCAGCGCCGCCCGTCCTAACCACACTAAAAGTGCCATTAACTTATCTTCCTCAGAAGACACTCCCCCTAATTCAGGCACCAGACTCTCCCAACCGACTCAGGCACCAGACTCTTCATTATAAGCTGACCACATGTTACTGGCTAAGGACGCCCGTAGAAGCGACCCCGCCACTTTCAAACAATCTCCCACAGCTTCTCTGGACATGGGATCCCTTCCTCTGCTGCGCCAGGGGCCAACGGCCTAAACTGCTCCCGCTTGATTGTCACAATGAAACTTCACCCTCCTATCCCTGAATAGCTCACCCCACACTGTCACCGCCACCACTATCGGGAAAAGTTCGAAAGAGCCAAGTTCTTCACCAACCCTGCTTCTACCAAACGCCGCCGGCCACTGACCCACACACCATTGCCCATCGCAATAGAACCCAAACCCCACTGAACCCGCTGCATCTGTAAACAGATCCCAGTCACTGTTATCCACTACCTCCCGCCCCCTTGCCGCCGAACAGGATGGGTTAACAGGATTCCTGCCGCCCCGCGAGCGCCGCTGGGTAGCGTGAGTGACCCGCTCGCGTGGCGCAGGGTCCCGAGGGGGGCTCCTTACCCTCCTCCGTGTCCGTGGGGGTCACTTCTGGGCTCAGCCGCTCCGGTGGACGTAACTTGCCTTCACGGGAAAACCCCTTTAAAGCCACTACACCATTCTTTGTCGGACTTTGCACGTTCTTTTCAGAGCAAACTGCTGCACAGGTGTTTATAAAGTGTTTATAACGTATAAAGTTTTGTGTCACGGCTGCACTGTGTCTGACAAAACAGATAATAGTGCGCCTAAATTACTGAAGTACTCCTAAATTCTGCAGAGTGAACAAGGTGCACACTTCCAGAGCAGTGCAGGGAGCACCAGATTTATGAAGACCATGCAACAGTTTTGATGAATCTCCCGCACTTTGCACATGGTACATACTCACTAGTTTTGATAAATGTGGGGCAATGTCTAATTTACATCATTACAGATAGATAAGATCAGATTCATCAGTTTCTAGAATTTTTTTTTTTTTTAAAGCCAGCCAGGTTTATAGTGTTTTTTCTGATTTTCCTTTTATTTTGATTTAGATAGTTCTAAAAAAAAAAAAAAGCCTGCTTGTTTAACCGGTTCAGAGCCGATGCCGGTTCAGCTCAAGATCTGATCCGAACCGGCATTTTAACCTGTTACCTCTGTGGGGTCTTTCCCCCACAATCCCCCCCTCCCCCGAAAACGGTTCGCTGATCGTTGCTGTGGCATCACTGGGGTCTGATCTGGATCCCAGCGTTGCCTGCAGGAACTGCCGGTAAGATGGCGTCTATGACTTCATCTTAATGGCAGAGTGTCTGCCTATACATGATTATTGCAGAGTATTATCATGAACAAGCAATCAGATGATTGCTTGTTCATGTCCCATTGTGGAAAAAGTAAAAAAAAAAATGTTATTCTATAAAAAATAAAGAAATCAATAAAAATGCCCAAAAGCCCCAAAACATATAAAGAGACATATAACCCCAAAAAAGTCTAAATCCTAACACAAACCCCACATATATAGTATCACCGCGTCCGTAACAACCCGTAGAATAACAGTAAAAAATTATTGAACCCGCATGATAAAACTGTTATAAACCCTCAAAAATGTATGATTTTTACCTATTCAATCCCACAAAAAATGCTAAAAAGTGATCAAAAAAACATATGTACTCCAGAATGATACTAGTGCAAAGTACAACATGTCCCGCAAAAAAACAAGCCATCAACCAGCTCCGTAGCCAAAAAAGTAACAATGCCACTTGGAAGACGGCAATGCAAAAATGATAGATTTTCCCCCACATTGGGGTTTTTTATTTGACAAATTTAGTAAAACGTAAGAAAAAATATTCATGTCTGGCAATCGTATCGACCCATAAAATAAAGATAACAGGATTATTAGGCTAAACGGTGAACACCAAAAAAAAAAAAAAGTAAAAAATCCAGTACAGAATTGATGCTTTTCTACTCCTGCCCTCAAAAACGAGTTCCTAAATTTCTGTACTCAGGAGAAATTGCTGAACAAATTGTATGGAGGGTTTTCTATTTTTATCTTGTGGACATGTGTAAATTTTAGGGCTAAATGAACGTATAACTGGCACAATTTGACCATTCTAAATTTCACCTCCATTTTGATTCAATTACTATGAAGATCTCAAGGGGTTAACAATCTTCCTAAAAGCTGTTTCTGATAGTTTGAGGGGTGCAGATTTGAAAATGGGTAGATTATATAGGGGGTTTTGATGCTAAATATGTAAAATTTCATTCAAAACAGTATTTATCCCCAAAATGGTCAATTCTGAAAATGTGGAAAATCTCTATAATAAACTATCCAGACATTTCAAAAATGATGAAAATGTAAAGTAGACAAATGGGAAATGTTATTCAGCAACTTATTTAGGTGGTAAATCTATCTGCCTGAAAATGTAATGATTTAGAAAAATTCATCATTTTTCCTTTTCTTTCTTGTAAATAAACGCAAAACTTAGCAGCCAAAATTTACCACTAAAATGAAGTACAACATGTGGGGAAAAAACAATCTCCCCGTTTAGATAAGTAACAGTGTTCAAAAGTTATAACCATATAAAGCGACGCAGGTCAGAATCCAAAAAATCGGGCTGAGCCTTAAGCTGTAAAATGGCTGCGTCCTTAAGGGGTTAATAGCTAACTGTCTCAGCAGAACCGGTCATAAGGGGCAAGAAAAAGAAATAATCTTGCATCCTTCTACTAAAAAACATTGAAAGGATTAAGCTATGGCTAATTACGACACAAAACATGTTTTCTGATGTCGACCAACTTTTTGCAAGAATCCTGGAAGAGAACACAAGCAACAATTTCCACCTGTGTTCACTACACTTTGCACCGAAATGTTATTCAATGACCAAGGAATTGTACTATTACCAGAATCGGCGCCTGCTCCTTCTGAGAAGCCAGCAGATGGAGAGCGATTCATTGAAGAGTCACTAAAAAAAGGAAGCAAACAACAGAAGTGTCTGCTTCAGGATCATCTACAAGTGAAGATGTGTCTAATTCAAGATCCACAATGTTTACGAGCATAAGGAAGGATCTAAATTTACAGTTTTCACTCAAACTGATTTCAACCTCGTAAATTGCTGCATCACATATACCTCATCTACTCAGCCATTATCCAACACTCTTTCAACACAAGTTCCTTTATTCTTGAGTCTGGTTACCGGTGTTAGGGGTCCAATTCCACTTGATAGCAGCACTCCAAAGACAATTCATCCAGATTGTTGTTCTCCATTAAAAAAAAAAAAGTTATTGTAATCTAGAGAGAAGAGTTCAAGACATTTCAGAAGGTGATTTGTTGATAGGTATTATACCTCTTGATCCAATTCCAGAATGTACTGAACCAACATATGGTAATGAAGATGTCTTTTTGGAAGAAGACAGCATTCATCAAGAAGACCCAAAACATGAAGACTATGTCCCTGAAGACTTACTACAACCATTCTAATTTAGTTGGATTTGCATCACTCATTTATGCCAAAAATTTTCCAAGCTCCCCAAATTATCAAACACCATCTGAATTAGAACAGGTTCAAGATTAAAAAAAATGAATTATCTACAAATCCTGCCTCGACAACCTTGTTTACAAAGTTAAATGCCGGTATTCCACAGAATGCCATTATCCGGTAAAAACAATATCAAAGAAGTTTGAGGGAACGTGCTGTACCATCACCGGTAAGTGTTATCAGGCTCACAAAATTATCTTTGCAGAAACCCAACCAAAAATCGGACATTATAGGTCAGGTAACATTCTCCTTTCTGCTTCCATTCTTTTTAGTGGTATGAATTTCCAGAAAGTGCATGAGTTTCATATTTTTGGGCTGATTTGGATATCAGAAAAATCTTACCAACGATATCAATCTAAGTTTCTGTTTTCTGCAATAGATATCGTCTGGATTCATGGAAAAAAAAGAATCTTCAGGATCTCAGAAGATCACTGTGTGTCGCTGGAGATGGACAATGTGACAGTGCAGGTTAAGTATTGTATATACTCTGTCAGGGGTCTAGTTAGCAAAAAAATTGTGAGGTTGTCCAGCGATCTCCATGTTCTTCTTCAGTATCTATGGAGAAATTTGGTTTGAGTATTGTAATGAATCGCTTGCCTAATGATGGGTACAACATACGCGTGTTTGCCTCTGATGGACATGTGGGGATTATAAAAACATGAAGCATCAATTTGATGTATGGCATTATGCCAAGTCGGTCAATAAAACGTTGACCCAAGACAAAAATTTTGTTGGGATTTCACCATGGATCGAAAAAAATTGATCTTCATTTAAAACCTGCAAATCTAATGTTGACAACTTGCAAGAATGCTGGCTTTCCCTTCTGAAGCATATAAGTAATGAGCACACATGGGATGGAGAATATTATAGTCAGTGTAGCCATGGCTTCTTAGAACAGGATGTGGATGATCCCAAGGTGTTTCGGTTAATAAGGAAGCACTCTCCTTTTGGAACATTGAGAAAATTGTCTCCAAACCCCAGTTGCTATCAGATCTCCCTCATCTGGTTGCCACACAGGTGGATTACAACATTTTCATAGTATGGCACTAAAATATAGAACCAAATGGATCCATTTTGGATGCCAGAACAAAGCTCGCTGTACTTACCCACAATAACAATGTTGGCCGTGAAAATGCAATAGTTAGGTTACCCCAAAAAAATATAGAAAAAAAGGTAGCAAAGAGGACCAAGCTCTTACTCCCAAAAGGTAAGGAGAGATGGATTGTTAGAAATGTCTATGAAAAAGTTTCAGTAGATTACTTAGAAGAGGTTTCCGTTTCAGTTCTGAAGCCTGTGAAGTGAGAAAAAAATAGTAATTGGTCTTCTAAGGTGCCATATGTCACAGGTGCTCACGCGACCCATATCGGTTCAATCACCTGTGTGCGCGCGCCGGCTTGCGAAGATTTATATGGCCAGCATGACGCTGATTGGTGCTGGCCATTCCAGAAAATAGTTAAAATCCGGCCTCTCCCAGCTTTCCCTGCCGGATCTTTGTGCCTAGTGCCATTGAAAAAGCCTGTTCCCTGATTCCCTGCGTTCTTTGTGTGATTTCCTGTTGTGACCCCTGTTCCGTATTTGACTTTGATCCTGTTCCGCCTGCCCTGACCTGTTGCTCCGTTCCCAACTCTGATTCCGTCCTGACCTCCTGCCTGTCCCTGACTACGATCCTGCCTAACGTCTGTGTACCTTGGCTGCCACTGCGGACAAAGTCGCGCCTGTGGAACTACCTGGTAGCACACTGCAGCAAGTCCAACCCGCTTTGCGGTGGGCTTTGGTAAAAAAAGGGGTACGCCTTAGATTCTGGTCCCAGGTGTCGGCTTACTTCATCGTCTGCGGTGGTCCATTGGGTCCACTACCCTTGTAGCCTGACAGTAAGATTCGGCCATTGATCCCGCCAAGATTCTGCTACCTAAACTGGCTGATCTTACCACCGTTGTGGGCCAGCAGTCTCAGCAGATTGCCACGCAAGGTGAACAGCTCGGACAAGTCACCGCCGCAGTCTTTGAGGAATCTGCATGGTCGTCTTCAGCTGAGACTGCGCAGCTGAACCTGCATCAAGGGGAATCATCTGTTGGTGACTATGCGGTTCAGTTCTGTACCCTGGCCTCTGAGCTACCTTGGAATGATGCGTGTAGGTAGAACACGTCACTCAACATTAGTAACACCGGGTGCTCAAGTAGGTTACAACACTATGCAGAATATATTGAAGAAACTTTGCACTCCTTGATAGATGAATATTATAAAGTGTATTTTATTCAAGTGAGATAGCAATCCACAAAAATGCTATGTTTTGGTCTTATAATCTTAGACCTTCATCTGGCACTGTACAAAAGTAACAAAATATATCATTAGAACATAGACTTGAAAATTGTGTATGGAATACATCAGTGGTGAACAGTGGTGGGTTGGATAGTATCATGAGAGCATACATAAGAACCCTGGTGGTAGAAAGTCCTTGCATCAAGGAGAAATTCAGAGCTGCAAATGAAGCATATGGTATACATGTATACATGAAAGACATATGTAGGGCGTAATATTCTGGGTTCATATGATCAGATATACATCCAGTGGGGAGTGAATAGGGTACATAGAATACATAAAAAATTACTAGGTACAATATGCAAGTATAGCAGGTAGAAAACAGCCATTGCACATCACTGCAATAGGTAAAGATGAAAGTACGGGTGGGCTTAAATCGCAAAAAAAAAGCAAAGACATGGTAACATAGTACAATGAATATGTACTTACGGGATTGCAAGGTATAATGGAGTTAAAAAAAAGTGCGGTTCTGTGACCGCTAAGGAGCTCAGAGCATGTGTAGAGCGGGTACACCTGCAAGGGAAAGCTGCGCTGGTTTTCTAAGGGTGATCGCTGGTATAAGCACTGTTAGGCCAGAAACCGGAAGTCACGGTCCGGCTCATTGTGGCCTAGCGCGTTCCAGCGTCCCTAGCGATCGTACAGAGAAAGACACTGGGAAGAAGATCACAATGTAATTGGAAGGAAGAAGAAAAAGGGAAGAAAAGATGAGCAATGAGGGTGTAAAGGTAAAATGTGAAGAGGAACTGTAGCAATGTAGTGGAAAATTGGGGAAATGAGAGAACAGTGTAAATACACTCAACGGCCACTTTATTAGGTACACCATGCTAGTAACGGGTTGGACCCCTTTTGCCTTCAGAACTGCCTCAATTCTTCGTGGCATAGATACAACAAGGTGCTGGAAGCTCCTCAGAGATTTTGGTCCATAGTGACATGATGGCATCACACAGTTGCCGCAGATTTGTCGGCTGCACATCCATGATGCGAATCTCCCGTTCCACCACATCCCAAAGATGCTCTATTGGATTGAGATCTGGTGACTGTGGAGGCCATTTGAGTACAGTGACCTCATTGTCATGTTCAAGAAACCAGTCTGAGATGATTCCAGCTTTATGACATGGCGCATTATCCTGCTGAAAGTAGCCATCAGATGTTGGGTACATTGTGGTCATAAAGGGAGGGACATGGTCAGCAACAATACTCAGGTAGGCTGTGGCGTTGCAACGATGCTCAATTGGTACCAAGGGGCCCAAAGAGTGCCAAGAAAATTTTCCCCACACAATGACACCACCACCACCAGCCTGAACCGTTGATACAAGGCAGGATGGATCCATGCTTTCATGTTGTTGACGCCAAATTCTGACCCTACTATCTGAATGTCGCAGCAGAAATCGAGACTCATCAGACCAGGCAATGTTTTTCCAATCTTCTACTGTCCAATTTCGATGAGCTTGTGCAAATTGTTGCCTCAGTTTCCTGTTCTCAGCTGAAAGGAGTGGCACCCGGTGTGGTCTTCTGCTGCTGTAGCTCATCTGCCTCAAAGTTCGACGTACTGTGCGTTCAGAGATGCTCTTCTGCCTACCTTGGTTGTAACGGGTGGCGATTTGAGTCACTGTTGCCTTTCTATCAGCTCGAACCAGTCTGCCCATTATCCTCTGACCTCTGGCATCAACAAGGCATTTCCGCCCACAGAACTGCTGCTCACTGGATGTTTTTTCTTTTTCGGACCATTCTCTGTAACCCTAGAGATGGTTGAGCGTGAAAATCCCAGTAGATCAGCAGTTTCTGAAATACTCAGACCAGCCCTTCTGGCACCAACAACCATGCCACGTTCAAAGGCACTCAAATCACCTTTCTTCCCCATACTGATGCTCGGTTTGAACTGCAGGAGATTGTCTTGACCATGTCTACATGCCTAAATGCACTGAGTTGCCGCCATGTGATTGGCTGATTAGAAATTAAGTGTTAACGAGCAGTTGGACAGGTGTACCTAATAAAGTGGCCGGTGAGTGTATGTATGGTGTATATGAAGTAGTTAGACCCGAAAGTATATGGGTTATATGGTATATGATATATAACGTAAGAGTGTAATGTATCTGTGATATGATGTATGGCGAAGTTTGGTATGGTCATATGGTTAATGCATGATGGAAGAGTATACTATGTCGTGTAGTAGGTATAGAAGATTAAAAGCTGAAAATCATGGGTCATGTAAATGTGTGGATCTGAGCAGGAGACATGAAATAAGAAAAAAGTGAATGAGAAAGAAGGAAAAGGGAAAGAATAGTGGAAGAAAAGTATACCTTTGCAATGTGGACTTCTGTACTACTGTTTCGCTTGTTCAAAATGATACAGGAGAGGTAATAGCAGTTTTTTGCATCGGATGTGAGATTTGCGTTTAAAGATGCGGTCCTGTAAATGTTGGACAGTTTCGCCAACATATACGAGGCCGCAGGGACATTTGATCGGTAGATAACAAAGGATGAGTCACATGTGAAGTAGTGTGATGGGATAGGAAGTTCCCCTGCGTGGGTGATAAATTGTGTCACCCTTCTGGACATTGTTACATTGTAGGCAATTCAAGCTCGTGAAAGTCCCATATTTTGGTGTGCTAATGGAGCCTTCGTCTGCTTTGACGAGTCTGTCCTTCAAGTTGGGTAAGCGTTTGAAACATGGGCGAAAACGGTTAGAGAATTCGGGAATATTGGGATGACTGTTAGTTAGAATGGACCAGTGGCTGCGTATGGATTGGTGAAGTCTGAATATGGAAGGGAGGTATTGATGTATGACGTTGATACATGGATCTTTGGTAATGTTTCTTTTGTGCGGCTGTGCATTAGATTTTAGTGCGTGTTCTGGATAGCCTCGAGCTCTACATTTATTGCACATATCTTGGATGTGTACTTCTTTGAGGGCGGGATCTGAAACAATTCTCTGAACACGTTGTATTTGGGAGTTGGGTAGGGAATATTTGCATGGAGTGGAGTGACAGCTGGAAAAATGTAATAAACTGTTTGTCAGGTTTCGCGAAAAGGTCCATGGTAAGGTCACCTGCAGGATCTTATGGGGCTACGATTGATGGTGAATTGGAGCTCATTCCAAATTTGGTTCATATGCTCATGAGTGTGTCCAAGGTCCCACCCCATATGCAAACAATATCGTCAATGTATCTCTTCCATAGAATGGCATGCGACTGGTATAATGTGTTTGGGTAAACAAAACGGTTCTCGAAGTCTGACATGCATGTTGCTGGTTGGCCATATTGGAACCCATCGCTGTCCGTACCTGTAGGTAAAAGGAGCCGTGAAACATGAAATAATTCTCATGTAGAGCTAGTGTGAAAAAAATCGAGGCAGAGTTGTTGAACCCTAGGTGGATGTTGTGATTTCTCCAATAATTTTGTGATCGCAAAAATTCCCTTGTCGTGTTGGATGCTGCTGTGTAAACTCGAGACGTCCCATGTGACTAGGAGGGCGTCTGGTGGAATACGTTGGTTTAACTATCAGCTTCCTATCTCGAATGAGGGATTCTAAAGCTTGTCGGTTTAGAAAATTAGAAAAATTGCTGGGATAGTGTAATAGGCCTCTTTCCACATCTCTTTTCAATCTTAAGAAATCTTTATTGACAAGAGATTCTCCACGGTGATGGCAACTTTGTGTAGGGTTGAAATCCTGCCATTTATAGACTCCTAAGTGTCTCTAATAAACTTTTCTTGCTTCTTTTGTTCAGACTCTTTCTTATAACCTTCTAGTTGTTGAGCTGTCTTATCCTTAAGCGTGTTGATTTCTTCTGCGGAGAGTGTAGAGGCACTCTTGTTTTTTGATGTTCTCTTCTGCTTTAGTTATCTCCTTTTGTAGATACTCGACTGTTAATGTAATTAAATCTAAAGAGCATTTGATATTTGTTGAAATTCTTTGTACCCTAAATATATATATTTTCCCCCTGGTTCTCTCTATTTCCAATGTTGTTTCAATCTGCCATGATTATAGTAGCTGTTGTAAAATTATAGAAATAAATAATTGTTTGGAATCAAAAACTGTGTCTTTTTTTAATTGATCATTACACACATAAAAGTTATGTTACATTAAAGGGGTTATTCAAACAAAGAAAAGATTCCTAAATACACAGATTACCCTTGTGACCTCTGCTGCAGCTCTATGGATGCTTTACTTCACTCTCATGCTACAATGATCAGCTGCAAGGTGTCTGTAATGAAGTTTTTCTGATTTGCATAGAAATTCAACTCGAGAACAAACCTAAAGAACATATTTTGTACGTAAACCTCGATTCACCAGGATTTTTTTGAATCTTATTCATAAGCCATAAATTCAGCTGGGGAATCATCTGGGTACAAAAATCCAGGGTAATTTCTATCTGGATCTGGAAATGCTAACAACACTTTAGCTACAGCCTCCGACTCCCCATTCCTAAATATCTGTGGGTCCAAGCTGTGAACAATTGGTATGCTGTTTTTCACAAGAGCCTATGGAAAAAGTCTAAGAATAAAAGTAAAAAATAAAAAAGTATAAAATATATAACAGTATATTTAGAGGAACTGGGTGCTTTGGGACACTTAACCACCCACAGGTCCTTATAGAATAGTGTTTTTTTTTTTTTTTTTAAGTGTCCAAATTCTCCTTCAGGACCTAAAGATGTTGTAGTGTTCAAAAGCACCCTCACACGTCCTCAGACGTATGGAAAAAAGTTATAGGTTCGGAATAGTCCATCTTTTGAGTAATCCATTTTTAGACATAACTTGATGTAGCCTCTGGCGTTGCCTGGCATAGTAAATAACCACATAAGCTGCCTTATAATAAAAATGATAACAGCAGATACAACTACAGCTATAGGCATCTGTGATTATTTAACAGTAGATAGGAGGTGATTGCAGCTCTGGATGTGACTAGAGAATCACAGGTGACATAAGCATCGTAATTGAGAACACATCACCTGATATCACCTCACATATGACCTTGCATGTTACCTCTATGGGGCGCCGTTTGTTCACAAAATATTCTGCTTGAAGACAAAATACATTACATTTACACCGAACTACACCAAATTTTATTTGTGCTTACATAATATGAAAACACCCATCACTTGGCTTAGCGACGCCCCCTGCTCCTCTACAGCCAATCCCGAGTGAGGGGAGTTATTCATATATTTGAAAGGTCACATGTTTCCCGTGGGGGGGGGGGGGGGGGGGGGAACTGCTCCTTTCCAGCCCCTCCCAAAAGGCAACTGCCTAGTCACCCAGCAGATGCTAATGAAAGGTACAATATAATTTTTTTTCTGTAAAACCTATTTTTAATACAAAAACATTTTGGCAGTGTATGTACTATGCTCTGTGGGGACTGGGGGAGTGCTAAAAATGGCTCTCCTGGTGACAGGTTCCCTTTAAATAAACAACAAAGAATAGCATACAATCCAAAATAACCTGTATTTGGGAATTGATTCAAACAGACATCAATGTTTTTAGATTTTGAACGACAAAAAGAAATATATTCAAATCTCTAGACTTTTTTTTGTTTTGTTTTTTTATGCTTGGGACTAACCTGTGGACTAGTAAGAAGACAAACTTCGACAGAAGCATGATCATCATGCTCAAAATGAAAGCATCAGATATCACATTCTCAGAATTTTCATGTACTACATTGACATTATGGGCCGATGCCATAGGGGAATTGGAAGGAGCAGCAAGGCATGGCTGATGCATGTGTTTACTCTCGTCATCTGATCCAACGCAGATACAAACATACATGAATAAGATAATTTCTCAAAGGGGAAAATGATTTTTGAAAAAAACCTGCCGCGACATGACGCTTAAGTAAATCTTGGTCACCAATACCACGAACTTGTTGCACAGTAAGAGTTGTGGGAATCATCACTTCCGTTTCATCAAGAAAAACTGTTTCAGATGTTGATCCAGCTGAATCTTGAGTATCTGAGTAAGATTCAGGGGCGTAACTACAGCAGTAGCAGCCGCTATGGGGCCCACAGTGTCCGGGGGCCCCGCCATCCAACCTGACACTAAAGAATGAAGAATGTGCACCATTATATACATATTATGCTTTACCATATTGTGGTATATTGGTTGTGTGTATCTGGGATGTGTACATGCTGTATATGTATATGGTGTATGGTGTGTATAAATACAGTACTTTATGTGTGTATGTAAGCTGTATGTCTGTATATGGCACTGTATGTGTGTATATGTGAGGTGTATATGCTCTATGTGTGTAACAGTGTATAAATGTGTATGTATGAGTGATGAACTGTATGTTTATGTATATAGGAATGTAATATATGTATATTTTTAAGCCGGCATGAGGTCCCCTTCTGAAGTCTGCTATGGGGCCCTGCCTCTCCTAGTTACACCACTGGTAAGATTGTGCTTTTTTTTTTTTTTTTTGCACCTCCGTCGTGCATCATTCCATTTCTTTTTTAACTCATCTATAGTGTGTTTATCAATCCCCATGCCATTACTTGAATTCAGTATCTGTTTCCAGATGTTATTTTTTATATTGGCTGATGTTGCCGCACATTTTTTTGCCAAAAAGGGACATCATAATTCTGGACAACCTATAAATAAAATAAAACACAATTAAACAGCATACAATCCGATCTCAAAAATTTACAAATTTAAAAAAAAAAAAAAGTATGAACAATGAATAGACAAGACATTTTTAAAAAAGATAGTGAATGTTACAATCAAACAAGATAATGCTTTTCAACATGTGTAAAGCTGCACTTCCGTCGTTTGGCAGACTCCACAACATTTGGTTGATTGTCCGAACTACTGTTCCCAGATTCAGAGACACCAGGGGAAGACATTTGTCCCGAATCCTGCGAAAAATGAGCAGGTGGTGTTCTTGGTGTTGGAGGTGTGGATTGTAAAACATCATGCATTGTAGAAGAAGTAGATGTTTGGGTAGATGCTTGGTTAGCTGCTTGGCCTGCAATGGGCGTCAGAATGTGGCGTCTCTTCATGATTGTCCATTGGAAACAGAGGAATGAGGCAGCTGAAGCGTATTTATAGCATTCTGCTGGCTGCGCCTTTTTGATTTAAAAAGTCACAGCAGTAGGAAAAGTCGCAGGGAAAAACATCACGACATTTAACACAAGTGAAAAGAAGCTAAGATAAATTAGCCAAAAAAGTCGCAAAAAAAAAAACCGCAGCAACACACTTAGAAAAGCTAAATGTGGCCCCTTGCGTTAGGAGAGAGGAGTTTGGAGTTGGGATCCTGCATATACCTTCATGACGCTGCTTAGTAAGTGTTTGTATGAGTTTATAGATCTCATCTAGAGGAACACCATCTCATGGAACTGCTTCCACTCCCCTGACCATAGAAACTTAAAGCAATTTAAAGCATAGCAGTGCAGCAAGTCTGTGCACCAGCTCTAGGATCTAAGCCATAATGGGAGACGTTGAGAAGGGTAAGAAGATATTTGTCCAAAAATTATCTCGGTGCCGCACAGTTGAGAGATGGTGCAACCAGAAAACTAGGCCCAAAGTGCATGGTCTCATCGGATGCAAGAATGGTCAAACAGAAGGCTTTTATTATACTCATACTAACAAAAACTGTCTGGAATGATGATTGACCCTTTTGGAATGTCTGGGAAAAAAACTAAAAGTACATTCCGGGTACAAAAATGACCTATGCTGGTATCGAGAAGAAGGGCGAGAGAAAACACTGGACTGCATATCTAAAGAGAGTAACTTGCTCATAACGGCTGGATCCTAAAAGTCCTCCCCCTGATATTGTGGTCGCTCTCAGTTACTCTTTGTATTTTGGCCTCTCATCTCCTCCTTGTATTGTGGCTTCTCTCCTTCTCCATTGAAGTGTAAATAAGAAATAATACACTGCAGATCTCCTCCGTTCCCCAGCAGCGGTCCAATCCTCTGCTCTGCTGCGGCTTTGAACAGCTCCGATGCTGCTAGGTGAGACAACATGATCACATTGCAGCTTTTGGCCTCTGTTACACGCCGCAGCAGAGGAACAGTGATGATCCAGCGTACTGACTGCTGCTGCATCATCATTATATTCATCTCTACCTAGGTCTGGAAGATGCAGAGCAGCTGAAGTCCTGGGATAGAGACAGTGGGGGACATTTACTTACAGTGTCGGTGTCTGCATTGGCTTTGTTACCGACCTGCTCTCGGTAAGAAGACACACATTTAATATTGTGGAGCTGTGCAGAGACATTTCTGGCGCCAAGACTATTTTCTGTCCCTGGGACAAAATCTGTCCCGAGCACCAGAAATATGTCCAACAGTCCCTGCTAGACCAGTTTTCTTTTGGTCTACTTTCCGTCAGTTTACACCGCCCAAAAAGGGCTGCGACACATATTAATTGTGTCTGAGTTTCCACTCCGCCAAAGCCACGCCCCTTTTCGGAGAAGAGTCGGAGCAGACGGAAAAAGGCATTTTTTCTGTCCCCGACAGCTAATAAATAGGTCGGAGAGCAGAACATGTGGTGAGAGCGCCACAAAACTGGCGGAAACGCCATAGTAAATGTCCCCCAGTAAGTATAGGAGAGGGGCAGCACCAGCACCGTTCAGGGGAAGACTACACCAATAACACTATAATAATTTTTTTTGTTTTTTAAATCAAACAACACTTTATTGGTGCATATACCACAGAATAAAAAACAGTTTAATAATAGCATTAAAATCAAAGACTTCAGCAGAAACAAATGATGATAGCATGGTCAAACCCAATCCCCCACCCTCCCTACGATCTGGTCAATTGCACCTGTAATAGGAAGCTGGTAGTTCTATAAATTGTTATGCAATATAACGATTAATATCACTACCTTCCTCGTTGTACTGTTTACTATATTCTATATCTTCTGTTTCTAGTCTCTGTATTGTACACTATAATTTACCACACTCAGGGTTAATACCAATAATATTTATTAACACACTAGAAGTATACAATGTTAATCACAATACCCACAAACCCACAGAATCCAACCCACCACAATGCATATAAACACACACACACACACACACTATAATAATCCTCACACCTAACTATCCCTATTATTACAGAGAACGAAGGGGGACAGGGAGATTGACAGGAAAGCAGGGGTATAGAGGTAGGTTAATAGGTAAACAGGGAAGCAGGGGTACAGAGATAGAGAACAGGGGAGCCGGGGTCCAGAGATAGGTTAACCCCTTAAGGACGGAGGGTTTTTCGGCTAAATTCTCGCTCTCCAACTTCAAAAATCCATAACTTTTTCATTTTTACGTGTACAGACCTGTGTGAGGGCTTATTTTGTGCGTAAGAAATTTTACTTTCCCGTAATGTTATTTATTTTAACATGCCGTGTACTGGGAAGCAGGAAAAAAATTCCAAATGTGGAAAAATTGAAAAAAAAACGCACGTGCGTCACGTTCTTGTGGGCTCAGTTTTTACGACTTTCACTCTTCGCTCCAAATAACACGCCTACTTTATTCTTTGGTTCGGTACGATCGCGGTGATACCAAATTTATACAGGTTTTATTGTGTTTTAATACATTTTCAAAAATTAAACGAATGTGTACAAAAAAGAAAAAAATTTTTTTGCCATCTTCTGACGCTAATAACTTTTTCATACTTTGGCGCACGGAAATGTGTGAGGGGTCATTTTTTTGCGAAATGAGGCGACGTTTTCATTGCTACCATTTTGAGGTCTGTGCGACATTTTGATCATTTTTTATTTCATTTTTTATGTTATGTAAAAAGGTGTAAAAGTCGCATTTCGGACATTTGGGCGCCATTTCCCGCCTCGGAGGTCACCGCCGGCCGTAACCGTTTTTATATTTTGATAGATCGGGCATTTTGGGACGCGGCGATACCTAATATGTCTGTGATTTTTACTGTTTGTTATGTTTTATATCCGTTCTAGGGAAAGGGGGGTGATTTGAACTTTTAATATTTTATTAATTTTTTTTATTTTTTAAACTTTTTTTTTTCTTTTTTTTTTTCACTATTTTTTAGACCATCTAGGGTACATTAACCCTAGATGATCAGATCGCTCCTACCATATACTGCAATACTACAGTATTGCAATATATGGCGTTTTTGCAGGTCATACGAACCTGCATAAAACATGTAGCCTCGTGTCAAAAGAAGACCCGAGGCTACCATGGTAACCGATCGCCGCCCCCCGATGACGTTCGGGGGCGTGGCGATCGAAAAAAAGATGGCGGCGCCCGCCGACTTTGCGGGCGGCGTTTAGAGGGTTAATAGCCGCGATCGGTGCAAGCACCGACCGCGGTTATTAGCGGTGGGGGTTTTGTGCAAAATGCAAAAACCCCCACCTCTGTATGAAGAGGACTCAGCCCGTGAGCCCTCTTCATACATCCCTTATACCTCTGCGCCGTAGAGCTACGGCGCAGAGCGTTAAGGGGTTAATAGATGGATAGGTAAACAGGGAAGCAGGGGTACAGAATACAGGTACTCAGCCCAATCCGGGAAGGTGATATAGTCTGTGGGTTGATCCTCCTAGCTCCTTCTCCCTTCCTCGCTGGTAATCAGGGCAGATTCCTTCTCCCTCCTAGCTGGTATTCAGGGAACATTTCTTCTTCCTTTCCTAGCTGGTCTCCAGGGAAGATTTCTTCTTCTGTCCTCCACTATCATCCCCTTATAAGTCTCTCCTCTGTCCCTTCCCCCAAGATGGTGGACAACAGATGTATAACCCTTCCTATCCTGTATTTCCAATACAGGGTGTGTATTTAGTCACCCATCCAGACCCCCTCAGGTAGGAATAACAGAGATCCTGGATTCCCATACTGGCATAGAGGTGTGAAGCATCTCTAGATAACTGTCCCTGGAGAGTTTAAGTGACATTCCCATAATAAAAGTGGGCTGACATCCTGCTGTCCAAGGATACATATATGTGAGATTGCCCTCACCACATCCTGAGTAAGAAAGCAGGTGTGTTCTTTCCCAGGGGAATGGAATATGACAGAGGAACATTTTATTTATATATAATATATATACACTCGCCAGCCACTTTATTAGGTACACCATGCTAGTAACGGGTTGGACCCCCTTTTGCCTTCAGAACTGCCTCAATTCTTCGTGGCATAGATACAACAAGGTGCTGGAAGCTCCTCAGAGATTTTGCTCCATATTGACATGATGGCATCACACAGTTGCCGCAGATTTGTCGGCTGCACATCCATGATGCGAATCTCCCGTTCCACCACATCCCAAAGATGCTCTATTGGATTGAGATCTGGTGACTGTGGAGGCCATTTGTGTCCAGTGACCTCATTGTCATGTTCAAGAAACCAGTCTGAGATGATTCCAGCTTTATGACATGGCGCATTATCCTGCTGAAAGTAGCCATCAGATGTTACAGGGTACATTGTGCTCATAAAGGGATGGACATGGTCAGCAACAATACTCAGGTAGGCTGTGGCGTTGCAACGATGCTCAATTGGTACCAAGGGGCCCAAAGTGTGCCAAGAAAATATTCCCCACACCATGACACCACCACCACCAGCCTGACCCGGTGATACAAGGCAGGATGGATCCGTGCTTTCATGTTGTTGACGCCAAATTCTGACCCTACCATCCGAATGTCGCAGCAGAAATCGAGACTCATCAGAACAGGCAACGTTTTTCCAATCTTCTACTGTCCAATTTCGATGAGCTTGTGCAAATTGTAGCCTCAGTTTCCTGTTCTTAGCTGAAAGGAGTGGCACCCGGTGTGGTCTTCTGCTGCTGTAGCCCATCTGCCTCAAAGTTCGACGTACTGTGCGTTCAGAGATGCTCTTCTGCCTACCTTGGTTGTAACGGGTGGCGATTTGAGTCACTGTTGCCTTTCTTTCAGCTCGCACCAGTCTGCCCATTCTCCTCTGACCTCTGGCATCAACAAGGCATTTCCGCCCACAGAACTGCCGCTCACTGGATGTTTTTTCTTTTTCGGACCATTTTCTGTAAACCCTAGAGATGGTTGTGCGTGAAAATCCCAGAAGATCAGCAGTTTCTGAAATACTCAGACCAGCCCTTCTGGCACCAACAACCATGCCACGTTCAAAGGCCTCAAATCACCTTTCTTCCCCATACTGATGCTCGGGAGAACTGCAGGAGATTGTCTTGACCATGTCTACATGCCTAAATGCACTGAGTTGCCGCCATGTGATTGGCTGATTAGAAATTAAGTGTTAACGAGCAGTTGGACAAGTGTACCTAATAAAGTGGCCGGTGAGTGTATATATACATACACACATACATACACCCACATACCTATGTACATGAATGGACACTTCCTTTACAGCATCTATCCTCATAACTATGCCATCTCACCACCACCCCCTTCTAACCCTCACTTTCTGTTAGGAGACACACCGCAGCTGACACCCCTAATAATTCCCCCAGTCTGGTCCACATCTAGCTCTGTAGCAATTCCTCCGAGGCCACTCCCGAAAAGTCAAGCAACTTACCCCACTGTTTCTCAAATTTGCTCACAGCACCCCTTTTCACATGCACCTTCAGCTCCATCCATATGGTGTTATTCAATGCACCCTTCACTCCCCTCATTCTCAGCTGGGCGACATCCAACCAATGCATAGCAATAGACTTGCGTACCTGATACAGCACCTTTGCAACCGCTAACTGTTCTAACATGCACACATTCGGGTTCCTCGGCACCGTCACTCCAAACACCCTATGTATCAATTCCAGTGCTTTTCTCCACAGGGCATCCAAGTCCCTGCATGTCCTAAACATATGAAAATCATCCGCATCATCCTCTGAACACCGTGGGCAGCAAGCATCCCCCTCAAACACATCATTTTCAACACCCGTGGCCTCCGATACACTCTATGGAGCAGGAACAACTGTGATCGTCTTTGTGCCACATTATGAGTTATCAAAACGTTACAATGACAATTTAGAACTGTGAACAGTTACTATATCTATTGCCTTTTCATACAATTGTTCACAATTATCTTGGGTGACTGAATTTTGAGGAACTGGAACAGTAACTTTTTCTGTAAGGTTAGATGGAAAAAGCATTATATCCAGCACTTCAACATATGGGAGATGTGGGTCAGTAAACATTGCCAGGTTCTTCCTCTGAAGACGGATGTTGATGGAGTTCATTTGATCCAACTGATGGGGAGTGTAGTTGGCTTCCGATGAGATGTTGTGAAGTGTTTTAACGACCCAATGCGAGCAAAAGAGATCAGTTTCATTCGAAAGATCCAGTAAGTGATCATTTTCCAATTTTTAAAATATTGATCTGAAAACAGAACTGATCAGACGATTAATGTCTCTCCACAAGCGTTCAATCCGCTCGTTGTATACTGAACTTCCTGGTATCACACTGGCTGCGGTGTTATGATGATCAATCATGGTTTCCCACACTTTCTGATTTTCCCCTCCTAAATCTGTCCTCACATGTCATGGCCAACCATGGACTGACACAGAATTTTGAAACAATGACAAAACGGTGTCCGCTTTAGTGTTTGACGGACATGAGAGGAACGCAATTTGTCTGCTAAATCCAACAATAGCCCCATGGATTACCAATTTCCATCCAACCAGCTTGTGAAGACCATCTATATGCCAAACATAGTTAGGACAGGATGAATAATAAATTCTCCTCAATGTGGTTAGGTTTCTTCTCAGTGCTATCCCTTCTGGATCAATTTCATGCAGAATGGCTCTTAATCGATGCCTCTGAACATAAACACCACATGCTCTTAGATGACTATTAATAAAGACCTAGCCAGCATTTGAATGGCTCTGCCTAATGTCTACACAAATAAGAAAAGACAATGAATATTCTTTATTCAAAGCGGTGCATAGGACAGGGAGGTGCTACACGCTGCAAACTCCGGCAACGAACTGTTTCGCGCACTCCTGAGCATCGTCTGGCCGTATGGGGGACGTGGGCGGGTAGGGGCTTATATCTACCCTCCCGCCGGCGTCACCCATAATAGTGTGTCATTAACAAAAAAAAACGGGGGAGTGTGTTTGTAGAAGGCGTCACGTGATCCAGTCATATGACCGCAAACAGATGCGCGGCTAACCCGGACCTACGTGATCGCCGGATCTACAAGGGTAAGAATACAAATACATTATAATGCTGCATCACATTACAAAAACGTAGGGTGGGTTTACACATGGCGTTTTTGGATGTGATTTTAAACGCATGTTTTTTGCATGTTACCATGTGTTTGGTTGGTTTGAAAGCGTTTTTTTCTTCTTGGCCAGAAGTGTGAGCAGCTGTTTCATAGCTGCTTACGCTTCCAACAATGAACAAAGACACTTCCAAACCAAACAAAGGCATTAGTAATGATACATGCGTTTGGGACACAAAAAGCCACCTGTGAATGCCACCTAGTGGGACATGGTCTATGTGCCTAAGTGCCTATACCCAACCAATTTACTCTTCCCCCATGCTGCCATAAACTGACCCCATACATTTACTGTAGACATGGGGAATAGAAATGTCAGGGGGAGCTCCACCAGATTTTCGGTCCAGCTCACTATTCCTCCTCCTTGGAGCCTTCAGATGACCCGAACTTCTAATCTCTGACGCCTAAATCTTAGTGAATCACTATTAAAGTTCCATTTGGGAGTCCAAGCCTCATACATAGCTAGCACTTCTGTCTATTACTTTAGGGTGGATATCTCTGGCTCTGTGACATGTACAATCACAATATTGATTCAATATTAAAAGGGAGGTTCTGGAACCGCTTAATTAGGCTATTCCTTTTGGCCAGTCTGTTTACGTGCATTTGTCACTTTAACCCCTTAAGGACGGAGGGTTTTCCGGCTCATTTCTCGCTCTCCAACTTCAAAAATCCATAACTTTTTCATTTTTACGTGTACAGACCTGTGTGAGGGCTTATTTTGTGCGTAACAAATTTTACTTTCCCGTAATGTTATTTATTTTAACATGCCGTGTACTGCGAAGCTGAAAAAAAATTCCAAATGTGGAAAAATTGAAAAAAAACCGCACGTGCGTCACGTTCTTGTGGGCTCAGTTTTTACGACTTTCACTCTTCGCTCCAAATAACACGCCTACTTTATTCTTTGGTTCGGTGCGATCGCGGTGATACCAAATTTATACAGGTTTTATTGTGTTTTAATACATTTTCAAAAATTAAACGAATGTGTACAAAAAAGAAAAAAATTTTTTTGCCATCTTCTGACGCTAATAACTTTTTCATACTTTGGCGCACGGAAATGTGTGAGGGGTCATTTTTTGCGAAATGAGGCGACGTTTTCATTGCTACCATTTTGAGGTCTGTGCGACATTTTGATCATTTTTTATTTCATTTTTTATGTTATGTAAAAAGGTGTAAAAGTCGCATTTCGGACATTTGGGCGCCATTTCCCGCCTCGGAGGTCACCGCCGGCCGTAACCGTTTTTATATTTTGATAGATCGGGCATTTTGGGACGCGGCGATACCTAATATGTCTGTGATTTTTACTGTTTGTTATGTTTTATATCCATTCTAGGGAAAGGGGGGTGATTTGAACTTTTAATATTTTATTAATTTTTTTTATTTTTTAAACTTTTTTTTTTCTTTTTTTTTCACTATTTTTTAGACCATCTAGGGTACAATAACCCTAGATCAGTGATGGCGAACCTTTTAGAGACCGAGTGCCCAAACTACAACCAAGACCCACTTATTTATCGCAAAGTGCCAACACAGAAATTTAATTTGTGATTTATACTCCCTTCTCTGTCACAGTTTTCATTGATACCAGCACCTGAGGACACCAATAAAGCAGAAAATAGTCCCAGGTAGAGCTGTCACTTTAAAATAGCTCTGTGCACAGCAAGTCTTGGGCTGTCTGGGACTGCAGGAAGAAACCTAGAGTCATCTCTGGTGATGGCCTGAGTGCCCACAGAAAGGGCCCTGAGTGCCACCTCTGGCACCAGTGCCATAGGTTAGCCATCACTGCCCTAGATGATCAGATCGCTCCTACCATATACTGCAATACTACAGTATTGCAATATATGGCGTTTTTGCAGGTCTTACATTACAATGAGCCACTGGCTCATTGTAACGAAGCTGCATAAACCATGTAGCCTCGTGTCAAGAGAAGACCTGAGGCTACCATGGTAACCGATCGCCGCCCCCCGATGACGTTCGGGGGCGTGGCGATCGAAAAAAAGATGGCGGCGCCCGCGCGCCGCCGTCTTTTAAACGCCGCCCGCGACTTTGCGGGCGGCGTTTGGAGGGTTAATAGCCGCGATCGGTGCAAGCACCGACCGCGGTTATTAGCGGTGGGGGTTTTGTGCAAAATGCAAAAACCCCCACCTCTGTATGAAGAGGACTCAGCCCGTGAGCCCTCTTCATACTTCCCTTATACCTCTGCGCCGTAGAGCTACGGCGCAGAGCGTTAAGGGGTTAATTAGGTACCTATAGAATATAACAATATGAAATTTGCATTGGTGTTGATATATACTTGCAGCACCGCACTGCGCATGAGCGGGAGTGGTATATCTGTATTTAGACGTTACTAGGTAACAGTGTAGCATCCGCGCATGCGCGAGTATGCCGGGATCACGTGATCCCGTCACTTGCTTCTCCTCTCGCGATAACATGGTGCGGCGAGCTCGCTCCCATTGGCCCACGCTATGTTTATAGGTGAACTCTGACCGGGATGACGCCACCCCCAGACGAAGGCTCTATACGAGACGAAACGCGCGTCGGGGCGGCAGTCATCCCCGGACATCGGAACTACCACTTATTTAATACCTGGTAAGAACTGGCTCTCACCCTTTAAAAACGGTTTTGTTCTTGTTTATTGAATTGGCTTGAATGTTTATCGTGCTTGCACCTACGCTATACTTACATTCAATAACATTATATGTAGCCGCATATCCCTACACACCAGCCCTTCTTTATACTGAATTTTATTCCATACTTTTCTCAGTATGTTCGGGTTTGACTGCTTCTTGATGCTGTACACCACCATCTCAATCCTGGCTTTTGGCTATCTATACTTTTAAACTGTAATTTTTTTGTGTACATAACTGTTTAAATAAAGATTGTCAATTTTTTTTACCTGACCATTTATGTATTTTTTTGCCTTTCTTCTTCACCTCATTGTGAGGGGTACAATAGGTTCTGTATAATTAATGTGCGTTTGGTAAGGCATTATTTTGGGTGTGTGACTTGCACAGGACTCACAATTAATTAACCAAAACTAGTCTAAGGTATAGTTTTGTCCTAGTGCCTTTCCTGTCTCTAATGTTTGTCTTACAAACATACATATATAATAATTGCCATAAGGCTCTTTACCTGTTCTCTTGACACTGTGGTGGGGGTCGATGAAATTCTGCAATCCCGCAGAGGTTTTTTTGGACTGTTTCGGGACATGTACAATAAAAGCTAAAAAATTCATGTTCTGAGATTTTCAATCTCTGTTGGCATAACAACACATTGTGTGCACCTACACCAGTCCAGTTTACCCAGACGGCGTTCAACAAGTGGATTGTCAAACACTACGTAACAGAGATTTTCATTTAGTAAGGGATTCTGGGGGGAACCGCCTGAATATAGTAATGGAAAAATACAAAACAAGTAAGAAAGGTGTATGCTCACCTGCAGGTCATGTAGCTTTAGTGCACACCGTTCCACGATGGTAAACCCAATCCGGACTCGGGGACAAAAAGTATATTTAAAATTGAAGAAAGAAATCCATTGGCATCAGGCAAAAAAGATTTAAAAAGTTTTTTAAACACATTAAAAATTCCATGGAAATAGCAGGTCATGTGTTTCGGACCTAAACACATAGGTCCTTATTCATACCTATCATACTAGAGTAACAGACCGGTATAAGAAGGGAGGAGGAAATATACTCCCTACACACTGGGTTGTTAATAATTAGGCAACAATAAGAAACATGTGACAAAAAGAAGATATCTAGTATCAAGGATTACACTTTAGAACAGAAAAAATTATAATTGCAGATAATTATAATTGCTAATAAATGTGAAGTAAATCCGTTTTGTAATTTAATCCTGAGGGATGTCCAGTGTCAAGTTGTAAAATCCATTTAGCCTCCTTCACGTGGAGAGTTTTAACTCTATCACCACTACGTTTGTTAAATGGTACTTCAAGATAATCCCGACAGATTAAAAATTCTGGCTATTGTTTTTGGATTAGCGCCTTTAATGTGTTCGGACAGCCTGTCTTTCAGTTTTCTATAGGTACAGCCAACATACTGTAATTTACAGATCGTACATTGAGCGAGATATACCACAAAAGTGGTCTCGCAATTCATATATCTGGAAATATTAAACTTTTTGTTATTGGCTGTAGATGTAAAACAAGAAGTTTTTTGCATGAATTCCCCCGCATTGCACCTCATTCCCCCACAGCAAAAACTGCCTTTGTAGGTAAGCCACGTCAGGGTGCGTTCTTGATTAGTAAAAATATTGGGGGATAGAGTGGTAGCCAATGTAGGGACACGTCTAGAGTTGCATAATCTGAGAAAAAAACTGGAAAACATTGGGTACTAAACACTGGTTTATCTGGACATTTGTCTTTAGTGCGTTTTTGCCTTTGTTCAATAAGGTAGTTTGTCTGAGTATGAGTCTCCATAATGCGGCAGGCACACCGACAAGTAGAAGAGGAACAACCTCTGTTGTAATCTAGATTTAATGACTTTACATGGGCAAATTTCTCGTTGTATGTTGAGGGTGGCAACTGTTAAATCTTTAAAAGAGTATTCCCACTGTTGGACTTACAATATAATTTAGTGTGTATTTGACCATTAAATGAGTCACCACTGGGCTCAACATAAAGAAAGACAATAGTTAAGCACCATATTCGAAAGTAAAAGTAAGATTTAAGTCATTGGTGAAATCAAAAACTGCCTCCCGGTGCCCACACCACACCAGGAGGCAGTCGTCGATATATCTTCCATACCACCTGATGGGTAAATGGGTTGTCACAATGGTATAAATATTGTTCCTCCCATAACGCCATATAAAGGTTGGCGAGGGAAGGAGAAAACAGGCGCCCATTGGGCAACCTGTTACCGGTAAAAATAAACAATCATCAATAAAAAAATTATTGTGCACTAAAAATGATAAAACAGACACTATATATTCTTGTAAATTAATGGAGTAAGAAATATTTTTCTTAAGATTGTATGCGATGGCCCCACACGCCAGACGGTGAGGAATGGACGTGTATAGGGCCGACACATTGCAGGATAGCCAAGAATCATTTTCGGACCATTAGCGACCTCTAACGCTGCTGCAGTGTCTTTAATGTAACCAGATAATCTAACCACGAGGGGTTGTAGTAAAGTATCCAACCATGTAACCAACCTTTCCATAAGATAATTGGTACAAGAATCATTCAGCCGAAATTGTGGGTTTTTGGTAAAATTCAAAAACTGGCACATATGGGAGCATCTGGTATAAGATATTCAGCAGCGCAATCATTGAAAAAACCCAGATGTACATCTTCCTTTATTAGCTGTCGGATATTGGTGAGTATATCAATGGTCAGGCCGGATGGTAATTTAGGATAAATTTTGGTGTCAGCGAGCATGATATTAGCTTGAGTATGAACATAAAGTTCTCTGTCCAAAACAATGACTGTTCTACCTTTATCCGATGGGCGGATTAGTATATATGGATTGTTTTTGAGTTCTTTAATTGCTTGAGTTTCTCTTTTAGTTAAATTATTTTCATAAACTGGTGTAAAGAATTCTAAGATCGTTTTCTATGGATTCCTGGAACATATCCCAGACTGGGACATGTGAATTGATGGGATAATATAGAAATGGTCATTAAAAGAAGAGGATAAGGAAAAATGGTAAACCCCTATAACCCAGGGAAGTGTTGCCCGGGGACTATCCTAGAGGTCCCACTAGAACTGCTTCCTTCACCTTAGTCTCCACTAACTACTTTCTTTATAATTATTTCCTGGAAACCCAAGAAAGATTCCCTGTGGCAAGCTGCTTTATAGAGTACAAATGCATTCAGTAAGGTACACTACTTTTTTTTACACCATACTCTAGATTTTCGTATGGCACTGTAGGGTTGCGTTAATTGGTCGGAAAGATCAACCCCTCCCATAAAACGATTATACTCTTGGATGCACACAGGTTTGTTGACCCGCTCTGTGCTTCCATGGACTGAGATTGGGGTGGATTCATTGACGTGGAGACTGGTGAAATCAAGGACATCCCGTTTGTCCTTGAATTTTACCATCAGGTTTTCAGAACAAACAGCCCTGCTTTCCCCAAGCCTTAGGGGCTCTTCTAAAAAGGACTTGGGGAGACCCTTCTGATTTTTTCGGATGATGCCACATGTCATTGTGCCCCTGGCAGCAAAGGACTTCTGGAGACGGATGTTATTATAAAAGCTGTCTACATAAATGTGGTGCCCATGGTTAAGTAAGGGGTGGACTAAATCCCAGGCAATCTTCCCTCTGATTCCCAGGATAGGGGGACAATCTGGTGATTCTATTTTTGAGTCCTTCCCCTCATATATACGAAAGTGAAGTGTATAGCCAGATGCACTTTCACAGGCCTTGTAGATCGTCACCCCATATCTTGCTCTTTTATTGGGGAGGTATTGGTGAAAAAGTGGACGAGGGACTCGTCAACTGCTAGACATTTCTGTGGGAGATATATCTGTCCAAATTTCAAATTATAGTGGTCAACCTTTGGCCGATTTTTATAGAGTCTGTCATGCCTGGGATCATTTGTTGGTGAACACTCAGAATTGTTCTACTACAGGTGATAGGATCCCCGATCACACAGGAGACCTGGTGTCGTATATGGCAATATGCAGCCAAATCATCAGCGTGCACTGTTTACAAGGAGAACCAGTATAAGCTGTTATATTTCTGGTATCATACACCTGCGCAATTACACCAGATATTTCCGGAAACTCAGGACATATGCTGGCGTTGCAGGGAGACAGGTAGTGACTTACACCATATCTTCTGGTCTTGTGCGAACATTCGGCCGTTCTGGGAGGAGGTTAAAGACCTGATTCATGACACACTTTCAGTTTCGATTCCTCTTACTCCCCTGTTCTACTTGCTCAACATAGCACCACAGCCTCTACCCAAGCTGTCTATGAGGTTAGCCTTACATATCCTTACAGCAGCCAAGTGCTTGATAGCACAACACTGGAAGAGGTCGAACCGGCCAACCAGGGGGTCCCTCTTGGCAAGAGTGAGAGAGGTCAGGAGTATGGAATCTATGACGGCCTCAATGGATGGTAAAATAGATCTTTTCTCCAAGATCTGGGCCCCATGGGATACATATTGGGCGGGTATGGTAAACCAAAGAGATGATTGACCGGGAAGTAGGCACAGATTATAGAGAGATCTCTACTTCTTCTCCTTCTCCCCTCTTTCCTTATGTATCTTTGTCTGACGTCTCCCCCCATGGTTTAAGGATTGGTTGTAATGTTGTTTATTGGGCTCCGAGTGAGCTATCCCTTTTTGTAATGACTACATGCAAGATGTATATGATAGATACAAATCTGACTACTGATCTATGTAACTGACGATTTAAGGTTAACCTTTTACAACTGAGTGTTGAATATGGTTGATTTCTTTTTTCTTTTTTTTATTTCCTGTTCTGTTATTGCTTACGATATCTGGATTTCTCATAAGAATATTGTATAAAATATTTTAATTGAAATAAAAATACAGTTAAACAAAAAAAAAGAATTGTTGTAGTGGATGCCTTTTAGGAGACTTTCCAATCGGGCCCTGGGCATGGTAAGGGGGTAAAGAATGTCCTTATTCCAGTAGGAATGTGCAACATCCCCCACCGGGGCCTAGCCCTTGAGGTGAGGCCTGGAGACAGCCAGGGCCCGCGGTACCGGAGTGGCTGGCGGTTGCGGCCTAAGCACGCTATTGTCACGGTGCTTGGTACGGGGGAACCGGAGGGCTGTCCTACAGCCTGGCAGGTCTCCAGCAGGGTGGTGTTGGCAAGAAAAGATGAGGGAGCGGCTGCTATAGCGGATCTCCCTGGGGCAACCCCTTAATGTCCCGAGTGTGAGTCTCTGGGTGATGGACAGGGTGCCGGTGATGAGGGTAGTTGTAGTAGCAGGGACCAGACGGAGACAGAAGTTGAAGAAAACAACTTACAGTTCGTTTATTGCAACCGGCAGGAACTGCAGAAAACGTGTCCTTAACAGGTGGAGTACTGGAGAGGTATTTGGAGGGAGCCACAGGATGTATTTGACCAGCCTGGATGTAAATGGCAGGCTGGGCGGTAGCTGTGTCCTTAGAGGAGGCTTCAGCTCGGTCCTGGATCTCTTCAGGTATCACCCTTGAAAGTAGGATGATACCCCTTTTTCCTCACTACACTAGCTCTAGTCTAATCTTCCACTCTTCAGAGGCAGGGGCTAGGCTCTTCCTGCTCTGGTATGGGCTGCTAGAGACTCTGAGCTGCTGCTCAGCTAACTACTCTCTGCTTGTGTCCTACAGACCCAGAGGGCCTGACTAGGACCGGTCTATTCTCCCTTCTGGGAGAGACTGCTCTCTTCTCCCTCTGGGGAGAGACTTCTCTAGAACATTCCTGGCCAGAGGTTTTATTACCTTCCCTTGGTCAGGTGGTGGCTGCTCCTCCAATTACCTCTCAGTGCACAGAGACAGGATGTAACACAGACATTGGTTGACATAATTACATCACAAATTAACATCTGCCTTGCCAGGCAGGATTAACCACTGCAATTTCCCCTTGATCCTATAAGGACCATGTAGTGTAATGTGGTGTTACCTACAGGTGGGACGTATTCGCAAGCACTACCTCGCCATTGCATCGGCGAGGGTGTTGCATACCCCGGGGGCAATTGAAAGAGCCGCCCTCGGCTCGACTACTGATGTTTTGGGGCACAGAGGGGGCTAAGGCACTTCTGGGAAGTGCAGGCTATGTGAGGTGTAGGGACAAACCGCCCATGGTCCTGGAGACAGGCACCTGGGTTGGTGTCGGACTAAGACAAAAATATGTAAGAGCTGTATGACAGTTGGTCGCTGACGCCATTAAACCGAACTGTACAGTAGGAAAGGTGTGGTGTCATGTCCTGTAATCCACTCCTTGCACCAAGGCCTGTATATTTGTTATATCAACGCTTCTTCCCTGGCGG
Source organism: Engystomops pustulosus (assembly GCF_040894005.1). Lineage (NCBI taxonomy): Eukaryota > Metazoa > Chordata > Amphibia > Anura > Leptodactylidae > Engystomops > Engystomops pustulosus. The sequence continues at coordinate 247,507,583 of NC_092412.1, forward strand.
CAATTATATGGTGTCTATCTGCATTGCATTAGCATATGCGACACAAGTACCTCCTGACGTCCTTACCCATAGAATGAGTGGCATCCAGGTGCTATCTCTGTAACACCCCCGGTCCCCGAAGGACCCGCAGTTTACGGACTACCCCCATGTGCAAACCTCGGTTTGGGGATAAGGTAACAGTCAGTGTTTTACATAGAAAGACGGTCCGACACAGCCACACTACAACCTGAAAAGCCTAAGAAAGGGTTAATGCAGACTACTGGCAGATATGACAGTGTGCAAACAGGTTAGCAAAATCACATTGGCTTAGCAGCCCAATGGGTACACATCTTATAACATAACGTTACAGAGGTAGATAGGCTACTCAGGGTAGCACGATAGTAAATGTCTCTTTTCCTGCAAAGAAAAGGCATAAAAAGGTGCAAGCAGAATGTCCGTACCTAAAAAGGAAGGCATTAAGTGCAAAATAATAAGTCAATAGCCACTTTTCCTTTGTAGTATCTGGCAAAAGTCTCTCAGAAGGTCTCTACTGACAAAGTCCATCTTCTGGGTACAGCCCTTGATGTGGGGAAAAGTGCACTAAAGAAAACAAAGGGTCTCCTCTTTGTGTAGAGGGACAGAGTCCTTTGAAGAAACTCTCTGCTGTGGCAGAGGAAGGGTGCTATCATAGCACATGACAGTGTATAATCTCTTGACTGAGATAAATAAGGGTAAGAGTCTCAGGACAGTTTCTGGCTCTTTGGGGCAAATGGAGACAAAAATATACAATATGTACAATGGACATAGTACCTGGAGAGGGCTACAGCCCTTCAGGGGTTAGTCAGCATCTTCGCTGGGTTCAGCAGGGACAGGATCCAAGGTCCGCAAGGGATCCTGTGCATCCTCAGCGGGAGTAGGTACCGGCTGGGGACACCCGGTGGCAGCAGTGGGTACTGCAGGTGCAGCAACATCCTCCGGACCTTCAGGGGGAGAAGCGCTGTCGCCCGGGGTGTCGGCTGATCCAGCCGGGGGCTCAACTGAGCCAGGGACCACAGAGGGGTCCAGGAAGAAATAAACAGAGTCCAGCGGCCGTGCCGCGGCTCCTTCCAGCTCCGGTTCTTCCGGGGCCGGGTCATCACCCCATTGGTAACCGGCAAGGGGAGATGCGGGCCTAGATGGAACTTCCGGACAAGGTTCACTAGCCGGGATGTCTTCTCCCACAGAAGAGCCGCGGGACCTGGCAATGCTCCCGGCAGGGGAGACAGTGGGGGTGGCGCCCTGGATCATGCCCGGCCCATGGATAGCAATGGGACCCGTACTCACAATTACTGTGGATGGGGCATTCACGTGGGTCACCGCCCGGGGACTTGCAGCCGAGGAGGAAGAGGTGTTCGGAGACTCCGGCCACTCGTCGTCCTCATACCAGTCGTCCTGCGGGAAGTAACGGTCCTCATCGGAGTCGGGGATCCGGATCACACCAGCCGCCCAGGGTCCTCGAGGTCCTTCCTGCAGGGAGAACTCGATGCACTCTCCCGGCTTCAGGTTGTGCAGTCTCTCTGGCAGATCAGGCCTCTTGACAGACCGGCGGGGTATAAATACTTCCCGGCCGGTGTAGTCCTGGGTGGCGAAGCCATAGCCCTTCCGTTTGTCGAAGAACCGGACCATGCCGGTGGTGCGATTCTTCTCGACCCAAGCTCCAGCTGTAGATCGGCCGGCCATATACCGCTGGGCCTCCTTCTCTCGGCGTCGCTGGTCCGAGACAGCGTCTCGGAGTCGCCGGCGGGCGGCCTCACCTCGGCCTTGAGGCTGCGGAGGTGCCGGTGCTGGGGCTCGTGGCTCCGGTGCAGGCTCGGATCTCCTTGGACGACAGGTAGGTGCCGGAACAGGAGCAGGAACCACCGGAGGGTCAGGAACCACTACAGCGGGGCTAGCAGGCCGCGCGGCAGGAGTAGTAGGCCTCGGAGCAGGTGGAGCGGCAACACTAGGCCCCGGCGTTGGCTCGGTAGGAGTCGGGGCCTCCCCACGTGGCGCCTCCACGTGGACCCGCGGTACCGGAATGGTAGCCGGGATAGGGACGAGGAACCGCCCGGGTGGGATTTGGTACTGCGTCACCGTTTGGTAGCATGTCCTGGTGACGCAGGCCCGAGTCAATCCTCGGTGCAGCCGATGTCCAGCGGAGGGTCTTCGGACAGGCTGCGCAGAGACCACCACCATAGTCTCTAGGACCTCGTAAAACTCCGGACGCTCCACAGGAGGGAGAGGCGGAGGACCCCACATGGCGTTGTCCTCTCTGTCCAAAATCCACTCCAGTTCTGGCGCTTCTCTGAGGCAGGGCAGGAAGTCCACCTCGAGCCAGTGGGAGGAGTCCGAGTCCTTCCCGCCAAGAGCTGTGACGGGCTCTAATTTTTCCTGCGCCACAGGAGGCGGGGTTCGCGCGCTTCGCGCGGGGGTGGAGCTTGATGCGTCATCTGGGTTTCCCGCCAGTGAAGGTTTTGGCGGGCTGGAATTATTTGCTGCGCCACAGTTTCTGAGGAAAAAATCTTCGGGCGCGGCAGCGCCGGATGTAGCAGAGCTGGTACAGTTCTTGCCAAGATTAACCTCTGGAGTGCGGGAGCGGCGCTCGACCGCACGTGGCAGCAGTATAACACAGTTCATTCCAGAAACGTACAAGTCCTTAGGCCTAAACCCGGATGGCAGCAGGGTTAGGCAGCACAGTCTTTTAATAAAGGAAAGTCTTTAATGCCGTAATAAGGCACAGAAGTCTATATCCTGTTCGTGACGCCACTTGCAACATCCCCCACCGGGGCCTAGCCCTTGAGGTGAGGCCTGGAGACAGCCGGGGCCCGCGGTACCGGAGTGGCTGGCGGTTGCGGCCTAAGCACGCTATTGTCACGGTGCTTGGTACGGGGGAACCGGAGGGCTGTCCTACAGCCTGGCAGGTCTCCAGCAGGGTGGTGTTGGCAAGAAAAGATGAGGGAGCGGCTGCTATAGCGGATCTCCCTGGGGCAACCCCTTAATGTCCCGAGTGTGAGTCTCTGGGTGATGGACAGGGTGCCGGTGATGAGGGTAGTTGTAGTAGCAGGGACCAGACGGAGACAGAAGTTGAAGAAAACAACTTACAGTTCGTTTATTGCAACCGGCAGGAACTGCAGAAAACGTGTCCTTAACAGGTGGAGTACTGGAGAGGTATTTGGAGGGAGCCACAGGATGTATTTGACCAGCCTGGATGTAAATGGCAGGCTGGGCGGTAGCTGTGTCCTTAGAGGAGGCTTCAGCTCGGTCCTGGATCTCTTCAGGTATCACCCTTGAAAGTAGGATGATACCCCTTTTTCCTCACTACACTAGCTCTAGTCTAATCTTCCACTCTTCAGAGGCAGGGGCTAGGCTCTTCCTGCTCTGGTATGGGCTGCTAGAGACTCTGAGCTGCTGCTCAGCTAACTACTCTCTGCTTGTGTCCTACAGACCCAGAGGGCCTGACTAGGACCGGTCTATTCTCCCTTCTGGGAGAGACTGCTCTCTTCTCCCTCTGGGGAGAGACTTCTCTAGAACATTCCTGGCCAGAGGTTTTATTACCTCCCTTTGGTCAGGTGGTGGCTGCTCCTCCAATTACCTCTCAGTGCACAGAGACAGGATGTAACACAGACATTGGTTGACATAATTACATCACAAATTAACATCTGCCTTGCCAGGCAGGATTAACCACTGCAATTTCCCCTTGATCCTATAAGGACCATGTAGTGTAATGTGGTGTTACCTACAGGTGGGACGTATTCGCAAGCACTACCTCGCCATTGCATCGGCGAGGGTGTTGCAAATGTATGTTTCTTTTTTTCGAAATGTCCATATTAAGCAAAAGTCCCCAAAACTTTCTCATTTCAGTGGGGTGGGTAGGAAACCATTTGTGGGGCTTGGCGATATAACTTTGGGGATTTTGTGTAATAATTTGCTCTGCATAGATGTTTGTTTGCGTAACCATTAAGTGAATTTACTCGTTTGGAAAAAATAATTGAAAAAAATCAATTTCAGTAAAATCAGTTGTATCCACGTTAATGGCAGGAGTGGCAGAAAATTCTAGAACCTGGGGTTCATGATTTACTGCAGGGACCTACTCAGAAACAGATTGCGATTCTCTAGGGCAACTAGCCCGGGGTTCATTGTCAGATGAATCACTTGAAGAGGATGACATTAAAAATGTCACTAAACTAGCCGGGGTCACAACAAGAGGGTACGTCAAGAGCAAAATCAGTTAGCAAAAGGGTCAATGTCAAGAACTAGCCGAGATCACAACAATACAGAACACAGAGCAGGACAAACCTACAGCAGAGAGCAAGTGATGAAGGAATTTCAAACACTGGCACAGGTGACTAGTGAAGCTGCAATTTATTCAGCCAGAACCCCACCTCCAGAACCTGATAGGAGCTGGACAACTACTGAGAATTAACCCCTCATGGTGAAGAAGAACCAGGCACCAAGCAGAGGTACCACAAGTCCCAGCAGTCCAGAACACAACCCCTAAACAGCGCAAGGTCTTAGCAGCCGCTGCCTGGAGCGCGCACCAGAGACCGCTGGTTGCAGATGAGAGTCTGTGCGGAGACGCGCAGGAGGTCGGAGAACGTTGCTAGCACCACCAGAAACAGTCCCAGCGCTCTCCCCTGCGAACCTGACACATTAAAAATTCCACAAAAAAAGCATGTCACGCGTTTCGGACCTAATCATGCTATAGAAACATGCCGGTATAAGGGAGGAGGAAATATGTCATACTCCCTACACACCAGGTCGTTAGTAATTAGGCAACAACAAGAAACTTATGTGACAAAAAAAAAACACAAATGAAAAGATTGCTGGCGTAACAACGCATTGGGGGACATTTACTATGGTGTTTCCGCCAGTTTTGTGGCGCTCTCACCACATCTTCTGCTCTCAGACCTATTTATTAGCTGGCGGGGACAAAAAAAATGACTTTTTCCGTCTGCTCCGATTCTTCTCCGAAAAGGGGCGTGGCTTTGGCGGAGTGGAAACTCAGACACAATTAATATGTGTCGCAGCCCTTTTTGGGCGCTGAAAACTGGCGGAAAGTAGACCAAAAGAAAACTGGTCTAGCAGGGACTGCTGGACACATTTCTGGTGCTCGGGACAGATTTTAATCCCAGGGACAGAAAATGGTCTCGGCGCCAGAAATGTCTCTGCACAGCTCTACAATATTAAATGTGTGTCTTCTTTCCCAGAGCAGGTCGGTAACAAAGCCAATGCAGACACCGACACTTTAAGTAAATGTCCCCCATTGTGAGCACCTACACCAGTCCAGTTTACCCAGACGACCTACAACAAGTGGATTGTCAAACACTACGTAACAGAGATTTTCATTTAGTAAGGGATTCTGGGGGAAACGGCCTGAATTTAGTGCTGGGTTTAAAAAATTTTTTTGGAGTTCTAAAATTAAATGTTTAAAAAAAAAAAAAAAAAAAGTTTTTAATTTTATACCTCACATCGATATATCTATTACTGACAATCCCTATAACCATGGAACACTGCCACTCTCAATTTCAATCTATATCATTGCTCCTGTTTCCATGGGTCTTTAAATACTTGTCTATTTTGGGTAAAAAAAAAAATTATTAAAGGGAACCTGTCACCAGCGTGCTGTTTTTTTTTATCAGGAGAAAGTTTTTTTGACCTAGTACTATATAATAATAATTCCTTTATTTATATAGTGCGCACAGATCTTGCCAGATCAGTCCCTGTCCCCATGGGGCTCACAATTTAATCAACCTACTAGTATGTTTTGGGAGTGTGGGAGGAAACCAGAGGACCCGGAGGAAACCCTCACAAACATGGAGAGAACATACAAACTCTTTGCAGATGTTGACCCTGGGACTTAAACCAGGTCCACAGCGCTTCAAGGCTGTAATGCCAACCACAAAGCCACTGTGCTGCCCTGTATATATTGCAAACACCAAATAACAGACATTGGACAGACTAATGAAGAATTAAAATGCTACTGGTCCTTTAATCAGTGCGTTGATTTCCTCCGCGCGGAGCAGTCACAGGACAGAAGATGCCGCTGGTCACATGTTCACATCGCAGGTCATGTGATGGCCAGTGCTGAGGTGAGGGTCATCTCAGTGAGGTGATGTGTAGTGATGGCTGTTACACATCATTACTATGGTAACAGAGCAGCACAGTCTGTTACATCATCACTGGGAGCAGAGCATGAGAGGGAGGAGGAGTTACCGAGAACTAAAGGATCATGGAAGTTGTAGTTTCCAGTGGCGGCCATCTTGGTGATAACTGCATACTTTAGATAGGCCATAAAATTTTGTGAATAATAAAATCAAACTATTTAACCCTTTCATGCCCCGTGACATAATAGCACTTCATGGGTCGGCTGCGGGTGCATGGAGAGGGCTCACGGGCTAAGCCGTCTCCATAGCCGGTAAGTCTTTGCGGCACCGCATGGGCAACGCCATCTTACCGAGGATCATCGCTCCCCGTGACGTAATTTTAACTAAAATTAAACTTGTCTGTGTTTTTATTTCTTTAAAGTAATGGATAAAAATGTCCGCTTTGCTTTATTATTGGGTAACTAAGGAAATTAAATAATTAATAACCTTAATAATAATAAAATCAGAATATTTGAAAACATAATAATTAATATCTATAACTTCTTAGATGGGAGAAATATCCCCCACTAATAATCAGTAGCGACAATAATACAATTGATAGATATAACAAGGGAGGGCTGGGCAGGGCGCTGAGGACTTCTTGTTCTTCAAACTGGCACCTGACCCTGCTGACAGCCCTTTATATAGGGAAGTTGGGGCGGCCAGTTGCCAATCAGCTGTCGCCCGACACTATTTTGCCCAGATACACATCTGTCATTGATCCAGCTGTTATCCAATAACAGCTGATCTAAGCTTTGGCCAATCAAAACAAAGCCTTGTGAAAATGGCGGGAAAGTGTTACCTCATAAAACAGGCAGGCAAATCAAAATAAATCACCTCACATACCTAAAATAACCCTTTCATCACCACTGCATTATTTGCCAGCAATAAATACCCTTTGATATTAAATCGGGGCTGTATTACCATGAATCCCCTTCATTATTAATCTCAGGGGCCCCTTGCCAAGGTAACACAAGCCCCATATATATTAACTAAAATTAAACTATAAAGAAATAAAAACGATTTATTATTGGGTAACAGAATATTTGAAAACATTACAATAATTAATATCTATAACTTCTTCTCCCCAGCATTAGCTGTAAGAAATATACCCACAAGACTGAACCCCAAAGGCAAGAAGTCCCCCCCCCCCCCGCTATGCACGGCAGCCATTGTTCTATAGCATTTTGTAAACCTACATTAAAAATATCAATCCCCACATCTGAGAGATGGACCACATCAGCCCTGTATAAACCCTCAATGAAACCTTCCAAATCTATGTGCCTGTTGGAAAACTTTTTGTGTAATGTCCTTTTAACTCTCTTCCTAATTTTATCCATAAAGTCCCAATCCCCGCGCCAAAGTAAGTGTGGGATAATTCCAAAAATATAAACACTGTATCTGGAAGAATACATTTTCAAATTGCTAAGTCTTTTCTCATTTCCCAAAGCAAATCCAATGTTTTGACCCTGCCTACATCGTTCCCGCTAACGTGTCATGGTGCTTGGTATGGGGCTGATCAGAGGCTGATGTACTGGTTCTCCCTGGGGCAACCCCGGAGTGCCTGTAAGATAGCTCCCTGGGTAATGGTTGGGGAGCCCGTGGTGGTAGACAGCCGTATCCAGGGATCAGACGAAGGCAATGTTGTGCAAATCAACTTACAGTTCTTTATTGAACTTCAAACAGCAGGCAATGGCCCAAACATCAGCTGGAAGGAGCTGGCTGGTCCAATCTGATTCCTCAGGATGATGTGCTCACAGCCTGGCAAGGTGGGGTTAGGCTGGATGATGGTGGGCTGCTACAGCAGCAAGGTTGAGGCCGATATCTGGTGATGGCACTCTCTGAGTTCTCCGTCAAGAGACCTCAGGGGAAAGAGAGACCATAACCTTCCACACCCAAGGTTTATATAACCATGGGGTGTGTCCAGCTCAGGTGGATCATCCAACCAGCTTACTCCTTCCTTACAGCAATTACTAAGCATATCATTGGCTAACAGCATTCACATTGTTGACTAGGCCAGAACCTTCCAAGAGAGGTGATCAGTCTCCCTAACAGCTCCTAACCTAGAGAGGGCACTATTTGCAACTTTCCACCTGCCTATGCATTGGCAGGGGTGTTGCACATCTTAGGCCGCGGTCACACGATGCGTCTGACGCCTGCGTTAAACGTCTTCTTGACGGACGCATCCAGTTCTTTTCCTATGGTTACCAATGGCTTTTCTTTTTTTCAGTTTCGTCCTTGCGTTTCTATGCGCTTCGCACACGTCTATTTCCGTCCAGTTGCGTTTGTCATATTGTTGATGGACGCATGCGTCTGGCGTGTTGTCAGTGAACGTTGTTTAGCTCTGTGTGCGTTTGACTGATGCGCCTGACGTTCAGTACCGGTTCTGTCTGCTTCTTCATGTTGTTTTTCCCGCTGTTTACAAAGTTGGCATTTCATTTTCTGTGGTATTTTTGTCAGGCTGCACTTGCCAGTATGGCATCAGGTTGTCGATCTGATCTTGATGCCTCACATGTACCGTATATATTCTCGAGTATAAGCCGACCCAAGTATATTTACCACAAAAACCTGGTAAAATCTATATTATTTTTACTTGAGTATAACCCGAGTTTGGGTTTTCAGCACATTTTTTTGTGCTGAAAAACTAGGCTTATAGTCGAGTATATATGGTAATTTCTCTGGTGAGGTTTTTTTTTCATTTTCTGTATCTCTCATTCTTTATTTAATTCCCTTTTGAAACTTGCCCTTTTTTTTTTTTTCATCTCTTACGATTTTTTTTTCTGAATATACTTTTCTGGTTGTTGTGGCTTTGTATTTACCGTCATGGTTTTTGTAAACCATGTTGTTGTTTTTTTTTGTTTTTGTTCTCAGTCAGAATTAAAAATTTGTACATCAATGTCTATTTGCAATTTTTATGTTTGACTAAACTTTCTTCCTTGATTTTTTTTTTTTTTTTGGTGGGGGTGGGGGGAATTTGCTATATGCATTGTCCTTTCAAATCGTTGTAATGTGACTTTGGTGAGGATATTCCTTTTTTTTTTTTAATGTTTATTTCCAAAAAATGTTTAACATTAAAAATATGCTTTCTAACACGGCGGCCTGGCAGTGTATATACACCTGGTGCTAGGCTACCTGCTGTGCACATTCACATGATGTGACACAATGTATCCTTAGCATGTGATCGAGGCTCAAGTCAGTGGAATTCTGAATGCGCCCTCACACTCCATAGCATGGTGTGCAGATTGCGGGGGAGAGGAGGAGGAGGTGAGTGCTGCTCAGCCCTGCCCCTCTCCATAGGTATATATGTTTCAAAGTGACATATGCCGCGTAAATATCGGACATGTCCAATCTTTTCACGGGGTACGAAGCACAACGTGTGCTGCACAGTATTGCTACCGTTGGACGTCTTGATGCCATTTGTATGTATGGTGGACATTTATTGGCCGTATATACGCCCCTCTTAAGTTTTTGTAAATGTAGTGTAGGGCCATGGACACACATTCCGCTATCCGTCCGCTCATAGTGAAACGCTAGCGCACAGGGTGCCGGCCTTGGCCCCAAATTTGTAACAAATATCAATTGTAAATCATGAAATTGGACTATCGGTCACATGGTTTTCACCGGAAATGCATGTCTATTTTTAACAAGGACCGCACCCTGTGCACTAGCGTAGCGTTATGGACGGACGGTTAGCGGAATGTGTGACCACGTCCTAAGGCAGTGTGCATGTAGCTAGATACTCCATGGTGAGTGAAGGCTATATACCGTATATGCTGCTGTATAAGCTGATTTTTAACTTTCCCAAAAAATCTAAAAAAGCTCACCTTGGCTTATACACGAGTCAATTTTTGCTTTAAAAACAAAAAACCCTCCAGTGTCCCCGATGTTCATTGCGGTTTTACGATCCTTGTTGCGGTACCCGGCAGCTCCCTGTGTTTCATTCTCTATCTTCTCTCTTCTCTAGCTGCCATAGTTGCGTCCATGCAAATTGATGGCCATTGCACACTATGATGCGGCGGTGTTGCCGCTGATGACATAGTGTGCCGCCGGGAGCCGTGACGGGGATCGGGGACAACAGAGGGTGATTATTAATTTTTTATGTATGTCTGTTTTGCAAAATACGGGGGGCAGGCTGTATACTACATGGGGGCTGCCTGTATACTGTATGTGGCTAGCTGGCTGTATACTACACCCTGAGCTTACACTTGAGTCAATAGGTCACAGTTTTCTGTGTTTAAATAACTGGTCTCGGCTTATATTCGGGTCCCCTTATACTCGAGTATATCCTTTTTTTTTAATGTTTTAAAAATGTTTTAGTTTTACTTACAAAAGTGGAAACAAAGGGTCAAATAAAATTAATACCTTTTTTTTTTTTTTTTTTTTTTAGGAAAATGTTTATTGATAAATTTCTAGTGTTTTTTTTCCAAAAAAATTTACATTTTAAAAAATACAATGAAAAGCAAGAAGATGTTTGACATGAAACCAAATTAAAAATGTATAGTTGATATCTACAACCTAAAATCACTTGTCATATAAAAATAATGTCAAATTGTGTGATTATACATAGGTGAAGGAAAGACCAATGCTATGGGACTTTGGGTAAGTGCAACAAAGGAATATTTAACGTAGATTATGTTTTTTCTTTTGAGTATTTTTTTTTTTTTTTTAATTTTCGTTCAAAATTAAATTTTATTTTAAAAAAGAAGAGCAGGTCCGCACTAGGTGGCGGTCATGTAGGGATCGCTTTAGACGAGAAGTTGCAGTAAATGAAGATCATTTTGGATTCACTTATTGTAAAACATTTATGTCATTTTCTTTCAATGTGTTCTTTCAGTTAAAAATGCTCGAGTCTCCTATTGACTTCAATGGTGTTCATTATTCGATACGAGCACTCAAGCATTGCTTGCTCATCTCTAGTTTAAATGTATATATTTACGGAAAGAAAGGAAATTATTTAAAATTTACTAATGCTGTACAAAATTAATGCATCTTACTATGAAATTTTACAGTTCAATAATCCCAATCAAAATTTTTTCAAAACCCTAACCACATCTTAGGACTCAAGGAAACATTTCAAAAAATCCAAGAGGACATGCACACGAACATCTGGATATAGATGACCAGACAATGGAACAGAGGCACACATCTTTGCACGAAGATGCACATGGAACAGTAACCCAAACAAACGTAGAAATTCATAGCATATAAGGCTGGAAAAAAGTCCAACCTTTAAGAATTAAATAAATGTTTTATCCCCGTAACCCGTGATATTTTTTCTCTCCAGAAAGTCATCCAGGCCTCTCTTGAACATGTACATAGAGTCCGCCATAACAACCTCCTGCGGCAGAGAGTTCCACAGTCTCACTGCTCTTACAGTAAAGAACCTTTGTCTATGGTGATGGTAGAACCTCCTCTCCTCTAGGTGTAGAGGATGCCCCCTGTCTATGGTGATGGTAGAATCACCTCTCCTCCAGGCGTAGAGGATGCCCCCTTGTCCTGGTCACAGGCCGAGGTATAAAAAGATCTTTGGAGAGATCCTTGTACTGTCCGTTCAGGTATTTGTACATTGTAATGAGGTCTCCCCTCAGTCGTCTTTTTTCTAAACTGAATAATCCCAAATTTTGTAATCTGTCAGTGTATTCTAATCCCCCCATTCCCCTAATAATCCTGGTAATTCCCCTAATAATCCTCCTCTGCACCCGTTCCAGCTCTACTATATCCTTTTTATACACTAGTGCCCAAAACTGTACACAATATTCCATGTGTGGTCTGACCAGGGATTTGTATAAGGGCAAAACTATGTCTTTATCATGAGAATCTATTCCTCTCTTGATACATCCCATAATTGTATTTGCTTTAGTAGCAGCCGCCTGACTCTGGTCACTAAAATTAAGTTTACCATCCACCAATACGCCCAAGTCCTTTTCAACTCCAGTTTTACCAAGTAATTGACCGTTTAGAACATAATTATACTTTTTGTTTCCATGGCCCAAGTGCATAACTACATTTATCTACATTAAACCTCATCAACCATTTCTCTGCCCACTCCTCAAGCTTCCACAAATCCCTCTGTAATGCTAAACTATCGATCTCAGTATTAATTACTTTACACAGCTTAGTATCATCTGCAAATATTGAAACTTGACTGTGTAAACCCACTACAAGGTCATTAATAAAAATATTAAAAAGAAGTGGCCCCAATACTGACCCCTGTGGCACTCCACTGTTAACGTCAACCCAATCTGAGAATGTGCCATTAATGACGACCCTCTGTTTTCTATCACTAAGCCAATTAGTTACCCAAATGCACAGATTTTCTCCTATTCCCAGCAGTCTCATTTTATATACCAACCTTTTATGTGGCACGGTGTCAAATGCCTTTGAAAAGTCCAGATATACAACATCCACAGCGTCCCCCAGATCCAGTCTTGAACTTACCTCCTCGTAGAAACCAATCAGATTAGTCTGACAGGACCGATCTCTCATAAACCCATGCTGACGCTGGGTTATAAGGTTGTGCACAGTGAGATACTCGAGGACAGCATCTCTAACAAACCCCTCAAATATTTTCCCCACCACAGCAGTTAGACTCACGGGTCTGTAGTTTCCAGGATCGCTATTTGATCCTTTTTTGTATATTGGTACCACATTTGCTATGCGCCATTCCTGTGGAACATAACCAGTCCTCAGTGAATCTTCAAATATTAAAAATAACGGTCTGTCTATCACGGTACATAGTTCATGCAGAACCCGGGGGTGTGTGCCATCTGGTCCCGGTGATTTATTTATCTTAGTGGTTGCGAGGCGGCGCCGTACCTCTTCCTGGGTTAAACGGTTGACGTTCCAAAAAGAATTTACATTATTCCTCATTGTGTCTTCCACCAGGGGATTTTCCTGGGTAAAGACAGTTGAGAAGGCGACATTCAGTAGATTGGCCCTTTCCTCATCTCTTTCCACCATGACCCCCATGTTATTTCTAAGGGGACCCACAGTCTCTGTTTTTAGTTTCTTATCATTTATATACTTGAAAAATAATTTGGGATAATTTTTTCTCTCCCTGGCAATTTTTCTCTGTCTATTTTTGCAGCCTTTATCTGCTTTTTACAGGATTTATTTTTCTCTCTATAATCCTGTAATGCCTCATCGCTACCTTCACGTTTTAGCACCTTAAACGCCTTATCTTTCTCGCTTATTGCTTTCCTTACAAGACTAGTTAGCCACATAGGGTTTTTTCTTGTTCCTCTTATGATTTTTGTGGTATGTGTTTCTTGCAGGACTTTTTCAGAATATTTGAGAAAAAGTCCCATTTTTGTCTTTGAGAACATTATCCCAGTCTATGCCTTTAAGGTCTTCCTGTTTAGAGTGTTGGTTGCCCCTTCCCTAACGCTCTTAGTAAAGCGTAATACAAAATCAATGATATTATGATCACTATTCCCCAAGTTCCCCCCAACCTGTAGTTTTGATACCCTATCAGGTCTGTTGGTAAGGATAAGGTCCAGCAGTGCCCCCCCTCTTGTTGGCTCCAGGACAAGTTGCGACAGGTAATTGTCTTTTCTCGTTGACAAGAACCTGCTGCCTTTGAAGGACCTGCAGGTTTCTGCCCCCCAGGCAATATCTGGGTAATTGAAGTCCCCCATGATAAGTACTTCACCATGCTTTGAAACCGCATCCATTTCACTTATCAGCATTTCCTCTGTTGCCTCCATTATATTTGGAGCCTTATAACAAACCCCTAGTAATATTTTATTATTCTTTTTCCCTCCCCTTATCTCCACCCATAGGGAGTCCACATTTGCGTTACTGATGTCATCTCGCAGGACGGGCTTGAGGCAAGAATTCACATATAAACAAACCCCTCCCCCTTTATTATTTATACGATCCTTTCTAAAAAGACTATAACCATCTATAGTAACAGCCCAGTCATAGCTACTGTCCAGCCATGTCTCGCTGATACCCACTATATCAGATTTCCGCTCCAACATCAAGAGTTCCAGTTCCTCCATTTTGTTTGTGAGGCTTCTGGCATTTGTGTACATGCACTTTATATGGTTTTCCCTGTCCGTATTCCTTTTGTCCTTATTCCCCAATCTCATTCCAGCCCCCCTTCCTCCCCCATGGACTATGACTCTTCCCAGCTCTCTATGTACACTGTCTATTTGCCCTGCACAAGTGTAATTGCCCTCCCCCCAGGTCTCTAGTTTAAACACTCCTCCAACCTTCTAGCCATTTTTTCCCCTAAAACAGCGGCCCCCTCCCCATTGAGGTGCAGACCATTCCTACTGTAGAGCCTGTAGCCGACAGAAAAGTCAGTCCAGTTCTCCATGAACCCAAAACCCTCCTTCCTACACCAACTTGTGAGCCACTTATTTACCTCCTTGATCTCCCGCTGCCTTTCTGGTGTGGCAAGTGGTACAGGCAGTATTTCGGAGAAAACTACCTTTGAGGTCCTTGCCCTGAGCTTATGGCCTAAATCTCTGAAATCATTTTTAAGGACCTTCCACCTACCTCTTACTTTGTCATTAGTGCCAATGTGGACCATGACCGCTGGTTCCTCACCAGCCCCTCCCAGTAATCCGTCAACCCGATCCGCAACATGCCGAACCCGAGCACCCGGCAAACAACACACTGTTCGGTATGCACGGTCTTTGTGACAGATTGCCCTGTGTGTTCCCCTAATAATGGAATCTCCCACTACCAGCACCTGTCTGACCTTGCCTGTGCTCCCATTACCATTCTTACTGGAGCAGACATTCCCCTGGTTGCTAGCGGCCACGTCTTGCTGCAGCATTGCTACCCCAGAGCTGATATCCCCCTCATCCGCCAGCCTGGCAAACTTATTGGGGTGCACCAGATCAGGACTAGACTCCCTACAACTCTTCCCTCTACCCCGCCTTCTACATGTTACCCAACTAGCTGCCCCCTCACTCTGCACCTCCATACTTCCCTCCCCACAACCATCTTCCCCAGAGAGTTTGTGCTCTAGGAGCAGCAAACTTCGCTCCATATTGTCAATTGTCTGCAGCCTTGAAACTTGCTCATTTAGATCCAGAATCTGGGCTTCCAGATGAGCAATTTTCACACACCCCACACAGCAGTATTCCCCCTCGAACGGCTGTTCAAGGAAAGCATACATGGCACAGGATGTACACCGTGTAGCAATGCCACTTATGGAGTCCATTATTCTAATGGGGATTACAATAGAAATATGCACAGAAAGAAGAATTTACAGTCGAAGTAACACAAAATACAGCAGTTACCTGCTAAAGCCCCTCAAACTTAAGTCCCTTAAACCTAAGTCACACTTAAGACACTGCACACACTTGGGATCAATGCACACACGCCGCCAAGCTCCCACACTCGCTTTTCTGATGCTTCTTTTAAAGGTTATCTGCCACAAAAATCTGCAGAGTTCACTGCAACAATATCTGGCTGCAAACCAGACAGGCCACGTGGCTGCAGGGGGTGAGACAGGCCACGTGGCTGCAGGGGTAATACAGGCCAAATGGCTGCAGGGGTGAGACTGTATAAATTGGGTCAATGGCCATTTTATTTGGCTAAGATTACAAATCCCCACAAACAGTGAAGAAAAAACAGAAACATAGAGGACGGCGCCTCGGTGATACCTTCCAGCAGTAATGAGAAATAAACCCGCCCAATATGGGGTGCTCACCTGTCGATGTCTTGTCACAAGGTGAAATACCCCATTTAGGGGTCTGAAAAGCAGAAAGATGCTCCACTTGTCCGGATTAAGTTGGATCCTTGGTAAAATGCAGCAGCCACTAGCCAAGAAGGTTTTCCCAGGTTCCCAAAAATATAGAACTTGGGATCAAATGTAAACAATGGTTTTGAAAATGGTATTGGCAAAAGATGTGGCGCTAATTACCATGGATATTTACCAACAACTTGAAAGAGGAGTTGGACTTGGATCTCCAATAAATTAATTATTTATTCATAAAAGTGATACACAGGTGAAAAAAGTAAAATACAATAAAATGAAATGAAGGATAAAAATTAAAGTCCTTACTAACGCGTTTCGGGCACAGCCCTTTTTCAAAGTATAGGACAGAAGTAAACTGAAGACATGCTAGATGGATACATATATATACAAACTGAAGATAGACCACATGGGGCCATTGGACCAATAGGAGACAGGGTACACAAAGGACGAATCAGAGGAGGACAATACATTAACCCCTAGTATATCCAAATCGTATGAAAGACTTACATTAGTTGTCTTGTAGGTGGCTGTTGGACATAAATAAGTGAGGTACAGAGCGCGTAGTGGGGCAAATATGGCCGTTCGCGCATACGTGTAGTGTATGGGGGAATCGAACAAAACACAAAGGGGAACAATCCATACAAAAAATGCTCCAAATGGGCCCATGAAAAACTAATGTAATAAATCAGAAAAAACCATGTGCTATACCAAAATACAATCTTTATTAATACATGGAAAAATCACACCAAAATAGAAAAATAAAAACATTTAAAAAGGATCATAGTCCTCTATACATAACCAAAGGGAGGGTAGGGTATATGATAAGTACCCATGAAGACAAACCTCCCTATACAGCCCCCAAACCTTTAAACCTGTCCAGCTAATACAATACAACAAGTGACAAGCCAAAAAAAATATATACCAGAAGTACCAATAGAATATACTATCCTACAAAAGCAGGGAAACCAGTGTAACAAAAGGTGAAGCGATATAAAATGATGATTACGTAATGATTACGCTTCACCTTTTGTTACACTGGTTTCCCTGCTTTTGTAGGATAGTATATTCTATTGGTACTTCTGGTATATATTTTTTTTGGCTTGTCACTTGTTGTATTGTATTAGCTGGACAGGTTTAAAGGTTTGGGGGCTGTATAGGGAGGTTTGTCTTCATGGGTACTTATCATATACCCTACCCTCCCTTTGGTTATGTATAGAGGACTATGATCCTTTTTAAATGTTTTTATTTTTCTATTTTGGTGTGATTTTTCCATGTATTAATAAAGATTGTATTTTGGTATAGCACATGGTTTTTTTCTGATTTATTATAGGGGAATCGAAGACCAGGGAGTACCTAGACGGCCACCGGCGCATGCGCAGTGAAAGAAAACGGCCGTGTCGGGCAGCGGTATCTATTAGCTCATCAGAGGAGGATGAATGAGGGGATGTGTAACCAATGTGAAAAGGGATACATTTCAAGATTACATTATTATTCAGAATAGGATATTTAAATATATAGAACCTGAAGTACGGCATATAAGGATGTAAAGGTTAACAATCATAAAACAAGAATACATGATCAATTCAAATAAAAAGATGCAATGCATCGATAATTGATATATCCTGAATATGAATTCAATATGATGATAAAATGGATAAAACAATTGATAATATTATGCAAACAATAATTTAGAAGTGTATATGAACCGATAGATGATATTTGAATCTAGATAATGAAATGGCAAAGGAAGATGTACTAAATATAAATGAATGACGTACGTGATAAAAGACAAGTAGATAATACACTAAAAGCTGTGTTCCAGACTAAAGTGGACTAAAAAAGGGGGGAGGTATAAAATTAATTTATTA
Organism: Engystomops pustulosus; assembly: GCF_040894005.1. NCBI lineage: Eukaryota > Metazoa > Chordata > Amphibia > Anura > Leptodactylidae > Engystomops > Engystomops pustulosus. The sequence continues at coordinate 247,525,309 of NC_092412.1, forward strand.
AAATTCACTTTCCAAACTCTCATTCAAACCCGCTGGTACAAGTGTTTGGAGTTTGTAGATCCAGAACATTTCCCTATTCTTGAGACTGTTAAATCTGGGTGGATCAGTGGCTTTTATACATTCAATCGGTGTGATTGAAAAATCTTTATAATTACAGCCATGATGTACTGATGCGTGTCTCGAGACGCTGTGTTGTGGGAAGCCTTTCTCTATGTTGTTGCGATGTTTATTAAGGCGTTCTCATAGTGGTAGGACCGTTCTGCCAATATACTGAAGATTGCAAGTGCACTCTAGTACATATATGACGTAATTGGTCCCACAATTCATAGAATCTTTAAGCTGAAATTCTTCGCCTGTAGTGTTGGAGAATTGTGTTGTTGTGAGGTTTTTGAATGGTTTCAAGCAGCTAGGAGCCAGGATATTCTTCAATGTTTTGGCTTGTCTAAATGTTAAAGACGTGATACTTTGAAGTATGGGTCGTGTAGTAGGACACTCCAGTGTTTCTGTAGTATTTTTCTAATCTCTGCACTTTCACTGGAATATGTCGTTATGAAATTGAGGATGTGGCTGTTTGTACTCTGTTCCGTTTCTTTGGGTTCCAGACAGTCCTCTTGGGACAGCATACCCGCTCGTGTGAAGGCTTCTTGTGTGAGCTGAGTAGCATTTACTGCAGAATCTACTATTGAGCGTTGTACTCTGTGCTTCGTAGTCTGAATCATTGGTACAGTTGCGCCTGATGCGCTTATACTGGCCAAACGGAATATTCGTAAGCCATTTTTTGAAATGGTTACTCTTAAAATCTAAATAACTATTACTGTCTACTGGCTTGAAAAATGTTTTAGTTTTTATGTTTCTTCTTGGTCATGAAAAATAATGATATCTAAAAATTCGGCATTATTGGCAACGATGTTATCCGTAAATTTCAATCCCCACATGTTGTTTAAATCAGAAATGAAAGTCTTGGCGCTTTGTAGGCTCCCCTTCCAAAATATAAAAATGTCATCTATATATCTTCTGTAGGTTACACAGTTAGTGAAAAGGGGGTGTGGGTAAATAACCTTCTCTTCAAAAAGTCCTACAAACAAATTGGCAAAACTCGGGGCGAATTTGCTCCCCATTGCCGTACCCTTTTTTTGTAAAAAGATCGAGCTCTGGAAAGAAAAATAGTTGTGCTCTAAAATAAACGTAATTGCTTCCAAGTTCAGAGGATTGTTCTTTGGTTGGGAATGTGGGTGGGCCACAGCAATTTTATTTAAGATAACTTAACTTTTGTAAAATTATCGTGTGTAGATGCTTTTTGTTAAAAGTGCAATAACAGAAAATGAACATAAGTGCCATGCCCGCCTGGCTTGTATGTATGGAGATGGTGGACAGCCGCCATGTGGGTGCCTTCATCGTCTTCGGGCATGTATTACCCCCGCCAAGGTGCGCTAGCGCTGGCTGTGATTACCCCCCCCCCCCCCTCACTGCCCAAGGCGAATGCCTTCTCTGCCAACTCCTGCAGAACAGAAGTAAAAATGTCCAACCCGATAGGATTCAGGTGAAACACGGTCACCTTTTAGCAGGTGGCTATTGTCCCCCTTCAACTCTAAATGACGAAAAGACACGCCACCAAGATCTGTTCCATGCTTGGATATTCTAATGTTTAATATCTTCCTGACTCGTTATCAATCGCCTCGTGGTCGCGGGTGCCTCTCCAGTGGCAACGTGGGATCATTTCTAACCACGCAAGTGTCACTGTTCTAAAAAAGGAAGGTAAGCGGGCAGGGTCCTCCTTCATGAGGGCTAATAGCTCACCCAGCTTCACACTCGCCAAGTCGTTACCGCCCGCATGCACCAGGATGACCGCGGGGTCTCGGCAGCTCCTGCTAATGTCAACTACTTCCGAAAGTACCTGGGTCCACTGCGTGCCGTGGACGCCACACCAGTGCAGCCTAGCCTCTTTGAGCCCTAAATTCAAGCCACATGGGCGAGTTTCTGCCATCCGCTGGGCCCAGTGGATAAAGGAAAGGATAAGGAGTAACATAACAGCACAAGTCAAAACAGGGGATTAAGATCTGGTTGGATGTAAGACTTGAAGCAATCCGACTTCCATCTTCCCAAGGTTTTTATGGCTTCCTCATGCTTTGGTCACTGCACCGATGCAAAAGGAGTGAATGCCAAACTCTTTGGGGTTTAGACATGGGTTGGAGGTCATAGGGAGAATTGTTAGCCAAGTTGCTCTACCGAAAACGCCCGTTTTTGACTCACAAATCCGAATTTTAACCCCGATGTTGCTGATTAGGACATCCGATTGAAGCAAACCGCCGGATTTAACCGATCCGTAGAGCACCGAAAAAGGCTAAAGAAAAAGATTTTTTAAATAGGGAAGTTTCAAACGCATCGCTAAAAACCAGGGGCGTAACTACAGCGGTAGCAGCCAGTGCCAGGGGGCCCCCGTCATCTGACCTGACACAATAAAGAATGGAGGATGTGCACCATTATATCTATATTGTACTGCACATGTCCAGCATAATATTTATATAACATATACTGTGATGTATATATGCAGTATCTGTGATGTGTATATGGTGTCTGTATACACTGCATGTGAGTATGTTGTATTTATATGTGTGAGTATACTAATATGTATATTTTTTAAGTGGGAAGGGGGGCCCCATGCAGTAGCCTGCTAGGGTGCCCTGCCACTCCTAGTTACGCCACTGCTAAAAACTATATGTAATATAGAGATAATCTGTGAGTATAAAGGCAGGGATACAGGTCTGCGAAACTCTTGAGAGGACTTTTCCTTTTTCCAGCCCTTCATAATTTATTTTATGGTAAAACTCTTTGTAATATCAGGACGGTCGTGAAGTTTAAACATAAAAGCCAGTCCAGCTATTCCTGATGTGTAAAAGCCAATCTAATGAGTGCCTTACGAGTTGGTCCTTCTCTGTGGGTATTGAGCTGCCGGAGAAGGTTAGCCACTGCTTCCAAAAAGAAGAGTACTTCTGCCACGTGGCTGTTAAAACCGATCCTTTTAATACATCTACAAGCTGTTTTCGATCAGTTTCCATAAGTACAGGGGCAAGCAAACCCCTTCTCTGCCGGGGACCCATGGAGTTCTTGTGAACGAGACAAGGCATTAGCCGAGTCGTTCGTTAATTCTGGGACATGCCTAGCCCTAAGCCAGATGTTGGATTGTAGGCAACGTAAGACTAAGGGTGAAGACACACATGGCGTTTTTGGGCCGTTTTTACTAAGTGCGTTTTCAGATCGTTAAAAACGCATGCGTTAAAAAACGCATCAGTTTTTTAAAAACGCATCCGTTTTTTGAAAACGCATGCGTTTCTGTCCGTTTTTCATTGCACAATTTCGGAAAAACGGACAAAAACGCATGCGTTTTTAACTATCTGAAAACCACCCTAAGTGTCGGAGCAACGCGAGTACCGGATATGAAGGGGAAGAAAGGCTGTTGACTATAAGCAAAAGAAAAAAACAATATGTATGGTAACGGCTCACCCTAGTAAGACAGCATTGTGTTCGATGATGTGAGTGGCCGGTTGCACGGAATGCCCCGAAGTTTTGGTCCGGAAGTCCAAAAACATGAATGCTTGTAGCAAACGAAGAGAAACACTTGGTTGTGGGGGGATCCAGCAAACATGAAGGTAGAAAAAAGGTATTTAAAACATATTCAAGCTTTAATCTTCATCCTTTAAAAGACATACATCTTGCAAAAAAGTTCGGACACAACAACAAAACCAAAAAACACGAGACAAGAAAAAATAAAAAGCAAAAAAGGACAGCGGTGACGCGTTTCGGACTTTTACATGTTGCAGTCCTTAGTCATACCTGTTGTGCTGTGGTCCGTCTGAGGTTTTAAGCTATAGTGAGAAACTTGTGTGCTGACGGATTTCCGGCGTGTTGGTAACACGCCCCTATACAGGTGTATGCCCCGTGTCCTCGGCTAATGAGCTGCAGGTGAATAGAAGGCAACTAGATTCTTTAAGAAAATTTTAATAGAAATAGAGTAAATCATGCTTGTAATTCAAGCCTTTTGGAAACCTGGTGTGCAAACTTAGGATCCAGTAAGCTTCTCTGGATAAGAGAAGTTTCTTCCAGTCTCCGCCTCTATTGGGACGGGATACCTGTTCTATTGCGATCACTGACATGTCGGTCATTGACCCTGCATGTTTGTCTTTGAAATGCTTGGAGATACCCGATAAATTACGGGTGCTAGTGATCGTTCTGGGATTAGCTCCCGTGATGTGTTCGCTTATACGGTCCTTTAATTTGCGGATCGTGCAACCCACATACTGTAATGAACATTTATGACATTGTATCAAATAAACAACATGAGTGGATTCACAGTTTAAATGTGTTTTGATATTATAAACCCTATTAGTAATTAGTGAAGAGAATGTCATTTTTTTATGCATGTACTTGCAGATGTTGCAACGAGATCCCCCGCAGCAGTAGGTGCCTTTGGTTCTCAACCAAATATTATGTGGTTTGTTCGACATAAAGGTATTGGGGTATAGAATGTCACCTAATGTGGTGGCTTTGGTGGATACGTAGGAAACACCACCTGACAGTATGTTTTTTTGTTTTTTTATTTTATTTTTATTAAATTTTCCAAAAACAAGCATACAAGGAAAATACATCAATATTCCAAGACCACAATGATACATATGTTAACATGGATAATTCTATCGCATATCTCGATGTTACGTAAGGTCTTAGCGAACCTCCAGAGTTCTGTTTCTTGCCGGAGGTAGTCGGCGCTGTCTTGACGACTAGTAGTATTCCCGAGTATGTAGAACAAAAATTGTCCTGTTTTCCCAGGATCCTTAGTCGGGATTTGTGAGTGGTTTCCAACCATAACAACATGTGTAACAGTACAAATTCTAAAAACCATACAAATTCTTAAAAAACAAAAACACAACCTGTTCTACACTCGAGTCTATCCTCTTATTCAGTATAGTGAGGGCTGCCTATCCAGACGTTCCAGATCTTTAGGTATTTTGGATGAGTGTGATTTTGGAATGAGATGGCTCTTTCATACCTGCAACTAGTATTGACCAAGGAGATAACTTCTTCTATCTTAGGACCGTTTGTCTCTTTCCAGTGTCTAGTGATGGTGAGCTTAGTGGCCATCAATAGATGTGTGATAACATTCCTGCTAGATGATGGAAATTTGTTAACATCTATTAAAAGCAAGGCCGTGGCTGGGGATAAAATGGTACTAGACCGTGTTATTCTACATATGATTCTCTCTGTTGCCTCCCATAGCCTACGGATGTTTGGGCATGTCCAAAGGATGTGAAGGAGCGTACCTGTATGTCCGCACCCTCTCCAGCATAAGTTAGATGTGGAGGGAAAAATTTTGTTAAGTCTATAAGGGGTAAAATACCAACGTATATGGGTCTTGGTGATGGCTTCTAAATGAGATGTACATCTCAGATGTGTGTTCGCTATGTGCAGTGCCCCCTTCCACTGGTCATCTGTGAATACTGCCTGACAGTATGTTTTTGAGAGTGGGTTCATGATTCAGAACAGGTAGATGACGCATAATGACTTTGGTAATGTCATGGAATTGATCGCTATACTGGGTACTGAATGTAATGCCTGGTCTTTCACTATTGGCCTTGGTCTTTGGCAAAAGGTAGGTGGAACGGGGTTTGGCATAGGCTATGTTGATGGCTCTTCTACAAGAATTATTGGAGTAACCCCTGGATTTTAACCTCTGTGAGATAGTATGACATTCCTTCTTAAAGCCAGCGTCAGTAGAACATGCCCTCCTACCCCTAATAAATTCCCCCAATGGAAGATTATTAATTGTATGGGGGGCATGACAACTGGTTGGGTGTAAAAGAGTGTTGCCCTATTGTTTTTTTACGGTATAGTGAGGTTTGTACTTTGTTAGCACTGTTATCCCCTGTCAGAGTGATATCCAAAAATGAAATAGTCTTTTTTTGGTATTCAAAGGTGAAACGTAAATTGTATGGATTATCATTAAGGTAGTTGATGAAGTCGGTGACTGTCTCCTGGTCCGAAACCCAGACCAGGAGACAGTCATCTATGTACCTACCATACCAGGTGATACTCTGTGTGAAGCGGTTTTGAGGATTAAAGAGGTACTGCTCCTCCCAAAGGGCCATATATAAATTGGCCAACGATGGAGAGAAGCTAGCACCCATCGGGCAACCTAACTCTTGTATGTAAAAACTGGAATTAAACATGAAAAAATTATTAGATAGCAGATAGTTCAGAACTAAACAGGCATATTCTTGGTGTGGAATGGAAGTGTAAAGTGCTGTCACATCGCACGTTAGCCAGCCAGAAGAGGGGGTCCACTCCAAGTCATCCATAGCATTGAGTACAGTCTTTGAATCCTGTAGGAAACATGGTAGTCGTAAGACTAGTGGTTGCAACAACTTATCCAGCCAAATGCCTAATCTTTCGTTCAGAGACCCCACGCTGGAGACTATAGGTCTAAAGGGGGGAGGAAACACATCTTTATGGGATTTTGGTAAAGCATAAAAAGAAGGAATAACTGGATCCAGGGGGAGCAGAAAGTCAGCAGTTTTCTTAGTTAATATGCCCAAATGGATGCCTTCATTTAGTAATGCTTGTGAGTCCTTCTTGATGTTCGGAGTCGGATCTGCAGTTAACTTTCGGTATCCTGTTGTGTCATTTAACATATTCTCAACTTGGCGTTGGTATAAGGCCTTATCTAAGATGATAACCGATCCTCCTTTGTCCGATGGACGTATATAAATATGAGGGTTATTTTTTAATTGAAAGATTACTTTCCGTTCTCTTTCTTTGAGGTTGCTTTTCGTGTGGGACGAGATGGAGGAATCATATAGTTGTTTTAGATCCTCTTCCACATTTTCCTGGAATATGTCCATCTCCTGTGTTCTGGTATTGATTGGATAGAAAGAGGCATTTTTTGTAACAATCATATGAGAGGTATCCAGTAGTGCTGGTGTTAAATGTTCCTGTGTGTCCAGTTGAATCATGTTAATAAGAGTGACCTGTTCTTGAAACGACATCTTTGGATTAAAGCATTCTTGTCCTTTATGATTCGTCGGGGGTGGAGGTGTTCTAGTATTAGATGCCGATTCCGTTTCTGGTGCGTTGTAGAAGTGTTTTTTCACCGTTAACAGTCTGACGAATTTATTAACATCTTTTATGGTTTGGTATAGATTCATGTTATTCGTGGGTGCAAAACTTAGACCCTTGCTAAGCACCCGCAACTGGTCAGAGGAAAGAATACATGCTGACAGGTTTATTACACTCAAATTATTAGCGGTTGAGGCAGAAGTATTGGGCTTGAAGGTGGAATATTCATCTCCCGATGCACAGACGGTAGGAGTTGGATCAGCCAGAGGGTTAATTACTTGTGGATTGGTGGTTTTTACTTCTTTGTTTGTCGTGTAGTATAGATTCTGATCTGTTTGTCGTTTACGATGTTTTCTTCCTGCTCGTCTGAATTTTTTGGGGCTTTTTTTGGCCTCGATTTGGCGTTTTTTGGAACTTGAGTGATGTTATAGCTGGTTCTGGCATCTGAATCGGATACATCCGTGTTCAGTTCGGATTCCCCCTCTGAGGATGAGAAAGTAACCTTTGCTTTGGTTCTTCTTCTTGGTTTTTTTCGTAGGATAGATCTAGCCCTTGTTTGTGTAGATTTTAAATAAACTTGATTAGTAGCATAATCCTCTAGGTCCCTGTTAAATTTGTCTTTTTTCGTTTTGGTAATTTGGGTTTCCAGAAGTTCCAGTTTCTCTTGTAGATTTGAGTAAGCCTGTGTGTATTGTTGTGAATTGTTGAATGGTTGAAGTTGCGTTTGGAGTTGGTCGATTTCCTCCTGTAAGAGTTGAAGTTGTTCTTGTTCATTACGGATTATTAATGTCATAAGTTGAAGGGAACAGGTAGATAAGATAGTATTCCATTCTTGTTCAAAAATATCGTTTTGTGGTGTTGATGGGAATTTTTTAATGCGCAAACCTCTGGGTATCATCTCCTTAGCTTTATAATTCTGTAAGGTAGTACAGTCCCACCATATTCTGAGCTGATTGATTGAAGCGGTCTCTAGTTTGGGGATTAGCCTATGTATGTGGAAATCAGCTTCATTAGTGGGATCTGTTTGAGAGAACAAAGATTGGGCTCTGTTCAGACGATCCGGGTTGTCCAATGGAGCCAGCAATGCAGTAGCCGAGATATTGGTTGTTGTTGTGTCCATAATGTGTATGGAAAAAGAAAAATAATATGTATAGAAAAGAAAAAAGGACAAGAGCAAAGTCCCAAAGACGAAAAAAGTTGTGAAAGAAAACCCTTGATTCATTCAAAGACAGAAAATGTCTACTCCGGCCATATAAATGATAACATTTGTAACGTGTAAAGCAATACAAATTGTTAAGAAAACAGTCTTTCTTAATCAGTAGCAATCCTTGATAGAAAGTCGATGCACAGTCCCGAACAACAAAAGGATGTTGATGCATAAGTTTCGATAGGACAAGGTATGTACTGGGGAGCACGTTAAACCATAATCCGGCAGAATATAGACAATAAGCAAAAGAAAAAAACAATATGTATGGTAACGGCTCACCCTAGTAAGACAGCATTGTGTTCGATGATGTGAGTGGCCGGTTGCATGGAATGCCCCGAAGTTTTGGTCTGGAAGTCCAAAAACATGAATGCTTGTTGCAAACGAAGAGAAACACTTGGTTGTGGGGGGATCCAGCAAACATGAAGGTAGAAAAAAGGTATTTAAAACATATTCAAGCTTTAATCTTCATCCTTTAAAAGACATACATAAAATTTGTTTTATGGTAAAACTCTTTGTAACATCAGGACGGTCGTGAAGTTTCAACATAAAAGCCAGTCCAGCTAAACTGTGCTTTGCCTTATGAAATGAAGCCCCCTGATTCCTGATGTGTAAAAGCCAATCTAATGAGTGCCTTACGAGTTGGTCCTTCTCTGTGGGTATTGAGCTGCCGGAGAAGGTTAGCCACTGCTTCCAAAAAGAAGAGTACTTCTGCCACGTGGCTGTTAAAACCGATCCTTTTAATAAATCTACAAGCTGTTTTCGATCAGTTTCCATAAGTACAGGGGCAAGCAAACCCCTTCTCTGCCGGGGACCCATGGAGTTCTTGTTCGTTCGTTAATTCTGGGACATGCCTAGCCCTAAGCCAGATGTTGGATTGTAGGCAACGCAAGACTAAGTGTTGGAGCAACGTGCGTACCGGATATGAAGGGGAAGAAAGGCTGTTGACTACATGGACTAGTCGCCCCGGTTCGGCCATAAAGACGGCCAGTCCTCCCTACACCAATTATCGCCCATGATAGCAGCGAAGCCGCTGCATGTGGCAGATATGGACAAACCTAATGAAACACTGTCAGTTTCAGCTTCCTGGATACCACACCCGTTAAAATTCTGAAGGAAAACTTGCCAAACCCGCAAGTCTTCCTTAAGGGGATTGGTCACTCTAATAAATTGTGTTGGTTGAAGCACTGCTTTAGTGGCCAGGGTTAACCAACCAGAGAAAGCACAGCCTATAGGGATAACTCTGCATGCGAAATTTAACAGGCCTAGTAAGACCTGAAATTGCTGCAGAGTGGCTTTCCGTTTGCCTAAGAGGAAATTTATTTCCTGCCTTAAGCGAGATATCTTGTCACTTGGGAGTCTAAATCATCTCAAGTGTATCCAGCTCTATACCCAGAAAAGATCGGTTGGTAACCGGTCCGACTGTTTTATCCGCGGACAAAGGAACACCGATGTACTCCATCAGCGAAGTAAACCTCCACAAAAGTAAGGAGCAAGATTCGGTGTCCCGATCCCCAACAAACAAGAAGTCGTCCAGGTAATGGGTGATGTAACAAAGACCTGTATTGTATCCCATGAGCCACTCCAAAAAACATCTGAATACCTCGAAGTAATACGATGAGTTGGAGCAACCCATGGGTAGACACATATCATAATAATAATAGTGGCCCTCGAGATAGCACCCTAAAAGATGGAAACATGATGGGTGAACCGGCAACAAACTAAAAGCGGCCTCTATATCAGATTTGGCCAACAGGCCCCCCTGGCCCGCTTGCCTGACTATATTAAATGCCCGGTCCAAGGAAACATAAGACATAAGTGCTGCATCTTCCTTTGAAATGTCGTCGTTTACTGATGTGCCCTTGGGGAAAGTCAGATGATGGATTAGTCTAAATGTTCCCGCTTCTTTTTTGGGGACCAGCCCCAGGGGAGAAACTCTGCAGTTTGTGAAGGGTTCTGCAAATGGGCTGGCCATCTTGCCTAACTGGACCTCTTTTGAAACCTTTTGTAAGGCTACGAGGGGGTTTTCCCGGACTGACAATAAGTTATTACACCTTAACAGGGTTGTGGAGAGCTGGTGTGGAATAAAGAAGTCAAGAAGAAAGCCACCTTCAATAAGGCTTGCTTCCCGTCTCCTGGGGTACAGTCTTAGCCAGTGACTTAGCCTGTGCACGTTCACTGGGGTTCGTGGGTTGGGACAGGGAAGCGTTGAAGGTGTTGTGTTTGTTTTTTCTGTAGCAACGCACAGCTGAGCGATTGACCCCGGGGGAAGGGGGAAGACACACGTGGCGTTTTTAGGCAGTTTTTGGGCCGTTTTTAGTAGAGCGTTTTCAGATCGGAAAAAAACGCATGCGTTAAAAAAAGCATGCATTTTCGACCAGTTTGAATTAGGATAATTGGTCAAATCTGTCAACGCATGCGTTTTTTACGATCTGAAAACGCACTAACTAAAAACGCCACGTGTTTCTTCACCCTAAATCTGCACAAGTTGTAAAATCTGCAATGGCCCTCGTTATACAGCCAGCATGCTCCAGTGGGTTTGTGTGCCGCAAGGGCAGGCTGCTGAGCTGTGCCAAACTCAGCTGAATCCAGACGTCTGTAGCCTTGGACGTCCAGCAGATACTGGGGTTACGTGGTAGGCGGTGATGAAACTCTTCATCGTATCTCCACCAAGCAATGCCCCTGTGTAGCTTGAATGCATTTAAAATTGTCTCCATGTAGACAAATAGATCCGGGGCAGAGGCTGGAGATTTTTGGGTGATGATGGAGGCCACCACCGCAATTGTGTAGGGTTTTCAATACTTTTAGTTTCTTTTCGGATCCTTTTTCAAAGGATCGCTCCTTGTCGACCGAGATGTGGTCAACATTGAGCAAGGACCAGATATATACTTATTCGCCTTTATAAATTTTGTTCCTGACTTCTTCTGGGACGTATGTACCTAGTGGTGCTACCGCGCAAAACATTGAATCCCTAAATGTAATACCCAAACCTAAGCTACTACTGGACTGTGTTTGTCTGTGCTTGGGCTGCAGGGTGGTCCACTAAAGCCGACTGCTGAGAGACAGGAGACTGGCGTGGCGGGGCTGACTGCTGAGAAGCAGGAGACTGGCGTAGTGGTGATCGTCTTGTTGAGCTACTGCTGGATGGTCGGCTGCATGATGGATAAAGACTCTTAGGATAGCTCAGAGATGCTCTGGACCGTTTTAACTGGTGGCGGACCGGATCATGGTGGCGTAGATAGTAGCCGTGGCAGGAACCGCTTCTATGAAAGTGCGCCGCATGGCAGCCACTAGAATCGGAGGACAAGAAGCTTGCCAACCTATCCCGGCGGCTTATTTGCGGCATCTGACTGACAAAGCCTGCCGGGTATTATTCTAATCCCAAGACGGCTTAAAAACTGCAGCACAACCTTTGGGGGTCAAGGCCGCTGTAGTGATGCTGGCTGGGGTGGGGGGTAGCTATGGGTAGGATGGGGGTACAGCATCAATTGTTTGGAATGTAGCATTGAAGGAATTGCTGCCTAAGGGGAAGGGAGGAATGGGAGACCTGTAGCCTAGGGACATGTACTACTGCACTTGAGGGGACAGGGCAGGTGGAGGGGATGCAGCATGGGAATGCTGGGAGAGGCTTTTATTTTGCCTCTGGGGGGTTTTGGGCCCAGGAGAGAAAGGGAGGGATTACAAGTGCGGTTGTGGGATGGAGCAGAGGAGGGAATAGGGACCTGCTCACGATGTCACGCTTCTTACCCCGAGGAGGAGCGACAGGCCCGGGGCCTCCGCTATTTACTTGCACTGCAAGATATCGGCAAACCTCAGGCCTGAGGTGAGGGAATCTTCTTCCCCGCCAGCTCCACGTCTCCTTGTATTTGGCGGGGAAGCCAGGCTGAGTTGGTCCTAGGTATGGATGCGGCGCACGTGCCACCCTCTTTCTTCGCTGCGCTCCGCTTTGGGTATAAACTTGTTTGGATATCCGATTGCGGATATTTTGGGTGGTTTCCCACACACATCCTACACCGCAAGGACATATTATCAAGTAAATGACAAAAGTGGAATTGCATGTAATAAAAACCTAATGGGAAATCTATTCCTGTAGAGTGGGTATTAAAAAGTCACCCTTTTATATACTGTTACACTCTGCACAATGGAGGCACGGAAAAGTGCCTTTTTTGTGGTGTTCAAAAATGTTTGTCGGGTTGTTGTTGTCGAGTTTTGTAATTGGATAAAATGTTCTATAAATTTATACTACATTTCTTCTAGTCTGGTGTTACAGACTTCTGGTTTGATCACAATTCCGTCCACTCTGTGTAACTGGGATAGCGGGAGTGATCTGAAGTTTCTGTAAAGAGATCAGACCATAGTGTGCCATCCTGTTCTTTCAATATTTTGATGTCCAAAAAAATCTATTTCTTTCAAAACATAATTGATCTTGAATTGTTGCTAACAAGTCATTGCAGTATATCAATTTGTCTTCAAAGTAAGACATATATGGGGGGGGGCAACATTGGACCCCAAGGCTGTACCTTGTTTCTGAACATAAAAGGTATCTTGGAACAAGATCGTACTAATGGACATTGTCGGACTAGGATTCCTTGGGCCCACCAGATAAATTATGCTGGGGACCCACCTTCCATCAGCTTCTAGAAAACAGACTCTAGCAGCCTCCAAATTAGGTTGTATTCTCCTGTACCTCTTGGGTCCAGTAGTGGTTTAGGGCCTGGGCCCACCAGAGGATCCTCTGTATTTTATCATTATTTAATTGCAACATTTTTTCTGAAATATAGTCAGATTTATTTTGAATAACTATGGCTCCGCCTTTATTGTCTGGCTTAATGATTATATATTTCATGGACATGAGGTTGGAAAGAGCTAATTTGTCTGTGTTTGAAATAAATGTCTCTACTGCATGTGAATTGCGTGGGGGGATATAGCTACTCTTATTTCTTTGTCCTTAAAGAGAACCCGTCATGCAAAATAACCCCCCTAAACTGCCACGCCCCCTGCAGCCTGTGTGTGCATGTGTGTGTGTATATAGGAGAGATACAGCAGCTCCAGGCAGCCATGTTACAGCAGAAAATGTCAGATTCATGTGTAGCTGATGTCTGTGTCTCTCACCTGTATATTAGGAGGATGCAGCATGTCAGCAGATGCAGCACAGATACCAGCAATACTTTACTATACATTACACACAGACATGAGCAGGGGGAGGAGAGGGGAGGGGTAACAGGGGTGACATCACTGCCTCTGACCATGTGACCAGCCTCATTTACATGATAAAGAATAGATGATTTTACAATGATTAATGTATGAAATAACTAGATAAAGGCTGGGATGGGATCCTTGTGAGCTGCTCCAACAGGTAGAGGTGACTGGACTAGTGGCAGAGACCTGATGACAGGTGTCCTTTAAGAGGATATGGAAATGGGACATGTGACCTCCACATTTGTGTTAAAATCTGGTTCATTCTCAGAAAAATGTGCTTTGTGGCGTATCTTTTGGTAAAATCATTGTAGATCCATTTCCAATGAGAATGTATCAAATTTGTATGAGGGACAGAAAGTAAGGCCTTTTTGTAAGAGAAGTTATTCAGGAGGACTAAGCAATTTAGATGAAATGTTAACTATGAGTGAAGATTCCCTACCTGGGATCGAGTCATCATAGGCGGTTGTTCTCGGGGTCTTCCTCTTTGGGAATGTCCCCTGCTGTTTCTTAAAGGGGACCTACCACCACGATGAGCTGCGCGCTGAAGATTACATGGTAGGCGGAGAAAAGAGGCTACTGGGGCGTGGAGTAGCCGCGGCGTGTAGCCTCATAGCCGTGACGTGAGGATTAGCCCAAAAAAGGGCTATCCTAACGCCCCATTCATCCACCTACCACCCGTTCTACCTTTATAGGTAGAATTGTGGTGGTAGGTCCCCTTTAAAAAAGGAACTGATGGTAGATCGTATGAATCCACCTCTTGGCTTGATGCAGAGGAGTTGGCCGATGATCTGTTGCCGTATCTTCGTCTGGTAAACGGTTAATAGTTGTCTTGCCATTTATATACACGGTTGCGTAGATAGCCCTCAGCCTCCAAGGATGCAGCACATGGCTGCAGGTGACAAGGGTGCGGCACATGGCTGCAGGGGACAAGGGTGCGGCACATGGCTTCAGGTGACAAGGGTGCAGCACATGGCTGCAGGGGACAAGGGTGCGGCACATGGCTTCAGGTGACAAGGATGCGGCACATGGCTTCAGGTGACAAGGGTGCGGCACATGGCTGCAGGGGACAAGGGATGCAGCACATGGCTGCAGGGGACAAGGGTGCGCCTGTCCCAGATCAATGGTGCTGCTAGACCAGAGCAGTTAAATGCTCCATCTGGATGATGCAAACTATTTGCACTAAACCAACATGAGGAGAGAAAAAGAACTGGACCGCACATCCACACATCACACAATGATCTCCTGCCGCTAGGCTACATTATATAACCAACTCGAGGTTCTTAGTTACATTTTGATCAAATTGTATAAGCCCACCAACCACTTCAAAGTGACCTCTTTATGGTGGGTCCCTACGCTATTGTGTGCAGCATCACATGGCGTCCACCACCGCTGCAGCACAGCACCGGCGGGGACCAAGACCCGGTTGCCCGTATGTAGCACATATTTAGCCCATATTTTTTACGTTCCCATTGACTTTTATGTGCCGTACGGAACATAAATAAGGTGAGAAATAGGGCATGCTCTATATGTCTTTGTATGACTTGAGCCTGTTATGGTAACAGATCGCCGCTTCCTGATGATGTAGCGATGTAGCAATGATCTCGGCCAATATGGCGGTGCCCACCCGATCACCTTGTGTATAGAGAGGGTTCAGCCCGTGAGCCCTCTGTATACACCAGCAGCCAACGTGTAACGTACTATTACGTCCCACGTTGGTAAAGGGTTAAAAAGAAACATGGAGGTTTATTCACAGCAATGTTCCTAGCGGCTGCAGTGTCACAGTACAACAGAGGGATATAGGGATCAATTAGAGGGGCCGCTTTCTCCTCTAGGTGACCACACTGCACTAGACATCTGAGTGGCCGTTACAAAGGAAATATATCATTGTATGAAAAGTAGTTGAAATGAACGCTCACACACCTGGGTAGATAATCTGGGATCCAGTCTCCAGCCATCTGGGATGCAAGAGAGCCTAGCCCGCCGGCCACGGACACTATAGTAAAGATTCAAACAAAGACACGGCTCAGCATCGATAGTCCAAGTCCACTCTTCTTTATTTCGTTAGATTAAAAAGTCCATAGCAAACACCAACGCGTTTCAGGAGATCAGACTCCCCTAATCATAGTAACAAAATGCTTAATACAAAACCTCATTTAAAAGAACAAGGACTGACATATGTTACAAATTCAGACAATACATCAAGAATTGTCAGCAGATCTTCCCTAAAATTCATACCCGAAGGGGTTCTTGTATTTAGATTGATTATCCAGAACGCCTTGCGTTTCCACAGTGTTTTCGACCAATCCCCACCTCTTTCTGGTCCATTGACCCCATTTACTCCATAAAATTTCAAAGAATTCCTTGTTCTATTATGTTTTTCAACAAAATGCTTTGTTGCCCCCAAGATCTTCTTATTCTTTTTTGCCACATCTCCAATATGTTCACTTATCCTATCTTTTATTTTTCTTTTGGTGCTCTCCGCATATTTTATTGAACATCCTGTGCACTCAATCATGTATACCGCATCGTCTGTATTACAGCTAAAGTGTAACCGTCATTCTGACCAAAAAAAACAAAAAACATAATTATGCTCCAGGTGTCCCTGTGAATCATTCCTCCAAGTATTTTGCCTATAAGGCACCATTTAGTACCTTTTTTTCTCCATAGCAACCATGTTTTGCAGCACTACAAAAACACACATTCAGTAAGATTGAGGGGCGGAACCTGTTTCCTGTCACATCATCTCCAGCACATGCTCCTGACCAATGAGCAGCTTGAGCATGGACACACCCACTGATACTGAATCAGTGTACACAGAGGCTGTCTGCATAATTTAAGTAATGGATGTTGCTGTGGTAACTAATAAATTTCCCCATCTATCTGCAACATCCCCCACCGGGGCCTTTTCTTGGGGCCTGCAGGCAGCCGGGGCCCAGAATACCGGAGTGGCTGGAGGTTGCGGCCTAGGCACGCTAGTGTCACGGTGCTTGGTATGGGGACCGGAGGGCTGTCCCCATATTCTTTATTCGAACCAACAGGAGCAACAGGCCAAACGATTCTGTACAAAGGCAGATTACTGGAGTGATGTTGGAGAGGGAACCTCAGGAGTTTGGTCACCAGCCTGGATGCAGGGGCAGGCTGGGATGTAGCTGTGTCCAATGCTGGAAGCTGCAGCTTTAGTCCTGGGTGTTAATCAGTATCAGCCCTGAAGGTGGGATGACATTAGATCTCTCACTGCTGGCTAGTAGCAGGCGTGCTCAAAGAGATGCTTCTCTGTCAGAAGCTGGATCCTGAGAGCTGGGCCTCAGAGAGCTCTGTCCTCTCTGAAGTTTCTGGAACTCTCCCCTACCTCCTCCCCTGACTGAGGGTTTAGTTAATCCCTGGTCAGATGATCTCCCTCTCCAATCACACTCCAGTTACAATAGTGGAACATCATTGGATGACAACATTAAGTAACATTAACCCTTGCCTATACAGGCAGTATCTACCGCTGCACAATTACCTCTATATGTACTGGATGGTACAAGGGGCTTATTCGCAACTACTCCTCTGCCCATGCATTGGCAGGGATGTTGCATATGTATCTCATATCTATCTATCTGTCTCATATCTAGAAAAATAGGCGGCACTGCAAAATAGTGGAAATAAATCAAGTGGTTTTTATTCCCAAGCTGCTACGTTTCAGCCTCATCCGAAGCCTTTCTCAAGCAAATGTTAAAGTGCATACAATTTCCATTTATAGGGAGTGATCTATACTGTGGGTGGAGCATAGACTTATATAAAACAGTATACATGTGACATAAGATACATAGAGTAATTAATATTAGATACAAACAAATACATAGTGAGTACATAGTGTACATAATCCAGGTGTACATAATCCAGGTGTACATAATCCAAAGTGTACAAGTGAGTAATTAACATACGTTCACATTGCGATCCTGTTCAGGGTAATTTAAACGGCGTCTTCCTAATCGGTCTGCGCATGCTCGGGTACTGCTCACAGGTGATAACCAATCAGCGCTTTATAAGCGTACATGCCCCTGTGGTAAACCCCGCCTACTCCTTTGCATCTCTGGATGCCTAGTCGTACGTGGTAAGCCTGCCGTCCGCGTCACTTCTCATCCGTCATGTGGTCTCACAAGTGAGCCCTGACGTCACGGACACGTGACTCGCCTTCGGACATGCGTAGAACTACACCAGATGCACGGGCGCCATTATGCTTAAGGGTAAGTTAGAGGGTAAGTCAAAGGTTCTAGGTAATATGCAATAAAAGTAAGTCTACCAGGTGAGGACACATACAACGTCTCGGATAAGTTTCCAAGGCATATACCGTGTCCGTTATTCACCATTGGGACAAACTCTGCAAAAAAATAATAAAAATGTAAACCACCGCGGCTTTAAATGGACACCTGGAGACGACCCATGCCGGGAGCATAAGAAGAGCTTTGTAATGTGCAGACACTAATAAAAAATTTTTTTAAAGTAGTAGATAACATTAAAGTATAACTAAAGAACAGTATCGCCTTTGTGTTCCTCAATTTCAGTTGTGTTTTCTTTCTAAAAAAAGAGCAGATAAAAACGAAACAATGAAAAATCATTAGTACATTTAATCATATTTTACAATTAATGATGCATATCATCAAAAAGAGTCAAGGTAGAGATTTCCACTCAATATCTAACACCTGGTAGAGGAAAATCAACATTCAAACCTTTAGGTTTTCAAGGTGTCAAGTTTATAGATCCACTCCAGTTCCCTACGTCTCAGAATTGCCTGTCTGTCTCCTCCTCGTCTCATTGGTGGTAAACAAAACCTTAACTGTCCTTCCGTGTGTTTGGCCTCCAGAAAGTCTCTCGAAACCGGTAGATCCTTCCTTTTACTACGAATTGTATATCTATGGTGGTTTATTCTAGTCTTAAAGTCCCACGTAGTTTCATCTACGTATAGGAGCTTACATGGACATGTTAGGACATAAATGACAAATGTGCTATCGCACTTCAAAAAATTATTAATCCGATATATTTTATTTGTGACTGGGTGTACAAAATTTTCTATCTATCTATCTATATATATATATATATATATTTCTACGAAATAGAAAGTCCAGGCAGCACACTGCAACAAAACTGCTGATCTACTGGGATTTTCACGCACAACCATCCGAAATGGTCCGAAAAAGAAAAAACATCCAGGGAGCGGCAGTTCTGTGGGCGGAAATGCCTTGTTGATGCCAGAGGTCAGAGGAGAATGGGCAGACTGGTTCGAGCTGATAGAAAGGCAACAGTGACTCAAATCGCCACCCGTTACAACCAAGGTAGGCAGAAGAGCATCTCTGAACGCACAGTACGTCGAACTTTGAGGCAGATGGGCTACAGCAGCAGAAGACCACATCGGGTGCCACTCCTTTCAGCTAAGAACAGGAAACTGAGGCTACAATTTGCACAAGCTCATCAAAATTGGACAGTAGGAGATTGGAAAAATGTTGCCTGGTCTAATGAGTCTCGATTTCTGCTGCGACATTCGGTTGGTAGGGTCAGAATTTGGCGTCAACAACATGAAAGCATGGATCCATCCTGCCTTGTATCACCGGCTCAGGCTGGTGGTGGTGGTGTCATGGTGTGGGGAATATTTTCTTGGCACTCTTTGGGCCCCTTTGTACAACGCCACAGCCTACCTGAGTATTGTTGCTGACCATGTCCATCCCTTTATGAGCACAATGTACCCTGTAACATCTGATGGCTACTTTCAGCAGGATAATGCGCCATGTCATAAAGCTGGAATCATCTCAGACTGGTTTCTTGAACATGACAATGAGGTCACTGGACACAAATGGCCTCCACAGTCACCAGATCTCAATCCAATAGAGCATCTTTGGGATGTGGTGGAACGGGAGATTCGCATCATGGATGTGCAGCCGACAAATCTGCGGCAACTGTGTGATGCCATCATGTCAATATGGACCAAAATCTCTGAGGAGCTTCCAGCACCTTGTTGTATCTATGCCACGAAGAATTGAGGCAGTTCTGAAGGCAAAAGGGGGTCCAACCCGTTACTAGCATGGTGTACCTAATAAAGTGGCCGGTGAGTGTATATTTAGTGTTACGATAGGAAAATACAAGCAGCACACAAGACGTCTTGAACAGGTGGGTGCAAGCAACACAGGACTGGGCCTTAAGTCCTCCAAATAGGGATATGAATAAAACGTGCAGCACTCCGTTTGTGGGGAAAAAATATAAAGTGGTCCTTTTATTCCATCACATATAACAATAGCGACGTTTCGGCTCAAGAGAGCCTTTGTTATACAAACATACAAGGTCATGTGACTAACAATGATCCGCCTACCATATTTACATATTAGTGTTGAAATATATACAAAATGCATAAAAATACATAGAAACCAACAGTGCATCAATGTGACCATGTTAAATTATGTACCAATGTTCATGTTAGGTTAAAATGATGTGCAAAAGTGCTACTTAGCAGCTAACCTTTTATCCATAAAGTGCTATGGGGCTGGTGCCAGAGGGAATAGTTTCCCTGTTCCTTCCTGGATGTGTCCCCACGCATCTGATAGCTTTTTTTTTACGATCGGAGACTAATACAGCGTGTCTGAAACAATAATGCCGCTGTGGAACGCATAAGTGGAACGCACGCTGGGTGCGACACAATGCGCGTGCGCCGGAAAAGTCCGGCTTGTGTAACGGACGTCATGGTAACCAGAAACCAACTTGTGCGCCACAATGCGCGTGCGCCAAAAAAGCCGGCTAGTCTGTCAGACGTCACGGCAGCTCAAAGGCATTGTCTGCTATGCAGAACAAAATACACAAGGGCAGGTTATGATTAAGACGGTCTCCGTCGAAACGCGTCAACCTATCAGTCCCCGTGTCATGGCGTTTTAAGACAATAAAGGAAACACTTTGTTATCGCACCTTGTGACGTCCTTCTTGAAGTGCCGGAATTTTGTGCCTTTTCCCTGAAAATACACAAGGTTGTTGTGGGAGAGAATAAGATGAGATAATCCATTATTACTCCCACAGTGGGGAAATTCACTGCGTTACAGCAGCAGAGAGGGTACAGAGAGTGAAGTACAAACTATGACAACAATAATATTAGGGATAAATTAACAAAATGAAAAGGGGGATGATAAAGGGGGGTTGGGGATTGGGTTTCTGTTCAGTTCCTCTAGGTTTCAGTGGTTCTGTCCAGCCCCTTAGTCTGTGCTATTTACCATAAGCACCTACTCCAGTCCTTCATATATCACAGGAATAACATACAACCCTCGCAGATACTTATATACAAAAAGACTTTACTAACAACATACATGTGACAAAGTAACTACATAAAATACAATACAAAATACATAGAGACAAACCTTCTTCTCCTGACCTCTCCCGGACACAGTAATGTGTATGTATATACAATATATAATTAACACTACAGAAACTCCTGGATGTACCCTGAAGCAGGAGTTACATCCAGTACCTGACCATATACATGTACATATACATATAGAGACTCATGCACAATAGCATCTATATATCTACTCCAATACACGTGCAGGGCACAGATCCACGTGTGAATGGGATACGGCTATAGGTTATACATGTAGTTACACTAATATATACACACTCACTGTAAACACTTAGCTATGTATATATATGGTAAAACACATAACACCTGGAATATCTATAGGTACACGTATAAAGTCTACTATATTATAATAAGTACTATGTTATAATTACTCTTATAAAGTTATATACATACACAGAAAGCACACACAATATATGACCTGTACCTTTGTTAAGTGCTGTACGTCCGAGGGGGGGTCAGGAGCAAGAGACAAAAGAGACTGATTTCTGTTTTTACCATGCTTAAATATCCTTGTGTGTAATCCCTTCCCACCACCTATAACTCCACCCTAAGACCCTCTTAGGATAGACCCCAGTGTGTGCAGGGAATCTCACACCTGGTTCATGGTGGCTTCTTACTGTTCAAAGCCTTTTGATATGTTAATGACCCAATGGCTTCAGTACACACTGACATCTCACCACAGAGTATCAGTGACTGCTATCAGTATATACTGTATCCATTTACACTATATGTAATATATATAATAATAGAGCAGAGGGTCCAGTTATGAATAATATCCCCTGTAACATCTCCCCCTGATGTCAGACGCCTGACACACTATGCTGGAGTCTGCTCTTCTATGTGATGATGTTTGACATAAAATAAAACAAACTAAGTACAAAATAAAGAGAAATACAACCAAAAATCACCCTTTCATGTATGGGTGTAAAATAAAAACAGAAAGACATTAAGATTATATTTCATCTAGAGGTCACAGTCCATATGGTCTTGAGTGCACATCACAAGTTCATTTGCATCTTTGGCCCGCTCTTTGGATGGGTGGTTCCAGCTTTCACGCCATCTTTGTAGAAGAGGGATTGGCTAGTTGCTCTTCCTTCAGCAGACAGACACTCGCTGCTTCTCTGTGTGTCTCCACCTGGAATGATCAATGGAAGAGGACACTGCATAGAGGAGGAATCCTCAGTGACTGTCACATGATACAGAACGCAACCTGCAATACATTTATTCTATGTACATCCACCATGGTTTATTCTCACCTCATCAATCAGGAGACATGATGTTCTCCCCCTGTGGACAGAGCCTTTACCTCAGATATACCACCAAGACATTGGTTAGCAAAAAGCAAGCTTTATATACTGTATACCTGGCACCTTCAGATCACACGGTATAAACCAAGGCTGGGATTGTCACTACTATGGTGCTTCCCCTTTGACCGGCAGCTTAAAAGACCCGCATCCGACTGAACAGTCTTTGTCATAATGCGCCTCTGCAGTTCACCGTGGTTTTACCCACTCCCTGCAGAATCCCCAATAGCGAGAGCTATGCCCCACGGACTATTGGCTGCGCCGCGGACTTTGCTGGCGGATTACACTGTACGCTCCATAGGTCCTAGAGATAGTTGACCACTTTCTTTCCTGAGACCTATTGCACTTAGACAGGGGCAGGTAATCACCCCTTTACCCGAATTTTAATTACTGAGGTGCCAGAAATTAGAGAGATTATACAACCAATCTTAGTGGATATTATTTTGTAACTGTCCAACATGTTACCAGGTGAATATCCAATCACTGAGAGCAGAGAGTTCTGTGTGCAACATTAGCTTAAGAACCATCATATTGCCAAAACAAATATACAAACATAAAGAAAAGACCAAATTTGTTATTTACGATTAACACCTTTGTCTTTACAGGCAGAGGCCTGACTCCAGGATTGAGCCATAAATGACTGAACAATACACTTCCCTTGTACTTCTGCTCCTCTGAGCTGTTGAAAACAAAAGGACTGGACCTCATTAACACTTGTTACAAACAGACTATTTACACAGGTTCAGTAACAGTAAACCTCCTCCCTCCCCCCTCTAGGTGATAGAATCTCATCACCAAGCAATGAGAGCTAATGAGGTTTACAATACACATCCTGGCCATTATATGGGGAATCCAAGATTTTACTAATTTTGGCCAAGTATATTATGGATCCCCAACTTTAAGCCTATTGCAGCAGATTCCCAGTAGGGCTGTCTGTTGTACAGTTGTGTGGTCCTGCTCCATGTGAAGCCACACATTTGTGCCCCTCATTTTGTGAGACCATCCCCCGTTCATACAAGTTAACCCTTTGTGGACAGAACCTCTTTATATGTCCATACTGTAAACAGTGAAAACACCTAACACTCCCCCACTTCCTCAGTATTTGGCTGGGAGATGCTTTCTTTTGTACATGGGTTCCTTGCAGTCTGGGGTGAATTGCTATCTGTTTCCTGATCTTTATAGACCTTCTATCTTTGAGTAGATCCTGTCTGACCTGTTCTATCACCAGGGCAGCCTCCATGAGTGAAGCTTCTTTTGCTGCATTCAATCTAATTGTGGTATCGAGATATGGAAACTTCTCCACAAACATGCGGATCATGCCTTGTGGGGTTCCTGGACTATGATTCTTAGTCACCTTTCTATACATAACTTCAAACCTCCCACACAGAGACAAGGGCTCATCATAGATGGTTGGTCTGAAGTTAACCAGTATGTCTGGGGTGACATCCAAATGCCCTGTTACCAATTTCATGAGGATGGAAAGTCTGTCTCCCTCATCATGAAATTGGCCGTTACTGGGGGCTGCTTTCCCTATGGCCTCATATCTTTGATAAAGATGTGCTGGTAGCCATAGCTTGAACAGCTCCATGCGATGTTCCATTGGAACAGAAAATTTCTTACAATAACCTTCAAACATGTCACAGGAAGTGAACGGATCTAAATTGTCATCATAGCTGGGGATATATTTACATATATTCAACAGATATTGCATCCTCTCCATCTTATGGGAAGATTGTGCTTCCTGTACATTACTGTCACACACATGCAGGTTATGGCTGATCAGTGACGTCTCTGAGTCACCTCCTAATCCTCCATCTATCCCAACAGCAATGCTTGTCCCTCCATCTACTACACTGCCCACTAGTCCAGGCCTAGTAACAAGCAGGGGTGTGGAGTGATCTGTAGCAGCCGCAGGTTCAGTCTCATCTCTCCCCCTGTTTGCACTCGAAACACAAACTTGTTTCGTGGGCAAAGACTCTTTGATGGACGTCTGCCTGCTACAGATGATCTCATCCCTTTTTGCTATTTCACATTTCAAGTTCTCAATAATCACCTCAGTAGTTGCTGCTTTTTGCTTATATTCGGTTATTTCCATGTATAACTGTATAAACACCTTATCCACATCTGCATAATACTTCTCCTTCTCAGCGACCTGAGACTGCAGCCTGTGTATCCAGCTGTCCCTATCTTTTATAGCATCAATTTGCTGTTCCAATTGTGTCTCTAAGCTGTTCAGCCGTTTAACCCCTTCCTTACAACAATTGCAATGCAAATCTTCAGGAACCTTTGATCCTTTGTCTCCATCTATCTTCTCCATCTTACTAATGGCCTCTTCAAATACACACACAAGCTTGGCCATCATATGGAGCCTCTTAGATGTCTGGTTCAGTACACTGCGCTTAGCAATATGCAACTTATCATAGGAATTCGCCTGCTCTAACAGGGATTCCCATAGCAGCTCAATAGATTCCTCTTTCTTAGATAACACTGGGTTAAACGAACTACATTTACTCAACTTTTCAAAAGTCACATGTTCAACTTTGCCAGTCATTGTATCCCTGCGATCTGTGTTACTCCTGTACTAAGGACTATACAAAGCAAAGACCCTCACACCAGGGTCACCTCACAAGGGTCTGATAACAGAAAACAACCAGAATCCTAAGAACTGAACTCATATAGATTCGCTGCCAATAATCACACTCATACTAGGCCTCAGATGAAACTGTGCTACCTGTCCGAACCTACCCAGTCTAGTAACCTAAGTTCACAGTATAACAACAATTTCACCACTATATCCTAATATAGATGGATCATGACATTTGGGCCTGGCTCGCCATTGATAAAGGGGGGTTGGGGATTGGGTTTCTGTTCAGTTCCTCTAGGTTTCAGTGGTTCTGTCCAGCCCCTTAGTCTGTGCTATTTACCATAAGCACCTACTCCAGTCCTTCATATATCACAGGAATAACATACAACCCTCGCAGATACTTATATACAAAAAGACTTTACTAACAACATACATGTGACAAAGTAACTACATAAAATACAATACAAAATACATAGAGACAAACCTTCTTCTCCTGACCTCTCCCGGACACAGTAATGTGTATGTATATACAATATATAATTAACACTACAGAAACTCCTGGATGTACCCTGAAGCAGGAGTTACATCCAGTACCTGACCATATACATGTACATATACATATAGAGACTCATGCACAATAGCATCTATATATCTACTCCAATACACGTGCAGGGCACAGATCCACGTGTGAATGGGATACGGCTATAGGTTATACATGTAGTTACACTAATATATACACACTCACTGTAAACACTTAGCTATGTATATATATGGTAAAACACATAACACCTGGAATATCTATAGGTACACGTATAAAGTCTACTATATTATAATAAGTACTATGTTATAATTACTCTTATAAAGTTATATACATACACAGAAAGCACACACAATATATGACCTGTACCTTTGTTAAGTGCTGTACGTCCGAGGGGGGGTCAGGAGCAAGAGACAAAAGAGACTGATTTCTGTTTTTACCATGCTTAAATATCCTTGTGTGTAATCCCTTCCCACCACCTATAACTCCACCCTAAGACCCTCTTAGGATAGACCCCAGTGTGTGCAGGGAATCTCACACCTGGTTCATGGTGGCTTCTTACTGTTCAAAGCCTTTTGATATGTTAATGACCCAATGGCTTCAGTACACACTGACATCTCACCACAGAGTATCAGTGACTGCTATCAGTATATACTGTATCCATTTACACTATATGTAATATATATAATAATAGAGCAGAGGGTCCAGTTATGAATAATATCCCCTGTAACAGGGGATAAAAAGACAAAAAAGAGACAAGCAATGATCGTCAGTTTGATGTTTAGTCTGTGGATGGGACCTGCAGGGACTGGTTAGATGGGGGGCGCAGGTTACTTCTGTTTGGGCCTTGTTTGTTGAACAGCCTGATGGCAGCGGGAAGGAATGACTTACGATAACGCTCCCTTTCACATTTGGGGTGAAGCAGTCGGTCACTGAAGGTGCTCCCCAATGCCACCACAGTCTCATGCAAGGGATGGGTGATATACACCCTAATGAGTGTTGTAGGCAATTCCAAGTATGTGCACTATTAAATATATTATGGCACCGCAGCCATATATGCGGGACAATGTAAATATGTGGCAAGGAATGAAGGATCCGGTTAACCCCTCCCGGGGAAATCAGGTCCTTCTCAGGGGTAAGAAAAATAAAGCAGAGTTATAACATGATGTACCCCCTCCTTATTATGCCACTGGCATGATAATGCATATTTAGTCCCTGGCTAGGGGTGCCAACATACAGAACGTTAAACCAACATGCTCAAATGGAATGGTATAGGAACGGTCATGATGGAACCTCGGCCAACGTAGCTAGTGGTAATCTGGCAACTAATGACGTATACACAAAAAGAAAAAAAGTTTAGCAAAAATGTTAGAAGAGTGTAGAATGTCGTAGACACGTATTGCGCTGGGAAACATCCAGGATCGGCTTCTTGTATTCTAAAAAAGAAGAACAGGAAAAGAATATGTTAAAATCAACGGTAAGTATGGTATCACTATTAAGTCCTAGACTAGAGAAGATAAGTATAGGACACCACAAGATGGACTCAATAGGTCTAATTCTCTCAGAGTGTACTCAATTTGAAATCTACATTCAGACCCTTGGGTCTTAGGGTTTCTAATGTGAAGATCCAATGCAATTCCTTCTTTTTTAATACCTTCTCCCCCTCGTCGGAGAGGTGGTACATGTCGGAATTTTAAATCTTTCTCAAGATGCCCTGCTTCTGTGAAATATGGTATATCTGTGGTTAAGGCGTGTTTTGAACTCCAACGTGGTTTCGCCTACATAGGCTAGACCACGAGGGCAACTGAGCAAATAGATTACATATGTACTGTCACATGTTAGGTAATATGCAATGTTATATTGCTTGTCATTATGTGTGAAATAGGGACCTTTCTCCATGTACCTGCAATTTACACAGTTGCAACAAGGGTAGCAGCCCTTTTTGAGTTGACCCAATATCCCCTTTTGTCTGGTTATTTTGAATGGCCCAACATCAGCTCGAACCAATCGATCTCTTATGGTTTGTGAGTTTTTGTAAGACATTAGTGGTGGATTCTGGAATGACATTTGTGCTGCCTGAGAGTTTAGACCAGTGATGGGCAACCTTTTGAGCTTGGTGTGTCAAAATTCGCCAAAAAACCGTGTGGTGTGTCACCTTGACAAAAAAAACATAATTTTGTGATATTTATAGTTTAAATAACAAATATGTATACTATTTAACTTCTAGGGTACTATAACCGTAGGTTGTCTGATTGATCCTACCATGTACTGCCATACTGCAGTCTGGCAGTATATGGGGATTTTCCCAATCATCTATTACTATGTGCAAATCGCACTATGTAATAGATCGGTTACAATCAGACAGGTGTGGAATTGCTTAGTAACCTGCAAACTTTCAGTCATGAAAGTTCACAGGTTATAGCGAGGGCGCAGGCACCGCTGTCTGCATCTCCCTCATGCCCTCTTGGCATGGAGAAGGTGTGAGGAGCAAAAAAATCGCAATGTCTGGCGTTTGCGATTATTTCAGGGCTTGTACATCACAAAACTGACGCACAAGCCCTGATGACTGTCTTCTATCATACAGTGCACTGACCTTACTTACTATATGATGAGAGTGGTTGTCCTCCCTGGTCCCTGCTGTGGAGATGGTCAGTGTAGAGGTGGCAGCTGCTGGGACATCACACCAGGCAGCAGTGATGTGACCTCTGACTGTGCTGCCATCCTCCCCCCCACCACAAATATCAGGAGCTACAGAGGAGCCTCCTGGGTGTATGGCCGGGTCACCTCTCCTGCCCCATGCTGATACCTGTGCTGACTGGAGACACTAGGCACAGCTCACACATGGGGAGGCGCCGGCCCGGGGGAGGAGGAGGAGGGGGGAGTGCTGGAAGCTCAGGGCAATCTCTCAGCCTCCCGGCTACTGCACCTGGTCATGTAGGATGAAACTTAACACTCAGGCAGCCGCGTGTCAGTGAAAATGGCTACGCGTGTCAGCGGTTAGCCATCACTGGTTTAGACCAAAGTTTGCGTATTATGTTCGCTATGTTGTTGCTTTGTGCATTAAATGTTGTAACAAAAGGGATTCTATTTAGTTGTTTATTCTCTCTCCTAGTTGACAATAGTTCAGATCTATGAACTAGAAAGAAAGAAGAGGAATGTCCTGTATGACAATACAAGAGTAAACCTTTATTCAAATACAAAACAAAGCAAATCTCCCGGCATAGGGATGATAGAAAACATAAAAACATTTAAAAATGTACCAAGTACATATCAAACCATATTGTTGGTACTGCCAGGTAAGGCAGTCCAACAAGCCATTTCCTCCACCGAAAAAAGGAGGTATAAGAACCACCCTTGATGGTATATAAGTCAAACAAATAATATCTCTAATAATAGCTCTAATATGGGTAATACAGTAGTAGAAATATAACAATGGTCTAAAAAGCAATGTGCTATCCCTATTGTATCTAGAGGTAAGTCAGATATTGTATCTAGAGGTAAGTCAGAGTCAGGTATGTATGAAGTGTCCATACATTAGAAGTCAGTAAGACTGACTTGTTGTTTATGTTTTCTATCATCCCTATGCCGGGAGATTTGCTTTGTTTTGTATTTGAATAAAGGTTTACTCTTGTATTGTCATACGGCACATTCCTCTTCTTTCTTTCTAGTTCATATATTGCTATATATGTGCCGATAGACATTGTGTACAGTTTTGGTTGTGCTAGGTCCCCTACATATTTTAAATAGTTCAGATCTATTTGTCAAGCTTGCTTTATGTAAATTTTGTTCAATAATTTTTCTGGGATATCCCCTTTGTTTAAATTTATATGCCATGTTGTCTAGGTTACTCAATGTTTTGTCAGGTAGGCTAGTTATTTTTTTCACCCTGAGAAATTGGCTGTATGGTAATGATTTAATGGTTGTACGTGGGTGGCTGCTCTCATATCTCACTAGCGTGTTTCTATCGGTTGGTTCGGAAAAAATGTCTGTTTGCAATGAATCACCAGCTTTAGTGATTAACACGTCTAAGAACTGTAATTCGACCTCAGAGCAGACATGAAATAGATTTAATTCATCTTTGGTACCTGTCCACAAGAGAAAGATGTCATCAATATACCTCCTCCACCTTAAGCACCGTGCAAAAGATGGGGAGGTATAGATGACATCCTCCTCCAGTGCCGTCATCACAATATTTGCATAAGTGGGTGCCATGTTCGCCCCCATCGCTACCCCCATGCATTGTAAATAATAATCATCGCCGAAACGGAAGTAATTATTCTTCAAAACAAACTCCAATAATGTAAGAATGAAATCCTGTGTCTTCATTGAAAAACCGGTAGATGTAATCATTTTCCTCACTGCTGCTAGGCCCCTTTCATGATCTATAGATGTATAAAGTGATACGACATCGAAAGATACTAATAAAGTATTGTGTGCAAGTGTGATCTGGGTGTCATTTAGTTTGTTGATGAAATCGGCAGTATCTTGTATGTATGAGCTGCCGGATGTAGATAGCTCTCTCAGAGCCCTATCCAGAAATGTATCAATGTTTGAAAAAATTGAAGCTTTCCCAGAAACAATCGGTCTGCCAGGGGGTTGTGTTAAACTCTTATGTATCTTCGGTAAAATGTATATCACCGGAGTGACAGGGTGTTCGACCCATAAAAACCTGTACATGTCTTCGTTTATGATGCCCTCCTGTAAAGCCTTGTCTAGAATCAATTTAATCTGTCTGGATAGTGAAAATTTGGGATCCATTGGAATTTTTTTATATACTTGTGCATCAGACAATTGTCTTTTGATCTCGGCTATGTAAGAGCTGGTGTCCATGACGACGACAGCACCGCCCCTTGTCTGCCGACTTGACGGTGATGTCGCCATCATCAAAAAACTACTTGAGTTTGATTGTACGTATCAATTTCTGTATGTCTGTCTCCACCCGAAAATCAGGATGAGAGGCAATACAAAATGAAAGGCCTTTTGATAAAACAGACATCTGGTCATTGGTAAGTGTTTTAGAAGAGATATTTACCACTGTCTGTGTTAAGTCCTCTTTCTCAGCGCCATCTTGGGTACAGGTTGCAACCTTTTCGGCTGTGTGGAATTTCCTGTATCTATGGTGCTTGCGGCCCCCTCGTCTTGTTGCGGGTCGTCTGATGTATGTGCAACACCCTCGCCGATGCAATGGCGAGGGGGTGTTTGCGAATACGTCCCACCTGCATGTACCCACATTACACTACATGGTCCTGACAGGACATAGGGGATATTGCAGTGGTGAATCCTGCCTGGCAAGGCAGAGGTTAAGTATTTTGTATGATGCAAGATGCTGTTGTCCAATGATATGTGTTACATCCTGTGCTCTGTAAGCTGAGATGTGATTGGAGGAGCAGCCACCACCTGACCAAAGGGAGGTAATAAAACCCCCTGGCCAGGAATGTTCTGGAGATCTAAGAGAAAGGAGTTAGTGAGAGTCTCGCCCAGATGAGAAGAGAAGAAGATCTTGTAGACTTAGAGTGAGTGAGTAATCTCTGTCTAGCCCATACCAGAGCAGGAAGAGCCTAGCCCCTGCCTCTGAAGAGTGGAGTATTAGACTAGAGTTAGTGTAGTGAGGAAAAGGGGTATCATCTTACCTTTAAAGGTGATACCTGAAGCCCTACAGGACAAGCTGAAGCATCCTACTAGGACACAGCTACCTCCCAGCCTGCCCTCTACATCCAGGCTGGTGAACTATCTCCTGAGGCTCCCTCCAACTCACATCTCAGCACTCCATTTACCTGTTAAAGGCACGTTGCTGCGGTTCCTGCCGGTTCAAATAAAGAACTGTAAGTTGTTTTCTTCAACTTCTGTCTCCGTCTGGTCCCTGCTAATACGGCTGCCTTCATCACCGGCACCCTGTCCATCACCCAGAGACTCACACTCGGGACATTAAGGGGTTGCCCCAGGGAGATCCGCTATAGCAGCCTCTCCCTCATCATTTCTTGCCAACACCACCCTGCTGGAGACCTGTCAGGCTGTAGGACAGCCCTCCGGTTCCCCCGTACCAAGCACCGTGACACAAGCGTGCTTAGGCCGCAACCGCCAGCCACTCCGGTACTGCGGGCCCGGCTGTCTCCAGGCCTCACCTCAAGGGCTAGGCCCCGGTGGGGGATGTTGCAAGTGGCGTCACGAACAGGATTGATACTTCTGTGACTTATTACGGCATTAAAGACTTTCCTTTATTGAAAAGACTGTGTTGCCTAACCCTGCTGCCATCCGGGTTTAGGCCCAAGTGATTGTGTGTTTCACATTGAACTGTTATACTGCTGCCACGTGCTGTCGAGCGCCGCTCCAGCACTCAAGAGGTTAATTCCTGCAAGAACTGTGTCAGCTCTGCTACATCCGGCGCTGCTGCGCCTGAAGCATTTACCTCAGAGGCGTGTGGCGCAGCAAGTATTTCCAGCCCGCAAAATCCTCACTGGCGGGAACTCCAGAGGCGTCACTAGGCTCCGCCCCCTGCGCGAGTGGCGCGAAGCACCGTGGAGGAGGAGCTGGAGCGTGTGCGGCCGGCAATGAAGAGGGTTAATCGGCCATCTTGGATTTCGGTGCAGGCCACGCCTGAAGCCTGCCAGCAGTGTGCGCCTCATCCGGAGTTCCGGCCCACGTGTCCTGCGACCGGAGAACACCGTGGAGCATCACTGAGCCCTGCTGCCTGCCGGACATCGGGAACGGAGACCTTCGTGTACCGGAGCTGTCCTGTCACCGCGGCTGATCCTGAGTGAGTACCGCTGGGGAAGTTAAAGGGGGGTAGAGATTGTTTCCGACGCTAGGTTATTGGCTCACCTCCCAAGGAATAGTGACTGTGTCTTAAAGTGCCCACGTCCCATTCTAGCCATCGCCCATAGCAACGGACATTGTGTAACCCTACAGGCTTCCCTCAGCTAGGCCAGTCATGTCCGCCCAGGACGAAGATACGGGACTGGAGCAAGTCCCGTCCCCTGGTCCCTCCTCAGGGTACCGGAGCATGTTAAGTCCTCCAGAGAGTCCCTTCAGCCCTGCTACAGCTAGTGTCCCTGGGACTCCCACCATGATGCCTCTGACTATGCCCTACTATCTGGGGGCCCCCTGGTTACCCTACTACGAGGGAGAATCACATACTCTCCCTGAATTCAGGGACAAGTTGTTAGCCACCTTCGCCTTGCTCCCGTTCACAGAGGAACAGAAAGTGGGCATCCTCATCGGGCAGTTGAAAGGACCCGCTCTCCGGGAAGTCAAGTCTTGGCCCCGAGAACAGTGTCAGAATGTGGTCCAAATTCTTGATAGGCTACGCACCACCTTTGACAAGTGTACTGTCTCCGAGTTGAAGCAGAAATTCTTCGGGAAAAGACAGAAGCCCCAAGAGTCCCTCTGAGACTTTGCCCTCTCCCTACAGGAGACATGGAAGGCCATCACCTGCCTTGAGCCCAAAGACGCTGAAACCTCTGATCAAACCTTAAGGGAACAATTTATTAATGGACTTGTTGATAGAAATCAAAGGTGTCAACTAAAGATCATCTCTTCTCAACATGCCCAGGCCTCTTTCCTTGAGTTTAAGGAAATTGCCATTGACATATTAGGAGACCGATCACCTACTGGACCGCAGAAAGAGCTTGAATCCGTGGAAATGGAAGAATCTGCTCTCACTTGCCATCCCACGCAGTCAGCCTCACCTACTCCTGCGGCTATGGAAGCTACTGGCATATCAGGACCGGTCCCTAATCTGGCGGACACCCTGCATCAAATCCTCGATCGGTTGACCCAGTTGGAAGTAACTGTCTCCGCTATGAGGAGGAAACCTCCAGAGAACCCGGTACGGTCAGCTACTCCTCGTGAATCTCCGACTAAACAGCGCCCAAAAGAAGCGAAGTCGTTAAGCACCTGGAGTCAGAAGAAACCCCGCCAGCGGTGCAGCTACTGCCATAAATATGGGCATGAAGAGAATGATTGTCGTCAGTTAAACGACAAACCCTTGGAGCTAGGGGACGACCTCCAAGGGAAGAACTTGTAAGTCCCCGAGATGCTAACTGGATGCCCAGGTTCGTGGGGACTCGCCCCATGGTTCATGTAACCATCAATGGAGTTACCCTACCGGCCTTAATTGATACCGGCTCTCAAGTGACCACCATCCGGAGTGCTGCCTTCGAGAAATGCCGAGGAGGAGCATCCTTAGTCCAGCCTCCCAAGGCTTACTTGAACATTATTGCTACGAACGGAAAACCCGTTCCCATCCGCGGCTACTGGGAGCCCACACTAACCATTGGAGACACTGAGTTAACCAGACAGGGCGTAGTGGTGACACGAGTCCCCGAAAACGGTAACTTCTCCCTGGTACTGGGTACCAATGTCCTCCGCAACTGCTACCCTGAAGTGCTGAAGGCTCTCCACGACTCCCTGCCAACAGTGCCCAACGGTTCCCGGAAGGTAATTCAGGAGACTATGCAGGTTCTAGCGGCGCAACAGAAGTTTGCTGGCCCTAATGGAGAAATCTGCAGAGCCCGGATCAAGGATCCCCAACCTGTCCGCCTTCAACCTGGGACTGAGACGTTAGTATGGTGTCGAGCCTGCGTGGGCGTTCAAGGTCAAGACTACCAGGCGATAGTAGAACCTCTACCAGCTGATGAAGACCTGCCCATTCTAGCCGCCAGGAGCCTAGTCACGATATCCCGAGGACAAGTACCCATTCGACTACTAAATGTGGGAGACTCCCCAGTGGACCTGAGAAAGTATCAAGCCGTAGCCACTCTCTTCAGTGTCCATCCTGAAGACTTGGTGGAAACCTCTCTGTCTGCCTCCCAACAGTTGGAAGTGAAGCAAGGTGCTGAAGATGAGCCTGCGAGACGACGATTTTACTCCTGCAGACCAAGTACAAGGTGTCCTGGAGGTCGTTATGAAGCACCACCGGGCCTTCAGCAAACACCCACTGGATTTTGGGCAGACTACTCTGATCCAACACACCATCCCTACTGGCTCTCATCCTCCTATCAAGGAACGATACCGGCCCATACCTCCAGCCCGCTACCAAGAGGTGAAAAAGCTGGTACAAGAGATGAAGACAGCCAACGTTATCCGGGAGAGCCACAGCCCATGGGCTGCCCCGCTGGTCCTTGTGAAGAAGAAGGATGGAACCCTTCGATTCTGTGTTGACTATAGGAAAATCAACAATATCACCCACAAGGACGCCTATCCTCTGCCTCGAATCGAGGAATCCCTCGCAGCCCCAGGGTCAGCTGCCTACTTCTCTACCCTGGACCTGACCAGTGGCTACTGGCAAGTGGCCATGGCGCCAGAAGACTGAGAGAAGACGGCTTTCACCACCCCAATGGGCCTGTTCGAGTTCAACAACATGCCGTTCGGGCTATGCAACGCCCCAGGCACATTTCAACGGCTGATGGAGAGATGTTTGGGTCATCGCAACTTTGAGACCGTCCTGCTATATTTGGACGACATCATCATCTACTCCAAGACTTATGAAGACCACCTCCACCATCTGGCTGAAGTCTTCCAAATCCTGACCCAACATGGGTTGAAGGTGAAGCCATCCAAGTGCCACCTGCTACAACCTAGCGTCAAGTACCTGGGACATGTGGTGAGCGCTCATGGAATTGAGCCAGATCCAGAGAAGATTGCAGCTGTCTACGACTGGCCTACCCCATCCACCGTACGGGACATCAAAAGCTTCCTGGGATTTGCCAGTTATTACAGGCGTTTCATCCCGAAGTTTGCCCAGCTGGCGGCTCCCCTGCAGGAGCTTCTAAGGGGCCTGCCAAAAGAGAGCCAACGTTCCCGAGTATCCATTGAGTGGACGGCCGAACGAGAAGCTGCCTTCCAGATGCTCAAGCAACGGCTGACTGAACCTCCGGTGTTGGGATATCCAGACTATAGTCTGCCTTTCACCCTATACACTGATGC
This sequence comes from Engystomops pustulosus, assembly GCF_040894005.1. Taxonomy (NCBI): domain Eukaryota; kingdom Metazoa; phylum Chordata; class Amphibia; order Anura; family Leptodactylidae; genus Engystomops; species Engystomops pustulosus. Next base: position 247,560,541 of record NC_092412.1, read on the forward strand.
CAGCAAGCAAGGTCTAGGGGCGGTATTATCCCAGCTCCAAAACGGAACTGAAAGGGTCATAGCCTACGCCAGCCGTTCCCTCCGAGAACCGGAGCAAAACGACCAGAACTATAGTTCCTTCAAGTTGGAGTTTCTGGCGTTAGTCTGGGCTGTGACCGAAAAGTTCAAGGACTACCTAGCTGCATCATCTTTCACTGTCTTCACAGACAATAATCCTTTGGCGCATCTGAACACCGCACGTCTTGGAGCACTGGAACAACGGTGGGCCTCCAGACTTGCCAATTTCAGCTTTACCATCAAGTACCGGGCTGGTAAGACCAATGACAACGCCGACGCTCTGTCCCGTCTCTCTGACCAGTGGGAGGGACCCTCCACGGATGCTCAGTGGGAAGATGTCGAGATGCCAGCATTCTATGCCCGGTTTGTGCGTCAAGATGCCCTGAGAGTTTACTCCCTACCGACAGAGGCAGCGCCAGCTACTCCTCAAGAAGAGTCAGAGCCCCCTGCGGAAAAGGACCTCTGGATGAGTCTTCAGGCTGATAGCCGTGCCATAGGAGAAGTAATGGACTATCTCTCTAGTGGGCGAGTGCCTGAAAGAATCCGGCGCAGAAGAGCTGATGGAGAACTGTCTCAATTGTGGCGCCAGAGAAAGACTCTGAGCATGCACCAGGGTCTGCTAAAGAGAAGGACTCTGGACCCTATCACTTATGACCGGCTATACCAGATTGTGATTCCCAGGAGGGACGCCAAGATAGTACTGGAAATGTACCATGACCAGTCCGGACACTTTGGCGCTCAGAAAACTGAAGCCACCCTCCGGAGGCGATTCTTCTGGGTCAACATGAAGTCCGACATTGAAGCCTGGTGTCGAGAATGCCCAGCCTGCGCCATCGCTCGAGGAGAGCGACACAATCAAAGGGCCCCTCTCCGTCCCATTGTGAGCCAACGGCCCTTGGAGATCCTGGCATTGGACCACGTGAAGTTGGAGCCCAGCAGATCCGGTCACAGTTATGCTCTTACGATCATCGACCACTATACCAAATTTGTGGTTGCAGTACCTGTCAGAGATCTATCTGCAAGGACCACCGCAGCGGCCCTGTGGAAGAGCTTCATCCTCCCCTATGGCTGTCCGGACCAGATCCTTACAGACCAAGGAACAGCATTTGAGTCCCAAGTCTTCCAGGAGCTGTGCACTCTATATGGCTGCAAGAAGCTGAGGACCACAGCCTATCATCCCCAAGGCAACGGGCTTTGTGAAAAGATGAACCAGACTCTAATCAATATGCTGAGGACTCTGACCCCTGCAAAAAGGGCTGACTGGCCAAAACTGTTGCCCGAATTAGTGTACCTGTACAACAATACCACTCATTGCTCCACAGGATACACCCCGTATTATCTGATGTTCGGGAGACACGGCCATCTCCCTGCTGATATGACCTGGGACATGGAGTCCCCTGATTCCCAGTCTTTACTCCCCCAGACTGACTGGGTTCACGAACACCAGAGGCGCCTGGCGGATGCCAGAGAAGTTGTGGATCTGCGGTTGGAAGAGGCCCGAGAGAAACAAAAACGAGACTTTGATCGTAATGCCTGTGCTGAGCCTTTTTCCCCAGGAGATCGAGTGTGGCTGCGCAACAACCATCCCACCAGTAAGCTAGATGGGCGTTGGGAGCGTGAGCCATACCTAGTTAGGGACAGTCTCTCCCCTGAAGTCTACGAGATTTCAAGAGGAGACCGTCCACTACTCCGGGTACATAGGAACCGGCTGAAGAGATGTCTTCGTCCTTTTGCCCCTATGCCCACACCTCTCACCTCGACCCCCAACTTACAGACCTCCTTGTGTTCACCTACCCCCAGTTTCTTGGAACTTGTGACTGTGCCTCAATTCTGTTTTGTTTCCACTCCAGTAAGAGGTACCTCGGAGAGACCATCATCCCCACCGCAGTCTCCAATACTGCTGCCTGTGGAGGATGATCCGGCTCCAGTGTCTGCAACCCCTGAAGCATCAGAGGCAGCTGAGACTCCGACTCCAGCGCCTGACTCAGAGGAGGACGATGAGGAGGTTGTTATCTTCTCCAGGCCGGAACTTCGGAGGTCTCAAAGGGAGACAAAAGGTAAAGCTCCTGCGTACCTGCAGGAGTACCAGCTGGTGTCACACAGAAGGAGGAGGCAGGTACGCTTTTCTGACACCGAAGTACTTACCACCGAAGAAGATACTGAGTAACCCCTGATGGGCTGTAGCCCACTTCAGGTACTGTGAATACTGTGTACATATGTAAATATTATTTTCGCTAACCCTATAGAGCCAGAGACTTTCCTGAGACTCTCACCCTTATTTATCTCAGTCAAGAGACATACCTTGAACTGATTATTGTCCTGTGCTATGATAGCACCCCTTCTTCTGCCACCGCAGAGAATTTCTTCAAAGGACCCTGTCCCTCTACACATAGAGGAGACCCTTTGCTTCTCAGTGCACTTTTCCCCACATCAAGGGCTGTACCCAGAAGATGGACTTTGTCATTAGAGACCTTCTGTGAGACTTTTGCCAGATACTACCAGGAAAAGTTGCCACTTTATTTATTAGTATTTTGCACTTAATGCCTTCCTTTTTAGGTACGGACATTATGTTTGCACTCCCATGCCTTTTCTTTGCAGGAAAGAGACATTTGCTGTCGCGCTACCCTGAGTAGCCTATCTACCTCTGTAACGTTTGTAACGTCCTAAGCCAATGTGATCTTAACCTGTTTGCACACTGTCAGAAGATATGCCAGTAGTCTGCATTAACCCTTTCATAGGCTTTTCAGGTTGGAGTGTGGCTGTGTCGGACCGTCTTTTATGTAAAACACTGACCGCTACCTGATCCTTCAAACCGAGGTTTGCACATGGGGGTAGTCCGTAAACTGCGGGTCCTACGGGGACCGGGGGTGTTACAGAGTTAGCACCTGGATGCCACTCATACATGGGTAAGGATACCAGTCAGGAGGTACTTGTGTCGCATATGCTAACGCAATGCATATACACCTTATATAATTGCCGCCAGGGAAGAAGCGTTGATAGAACAAATATACAGGCCTTGGTGCAAGGAGTGGATTACAGGACATGACACCACACCTTTCCTACTGTACAGTTCGGTTTAATGGCGTCAGCGACCAACTGTCATACAGCTATATGTTTTTGTCTCAGTCCGACACCAACCCAGGTGCCTGTCTCCAGGACCATGGGCGGTTTGTCCCTACACCTCACATAGCCTGCACTTCCCAGAAGTGCCCTTAGCCCCCTCTGTGCCCCAAAACATCTGTAGTCGAGCCGAGGGCGGCTCTTTCAATTGCCCCCGGGGTATGCAACACCCTCGCCGATGCAATGGCGAGGGGGTGTTTGCGAATACGTCCCACCTGCATGTACCCACATTACACTACATGGTCCTGACAGGACATAGGGGATATTGCAGTGGTGAATCCTGCCTGGCAAGGCAGAGGTTAAGTATTTTGTATGATGCAAGATGCTGTTGTTCAATGATATGTGTTACATCCTGTGCTCTGTAAGCTGAGATGTGATTGGAGGAGCAGCCACCACCTGACCAAAGGGAGGTAATAAAACCCCCTGGCCAGGAATGTTCTGGAGATCTAAGAGAAAGGAGTTAGTGAGAGAAGTCTCTCCCAGATGAGAAGAGAAGAAGATCTTGTAGACTTAGAGTGAGTGAGTAATCTCTGTCTAGCCCATACCAGAGCAGGAAGAGCCTAGCCCCTGCCTCTGAAGAGTGGAGTATTAGACTAGAGTTAGTGTAGTGAGGAAAAGGGGTATCATCTTACCTTTAAAGGTGATACCTGAAGCCCTACAGGACAAGCTGAAGCTTCCTACCAGGACACAGCTGCCTCCCAGCCTGCCCTCTACCTCCAGGCTGGTGAACTATCTCCTGAGGCTCCCTCCAACTCACATCTCAGCACTCCATCTACCTGTTAAAGGCACGTTGCTGCGGTTCCTGCCGGTTCAAATAAAGAACTGTAAGTTGTTTTCTTCAACTTCTGTCTCCGTCTGGTCCCTGCTAATACGGCTGCCTTCATCACCGGCACCCTGTCCATCACCCAGAGACTCACACTCGGGACATTAAGGGGTTGCCCCAGGGAGATCCGCTATAGCAGCCTCTCCCTCATCATTTATTGCCAACACCACCCTGCTGGAGACCTGCCAGGCTGTAGGACAGCCCTCCGGTTCCCCCGTACCAAGCACCGTGACAATAGCGTGCTTAGGCCGCAACCGCCAGCCACTCCGGTACTGCGGGCCCGGCTGTCTCCAGGCCTCACCTCAAGGGCTAGGCCCCGGTGGGGGATGTTGCATATGTACAGTCTCTGTTGTCGCTAAAGAAGAAGAAGATGTTGTATTGTCCCTTGTCTGCTTTGTGTGCGTTCTCGGTGTAGATTTGCTGTTGGATGGTTTTCCTTTCCTTTTGTTGTTGTCCCTCTGTTTTGGTTCCGATTGGTTGCTCTGCCAGTTGTAGATATGTCCTTTTTTTATAATCATCAGAATCTCTTATCCATTTGTTTCTTTTGATTAGTTCTTGTTCTTCTTTAGTTGTCTGGGCGTGCGTCTGTACCATATGTGAGAATTGGGTGTATTCATCGGTAGTTAGAAGAATTTTAAGTCGCTCTTCAGTATTATGTACAGTCGCTTTGATGTTCTCTATTTCTTTTTTAAGGAATTCAATATTTAATAGAATGAGATCCATGGCGTACTTGTTAGAGATTTGTATGAATCTCATACAGAAGTCCTTGTTTTGAGAAAATAATGTCGGTGATACACGGGATCGCATGCCTCTGGGAATCATATGATGTTTAATATACTCGCTCAATGTTATTAAGTGCAGTTGTAAAGCGATAAGTCTTTTGGTGTCATTATCATACTTGCGTTTGAGCTCTGTTGTTCCAGGTACGGTAAGAAAGCTAGAATCTCCGTCGACAATCTTCGGTAGTGTAGGCAAATGTGTGGAATCCTTCAGTAACATTGGTGTTGTCCATTTGGGCGGTTGAAAGGAGTGCTCGCTCTGTCAGCCAAAAAATACGATAGGAAAATACAAGCAGCACACAATGTGTCTTGAACAGGTGGGTGCAGGCAACACAGGACTGGGCCTTGAGTCCTCCAAATAGGGATATGAAGAAAACGTGCAGCACTCCGTTTGTGGTGAAAAAATATAAAGTGGTCCTTTTATTCCATCACATGTAACAATAGCGACGCTTCGGCTCAAGAGAGCCTTTTTCAAGCCATTTACACAGTGTCATCAGTGCAAATTTATTCAAACATACAAGGTCATGTGACTAACAATGATCCGCCTACCATATTTACATAATAGTGTTGAAATATATACAAAATGCATAAAAATACATAGAAACCAACAGTGCATCAATGTGACCATGTTAAATTATGTACCAATGTACATGTTAGGTTAAAATGATATTTAGTGTTAGTTATACATAGTGGTACAATGTGGTCATAAATACATCATGTAATTAGTGTATGATATAGCGATCAGATGTAAAGTTTACAGATTCTGAAGCTGATCGCTACATACAAAAGTGCCAAAGTGCATTAATATGATAAAAAAAACCACAGTGTGTGGTTAGGGAACGTACCGCAGTGTGTTGCCCGTCCTCCGATCGCCAGTATAAGTGACATATAGTTGACACGCAAGCTCCACTTCCCGGGCTGCGCATGCGCTGAGCTCCCGGAAGTGTAGGAGAGCTGTCGGGGCACTGCCATGGAAACGTGTACACAGCATCTCCGCTGCTTATAGCTACCAGATTTAAGCTGCTGCACGTAAACCTAGGCTAGTGTCAGACATGCGCAATGTAGAAAGGGTTATTAAGCACACTAGTCCACCGTTCTTAATTTATGTGTAGTCACCAATAATGTAACGAGTGGCCGTATCAATAAAACCAAACCAATGGTATAAACCCACCCGTCCCCTGCACAAAAAACTAAACATGAGGCTGTCTGATGGGAAAAAGTGGAGGTCGGCCACAGCTTTATTAATTAACAATATTTACAAAATTAAACTGACCTGTGGGAAGACCCAGACCCTTCCGGAATTATTCACCTCGCATGCCTGGCCCCGCCTACGCGTGGGCATGTCCTTGTTGGTCCGACAGGTGATTTAGACGTAAGCCGAGAGGGTCCAGATTCCACACAGGCCACTAGGAGTACAGTGTACCCCTACACTGTGCTCCGACCCCCACACAACAGGAACATGGCCCTCTCAAAAAGCCCTCTCAAAAGCCCAGGCAATAAATATTTACAAAATGAAACTGACCTGTGGGAAGACCCAGACCTTCCGGAATTATTCACCTCGCATGCCTGGCCCCGCCTACGCGTGGGCATTTCCTTGTTGGTCCGACAGGTGATTTTGACGTAAGCCGAGAGGGTCCAGATTCCACACAGGCCACTAGGAGTACAGTGTACCCCTACACTGTGCTCTGACCCCCACATAACAGGAACATGGCCCTCTCAATGGCGTCCTGAAGGCCCGATATAAAAATATCCAGGCCAATCTCGTTTAGGTGGACCCCATCCTCTCTCATAAGGCCCGAATTATCCCCTTCCAACTGCCTATGGCGTATAACCACTCCACCTCTGGACCTCACAAAGCGGGCTACCCGCATATTGCGCATGCGCCTAGCCCTCTCTATGGAATCGGGGCTGCGGGCGCCATTCCAGATCACCCGTGGCACTATCTCCGACCACACTACCACTAAATCACTAAAAAAGGCAGAAAAACGCTCGAAATCTGACTTCATCACCAAAATTAAATCAGCGAGCCGAGTCGAACACATGTCATTCCCCCTGGCATGGACAACAAGGATTGTAGGCCCCGGAGAAGCCTTGCTGATGGCCACCACCTCCGGCAGAACTTGTAGCCATTTAAGGCCTTTAATTCCCCTCCAGGACAGATCTGCGGAGGTAAAACCTAAGTTCAAGTCTCCCGGCCGCACAGCTGCCCTCCTCGCAGCCCAATGTATGTAGGAATGGCCAACAATCCAAACTTTCGGACGAGCAAACTCTGCGAAACAAAAAGAAACATGTTAATCCAACAGCAAATTTGGGCGAATATAACGCCTAAAGCAATCTGAACTCCACCTGCCAATGCGCATGATATCAGCATCTGAAAGCCCCGCCGCATCGGCCGTCGTTGCGGCCCCGATCCGGAACGAGTGAGTCCCGAACTCTGACACAGGCGCACCAGCACACACCAGCGCCTTCTTAAACAAAGAAGTAAACTGAAACTTTGTGAGGGCGGACCCGTCCCTATGGCACAAAAAGGGGGGGGGGGCTTTTGGGCGCTGCGCGATTAAACTACCCAACAAACGGAAAGGGCAAAATGGGCCACCACCTTGCCCACTGACAGCCAGCGGCCCGTGCCATAAATGTCCGTTTTAGACCTTCTCACCAGGACCTTAACAAAATCCCACACTAAGACAACGTCCCCTTCAACTAAGCTAGCCTTCGCACGGCTGGACGCAGCAACTAATTCACTGACTCTCAACGCACAAAAGAAAGCCAGCGCAAAGCTACACTGCAGCAGTAATGCCTCATACTCCGACAAGCATATATCCGCGGCGGCCATGCATAAATGCTGCAGCAACGCAAAGGAAACAGGTCTGCACGAATCCTTGACAACTGGCTCCTTTCCCCAACCCCGCAACAGCAACTGGACCTGAAAGTCTTTTGTAACGTCATGCAAGCCCTACAGTTTTAGAACAAAAGACACCCCGGCCAGCGACCGACAATCCGTCAGCATGCAGCCTGGCTAAGTATTGCAACGTAGTAGCCTTAGCCACCGTTACCGCATCCCCTTGTTCTGCTGGCAGCAAACTAAACCACTCTCCCCACGCCTTACCATGGCTACTCCAAGTACTCTCCGCCAACGAGGACTGCATCAGTGGGGTCAACTATGCACCACTAGATCCCACAGGAAAAGGGGGCAGGGGGACCCCTCCTGGTCCACCAGGGGGTGGAAATCCCTGAAACGCTGAAGCTGAAAACGAGATAATACATCGGCAACAACATTAATTTCACCCGGAACATGTTTCGCCCTAAAGACAATATTCAATTGCAAGCAGCGCAACACCAAATGCCTGAGCAGAGCCAAAACCTGCAGTGAACTTGAAGTTAGGTTATTCAAAGCCTGAACCGTACTCTCGTTGTCCGACCAAAAACGAATCCTCTTATTTCTCATCTCTGGCCCCCACAGCTCCACCGCCACCACTATCGGAAAGAGTTCCAGCAATGTTAAATTCTTAGTGAAACCTCTCTCCACCCACTGCACAGGCCAACGCTCTGAAGACCACTTCTTTTCAAAAATTGTGCCATATCCTACTGACCCTGCCGCATCCATATATAGCTGCAAATCGGCATTGTCAATCTCCTGTTCCAGAAAGGCTGACACACTGCTATAATCAGTCAAAAAGGACCGCCACACTTTCAGGTCTGCCTTCAAGACCGAAGTCAAACGAATGTGATGGTACGGCTTGACGGTGCCGGCAGTAGCCAGTGACAATCTCCTTGAAAAAACCCTACCCATAGGAAAAATCCTGCATACAAAAGCTAATTGCCCTAACAATGACTGCAAACGCTGCAGCGTAACTTTTTCCGACAACAAACACAAATCAATGTCTCCACGCAAGCGTTCCAACTTTTCGGCTGGGAGGCCAAGGGTCATGGCTTCAGAATCAATAAGGATGCCCAAAAAGGTCAGCCTCGTAGTAGGGCCCTCAGTCTTCTCAGCCGACAACGGAACTCCAAAATAATCAGCCATACAGCGAAAAACATTCAGCAGCCTCAAACAATCCGCAGAACCGTTCTTGCCTATGAATAAAAAATCATCCAAATAATGAATAATCCAATTGGAACCTTACTCCAAACGGACTACCCATTCCAGAAAACTACTGAACATTTCGAAATAACTACAAGAAATGGAACAACCCATAGGAAGGCACATGTCCACAAAGAAAGACTCATTAATTCTGCAACCCAGCAAGTGAAAAGAGGACGGATGCACCGGAAGGAGGCGGAAGGCAGATTCAATATCCGACTTGGCCATAAGGGCCCCAGGGCCAGCTTCATTAACCAAAAGCACGGCCTTGTCGAAAGAAGTGTAAGACACAGCCACCTCCTCCCGAGGAATACCATCGTTCACTGATTCGCCCGCCGGATATGACAAATGATGGATCAAACGGAATTTTCCAGACTCTTTCTTTGGGACTAGACCCAACGGTGACACCCGCAAATTGCCAAATGGCGGAACAGAAAAGGGGCCCGCCATTCTGCCCAACTCCACTTCCTTCAACAATTTTTCAACCACCAGTAACTCATTATCCCTAACTGATTTAAGATTCCCGGACAACATCAGACCGTCCTGTGGCACAAAAGGGATCACAAAACCAACAGCGAAACCCTGACACAACATTTTTGCCTCCCGCTTCAGATGGTAGCTGTCTAGCCACAGCAGCATCCTTTGCACCCGTACTGGTGTCCTCCCCCCTGCCTGAAGCAGCGGATTTAGATGGGGGGCTGTTCCTCTTAAAGCAGCGGAGGGCAGAGTGCGCCCCGCCGCATATGGAACACTCGTGTTTAAATCTGCAGGAGGCAAAAAAAACGGCAGTGTCCCTCATTGAAAAGCCAACAGGATCCCGGTCGTTTGGCAGCCGCCCCAGGCTTTCGTCTGAAAGGGGACCTGCGGCTTCTGTGACATCATGAATTGAATCCATACGTCGATCGCCTTTGACGCCCAGCCCACCTCCGGGCTGTCCGCCAAACGGCGTCTAAACTCCTCATCATACCTCCACCATCCCGCACCACCATGTAACTTGTGCGCTGTATAAATGGTATCCATGTACACAAACAAATCCCGAGCACACTCAGGCCTTCGCTGAACCACAATACTTGCCATAATTGTGAATGCCTGAAGCCAATTTCCAAAGGTCCTAGCGACCTTCAGTTTTCTATCATCACTTTTTTTCGAACCGTCTTTCCTTATCGGCAGTCAACTGCTCAGGGGACAACAACGACCAAATATCAATATATTCGAAATTCACAATTTTTTCCCTGAGGTCGGCTGCCACGCGCAGCCCCAGAGGAGCAACGCCACAAAAATGAGAATCTCTAAACAACATTCCAGCCGACCCCGGAGCCTGCCCAGGCGGCAACTGCGTCGCCCCTGGGGGCGCCCCAGCCTCCATCTTGGCTAATACTGCCTTAAGGGCGCCTACCACATCATCCCCTGCAACATGCGATTTTTTTCCAAGCATTTTTACACAACAACTCACCCGCTGGGGGAACGACCTGGGTCATCGCTAGTGAAGGAGGAGGCGCCATGGGTGCACTAGGCAGCACAGCGGTTGGAACCGTCAGCGGCACCCTGGCATCATCCACCCCGTGAGGGGGGGAACTGTCCTGCCGTCTCCTCGACCGCCTCCCACTTGAGCGGGTATGCCCACCACTGGATGAGGACGAAGAGCGCCTGGACCACGTCCGGCCCCAACTGGATCTCCCAGAACGTCTGCTGTCTCTGCCACGAGACCTTGACCGCCGGCGGCTCGCATAAGAGGTGCGGGAGAAAGAGCGGGCTGAACGGGAGCGTTGGCTACACCGTCCCTCGGCCCCGAGCAGCACCCATGAAGCGGCAATGCCGCGCAACTACAGGCAACACTCGAGCGACTGGAGTCCCTCTCATACCGGCCCCGCGAACATTAAAATCCTCGCTATCGGGACCCGAATGATGGGGTGGGGGGGGTGAACGTGTGTGCGGGGGGCTGTATGGTGCTTGGTGCAATCGCCAGCAGCTGCGCCGACGCATTAAACTCTGGAGCTTGGGAATCTGCCTGTATGTTTTCACTACTGGCCCCCGTCCCAAACCACCTGGCCAACCGGCCAGGCTGCTTGGGTGGTGGGCCTGACCTGGCTGCCCCAGCAATCGGCGCAGGCAAGCTGCCAGGGGGAGGAGGCACAGGAGCAGCCCTGTCCTGGGCCTCCTCCACGCGCGGGGGCCTAACGACTGCGTGCCGGCCGCACAGTCGACTGCTGCGGCCGGCACGCGACTCCTGGGCTTGGCAGAGCGCCGAGCACGCTCTGCCGGCATCGGAGCCAAGGTCGGGTTCCAAGACGGAGCCCTCGTCCGGCTCTGTGTTTTCATTGGAGAGGGGCTGAGCCTGCACGGTGCGCGACCGCGCCGTGCAGGCCGGGCAGTGGGGGGCGGTGACAGAGGAGCAGCCGCTGACAGAGGAGAGGGATCCGGCTGCGACAGTAACGGAGCCAACCAGCCGGAGCCCTCCCTCCTCAGCTTTTCCTCCACAAAAGCCATCAGCGCAGGGTCTGCAATACTTGCAGTCCTGCAGGGGGTGTTCTCCTGAAACTCTTGAGCGCGGAGCAAGTCCAAAAGAGGCTGGACTAGCTCGGGGCTAAATAGCCCAGGGCTAGCGCCATCAAGTGGCCAGGCGCTCTTCCTGGCCACTTGATTGGCTGATGTAAAACCAGAGCAGAGGGCAGGGACCAAAGGGGGAGGAATTTAATTAGAAATAAAACAAAGGGGGGGGGGGGAGAGAACACTGCCAGTCCTGCCGCCCCCAGGCTTAAACAGCCTGCGGGCTAGGAAGTCCCTTGATTGAGGATAAACGATCCATGGGAAACGCAGAGGTCTGGGATGCCACATGTTAATGCGGCCCCTACTTAATGACCCCCTATATATTAAAGGACGTTGAACCACACCAAGAGTCCGGTGGACAATATTAATATGTGCTGTAAAAACACAAACACGGGTTATAATGATAGCAAATGGCATAAAAGTACATAACAAATTATTGGCGATATGATGAGGGGGGGAAACACACAAATGTCGTCCCGATGGCTGGAGTTCCTCTGTAAATAGACACAAATAAAAAATGTATTACTATAAAAATAAATTACACCAATTGTAATATTTTGCATACATAACTGTAACAACCGAGGGCTACTGGACAGGATGGGTTAAACTTCATCCAAAACCATTTTTACAATGTGTTTGTAATCCACATTTAAACCATCCGGTTTTAGTGTCTTTCATGTAAATATCCATTGCATTTCTCGTTTTTTTTAAAAGTCGTTCTCTGTCTCCCCCACGTCTAAGTACTGGAATATGATCTATGAGGCGGAACTGTAAGTGCTTCTCTGTATGTCCCGCCTCCACAAAGTGTTTGGGGACAGGTAAATCTCTGCGCCCTGACCGGATGCTATAACGGTGCTGATTAAGTCGAGTTTTAAATTCTAATGTGGTTTCACCCACGTAAGCCAATCCACAAGGGCAGTATAGAACATAGATGACACTGTTACATGTAAGATAGTGTTTTATATTGTATTGTGTACCATTATGTAGGAAACTTGCGCCCTTATACATTGACCCACAATTAATACAATTACAGCATGGATAACAACCTTTTCTTACACTTCCAAACAGATTAAGTTGTTTCTTTGTTTTAAAGGAGCCTACATCAGGTTTAACTAACCTGTCTCTGATGTTCTGTGATCTCCGGTAGGAGAATAAGGGTGGGTTGTCAAATTGTGGGACTGTGGCATTGCTCCCTGTCAGTTTCGGCCAGTGTTTACGAATAATTTTAGCTACGGTGTTGCTTTAGTCATTATATGTACTGATGAAAGGGATTCGTTTCAAGTCGATTGAACTTTCCTTTGTTTTGAGTAGATCTGCCCTAGTTCTTTGTGTAATAATTGTATCCGGGTATCCCCGTCTCTTGAACTTTCTTGCCATATTATGTAAGTTTTGAGTTGATTTCATTGGGTCACTCGTAATCCTTTTTACCCGGAGCATTTGGCTATATGGGAGGGATTTGAGTGTAGTACGTGGATGATTACTCTCATATCTGACTAGCGTGTTTCTGTCTGTGGGCTTAATATATACATCTGTTTCACACCCTCCTCCATTCCTAGTTACCAGAACGTCTAGGAACTGCAGACTTTGTTTGGAGTAAACTACTGTGAACTTAATAGTTTCGTCTATTGTGTTCAGAAAAGAGTGGAATGACTCCAGGTCACTATGTGTACCTGTCCACAAGAGGAAGACATCATCTACGTACCTCCACCACTCCAAGCAATGCTCAAAGAGTGGGGAGGCATAGATGACGTCATATGTAGGCGCCCATCGCCACTCCCATTTTTTGTAGGTAAAACTTATCACCAAACAGGAAATAGTTGTTCCTTAGAACGAAATCTAGCAATGTCACAACAAATTCTTGAGTTCTTGGTGTGAGCTTTATGGTAGCTAATTTCTTTCTCACTGCTTCAAGTCCCATTTCATGTCCAATAGACGTATATAATGATACTACATCAAATGAAACTAATAGTATGTTGTCATATTCAGAGATGTGTGTTTAATTTGTTGATAAAATCAGCCGTATCTCTCACATATGATTTGCAATTAACTCCCTCAAAATTCTGTCCAAGAAGATGGTTATTGACCCTGTACCCGAAACTATCGGTCTGCCGGGTGGTGAAGTAAGGCACTTATGAATTTTGGGTAATATATAAATTACGGGAGTAGTGGGATGTTCGACTGTCAGGTATTTGTACATGTCATCATCAATAATGGCGTTCTGTAACGCATCATCCAGTATGTCCTTAATTTTTCTCTTTAAAGAGAACCTACCACCACGAATCTACCTATAAAGGTAGATCGGGTGGTAGGTGGATGTAAGGGACGTGAGGATAGATCTTTTTAGAGCTAATCCTCACGTCCCCGCTAACTTTTGGTACACTTTATTCCCCTAATATGTAAATTTCATTATGCGGCTACTGGGGCGTGGAGTAGCCGGCACGAGGCTACACAGCGCAGCTACTCCACGCCCCAGTAGCCACATTACTACTCCTACCCTTTTGTGTACGACAAGCCGGCTACTGCGCATGCTCGGAGTAGCTGAGCTGGGACTGCTCAGCCGTCGGCCTGCGTTCTGCGCATGCGCTGAACGCCATCATGACAGACGAGGGCGCGCAGCTACGAGGAGCTGCGCGCCGCACGCAACAGGGTAGGAGGAGTAATGTGGCTACTGGGGCGTTGAGTAGCCGCGCTGTGTAGCCTCGTACCCGGCTACTCCACGCCCCAGTAGCCGCATAACGAAATATTACATATTAGGGGAATAAAGTGTACCAAAAGTTAGCGGGGACGTGAGGATTAGCTCTAAAAAGAGCTATCCTCACGTCCCTTACATCCACCTACCACCCGATCTACCTTTATAGGTAGATTCGTGGTGGTAGGTTCCCTTTAATACAAATTTTGGATCCGATGTGATCCTTTGGTATGTAGCACTATCGGTAAGTTGTCTCCTGATCTCAGTCAAGTATGAGCTGGTATCCATGACGACGACCGCCCCGCCTTTTGTCGGCAGGTTTGATGGTCAGGTCGTCGTCATGGGCCAGCTCATCAAGTGCAGAGATCTCAGCTGAAGTTAAATGAGCATGTCTCAATGGAGTATTCATAGAACTCATACGTAATGCTGTTATATCATTTTTGACAGACATCATAAATGCGGCAATGTGAGGAGTATCGGTTTCAGGGAAAAATGTACTTCTATTAAATAACCCAAACCGTTTTAAGCTTAATTCCGATCGTATAACATTTGGTCTAGTTACTTGGTTATGAAAATAATATTTTAGTTTTATGGATCTAAAAAACTGATTTAAGTCCATTTCTAATTGGAACCGATCTGGTTGGGTACAGATACAGTATGAGAGTCCCTTGGACAAAACAGACGCATGTTCATCAGTTAAAGTCTTTGAGGAAGAGGAAGCCATTTTCGGTACCGCTCCATTTGTTCTGTTCTGGACTGGTCTTCCTGGTTCGGTGGTGTCTCCTCCCTCCTCGTCGGGTCCTGGATCTCCTGTATGTGTATTCGGTGTTGCTCCTAAAAAAGAGGTTGCGTCTTCTCCTTCTTTTGATGTAGACTTGGTCCTAGGTGCAGATTGTTTATAGGTAGATTTATTACGGTATCTGGATGAATCCTTCTGATTGGATTGTGGTCGAACTCCCTGCCAGTGGTATATATGGCCAGTCTTATAGTCCTCAGTGTCCCTGATCCATTTACTTCTTTTAATGGCTTCTTGTTCCACTTTTGCCGATTTCCCAGAGGTCTGTATTAGTGTCGCAAGTTTTGTGAAATCCTCTGTAGTTAATGCCCCTTGTAGTTGGCTTTCGGTATCTTGTATTTTTGTTTTTAAGACAGTAATCTCTTTTTTAATAAACTCGATGTTGAGTAGCATAAGGTCCGTGGCGTACTTATTTGAGATTTGAGCGAATTTAGTACAGAAGTCCGTATCATGTAGAAAAAAGGTGGGAGTGACCCTGGAGCGCATGCCCCTTGGAATTATGTGGGCTTTATAATATTCGACCCAACGTAATCAAGTGTAACTGCAATGTCATTAACCTCTTAGAGTCATTGATATATTTGCGTTTCAGTTCAGGTGTAGCCGGGGTCGTTAGGAATGCAGCATCGCCCTCCAGATCCTGTAGTATCCTCTCGCTGTCCTCAGGTGTGTATGGAAACATATGGAAACGGTCCACTGGTATAGTAGTATCCATCTTGGACAAGTTGATAGCAGTAGTAAAATAAGTAAAATGCGGTGCAAGCCAAGGTGCCCAAAAGTTACGAAATATAAAGTCCAGGCAGCACACTGCAACAAAATGGCGTTTGGGTGCAGGCTATTAGGACTGGGTCAAAGGTCCTCCATATACACAAGCTAGAGAATAAGCAGCACTCCAGTCATCAGATGCAGTGAAAAAAAGTGGTTCTTCTTTATTCCATATAAAGTGATAGCAACGTTTCGGCTCCAAGGAGCCTTTTTCAAGCCAAACAATTAGTGCATGAGGCGGATATATATACAAAGTGTTAGCCATCATGTGACTGTTCAAATCCCGCCCCCCCACCATCATGTGCATAACATTAATGTGATATACATAACAAAAGCAGAGTAAAACGTATATTTAGTGTTAGTTATACATAGTGGTACAATGTGGTCCTTGGAGCCGAAACGTTGCTAACACTTTATATGGAATAAAGAAGAACCACTTTTTTCACCGCATCTGATGACTGGAGTGCTGCTTATTCTCAAGCTTGTATCTATCTATCTATCTATCTATCTATCTATCTATCTATCTATCTATCTCCTATCTATCTATCTATCTATCTCATATCTATCTATCTATCTCATATCTATCTATCTATCTATCTATCTCCTATATATCTATCTCATATCTATCTATCTATCTATCTATCTATCTCATATCTATCTATCCATCCATCTATGTATATAAGTAAATAGAAAAAAGCAGCACTCCAGACGTCCAAGTCAAGTGAAAAAAGTGGTCTTTTTATTCCATGTCAGGTAGCGACGTTTCGGCTCGTGTTTGAGCCTTTCTCAAGCCAAACATTTGGTGCACGGGGTGGGTATATATACACATTTCAATGGTCACATGACCTACAGTAGGCCCACCCATACATTCCAATATACAAAGTCAGTGTAAAAAATACAATATTACAAGTACAATTTTTATGTGCAGCTTATATAAAGCATGACAGGATAAATATGTGATTTCATACATGTGATTTTGAGTAATATACAATAAGATGCATTATATGTGATCACCATATAAGTATATAAAGTGCAAAACAGTGCTTAAAATCCACTGCATGAGTGGAAGGACATACCGCCGCGTGCTCAGAGGTCTCCGATCCATACTCCGTTTGTTGCTGTGTGTGCATTGCAACCAGCGTTTAACTGGCACGCATATTGGAACGCAAGCCGGGAACAGTCCGACCGCGCATGCGCCAAGGTGTGAAACCGGAAGTTGATGTCCGTTGCCATGGAGTCCAATTTATACGGTAAGTTGCGAACTTTCATCGCTAGTAATAATCTCAATATATGAGTCAGAGAAAGCTAGTGGGTACACTAGTCATGCTGAGCTATGTGTTAAGTAATGTCACCAGTTTGTGGGGGAATAATATAACACGATCTGGGGGTCTGGGGAATTAAATCCATTATCAATCCCCAACTTTATGACCTCCTATATAGTAAGTATTTTCTCCCATTGGTAGACATAACTATAGTCCGCAGACAGAAATATGTGTAACCAATACGGACAGATTATTTGAGACCACGGCAGAATATGAATATAAAGAGCACACTACGCAATTCTGAAGAGTAAACAGAGAACCGTAGAGACACACGGGGGTCATCCTCAATGGCTTCGAAGTATAAGGACATATTCGATCTGAAAAATATATAGGTATGAAGTTAGTATAATAATATGCACCAAAATAATTCACACATAAGGGAGTTGACAAAGAAAGAAAAAGACAGCAATACCCTAGTGCATATGCAACAATTCATTCTGTATATTATATGTTATGCAACCAATCATATTATATGTTGAGTTTGTATTCCACATTGAGCCCATTGGGTTTCAGGGCATTGAGCGTAAAGATCCAATAGAGTTCCCGTTTTTTTAAAATTCGCTCCCTATCACCGCCACGTTTTAGTGTAGGTATGTGATCTATAAGTCGGAAGCGTAGTTGTTTCTCAGTATGGCCAGCTTCGGAAAAATGTTTTGAAACCGGTAAATCTTTTCTTCCAGATCTAATAGTGTACCGGTGTTGGTTCAAACGAACCTTAAATTCCAACGTAGTTTCACCTACATAAATATATCCACATGGGCAGTATAGAATGTACACTACATATGTACTATTGCACGTCAAAAAGTATTTGATGTTATATTCTACCCCATTATGTGTAAAATTAGACCCTTTATGCATCAGACCACAATTTATGCAATTACAACAGGGGTAACACCCCTTCCTACTGTGTCCAAATAATCCAGGTTGTCTACTCATTTTGAAAGTACCCACATCTCAGTGGATTAGTCTGTCCCTAATGCTTTGTGCCCTCCGATAAGAAAAAAGAGGTGGATTGTCATATTGCTACCAGATAATTTCGACCAGTGCTTGCGGACTATTCTTGCTATTTTGTCGCTTTGGTCATTAAATGTAGTGATGAAGGGAATTCTCTTCATCTCACGCGATCTAATTTTATTCCTAAGGAGGTCTTCTCTTGTTACCCTTTCAGATTTTTGTAAATTATGTGAAATGATCGCATTTGGATAGCCCCGCATTCTAAATTTTCTAGCCATATTATGTAAGTTCCTGGTAGTTTGTTGTGGGTTACTAGTTATCCTCTTGACTCTTAACATTTGGCTATATGGCAGTGATTTAATTGTGTTGCGGGGGTGATTGGACTCATACCTGACTAGGGTGTTTCTATCAGTGGGTTTTGTATAGATATCTGTATCAAAATGATCCCCCTGTCTTGTTACAAGCACATCCAGAAATTGTAAACTGTTCTCCGATGAAACAACCGTGAATTTGATAGTCTCATCTATGGTGTTGAGAAATGCGTGAAATGATTCTAATTCCGAATGTGTTCCGGTCCATAGTAGGAAGATGTCGTCTATAAACCTCCACCACTCCAAGCAATGTGCAAAGAGTGGGGAGGTATAGACGGCATCTTCCTCGAGCGCTCTCATTACAATGTTGGCGTATGTCGGCGCCATATTTGCGCCCATTGCTACTCCTGCTTGTTGAAGGAAAAACTGGTCTCCAAATAAAAAATAATTGTTGCGCAAAACAAAGTCAAGCAATGTCATAATAAACTCCTGTGCCGTCGATGTCATATTTGTAGTGATGAGTAGTTGGCGTACCTTCCCCAGGCCCATATTATGACCTATGGAAGTGTACAGTGACACTACATCGAATGAAACAAGTAAGATTTGATCTTGTGCCGATATATGTATTTCCCTCAATTTATTGATGAAGTCCGCACTGTCCCTTATATATGACCTGCCATTGATCGCTAAGTCTCTTAACACTCTGTCTAAAAATGTAGCCATATTAGAAAAGATTGACCCCGTTCCGGAAACTATAGGTCTCCCGGGAGGGGCTACCAAGCTTTTATGAATTTTAGGCAATACGTATATCACCGGATGTTCCACAATTAGATATTTGTATAAATCATCATCAATGATGTCATTCATAAGGGCAGTGTCTAGCATAGTTTTAATCTGTTTTTGTAGTTTGAATTTCGGGTCATGTGAGATTCTCTGATAGATTTGAGTATCCGCTAACTGCCTTCTCATTTCTGTCAAATATGAGCTGGTGTCCATGACGACGACCGCACCCCCCTTATCCGCGGGTTTGATGGTTAGGTCATGGGCCAGCTCATCTAGGGCAGCTATCTCAGTGGAGGTTAAATTTGCACGTTGTAACCGGGTGTCAGGATTATTCTGACGCAATGCATTAATCTCGTTTTTAACAGATGTAACAAATGCATTTACATGTGGGAGGTCAATCTCAGGAGTGAATTTACTTCTATTAAACAAACCAAAGCGCTTCAGACCTAATTCAGATCTATTGTTTGGTGGTCGTGTTACACAGTTAGAGAAATAACATTTTAACATGATAGATCTAAAAAATTGATGTAAGTCAAGTTCAAGTTGAAACCAATCTGTACGGGCACATAAACAATATGACAATCCTTTAGCTAAGACAGAAATTTGTGCATCAGTTAATATTTTTGAGGAAATATTTACCACTAAGTCTGTTGATTTTTCCTCCTCAATGCCATCTTCGGAACTGCTCCATTGGCTTTGGTTTGACTGGTTCTTCCTGGTGCGATGGTGTTTACGCCCTCCTCGTCTGGTTTTGGATTTAACTCGTTGAAGTCCTGTGTTGTCTCTAAAAAAGAACCATTCGCTGTATCATTCATCATCGGTGTAGCTCTGGATGTTGGTCGTTTGCTCATCTGTCTGTTGCGTTGTTTCATTCCATCTCTCTGGTTGGATTGTACTCGGGTCCCCTGCCAGTGATAAATTTGTCCGGTTTTGTAATCGTCAGTGTCTCTCATCCATTTGCTTCTTTTCGTAGCCTCCTGTTCTGTTTTGTTTGTAGTTGTGGAAACTTGTATCATATTCATGAATTTGGCAAAATCTTCATCATTCAGTGCAGCCTTTAATTGTGTTTCAATGTCTGTCAACCTGGTTTTAAGAATATCAATTTCTTTTCTGATGAATTCAATATTAAGTAACATAAGGTCCATTGCATATTTATTGGAGATCTGTGCAAATTTGGTGCAAAAATCATTGTCATGTAGAAAAAACGTAGGAGTAATCCGGGATCGCATGCCTCTGGGTATCATGTGGGCTCTGTAGTATTCGGTTAACGTAATAAGGTGCAGTTGTAAGGTAACCAACCTTTTGGATTCGTTGCCATATTTGCGCTTGAGTTCCGGTGTAGCCCAAAAAAAGTTGCATCGCCCTCGAGGTCCTGTAAGATTCTTTCGCTTCTTACATCCATCTATGTATCTATCTATCTCATATCTATCTCATATCTATCTATCTATCTCCTATCTATCTATCTATCTCCTATCTATCTATCTATCTCCTATCTATCTATCTATCTATCTCATATCTATCTATCTATCTATCTTTCTCACAGCTATCTATCTTATCCTAACATATCTTCTAAAATACAATCCATCTTTCATACCATCTATCTGTCTATATCCACTGCATATTACTTAGTCACAGCTTCCTTCCTGTTGGGAGCACAAGAACAGTTACTGGATTGTATTTTGGCCACTATTCTCACTGAGTTTGGTAGATATACAGGTCCTTTTGTCATATATATATATATATATATATATATATATAGTCAAAAAATTTCCCTATACCAAAAATACATACAGAATTATCTCTTCAGGTACAGACAGGCAGTAATGCAATTCAGTAACTGTTTTAGTGCTCTTGTAGGGCATCAGGGAATGTGCAAAAACAGTATCCAGTGCTATATATGTGCGCCAGATAATACTGACTGGTAGCAGAGCACTTGCTGGATTCTTGCTGGGAGCTGTGACTGGGGTGTGTTTTGGGTAGTTTTCTGACTAGATTTGAAAACCCAGCAACACCCATATGTGTACATACATATCTCTATATACTGTATATATCACATCAGGCACTTTTTCCAGTCACATTTCTGACTGGATTGGTTCTATGTATAGTGACCTGGACAATGGTGCTGGTGAGAAATTAGTTTATGTGTCATTTGTTTTATTATTTTATGTGGACAAGGCTCCTGGCAGCACAGGAGTCCGCTCGCCTAGATGGTTTGTAGGGATTAGACAGGAGCAGGACTTGTGCTGGCAGAATCTGTGGTGAATCTCTGACAGGATTATTTCAGTGCTTGCTGTGTGGCTGGGGACAGGAAGAGGCGGCAGCAGTGGAGAGAGGGGGCGTGGCTAATATGCAAATTATCACTCCGTCTTCAACACTGAGACTACGGAGAGAGCATAGCAATAGCCATCTGAGGGACTGCTGAGAGAGGCTGATAACAGAGAGAAAACTGCCGTATACAGGTGCAAAGGTAAAAAGATTTTTCTAAATGACGGTTTTTTCTTTAAAGGCCACCTACCACCAAGATTCTACCTATAAAGGTAGAACGGGTGGTAGGTGGATGAATGGGACGTGAGGATAGCCCTTTTTTGGCTATTCTTTTGTAAACTTTAATGCTTGTATATGCTAATTTTTTAAAGCGACTACTGGGGCGCGCAGCTATGAGGCCCACGGGTGCACGGCCATAGCTCCGAGACCGGCGCTACTGCGCATGCGTAGCTGCGCGTCGAAGATTACATCGAAGGCGGAGGAACGAGGCGTGGAGTAGCCGCGACTAGCAGCATCATGTCCGGCTACTCCACCCCCAGTAGCCGCTTAATAAAATTAGCATATACAGGCATTAAAGTTTACAAAAGGATAGCCGGGACGTGAGGATTAGCCCAAAAAAGGGCTATCCTCACGTCCCATTCATTCACTTACCACCTGTTCTACCATTATTATTTACAGTATTACATTTCGTAGCACATGTGCACATATTGCGCCCACTCCCGTGGCAAGGGAAAAAGCCCTTTTTGTGAGAGCCAATTTTTTTTTAGGTTTTTGATCTTTGTAGAAAATAGGGGACACTATGCTTCCAATGGTTCTCCCACCATTAGCCAGTATTTTCTTACAATATTACACACTTTGCCCACACTTTTTAACCTCTTCAATGTGCCATCTTTTATAAATCATTATATACTATCACTACATCATAACAGGTTAATGACATGTAAGGATATGTTCACACATCCTAGTAATATGTGTAATCTTTTATCAACTGAACTTGTGTGACTCCATTCTCTGGCTGCTCGGCACAGCATCGGCTTGGCCACTAGATGGTGCTGTAATATTACCCATCATATTATGCCGTGTCAGCTAGAATGCACGAACTGCGTGTTACCATTTCTATGTTGGGAAATGTTCATCTTGTAATGTGTCAAGAGATTGTGGCCTCCTCAAACTTCTAAAGTTTTTTTTAATGATGTGACATTTAGTGCATAAAAACAGTGATATAACGGTGGATTTCTACACCGACATCCGCAGGAATAAGTAATATGTCACTCGTATGTTGCTACAGATGAAAGATCTACAGTGACAGGACAATTCTGCAGACAATGTTTACCGCAATGTGTGTATTGGATTATCATATATCCCACAAACTATATGTCCAGGGTCGGCTCCAGGTTTCAGTAGGCCCCTGGGTGGAAGAGCCTCAGAGGGCCTCTTTGCAGTGAACTCTTGTGGCGGCATAAAAATTTAAAAAACTAAAACAGTCTCCTGTTCCCGAAAATATTCCCTAGTTTATCATCCCAAACAGCCCCCTCATGGTTACCGTATATACTCATGTATAAGCCGAGTTTTTCAGCACAAAAAATGTGGTAAAATAAAAAATCTTAATACTCACCCTCCAGTGTCCGGATCGTTGGCACGGGTCCCGATCTTCGGCGCAGTTCCCGACAGCCCCGTGCACGCCCCATTCACCTGACGCCATGCCCCTCTACGCCCGCTTCACACCAAACTGGAATGGAGGTTGTGTATTCACAATTTTTATTTCACTGCGCAAGAATTTGCAATTATTTAACTGCTTCTACGCCAGTGGTAATTCTCCTTGTGTCAGTAGAAACCATCAGAGATGTAGACATACCATATGTGGACAGGTGATGGGATTTCCCCAACAACGTGGTTCCTACTCTGCACACATCCAAGATTCTCTTGCAGGATTCAACACAGTACCCGAACTTGTGCTAGTCCTACTCCTACTACTTCAGGGTAGGGGTTCTGTCCGGGCCCCTGATGGCAAGTAATATGGCTTCCACTCCCACAGCTGTTGTTACCTAGTTTCCCAGCATTAAGAATCCCTGTTCCTGTATTGTTGCTACATAATTTGACAGATAACATAACCGATTTGCCATTAAGGATCAGCGAGATTGACACCCAGTTTTCCAAGAAAAAGATAAAATGAGGTCGAATGGAATTAGAAAAATGTGGGGGGGGGTTTTCTTCAGAAAACAGCGCCGCATCTGTCTGGGGGTTTTGTCCAATATTGCTACTCAGCTCCATTAAAGTGGACCTGGATGTGACTACTATAAGTCACTAGGACCTGTATGTTACTACTATTGGTCATCAGGACTTGGTTTTGATTATTATTGGTGATCAGGACCTGGGTGTAACTACTATTGGTCGCCAGGACCTGAAAACTATTGGTCACTAGGACTTGGTCATGACTATCATTGGTGGCCAGGACTTGGATGTGACTAATGATAGTCCCTAGGACCTCGATGTTACTCCTATTGGTCACCTGGACTTTATTGTCACTATTATTGGCGACCAGGACCTTGTTGTGACTACTATTGGTCACCCGGATTTGGCTGTGATAATTGTTGGTCACCAGGACCTGGTTGTGACTATTATGGGTCGCCGGGACCTGATTGAGAATACTGTTGGTCACTAGAACCTGATTATGCCTATAATTAGTGACAAGGACCTGGTTGTGTTTATTGTTGATCACCAGGACCTGGATGTGACTACTTTTGGTTGCCAGGACCTGATGGAGAATACTATTAGTCACTAGGACTTGGTTATGACTATCATTGGTGACAAGAACCTGGTTGTGATTATTGTTGGTCTCTAGGATCTGGTTGTGACTACTATTGGTTGCCAGGACCTGGTTGTGACTACTATTGGTTGCCAGGACCTGGTTGTGACTACTATTGGTTGCCAGGATCTGGTTGTGACTACTATTGGTTGCCAGGACCTGGTTGTGACTACTATTGGTTGCCAGGACCTGATTGAGAATACTATTAGTCACTAGGACTTGGTTATGACTATCATTGGTGATAAGAACCTGATTGTGATTATTGTTGGTCACCAGGACTTGGTTGTGACTATTTCTTTACCCACTATAATTGTACACCTAAGGCCTCACAATGTTGCGGTATTTATATTATAACTGCACTGTGAAAACAAAACCTTAAAGGGGTTTTCCAGTTTATTACAACTATTTCCTATGTGTATTGTAAATGATTGTGCTGTGCTCCGTTGACTTCATCACAAGGATTGCAGAAGGATTCTGATCACTGATGGATCCCGGGGGTCGGACCCCCTACAATCAGAGACCCGGGGGATTGGGGGATAAAGCTTGTAGATAGGAAAACCCTTATAATCTGCCCAGATTTTTTTCTGCTTATGTTCATGTTTTAATCATTACAAACTATAAACTAAAGCAAAATGTAATGTATAAAACAGAACATTACTAATAATATGTGGAGTCAATGATGAGTGTTATTCCAAGCCACTGTTAGCAGGAGACCTAAATGCTATCAGGTGTCTAAGTCAGGGAATACTTGCAGTGCAATAATTAGGACCACCCGGCGTATGTCTGTAATCATGGCCATTATGGCAAGTAGTCAAGACATCACTTTAGGACATGATTAATGGCCCCGTCCCAGTAAGTAGGTTATTTGTGCAGGTAGCTGGAGCATAGCCTGATCACTTTGTTGGGCCGGAGATGAGTCAGCTTCATCACCATAATGCTTCGTTTCACAGCTTCCTAATATACACGTGATGTAGTGGGAAATGTTCTGCTCTCGTTAATTATGGACAATGTATTTAATGATCCACTTCATTGACCCTTCTAGTTGTATGTGATAGAAGCTTATAGGTAGATCCACCTGGTGTCCAAATCCCAACCGATACACAACAAAACTGCAGCTCCTCCTTGTTGTCAGAATGGATCTTGCACCTGTAAAATAGCTCCTATGCAGAACTGTAGGTCTCCATGGAAACAGACTACCAACAGGCTCTTTGTAGTCAGATCCTGCTGTTATACGCCTTTCTGTCTGCCCTCTACCGCCTAACATTTTGTATCTATGGCTCCTATGTAGAACTGTAGGTCTCGATGGCTACAGACAGAGGTGCACCAGCCATCGGGGGCATGAATATCTGCTGCAGAGAAGGACCTGACACTTATAAATAGTGTTGTTGCAGGATCAGGACCTACTTAAGGACACCCGACTTACGGACGTTCCCTAGTTACAGACGGAGCTCTCTGCCCAATGTGACCTCTGGTGACGTCTCTGGATGCTTTATTTTTATAAGGTGTCTGTGATGACATTTAATTGATCCTTGTCCTTGATCCTTGTTCCCTGTTCCCATTACATAAAAAAAAAATGAAAAATCCAAATGTCACTAAGACAAAAATAAAATTGCCTGAAGCTACAATTATAAACTAAAGAACAAACACTAAAATATCTAATAAACTATATGTTGCATCTTAGTTCCACATGGTTGTCAAGATCTCAGTCTGCTGTCAGTGTATAGATGTGTCTAGTGTCGTAGCTCAGTTCCATGTCAGATAGGCATAGATAAACCATAGAACCATAAACCAAGTTCTAGTTCACACCCAATGGACCCCATTGACTTCATTTGGTTGCCAGTTTGGTGTCCATTTCACTAGCATTTAATGCAGTCTGATCCCCACTTATCATAAAAACAGGGGTCCCATCATGTGGAGCTTGCATCATAATGCTCCATTCAATGTCTAAAGGAGTGGTGAAAATTGCCAAGCTCAGCGCTCATTTATCTCTCATTGATTACATATTAATCAATAAGTCCTTGTGATCGGTGGGGGTTCAAGCAGCTGGACTGCCACTAATCAGATTGTTATTCTCTATTCTGTGGAATGAGGATGACAATACAACTTGGGATAACAACTATAAATGATACAGAAAGAGGAGAGGTAGCAGGATACGTCTTAATTCAGCTGCTGCAGCTCCTCCTCTTCAGCAGAGCTCTGAGATGTAAAGAAAAAATCATGGAGAGTCTGCACACAGTACTAAAGTAAGTGTCAGGACTGCTGAATCACTGGATGAACATTCAGGGATTATGCACAAGACAGTAAAGGCATGTAGGCAATTTATGTAAAAGTGGCCAACCCCTTTAATCTATAGATGTGCTCTTTCAGCTTCTTAAACAAACAGGGTTTTCAGTTGGAATACTATTTTTTTAAGGAAAGCTCTTCTACATGGAAGTTTCCCTGCCTCGGGAACTTCTCTCCACCTGTGTCATGTCTAAGACAAGTTTCCAAGCCCAAAACAGTCCAAGATAATCTCAGTGTGTGGCATGACTCGATCAAGAAGATAAAACACTAAACTTGCAGAAATCCTTGGACACTCATTACTTATCTGCCCTGTAGACTTATGAGTGAAATGTGGAAATATTGTGACATACACTACGTGCCCCCTGATGGAACGTGGAGAAGACAACTTCTGTGGCTGGAAAGTTACAAGATGCAGGTCAGCTCCAAGGCCAGCAATCTTTCCGCAGCAGATCCACAGTGGCGATCTACCATGACAGCTTGGCGTACTAGTTGGCAACTATTTCTGCAATTGATAAAACAAGAAAAAAAGTATCTTCTTCCATGATGAATATTCATTTTTACTGAAAAAAATTATAAAAAGTAGACTAAACACCATGTTTCAATGTTAGGGCCCCATATTTATGGAATCTGAAGAGTACAATCTGGTCTTAAAGGGGTATTCCAGTAACATTAAGTTATTCCTATCCCCTGGATAGGGGATAATTTACTGATCAGTTGCCCAGACTCATTTGGGGGTAAAACGGGCCCTTGTTAGGGTCCCAGAGGTGGGATAAGGGATAACTCAACTTATATAAAGTCACTCAAAACATCATGAGCACCAAATCAGTGGGACCTTGCCCAACTAGGCCACCACCCAGGTCCACTACCAAAATGGCGAAATCATTGCAACGAGGAGCATGAAAAGCAGTCTTCCATTAGTGATGACTACCATATTTTTCGGACTCTAAGGCGCACCACAAATCCTTTGATTTTCTCAGAAATAAAAGGTGCGTCTTATAGTCCAGTGCACCTTTTATATGATCCGTACTTACAGACAACAGCTGCCTAGAACTGTGCACAGGTCTGCCACCCACTGGTCATTCATCCTTATAATCAGGTGCGCCTTATAATCCGGTGCGCCTTATATATAAACCATACTTACAGACAACAACTGCCTTGAACTGTGCACAGGACTGCCACCTGCTGGTCAGTCATCCTTATAATCAGGTGCGCCTTATAGTCCGAAAAATATGGTACTAAGATTCACTGAGGGAACGGGGATATGCCAAAAATTACAGAACTTTTCTGGTGCACACATGGCCAAAGTTAAATTAGACAACCTCATACTCCGCCAGATTTATTATCCAGACATCAGCCAAAGGGGCGTGGTCAAGGAAAAATTAGGGTGTGGCCTAATCTGCAGAAACTAATATCTGGTCTAAAAGACGACTTCACAGCTCTAAACTACTACAGATACACTGTCCAGCTGAATTTATTTGGTGCAGAATACGACTGTATAGTATAAATTTGCGCTGGTCTTTACAATGTCACCCACCGCGATCAATCCGCTGCATGTGCCGGTAGGGGGTGCTGTATACCTTAGCGTACTATCACTATAGAAGATCTGGCTAGTACAGTCCTATAAGCTTTACAGATTTATACATGGACCATTAAAAGAACATTTACCAAAGAAAAATAAGAGCCATGGGAAATAAAAGTCAAAACCACAACACATTGTGTGAGCCGGAGACACGTAGAAGTCGTAGAAGAGGCTCAATAGCAACAGACATGGCACAGGAGAGGCACCCCTCCGATTCTGCCCTGAATTTCCTGGGATTATTTGGAGAGGGCTTGTAAGAATACAAACAACACAAGTTTTAATATCTGATCACAATAAATATACCTCATCACTGGGTGGGGGGCAAAATGCACGTACAGACGACCCCTAGTTACAGAAGGACCTCTGGATGCAGGTAAATTACTGAACTTTAGCCCCAGTATACAATGATCAACTGCAGAGTGATTAAAAATCTGATTGCCACAGGGTCAAAAAAATGTGTCTGCAGTTACATCTAAAATCTAACTGTTCCAATTTACATCCAAATCCGGGGAACCTGTCACCAGGAATGTCATTTCTATATGGTGACGGGTTCCAATTGCCTATTTGATGCTGATTTTAAAAAATGCCTTTGTCAGCATTCTGAATCATTTCAGTAGTTTATATATATGTTTATTTCACATTACCTGGCTCCCTGCCAGAAGTATGTTGTGAGTCCCCACGGAGGAGCCAACTGCAGCCTGTCAGTCTTCTCTCCTCCACACTCATCCAGCTCACTTCCCTTTCCACTCATCCAGCTCACTTCCCTTTCCACTCATCCAGCTCCTTTCCCTCCCCACTTCCTGTCATGTGCATTGAGCAGGTGAGGGAGGGGATGGAGTGAATTGGAGTAGAGGAAAAATACATGAGGAAACACAGGCTGCAGCTGCCCCGCCCTGGGACTCATCACACGCTGCTGGCAGGGAGCCAGGTAAGGTTAATTAAAGGGGTATTCCCATTAGGTTCTTAATGTTTGATTTGACAGATATAATTCCAACCTTTCTCTATCAGTCCTGAAGTCCTTATATTTTGGTTGTCCCTGGATACGACCATACTCTCCTTACTGTGGTCAGGCAGATTTCTCTTGCTTCGCTTGTACTGCATGGGGAGGGGCAGGAGGCAGAGAGCACTACAGACAGAGCACTTCTTATACAGCAGCAGCTCTGCAGACAAGATCCAAGGGGATGGAGGCATAGCAGCGCTGACTGTGTGTTTTATTGATTAGGCGAGGTAGCAGAGCTACTTCTCAAAGATTACAGTGTGTCAGAAACCAATGAAGTTTGGGATTGCCACTCTCTGCTCTGGATGAGACAGTGTAACAGCCTGTAAAGCTCCATTACAGAGGGGCTAGGTAGCCGCTCAGACTCATTAGCATAATTTTTAAAGTTGATTTTAGAAAGAAGGATGCCATGGATATCAAATATAAGAAGATACCACAGTCACGGTGTCCCTGGTTATCAGGATGGATTTTGAAGTTGGATTACCTTTAATATAACAAAGTTGCTGTGTTTGGAAATCCGTTTGTGGCCGGCCAAGGTGAGGTGACTATGCTTCATCCAGGGCATAGATGAAGGAAGGTTAGATCTTTCCAGGAAAGTGATGCAGAGTTGATTACAGTCAGAGACTGTTAAAGGGGTTCTCCCACAAAGGCAAGTTAGGCCCTATCCATCGGGTTGGGGCCTAACTTGCTGTTCAGTGGGGGATCAGTGCTGAGACCCCTACAGATCGCGAAAACGAGGGTCCGACCGCCCCCTCGCCTCTCCCCAGACTAATGGAGTAATCGGCCGGGCATGACCATTCTGCTGCATTAAGCTCTATGGAGCTGACGGAGATCGGCGGAACCGAGACCCCCAATGATCAGCAAGTTAGGCACGTGGATAGGGGCACGAATAAGACGGACCACAACACAGGACATGATCAGCAACGGAGGAGGTGAGTACACATAAGTTTGTTTCACAACACTTGGGTCCCTGCAAGCAGTATGTTGTGAGTCCCCAGGGAGGAGGCAACTGCAGCCTGTGTCATCTCCTCCCCACTCATCCAGCTCCCTTCCCTCCCCACTCATCCTCGCCGCTTCCAACCTTCCACTGAACAGCATGTTAGGCCCTATCACATGGATAGTGGCACGAATAAGACGGACCATGGCACAGGACATCAGCAGCGACGAAGGAGCTGAGTACACATTTATTTTTATTTTTTTTAAAAAAAAGCCCGTCCCAAATTTATTGATACTCTCGGATGACGCCTTTAACATGTAATTTTTATTATCCAAAAATTTTTTTAACCTAGAGAAAAAATATTTGAAATAAATTCATGATGTAATACTTTGCTGTGTGTTTTGTGGTTTTTAACTCTCTATTTTAAATTTTTTATTTTTTTTTAAGTAACATTTTATATTGCAAACATTTCAGTCATTCTGAAAAAATTCCGCTTTTATGACCCCTTGTGTATTTACTCTGGTAAACATTGGCTTTTGGGGCTAAAACTTTTCTCCGGGGGCTGTTGAAGTCTGTCTGGTCCTTTTTTTGCTTTGGGTCGGGAACACTTACTTATTCCCCGAGTACAGAAGTGGCGACTGTTCTGTAAGAGATATATTTATACCTCTTATGGTAATCATTTTAAACAACTGCTAAGTTATCAATAATATACTAAAGCTAACATGGTCCAAGGGCTTCACAAAATGTAAAACGAGTAAGATTTATTTGGTGCTGAAAAGAGTCTGGAAAGGAAGAAACGTGCAGGAAAAACCTCAAAATATTAGGTAGGGATCTGTAAGCCAGGAGCCCTGTCCAAGTCTATAATAAATGGCTAACACAGGTGCCCTGTTCTATTTTTCTACAGATTTACACCAGAACATAGAGCGGCTTCAAGGAATCAGACATGTTTTCTGTGAAACAACGGTCATTAGAAGCTCCGTGCTCTGAAAAAAACATCAGACATTATCCCCGAGACTGATTTATCAAGCGGGGCTGAGGGTGTCACCGACGCTGGGTGTGTGTGCGAGGCACAGGCGTTATACAAAGGCCCCGGTTGTCCGTGGGATCACGTACGTTATGGATGGCTCAATTCAGAATGTCACATGGTGGGCTTAAATGTGTGGGTAAAAAAAAAAAAAACTTTTTTTAAAAAAAAAATTGCCAAATAAAAAACAATAACATACATGAGTTTACCAGAAAGGTAACTTTTTTTTTTTTTCACTTTAAGGAAATCATTATGAATGAAGCGATTAAAGAGAAAAATTTAATAAGCAATTTTTTTAATAGTATTTTACACGTTGGATTTTTTTGTCACCGGTATTTTACTGCTTGCATATGGATATTACCAGAAGCGAATTTTGAAATTGCCCCCTCCAGTTGGATCTTCCTATTATGATTGTTTTGGCATGATTTTTTTTTTTAATTCTTTGCAGACCATGTGTTTTTTTTTATTGTATCTTTGTGACTATAATACACACAAGCACAGTATTGTTGCATATACATACACACATCTCTGCTGCATCCATTCACTTACACACACAAACAGCTTTACTATATCCTTCCTCTCTCACTCACAGCTCTGCTTCATCCATCCATTCACAGCTCTGCTTCATCCATCCATTCACACACAGATCTTCTACATCCACCCATTCACTACCACAGCTCTTCTACATCCATCCATTCACTACCACAGCTCTTCTACATCCATCCATTCACTACCACAGCTCTTCTACATACACCCATTCACTACCACAGCTCTTCTACATCCACCCATTCACTACCACAGCTCTTCTACATCCACCCATTCACTACCACAGCTCTTCTACATCCGTCCATTCACTACCACAGCTCTTCTACATCCATCCATTCACTACCATTGCTCTTTTATATTGATGTAATTACACACACAGTTTTGCTACATCCATCAATTCACGCACACATCTCTTTATATACCTAGTCCCAAGAAAACTTTGATCCCCCCCCCAACTGGCAGCATGGAAGGGTTTAACCGGTTAAGGACCGGGACCTTTCCCGTTTTTTCATTTCCATTTTTCACTCCCCACCTTCAAAAATCTATAACTTTTTTATTTTTACACGTTAAAAGCTGTGTGACGGCTTGTTTTTTGCATAACAAATTGCACCTAATAGTGATCGCATCGAATATTCCCTGCCATGTTCCCAAGCGTGAAAAACATTCCAAATGCAGTGAAAATGGTGAAAAAACGCATTTGCACCGTATTCTTGTGGGCTTAGATTTTACGGCTTTCACTTCACGCCACAAATGACATGTCTACTTTATTCTTTGGGTCAATACGATTACAGGGATACCAAATTTACATAGGTTTTATAATGTTTTCATACATTTACAAAAATTAAAACCTCATGTACAAATTTTTTTTTTTATTTTGCCGTCTTCTTGCGCTAATAACTTTTTCATACTTCATTGTACGGAGTTGTGGGTGGTGTCATCTTTTGCGACTTTTGATGATGTTTTCAATTATATTATTTTTAGGACTGTACGACCTATTGGTCACTTTTTATAGAATTAAATTTTTTTTCAAATGGCAAAAAAGTGCCACTTTTGACTTTGGAAGCGATTTTCCATTATGGGGTTAAACGCAGTGAAAAACAGTTATTATATTTTGATAGATCGGGCATTTTCGGACGCGGCGATACCTGATGTGTTTATGATTTTTACAGTTTATTTATATTTACCGTATATACTCGAGTATAAGCCGACCTGAGTATAAGCCGAGACCCCTAATTTTACCACCAAAAACTGGGAAAAACTACTGACTCGAGTATAAGCCGAGGGTGGGAAATGCATTGGTCAAACCCCCCCCAGTAGTATACAGCCTGCCAGCCACTAGTAGTATACAGCAGCCCCCAGTAGTATACAGCAGTTCCCCTGTAGTATACAGCAAGCCCCTAGTAGTATACAGCAGCCCCCATGTAGTATACAGCAAGCCCCTAGTAGTATACAGCAGCCCCATGTAGTATACAGCAAGCCCCTAGTAGTATACAGCAAGCCCCTAGTAGTATACAGCAAGCCCCTAGTAGTATACAGCAGCCCCTAGTAGTATACAGCAGCCCTAGTAGTATACAGCCTGCCCCTAGTAGTATACAGCCTGCCCCTAGTAGTATACAGCCTGCCCCTAGTAGTATACAGCCTGCCCCTAGTAGTATACAGCAGCCTCCCTGTAGTATACAGCAGCCCCCATGTAGTATACAGCCAGCCCCTAGTAGTATACAGCAGCCCCCCTGTAGTATACAGCCAGCCCCTAGTAGTATACAGCAAGCCCCTAGTAGTATACAGCCAGCCCCTAGTAGTATACAGCAGCCCCTAGTAGTATACAGCCTGCCCCTAGTAGTATACAGCCTGCCCCTAGTAGTATACAGCCTGCCCCTAGTAGTATACAGCCTGCCCCTAGTAGTATACAGCCTGCCCCTAGTAGTATACAGCCTGCCCCTAGTAGTATACAGCCTGCCCCTAGTAGTATACAGCAGCCCCCCTGTAGTATACAGCAGCCCCCAGTAGTATACAGCAGCCCCCCTGTAGTATACAGCAGCCCCCCTGTATTATACAGCAGCCCCCCTGTAGTATACAGCAGCCCCCATGTAGTATACAGCAGCCCCCATGTAGTATACAGCAAGCCCCCATGTAGTATACAGCAAGCCCCTAGTAGTATACAGCAAGCCCCTAGTAGTATACAGCAAGCCCCTAGTAGTATACAGCCTGCCCCTAGTAGTATACAGCCTGCCCCCACGGCCCTTAAAAAAATAAACTTAAATACTCACCCTCCGATGTCGGCGCGACTTACCGATGTCCCCGATGTCAGCGCGTCCCGTCTTCTTTCTTCTCCGCGGCTCCTCTTCACTCTTCCGGCGCCCATGTTTTCTTCTAGCAGGCGCATTCTATGACGCGGCCGCTGCTGACGTCATAGTATGCGCGGCCATGAAGAAAACATGGCCGCGTCGATGTTAGAAGAGAGAAGAGGAGCCGCGGAGAAGAAAGAAGATAGGACGCGCTGACATCGGGGACATCGGGGAGCCGCGCTGACATCGGAGGGTGAGTATATAAGTTTATTTTTTTAAGTGGGTAATTTTTTTGGGGTAATAGACTCGTGTATAAGCCGAGGGGACGTTTTTCAGCACATTTTTTGTGCTGAAAAACTCGGCTTATACACGAGTATATACGGTATATCAGTTCTAGGGATAGGGGGGTGATTAGAATTTTTAGGTTTTTTTATTATAATTTTTTTAACTTTTTTTTAAAATTTTTACTAATTTTCAGACTCCCTAGGGTACTTTAACCCTAGGTTGTCTGATCGATCCTACCATATACTGCCATACTATAGTATGGCAGTATATGGGGATTTTACTCCTCATACATTACAATGTGCTGATAGCACATTGTAATGAATGGGTTAACCCGAAGTAGCTTCGGGTGTTCGTGAGACCCGAGGCTACCATGGCGACGGATCGCTTCTCCCCGATGACGTCACGGGGAGCGACGATCCTGTTTGAAGCCGCCGGCAAAGCTGAGCAAGAAAACACCCGCGATCGGTGCCGGCGCGGGTGTTACCAGTAAGCCTTTGCTGCAATATGCACCAGAGACTTACCAGCTATGGAGAGGGCTCAGCCCGCGAGCCCTCTCCATGCATCGGAACGCGACCGCCGCCGTGAATACCCGGCGGGCAGTCGCGAACCGGTTAAAGACCTTACAGGAATGAAGCATGTGATCCTGTTCTTACTCTCTGTACATTATATGAATACTTTTCATATTTCTCATGTCGTGATGGGCTGGAAGAGGGAGAGTGCAGTATAAAGGCACTTATATCTCGAAAATCTTGTAAAGTGCTTTGTCAGTACTTCACCTAGTCTGCAGGGCAGGGGTCAGGAGAGTCTCCTTACCTTTGGACTATAAAACGCTTTTTAATTAGAACACATTTTAGCAAAGCCTTTTCTTGTAAAAAAAAAAAAAAGTGCATCATATGCTCCAACATATGCTTAGAATGGTGAGGAAAAACCTGATCCAACCTTTCTGGGGTTAAAGTATGAAAAAAGTTGGAGTTAGTGAAAAGACCTAAAAATTGGTGAATAATTAAAAAAAAAATCACCCCATTCCCTAGAATGGAAACAAATATTTCTAAACATGCATCGTATCACCTGTCCCAAAATGCCCCGCCTATCAAAATATGAAAAGGATTATTCCCTACTTTGAGCCCCCGTAACGGAAATGTCAAAGTGTCTGAATCGCCAATTTTTTACCATTTTCCCAACACATAAAAATTTTAATAAAAAGAGAGCAAAAGGTCCTACAGTCCCCATTGTATAAATTAAAACTTCAGCTCATCCTGCAAAAAATTACACCTTTTTTTTATCATTAAGGGTTTTAATTTTTTTATATGGCATTAAAACATTTTACAGAAAGACAAGGAAGGTGTGTACAGGCAAATAATACAGAAAATCTTTCATGAACAAATATTCACAACACAAAATATACCAAAAAGGTTAAAAACAATTTAAAAAGTACCATAGCACATGATATTTACTCATGAATTAATTTGCCTATACACACTTTTCTTGTATTTCTGTATTATTGTCTGGGGGCTATTTTATTTCTTTGATATGATGTTTAGTTGTGCAGACCCTCTTTTTGTATACAGACAGTCCCCCGGTTACGTACAGGATTGGTTCTTTAAGTTTGTTCTTAAGTTGAATTGTAGCTCCGGACAAAAATTTTTTTGCTGTAACGGGACCAAGGATTATCAATAAAGCTTCATTACAGAAGTATAGTCTGGGACTATAGTAACATCCAGAGAGGTCACCAGAGGTCACAGTGGGCAGAGAGGTCTGTCTGTAACTAGGGGTCGGCTGTAGGTCAGGTGTCCTGTAGGGGAGCAGCAGGATATTTATTTGAAATTTAAAAAAAATAGCAAATACTATATAAAATTGGTATCAACGTGATCGAACTTGCCCAAAGAAAAAAGGAAAGGAGTCATTTGGACTGCACAATAAAAGTTGTAAAGACAAAGCTTCAAAGAAAATGGCTCGACTGCATTATTTTCTCGGTTATTCTCGGTGTTTCCTTTTTTTTTCCAGCTTCCTGCACCGTAGCATGTCACAGGAAGTACAGTTTTGTCCCGCTGAAAAAGTAATGACTTCAAAAACGGAACCGTAGAAACAAAAAAAGGACCAGGTCGTTAAGAGGTTAAAAGGGCATTCCTATTCTAGAAGACCAGGTCGTTAAGAGGTTAAAAGGGTATTCCTATTCTAGAAGTTTACGGCAAATCCAATGAATAGGCCATCAAAGCGGATTCCAACCAGACCCCAATCCTATTTCCAGAATCAAGATCCCCCAATGACCGTGTCACCCGGTGAGGCTGTCGTCGGCTTCTGGATCCAGTCAAAAAATTGAGTCGAAATCTGGCTTTGCCCTCTTCATTCACCTCTACGAGAAGTTTACGAGAAGTTACAAGAACAGAAGAGCATTAACCTTTTTTTTTCATTTTCAATTTGAATCTAAACAGTGCGGGGGCTTCTTCCTAAAAAAAAATCTAAGAAACCATTTTGCGTAGTTACTACAATCATCCGTCATCCACTCAAAAACATTTGCTGTTGATTATCATGTTGAACGTTGGCAACACTTCTGCATTTCTCTTTTTTTTTTTTTTTGCATAAAATTCTCTCGTCTGCCAGATTGAGGAAAATTATAAACTGTTCCTGAAAAAATGGATTCCAGATTACAAAGCTTCTGTTTACAGGAGGAAGATATGGATGTCAATAAATTGGTTACATCTCAACTGACCTTTGGAACTGGACGCATTGTCCACATCTGGTAATGACCTCTGAAATCTGACAACATGGAGGGCTATCAATTTCGGACAAATAAATTGGAAACTTTGTCAGGGAGGATAAGGCGGAGAAAAGATGATCAGACATAACTCTAGAGCTGCCCACTCGTTGCCATGAACAAAGTAAATGTTGGCTAAGCTCTAGTATATATGACCATTTCGATTGTCTATGCTTTAGTCAGGAGGAATATCTATGAGGGTACCAAAGGTCAACCAAAAATCCATCCATTCTAGAGCTGTTGCCCTGCAGGAGCTCATACTCAGTATATATATTTTTATGTTTCAGTGTTTACCACCAAGAGGACGATTTGCAACACGATTAATGTACTTGGCGGCCATTTTTTAAATTTGGGACTCAGGATAGATGATCAATATCCGACATCTGGGCTTCACACAAAACATCTACAGGCAGTCCGCGGTTTACTTACAAGATAGGGTCCATAGGTTTGTTCTTAAGTTGAATTTGTATGTAAGTCGAAACTGTATATTTTATAATTGTAGATCCAGACAAAAAAAAATTTTGCCCCAATGACAATTGGAGTTTCACATTTTTTTTGCTGTAATGGGACCAAGGATGATCAATAAAGCTTCATTACAGACACCTTACAGCTGATCATTGCAGCCTGGGACTATAGTAACACCCAGAGAGCTTCACCAGAGGTCACAGTGGGCAGAGGGGTCCAGCTTTAGCTATGGGTCGTCTGTAAGTCGGGTGTCCTTAAGTAGGGGACTGCCTGTATTATTTATACTATAAGCTCCAAACAGAAGGTACTTTCCATTTCAATACCGGAAATTCCCACAATCCCTGTGATTTCCACAATCCTTGCCCTAACCACCAGGTGACAAATGGATGACAGTCCCTACTCTGAGTGCGGGCACAGGAAAGATGATCAAACAGACAAAAGCAAGGTATCTAATTAGGCCAAAACCAAGATTGCAGTGAGGTACAGAATTGAGGTGAAATAGAACAGTCAAAAGGTCCAAGCGAGGGTCAAAGAACACAGCAAAGCGCAACAAAGAAAAGTAGAACTACAAATTCCAGGAGAGAGGTCTAACCAGGAGTATAAATAAAGTTCCTAGACAATGCAGTCACTCCAACTGCATTTAAGATACACCCTCAGCTCTGAGACCTAGTAAGATAAAATCAGCATCTGCAGAGCAAAACATCTGGATCTGGTACTAGCCATGAGATGTTCTGCAGAACTGTTCACTCCAGACAGTCCACTATTTAGTGGATGTTCTGGGGCACTGCAGCATCTACATGCATATGACTGGCACAGGATCAGATGTAGAATCCTTGCCCCAATCTCATACTGATGACCTTGTGTGTCCAAAATGCCTCCAGATGGAAAACCACTTTAACACCTCAGCCTCATTTTTTGCTTTTTCCATTTTTCCCTTGCCTCACTTTAAAAAGCGATAACTTTTTATTTTCCTCTTTACAGGACCATATGAAGGATTGTTTTCCAAGGGATAAACTCAACTTTCTAGTGGCACCATTTACATCCGGTGCAATGTACTGGGGAGCTAGAAAATGTAGTGGAACTGCCATGAAGATGCAGTTGCACCATTTTCTTACCTGCTTTGCTTTTTAAGTTTTTTTTTAGTTTTTAAGTTTTTTGTTTTTTTTAAGTTACTTTGACCATGGTGATATTAGAACATTATGAAACTATATAAATGTGTTACGCTTTAAAAAATTCTAATCATTCTGAAAATTTTCAGAATATTCTGACCGATGTCACCTGTAACTTTTGTTAAAGTTTTTATTGATCCCATTTTGAATTCTACAAATATCTATGGTTGAAAAAAAACCCTACCGTATATACTCGAGTATAAGCCGACCCGAGTATAAGCCGAGGCCCCTAATTTTACCACAAAATACTGGGAAAACCTATTGACTCGAGTATAAGCCGAGGGTGGGAAATGCATTGGTCACACTCTCCCCAGTATATAGCCAGCCAGGCTCTGCCCCAGTGTATATAGCCAGCCAGCCCCTGCCCCAGTGTATATAGCCAGCCAGCCCCTGCCCCAGTGTATATAGCCTGCCAGACCCTGCCTCAATGTATATAGCCTGCCAGACCCTGCCTCAGTGTATATAGCCTGCCAGACCCTGCCTCAGTGTATATAGCCTGCCAGACCCTTCCCCAGTGTATATAACCTGCCAGACCCTTCCCCAGTGTATATAGCCTGCCAGACCCTGCCCCAGTGTATATAGCCTGCCAGACCCTGCCCCAGTGTATATAGCCTGCCAGCCCCTGCCCCAGTGTATATAGCCTGCCAGCCCCTGCCCCAGTGTATATAGCCTGCCGCCGCTGCCAGACAGATCACACAGAAGATATACAGGGGTCACCGGAAAGGTGAGTTTAGATATATTTATTTTTTTGACTCGAGTATAAGCCGAGCTTGGGTTTTTCAGCAAATTTTTTGTGCTGAAAAACTAGGCTTATACTCGAGTATATAAGGTATTTTTTTTCCTTGTTTCATCATTAACCATATGGGATAACAGATGTATTTGTAAGATGGGAACATAAATTATTTTATTATTAGAAGTTTTGCAAAGTTTCACATCCAACCGCGAGAGCCGAGCAGCCCCTGACTTATGTCAGAAAGAAAACGTAGACCTTTTTTATATAAATTACTCACTGGTTTTAGCACGTTTTCCTATAAGTCACTTTTATAGAATAATCCCGTAGAAAACACCTTCTAACTTTACCTTGAAAATCTGTATTCTCTCATGAAATGTATTTTACAGTCGTGAAAAAAAAAAAATCTACATTTTTATTTGAAACCTGAAAACAAATAGAAAACCTGAAGCTGGCAGCGCTCGGGTACAGCGCAGAACATAACTTTGTGGCCTGTGCCAGTTTATGGAATGTTACGTTCTCATAAGAGCCGGTATTTGGCCGCGGCGCGTAACTGTATCCCGTAACTGTTAATAAGTGAGTCCTGGGCCAAGTGTAAATATATTCAGTGTGTCAAACCCTATCATGCTCCGCTGCATGTAAGGTGCTAAAGAACGAGGATAAAATGTAGCCCTGGACTAAAGGTGATTGGACGGGACTTGGGTTCTTTCTTGTATTGCAGCCTGTGACCTTGTTATGGTGAACCGTAACAATATGGCGATTCATAACCAAAAGTCTACACTCTACTGTAAGACATGAGTAGAGAAATTTGCCATCTGCACATCCCATCTCCCCAAGGTAAAGCGATTAAAGAAAATCCACCGCATCATTTAACCTCTACGACTCGCCACCATTGCTTAGAAGAGGTTCAAAGACTGAACTCCGGCTTTCTGTATTATAGCCGGGTGATTCTTTGTTAAAAGAGATTTTGATGTTTATGGAAATGAGTCTGAAGGGCTCTTGGGGGGCATTACTGGCAGGGCCGGCGCTAGCACTGGGCATACACAGGCAAGTGCTGGGGCCCAGAGCTGCTGGGGGGCCCACATTAATCTGTACATAAGGAATCTATGGGGTGAGGGGGGCTATATCTAAGGAATCCATAGGGCGTGCGGGGGCTTTATGTTTGAGGGGGCTGTTTGGGATAATAAACTAGGGAATATTTTAGGGAACTGGAGTCTGTTTTAGTTTCTGAAATTTTATTGCTGCAACATGAGTTCACTGAAAAGGGGCCCATAAAGGCTCTGTCACCCAGGGGCCTACTGACACCTGGAGCCGACCCTGGTTACCAGAGCCCGTCCAGGCTCTAGCTTCATGCCTGCCGCAGCTCTTCTATCTCGGCCACTGCCTCCTCCGGCCTTGAAGCAGCCAGGACAAGGGGGTAAGGAGGCAGGGGACGGTTATATGATGTGGTAGATATAAGACCCATGACTTATCCGTCATAATCAAGGGGTGGTATGCAACAATGAATATTCAAGTTATGGAAATCATATGGGTACTGGCCGTATATCCACATGGTCAGCGGCAAAAAGACTCCTATTGGGACAATTTAACCTCTGTAATGCCTTGGTCAGTAGTTACCATGGCATCAAAGTGGTTAGACAGATGGAAGGTGAGGCCCGGCCAGTATCTGCCATTATGTTTTTGTAACCAGAAATGTTATTCCCTACTCTTTCGGTCCATTTAATCAGCTTCACTCCACAGATTCTGGTAAAGTTGTACATTTCTCCTTAGCAATTCCCAAACTATAAAAGGGGGGGTTATAGTTCTTACTGGCCCACAATTAGGAATTGCAACTTTTTTTCCATCCTTACATCCTTACACCACCTCCAAGCAGGCATGGAGGGGCACAAAGTGTATTAGCTATAAAGTAAATCTATGCAATTCTATAGAGGTGGGAGAGCCCAAGCTCTATAGACCATAGGTGGTCAGTTGCGATTAACGCTCCATTCAGGCGAAGAGTGTAGGTGCGAGTCTCACAGATATCAGGTATATATGACATATGCTATTGATACTGTATGTCATAGCTATCTAGGAAGGATAAAGCTCTAGTGCTCCCCACTAGGTAACTGATGAGCTTCCATCAGTGGCTTCTAGCTACATTGGCCGGTAAAACGTATTATATATACATCGCGCCCGGACAGGACTTCGCCCCACGCTGGGTTCTATGATTTACTTGGCGGCTCCCACCGTTTCTGCTTTTGGCAGCCATATCTGTCAGTAACATTCTCATTACTTCTTCTTGTTAATAAAACAAACATTATCAAAGAAGTCGGAGGTCAAAGTGCGAAGAAGATGTTATTTATTCATTTATTCCAGAAAGACGCTTTTATTCAAGACAAACTGCAGCTTATTGGATCCCCAATGTGTAAAAGTACGAACATAGTTTATTTGTGCTGATGGATCCAATGCAAATTAAATATCGTTGCCCTCACCCCCCCACCCCAACCCTCCCGACTCCTTCCTTGATGTTCCCAAAGAACACTGCATGCGAGTGAATGGCGGCTTCTGTTTTGTCTCCTGTCTCCGGTGCCAAGAGGCTTATAGGGTGAAGTATACAGTGATGTAGTGATGCTGCCAGTCATTTCTGATAATGTATTAGATTTCCTGGCATTGTATTTCCTTATTGTGTGATTTCTTGGTCTTCTTGTGCTTCCTATCCCTGGAAAAGTCAGCAATACTATAATTATACAACATGCAAATGGTTCCTGGAGTAAAGTTATACTTCAACCCCTTGGCACAGTGTGGTATAGGCAACGTAGCCACAAGATTAGAGCTTACTCCAACGTCTGCTTTTTAACCACTCACATGCTGCTGTCAATGCAAATTTTGGCATCTGAGAAATATGTCTTAGAAATATGGAGTTGGCTTCCTGTAACATTTCATTGTGGCCAACTGGGGCACTGCAGCATCTACATGACTGACACATGGTTGGATGTCAGATCCCTACCCTAATCATGTGTGTCCAAAATGCCTCTAGTTGGAAAACAGTTTTTAACATCTCAGCCACATTTTTGCATTTACATTTATGTATAGAAAATAGTAGAGTGGTGTAGGCAAGGTAGCAGGGTGCCACAATGGCCGAAATTAGAGTTTACTCCAACGGTGGGTAGACTGATGGAGTAGGCTTCCTGCTCCAACACTTGCCTTTTTACCACTCAGATGCTGATTTCAACAGAAACTTTGGCATCTAGGTGGTAAGACTGATGGAGTAGGCTTCACGCTCACTGTGGCCGCCACAATACAGGTGCAGGATTGGGATTGCTTAACAAGGCAGCGAGTGGTCTAGACAGTGATCCGTAGGTTCATGCTTATATCTTCATGTGGTATCACCCTCAGGAGCATAATTTGAGGTGGTGGCCCAGTGGTATCAAAGCTCAGAATACTTGAAAGAACAATGTGTTTTGTACTACTATGTGCTACATCAATAGTTAAGGAACATGAAAAAAAGGCAAGCACTCGGCCGTTGAGATGGCTGGTTGGATATCGTTCCACTAGAGGTGCTCACAGCCTTGTATAGGTAGCTTCAGGCTGGAGAGGATAGTTGGCTGCTTCAGCAGCAGGATGGTGCAGTGTCCTGAGGGTGGATGTCTGATTGGGGCCTGGTCTCCAGACAGGCCAAGTGTGTCAGGGCAGCGAGCCACCAACACATGTGCTTTCAGGAAGCTCACTAGAAAAAGACTTGGAACCTTATAAACTCCCCTTCTGAGGTGGCAAGACAGTTAACCAACAGCACTCTCTATGAAGAACGGTGTTCACACCATCCAATGAGTGCGTCAACACTACCAAACCTGTGTTCAGTGGTGAGATGGCAATGACACGTGTAACATCTACCGGGTATCAGGAGTATCTCGGGTGGTGCTTAGCTGCTGGAACCAGCATCTTTAACCCCTTAAGGACCAGGCCCTTTTTCGTTTTTGTGTTTTTATTTTTCACTCCCCACCTTCAAAAATCTATAACTTTTTTATTTTTCCATGTACAGAGCTCTGTGATGGCTTATTTTCTGCGTAACAAATTGCACTTCGTAGTGATGGTATTAAATATTCCATGCCGTGTACTGGGAAGCGGGAAAAAAATTCTAAATGCAGTGAAAATGATGAAAAAACACATTTGCGCCATTTCTTGTGGGCTTGGTTTTTACAGCTTTCACTGTGCACCCCAAATGACATGTCTATTTCATTCATTGGGTCAATACGATCACGGGGATACCAAATTTGTATAGGTTTTATAATGTTTTCATACATTTACAAAAATTAAAACCTCCTGTACAGAAAAAATATTCTTCATTTTGCCGTGTTCTTGCGCTAATAACTTTTTCATACTTTAGTGTATGGAGCTGTGGGTGGTGTAATTTTTTGTGACTTCTGCTGACGTTTTCAATGCTTCTATTTTTAGGACTGTTTAAATGTCATAGAATTTTTTCTATTTTTCAAAATGGCAAAAAAATGCCATTTGCGACTTCTGGCGCTATTTTCCGCTACGGGGTTTAACGCAGTGAAAAACGGTTATTATATTTTGATAGATCGGGCATTTTCGGACACGGCGATACCTATTGTGTTTATGATTTTTACTGTTTATTTATATTTATATCAGTTCTAGGGAAAGGGGGGTGATTTGAATTTTTATGTTTTTTTAATATAATTTTTTTTTTTTACTTTTTTTTTATTTATTTTTTTTACTATTTTACAGACTCCCTAGGGTACTTTAACCCTAGGTTGTCTGATTGATCCTACCATATACTGCCATACTACAGTATGGCATATACTGCCATACTACAGATTTTGCATACCATCTATTACAATGTGCAGATCGCACATTGTAATAGATAGCCTCGATCATGACAGCCTGGGATCTTTGTGTGATCCCAGGCTGTCATGGCAACGGATCGCCGCTCCCCGGTGACGTCACGGGGAGTGACGATCGGAGCCAAGATGGCGGCGCCCACGCGCCGCCGGCTCTTTAATGCCGCCGGCAGCTTTGCCGGCGGCAATCAAAGGGTTAACACCCGCGCTCGGTGCAGGCACCGATCGCGGGTGTTAGCGACGGGCGTTTGCTTCATTATGAAGCAAATGCCCGGTGAGTATGAAGAGGGCTCAGCCTGTGAGCCCTCTTCATACTCCCCCATGCGCAGTAAGACGTAAGGGTACGTCTTATTGCGCTATGGGGTTAATTAGTGGAAAAATAGAAAAAACAAATGGCACTCACCCAAAAACTCTTCATTTATTTACATCTAAT
This sequence comes from Engystomops pustulosus, assembly GCF_040894005.1. Taxonomy (NCBI): domain Eukaryota; kingdom Metazoa; phylum Chordata; class Amphibia; order Anura; family Leptodactylidae; genus Engystomops; species Engystomops pustulosus. The sequence continues at coordinate 247,604,962 of NC_092412.1, forward strand.
AGGACAGGGAGGTATGACAGGACATAACTCACCGCAACGGGCCGTTTCGCACACTCCTGCGCTTCATCTCCTATGAGATGTAAATAAATGAAGATTTTTTGGTTGAGTGCCGCTTGTTTTTTCTATTTTTCCAATAACAGTACATCTGATTGGTCAACATTAATACATTCCTTCTCAGGCAGAGAATTTATCAGCTGCATTACCTTTTTGGGACACTTGAGGTTCCCCTAGGTCAGTGGTGGCAAACCTATGGCACGGGTGCCAGAGGTGGCACTCAGAGCTCTTTCTGTGGCACCCACGCCATCGCCCCAGCACAGAATTTGCTATACATGACTCAAGCCTTCCTCCTGCGGTCCAAGACTATTTTAAAGCAACACCTACTTGGGTGCCAGAACTACACAAGAAGCGAGAATGTGTGGACAGAGATGGATTATCTTTGGAGCTCCTGCTCTGGGTCCCCTGATTCCTCCTCTTTAGGGCACCCCGGAAGGAAGCTGCAATCCAAATTTCTCCATCTTCTTTCTATTGTATTGGTGTCCTCAGGAGGCCAATACAATTGAAACCTGTGATACAGTAGGGATCAATAGGTTACTGCTTAAATTGTCATGTTGGCACTTTGCGACAAAAGTAGGTTTTGGTTGTAGGTTGGGCACTCGGCCCTGAAAGGTTCGGCATCACTATTCTAGGTTGATCAGGACATAAAGAAAACCCTATTGAATGGAATGGTTTTGTAAAGCTATTTTTAACCCTGTGTTGGCAGGGGTGTTGCACATGCAGAGTACAAGGTATATAAACACAGACACTCATCATGGTCACATGGTACAAAAACCTATAGCAGACTAACAAACATTATCAATATCATTATATAAGGTCATTTCTGAAATCAAGACCAAAAAGGACAACACTATTTAACATCATTATCCAAAAGCCCTAATAAATGTCTCATAAACAACACTGTCGCTGTAATCTCACGGTTTATTGGGGTCCATACAAACGGATCACTGTTCACAGACTATAAAAGCCTCATTAGACCGAGCCGCCATCATTTATTATACAAGATTGCCCTTTAAAATCCAGTATGTGACTATTTGAGGTTAGGTTCATCGGGAAGCCTGATTAATGTCTTTCAATATGAGGATGAAGGTGACGTCAGCGGAGGTCATATTTTATTATTTATTTTCTTCTATCCAAAAATATTTTCATGGAGGAGAGATTAGCTCGAAAATGGCTTTTTATTTCTGTGTAACTGAACATAACGATGACAAATGAGCATTGCCTCCAGATGTGTGAGAGCCCGATACTTGCCTTATGTCATCAACTGGATGCAGTTGTTAGATTCTGCTGTTTGTGTGCGCGGTGGAGTGATTTTAGGCATGAATATAGGCAGGTAATGGGGTGAAACCTCATAGCTTGATAATGCAACAAAATGACTGATTATAATTATTTTAGCTAAAATAATATATTCATCCCCCCTCTTACTAAACCATCACCATAGACAGGGGGCATCCTTTACACCTAGAGGAGAGGAGGTTCTACCATCACCATAGACAGGTGGCATCCTCTACACCTAGAGGAGAGGCGGTTCTACCATCACCATAGACAGGGGGCATCCTCTACACCTAGAGGAGAGGAGGTTCTACCATCACCATAGACAGGGGACATCCTCTACACCTAGAGGAGAGGAGGTTCTACCATCACCATAGACAGGGGGCATCCTCTACACCTAGAGGAGAGGAGGTTCTACCATCACGATAGACAGGGGGCATCCTCTACACCTAGAGGAGAGGCAGTTCTATCATCACCATAGACAGGGGACATCCTCTACACCTAGAGGAGAGGAGGTTCTACCATCACCATAGACAGGAGGCATCCTCTACACCTAGAGGAGAGGAGGTTCTACCATCAGCATAGGCAGGGGGCATCCTCTACACCTAGAGGAGAGGAGGTTCTACCATCACCATAGACAGGAGGCATCCTCTACACCTAGAGGAGAGGAGGTTCTACCATCAGCATAGGCAGGGGGCATCCTCTACACCTAGAGGAGAGGAGGTTCTACCATCACCATAGACAGGGGGCATCCTCTACACCTAGAGGAGAGGAGGTTCTACCATCACCATAGACAGGAGGCATCCTCTACACCTAGAGGAGAGGAGGTTCTACCATCAGCATAGGCAGGGGGCATCCTCTACACCTAGAGGAGAGGAGGCTCTACAATCACCATAGACAGGGGGCATCCTCTACACCTAGAGGAGAGGAGGTTCTACCATCACCATAGACAGGGGACATCCTCTACACCTAGAGGAGAGGAGGTTCTACCATCACCATAGACAGGGGACATCCTCTACACCTAGAGGAGAGGAGGCTCTACTATCACCATAGACAGGGGGCATCCTCTACACCTAGAGGAGAGGAGGTTCTACCATCACCATAGACAGGAGGCATCCTCTACACCTAGAGGAGAGGAGGTTCTACCATCAGCATAGGCAGGGGGCATCCTCTACACCTAGAGGAGAGGAGGTTCTACCATCACCATAGACAGGGGGCATCCTCTACACCTAGAGGAGAGGAGGTTCTACCATCACCATAGACATCCTCTACACCTAGGGGAGAGGTGCTTCTACCATCACCATAGACAGGGGCATCCTCTGCACCTAGAGGAGAGGAGGCTCTACCATCACCATAGACAGGGATTCCTCTACACCTAGGGGAAAGGTGCTTCTACCATCACCATAGACAGGGGGATTCCTCTACACCTAGAGCAGAGGCGGCTCTACCATCACCATAGACAGGGGGCATCCTCTACACCAGTGATGGCAAACCTTTTAGACACCGAGTGCCCAAACTACAACCAAAACCCACATATTTTTCCCAAAGTGCCGATGCGACAATTTAAGCATTAACTTATTACTCCCTGCTCTTTCACAGGTTCAAATTGTATAGGCACCTGGAGGACACCAATACAGTAGAAAGAAGGAGAAGAAGTTTGGATTATCATTGTAGCTTCCTTCCAGGGACCTGGGCTGCCTGGGACTGCAAGAGGCCTTGAGTCCTGTATGGCAAACTGTACCCTGGGTTGATGGCAAGGGTGCCCATGTAGAAGGCTCAGAGTGCCACCTCTGGCACCCGTGCCATAGGTTCGCCACCACTGCTCTACACCTAGAGGAGAGGAGGTTCTACCATCACAATAGACAGGGGACATCCTCTACACCTAGAGAAGAGGTGGTTCTACCATCAGCATATACAGGGGGCATCCTCTACACCTAGAGGAGAGGATATTCTACCATCACCATAGACAGGAGGCATCCTCTACACCTAGAGAAGAGGTGGTTCTACCATCAGCATATACAGGGGGCATCCTCTACACCTAGAGGAGAGGCGGTTCTACCATCACCATAGACAGGGGACATCCTCTACACCTAGAGAAGAGGAGGTTCTACTATCACCATAGACCGGGGCAGCCTCTACAACTAGAGGAGAGGAGGTTCTACCATCACCCTAGACGGGAGCATCCTCTACACCTAGAGGAGAGGAGGTTCTACCACTGCCATAGACAGGGGGCATCCTTTACACCTAGAGAAGAGGATGTTCTACCATCACCATAGACAGGGGGCATCCTCTACACCTAGAGGAGAGGCGGTTCTACCATCACCATAGACAGGGGGCATCCTCTACACCTAGAGGAGGGGAGGTTCTACCATCACCATAGACAGGGGGCATCCTCTACACCTAGAGGAGAGGCGGTTCTACCATCACCATAGACAGGGGGCATCCTCTACACCTAGAGGAGAGGCGGTTCTACCATCACCATAGACAGGTGGCATCCTCTACACCTAGAGGAGAGGCGGTTCTACCATCGCCATAGACAGGGGGCATCCTCTACACCTAGAGGAGAGGAGGTTCTACCATCACCATAGACAGGGGGCGTCCTCTACACCCAGAGGAGAGGCGGTTCTACCATCACCATAGACAGGGGGCATCCTCTACACCTAGAGGAGAGGCGGCTCTACCATCACCATAGACAGGGGGCATCCTCTACACCTAGAGGAGAGGAGATTCTACGATCACCATAGACAGGGGGCATCCTCTACACCTAGAGGAGAGGAGGTTCTACAATCACCATAGACAGGGGACATCCTCTACACCTAGAGGTGAGAAGGTTCTACCATCACCATAGACAGGGGGCATCCTCTACACCTAGAGGAGAGGAGATTCTACCATCACCATAGACAGGGGGCATCCTCTACACCTAGAGGAGAGGAGGTTCTACAATCACCATAGACAGGGGACATCCTCTACACCTAGAGGTGAGAAGGTTCTACCATCACCATAGACAGGTGGCATCCTCTACACCTAGAGCAGAGGAGGTTCTACCATCACCATAGACAGGTGGCATCCTCTACACCTAGAGGAGAGGAGGTTCTACCATCACCATAGACAGGGCGCATCCTCTACACCTAGAGCAGAGGAGGTTCTACCATCACCATAGACAGGGGACATCCTCTACACCTAGAGGAGAGGAGGTTCTACCATCACCATAGACAGGGGGCATCCTCTACACCTAGAGAAGGGGAGGTTCTACCATCACCATAGACAGGGGGCATCCTCTACACCTAGAGGAGAGGCGGTTCTACCATCACCATAGACAGGGGGCATCCTCTACACCTAGAGGAGAGGAGATTCTACCATCACCATAGACAGGGGGCATCCTCTACACCTAGAGGAGAGGCGGTTCTACCATCACCATAGACAGGGGGCATCCTCTACACCTAGAGGAGAGGCGGTTCTACCATCACCATAGACAGGGGGCATCCTCTACACCTAGAGGAGAGGCGGTTCTACCATCACCATAGACAGGGGGCATCCTCTACACCTAGAGGAGAGGAGGTTCTACCATCACCATAGACAGGAGGCATCCTCTACACCTAGAGGAGAGGGAGTTCTATCATCACCATAGACAGGGGGCATCCTCTATACCTAAAGAAAAGGCTGCTCTACCATTAGCACAGACAGGGGCATCCTGTATATAGCCGCATCTTTTGTATAGCCACATCTTGCTTCTTGTATATAGCTGTCTCTTGTATATATCTTTGCCTTGTATCTATCTTTGTCTTGTATATAGCCATGTCTTGTATATAGCAGCATCTTGCATATATCTGTTGTGTATATAGCCCCGTCTTGTATGTAGCTGTGTCTTGTGTACAGCCCCATCTTGTATATATCTGTGACTCGTATATAGCTGCGTCTTGTATATATCTGTGACTTGTATATAGCTGTGTCTTGTATATATCTGTGACTTGTATATAGCTGTGTCTTGTATATATCTGTGTCTTGTATATAGCTGCGTCTTGTTTATAGCTGCGTCTTGTATATAGCTGCGTCTTGTATATAGCTGCGTCTTGTATATAGCTGCGTCTTGTATATAGCCCCATCTTGTATATATCTGTGACTCGTATATATCTGTGTCTTGTATATAGCTGTGTCTTGTATATATCTGTGACTTGTATATATCTGTGACTTGTATATAGCTGTGTCTTGAATATAGCTGCGTCTTGTATATAGCTGCGTCTTGTATATAGCTGCGTCTTGTATATAGCTGCGTCTTGTATATAGCTGCGTCTTGTATATAGCTGCGTCTTGTATATAGCCCCATCTTGTATATATCTGTGACTTGTATATAGCTGTGTCTTGTATATATCTGTGACTTGTATGTAGCTGTGTCTTGTATATAGCTGTGTCTTGTATATATCTGTGACTTGTATATAGCCGTATCTTGTATATATCTGTGTCGTATATTGCCGTATCTTGTATATATCTGTGTCATATATAGCTGCGTCTTGTATATATCTGTGACTTGTATATAGCTGTGTCTTGTATATATCTGTGACTTGTATGTAGCTGTGTCTTGTATATAGCTGTGTCTTGTATATATCTGTGACTTGTATATAGCTGTGTCTTGTATATATCTGTGTCTTGTATATATCTGTGACTTGTATATAGCTGCGTCTTGTATATAGCTGCGTCTTGTATATAGCTGCGTCTTGTATATAGCTGCGTCTTGTATACACTCACCGGCCACTTTATTAGGTACACCTGTCCAACTGCTCGTTAACACTTAATTTCTAATCAGCCAATCACATGGCGGCAACTCAGTGCATTTAGGCATGTAGACATGGTCAAGACAATCTCCTGCAGTTCAAACCGAGCATCAGTATGGGGAAGAAAGGTGATTTGAGGCCTTTGAACGTGGCATGGTTGTTGGTGCCAGAAGGGCTGGTCTGAGTATTTCAGAAACTGCTGATCTACTGGGATTTTCACGCACAACCATCTCTAGGGTTTACAGAGAATGGTCCGAAAAAGAAAAAACATCCAGTGAGCGGCAGTTCTGTGGGCGGAAATGCCTTGTTGATGCCAGAGGTCAGAGTAGAATGGGCAGACTGGTTCGAGCTGATAGAAAGGCAACAGTGACTCAAATCGCCACCCGTTACAACCAAGGTAGGCAGAAGAGCATCTCTGAACGCACAGTACGTCGAACTTTGAGGCAGATGGGCTACAGCAGCAGAAGACCACACCGGGTGCCACTCCTTTCAGCTAAGAACAGGAAACTGAGGCTACAGTTTGCACAAGCTCATCGAAATTGGACAGTAGAAGATTGGAAAAACCTTGCCTGGTCTGATGAGTCTCGATTTCTGCTGCGACATTCGGATGGTAGGGTCAGAATTTGGCGTCAACAACATGAAAGCATGGATCCATCCTGCCTTGTATCAGCGGCTCAGGCTGGTGGTGGTGGTGTCATGGTGGGGGGAATATTTTCTTGGCACTCTTTGGGCCCCTTGGTACAACGCCACAGCCTACCTGAGTATTGTTGCTGACCATGTCCATCCCTTTATGAGCACAATGTACCCTGTAACATCTGATGGCTACTTTCAGCAGGATAATGCGCCATGTCATAAAGCTGGAATCATCTCAGACTGGTTTCTTGAACATGACAATGAGGTCACTGGACACAAATGGCCTCCACAGTCACCAGATCTCAATCCAATAGAGCATCTTTGGGATGTGGTGGAACGGGAGATTCGCATCATGGATGTGCAGCCGACAAATCTGCGGCAACTGTGTGATGCCATCATGTCAATATGGACCAAAATCTCTGAGGAGCTTCCAGCACCTTGTTGTATCTATGCCACGAAGAATTGAGGCAGTTCTGAAGGCAAAAGGGGGTCCAACCCGTTACTAGCATGGTGTACCTAATAAAGTGGCCGGTGAGTGTATATCTGTGTCTTGTATAGATCTGTGTCTTGTATATAGCTGTGACTTGTATATAGCCGTGTCTTATATATATCTGTGTCTTCTATATAGACATGTCCTGTATAACGCTGCATCTTGTATATAGCCTTGTCTTGTATATATCTATGTCTTGTATAAAGACGCGTCTTGTATATAGCCGTGTTTGTAATATTTCTGTGTCTTGTATATAGCCACGTCTTGCATATATATCTTTGTCTTGTATATAGCCACGTTTTGTATATACTTTTGTTTTGTATACGTCAGATGGAATAATTTCACCTCCCAATATTTTAATATGTAGAATATTTGTGTGCACAAGGTGGATCGGTGGCCCAGAGAGTTAAAAGTGCAACTGTGGCATTTATTTCACACGCCTCAAGTGTGATAATAGTGGGAAAATGTAGATTATCTGTGAAGTGCTAATACACATCCCTGGCTGCGCTATGGAATGACTGGGTAAATACGTAAAGCCGAGGAGGCTTATAGTATAATAGAGAGGATACACATGGCGCTGACTAAGAAGGCTGGTGTTATTCTCTTGGACCCGGTATCTGAACACACCTTGACTTTACTTAAGCCTCGGCAGTCTTGTAGTTAGCTACGAGCCTCGCTCTATCTCCCGGTCACCCTGGCTCGGGGGCCTCTCATGTTTGCAGATATCGGTCTCCTATGGCAGCGGAAGAGCAGGTGTGTTTGGGGAGGTCTTACTATTATCTGTAAGGCAAACAGCTTTCTGAAGGTACTGATATGGATTTTTGTTCCTGGATTTTGTTAGGGTTGGCTGATCCAGATATTGTAGGAAGAGTCCTGTATAGAGTATATAGCAATTATGCCCGGTATACGACCCTTATATAAGTGCTTTCCGCCTGGAACGAAATATCTGACATTTCTGATCACTCATCGATATTCATTCATGATTTTTATACCCCGCCCAAAAGGTTGTTATAAACTGCTCACAAAAAGTTATGTTCCTTTCCATAGGAAGCCACCTGGCTCGGTCACGATGAGACATTGTGACCTGGTGCCATAGACCTCCAAGGGGGCCGTGCAGAGGTATCACCGACCCAATACAGTTATATGAATGGAGCCTTTCAATGGGATTCAGAAGAAAGTACAAGCCACTCCATTTGAGGTGCCCCAATCTCTGATAACAGTTCCCGTGATGAGCTGGGGCATTGTCCTCCATGAAGATAAGATTAGGCCTGTGTTGTCCATACAGGAAGTAGTCTATGTTTGTGATCCAATCAGGTGGCGCACTCGGAGTGGGATTTACAAATCAATTTATTAGAGGTCTTAAAAACACAACGCGTTTCGGGGTTGATAACAACTTTGTCAAGTGAACAAAGACTATGCCAGGGATTCAGTGCGGGTGCTCCGAGGCAATGCCTACACTGAATCCCCGGCATAGTCTTTGTTCACTTGACAAAGTTGTTATCAACCCCGAAACGCGTTGTGTTTTTAAGACCTCTAATAAATTGATTTGTAAATCCCACTCCGAGTGCGCCACCTGATTGGATCACAAACATAAACTACTTCCCATAGACCCTGAGCAGTGCGGCTACACCACACAGGAGAATTCCACCGGGAGGCAGCACTGGACCATTCGCTACCCAACTTCTAATACTTCATAGTGTTGTGCCTATCCTTGCACAACCCCACACTGTGAGCCTAATAATCACTCCCACTCTAAACCTGTAATTTAAGGTGTGACACTATTAGCGCTTTTTTCCTGTCCTCTCTTGCCACATTCTATCACAAACTTGTCCATACAGGGGCTGGTCACAAAGTATAGGACAGTGTAGTATTGACAAGCCACCTGATCACAATATAACATGACCACCACCAGGTGACAGCAGTGGTTGAAGGATGGCTCTCCCCTTGACATCACTTACATCATCATTTCTGCTCAGCATGAATTGGCTCTGATCATTGAACATCACTGAGGCCCACTGGTCCCTGGTAGAAGGTCCCTGGCCCATGCTAGAAGGTGACACCTGTGTCAGGCATTGTGGTCAGGACCCTCACAGGTCCTCTGGCACGCAGACCACAATGATGTAAACAGTTACGATTGGTCTGATGTGATACTTGGTTCCTCTCCCCTTCCATAAAGAGAACGTGTCTCAGCAATTTGGGACACTGAATAAACTACAGATCCTTGTGGACCTGTGGGTTAGTATCTCAAGTCGCCTACTTGCAACTTGTTCCGTGGCCACTATGAAAGAAATAAATGTTTATCCTTACCTAAAGATGAGTCCGATAAGGCACATTGGTGCTCCTGTGCCGTGATTTAGTTAAGTCTGTAGTCTGTGTGGTGAACTTGGGGTGTTCTACAGCAGCTTCAGTGCACAGGGATGAGAGCTCTAGAACAAGGGAAGTATAAAAGTTAGAATTTTTTGTTTAGGGCACAGAGGGATAAACTAAAGGTGATCTGGGACATTTAACCATCTCCCCATAAGAACCCGTGGGTGGTTTATTTTCCCAAATTACCTCCTGACAGGTTTCGTTTAATGTTCTTTGTGTCTTCAAGGGGTCTTCAAGGTCACAGGGTGTGGTGTACCGACCGCGGTCGCCATTGAGACCGGGCCCATCGGATGGGGGGGGGGGGCGGTCCAGGGCTATCACTAATGCCTCTCTCTGTCGGGTGATATTATACTGTCAGTGACTGTGATGTTTTTTAAGAGCCAGCCCTTTAGTGCAGTCATTTTTTGGGGCTGTATAGTAATGTGCAGTTTTTTCGAAGTTGGTATACATTTATGTATATGTGATATATTAATTACTGCAATATTATTAGTATTGTACAGGTGTGTATATATATAACTGAATTTCAATGTTCCTATGGTGTGTGTATTTATATGTGTAGCGTAATTATAGCGTGTGTAGAGTATATATGGGGCAGTGTTAATATGTGTTTATGTGTATTATGCATTTATAGTGTACGTGTGCAAGTATAATGTGCGGGATAGGGCAGGCAGGGAGTGTTTACGTATCTGGGGGCCCTGATTCTGAGTTCGCACCGGGGCCCACTGGGGTCTTGTTCCGCCACTGGTCACAGGGTGTTCACTTCTATGCCTTTCTGTGGCTCTTCCTGTCTCCCTGCATCTCTATGGGGTTGTAACAGAGATGGCGAAGTTATGTTGATCAGTTTTTAGTCGTCATGTCAAGATATCAAAATGTGAACAGCATGATGAGGAGGACTGTGTAACCCCTTATCTCCTCACTTACTTTCCAAGTTAATAGCCGGACTATTTTTAAATTATTTTTTTTCAATGCTTCCTATATGCTTCCAGTCACCGTAGCTGCGTGGCATCTTGTTTGCTTGGGGTGTAATGCAGTTTATTATAGCACAATTTTAATTTTAGGAATTGTTTATTTTAATCAACATTTTCGGCATTTATTGTGGGACCTAAATAATCTTTTCTACCACATTTATAGGTTTTTTTTAAAATGACTTTTAGCATATTGAATTTTTTTCGGGGAAAATAAAAAGCATTTTCCATCAATGCTAGTATGGGTGTGGAAGTACAAAATATGTGTGATTTTATGTTGTTGTTTTTTTTGTTTTTTTTAAAGGAACAGATTTTTTTCTGTTTTTTTTGATTCATAAACTTTTTTTATAACTTTTTTTTAATACTTTGCTCCACAAGGGGGCACTGACAGGAGGTCCCTTGTTCTTTATCATAATGCAGTGCACAACTTATGCAGTTACTGACAGGCCATACATCTGGCATTGCCTAGTAACAAGCAACTACAGGCAGCCCATCAGGTCCTTCAGAAGAGCCCCGTGATCGCTGCTGCTATATGTCTTAATTGGTTAAACACCTGGATTAGAGGTTTTCAGTTCCTGGATTTTGGTGCCAGGACTGGGCTGTGCTCTTATCTTTTTCTGATGCGGCGCCAGTGAAAGGCGTTTCATCAGAGGAGGTAGCCTTAAAGGAAATCAACCATTTCAAATTAACTAATTTATACTAAACATAGATACCTGTGGGCGTCTTCTCAACGATTCCGGCATGTATCTTCAATGCTTAACTGCTGGTGAGGTCCATCAGACCCATCGACGTTGCTCTCAACGCCAGATCAAAGTTTCATTGGAAGCCGTCGTAGTACAACATCTTCATTGCGCGTGAGTTGTGTCTGCAGTACATGCGCAGTAATGTACCACACAAGCGCCAAACGCTCTGGACATTGGTAAGTATAAACATTTTTTATTGTGGGCACAGATAGAAATAATAGAGGGTTATTTAGGACATTAAAGAGAATCTATCATTTGATTTGATGCATTATGAAGCAAACATACCTTGAGAATGCTGTAGCTACACTGATGCAGAAACATATCTTGTTTAATCCCTGATCCGAGTGGTTTTGCTCAAAAAACAATAATAAAATACAGGACCTTGGGAAAGCTGAGTGCAAACTGTCTTCCGTGCATAAAAGAGCCTGGCAGGACTAATCCACCTGAGCCGGGTGACTGCAGCAGATGAGGGATGGTGCAACAATTGAATACTTCTACCTGTCAGGGACAACAAATTGATGGCATATTATCGGCTTATGCTGGACGGGACAAGGCTGGAGCAGTGCATAATTAGGGTAAGAGGAGAAGCGCCGGGGCAGCCACAGGAGCGAGAGAGCCTCATTATCATAATTTTATAATTGTTTTTTCATCAAAACCACTCAATTCCCGGATTAAGCAAGATATGTTTCTGCATCAGTGTCACTACAGCATTCTCAAGGTATGTTTGCTTCATAATGCAAAAAAGCAAGCTATAGATTTTCTTTAAACCAATGGTCTATAAGAAATCTATGGGTAGTTTGGTTTTCCAAATCAACCTGCTCAGGTTCCCTTTAAATGGCTTGGCCACTGTTCAATGAATCCCTTCCATTAGTCATTTTTCTGTATATATATCTACCTGTGTCTGTCTCCTTTGAGATCTTCAGCCTTTCCCTATTCTCCCCATTCTCCCCATGCTGCTCTCTGCACATATACACAACTTCCTCTCTCTCACTGTTCTAGAGCATCCTGTGTCTCTTTTTCACTGTTTGTTCTCACTGACAGAGAAATGTAGAGGGGAGGGAGCAGGATGAGTCATAATCTCCTGCTACAGCTCCTCCTATTCAGCAGAGCTCAATCATTTTCAGTACTTACTTTACTGTTACGATATATATGTTACTTCTCATTCGAGACTGTTCAACCTGAAGGATTCTACCTACTTTTGTCTATGTCTTACCCTGAAAACTTTGTACGAAGGTCTGAAGGTTCTAGAAAGAATTCATTGCATGAAAATACATTCTATAAATTGAATTGCTGTACTTATTCAGAAATGATATGTTCTCCGAGTCCGGCACATGTCTCTTGTGTCTAGGGCTGAATATTTCTGAGTGCATTTCCACTTCTATAATGGAGCAATTTGAAATTTTATTACATCTGTAATAATAATAATTTAAAAAAAATTGACAATAAAAGTTTTCACTATTGAAACGCACGAGTTGTCGATAGTTCAGGAACAGCAGCTTTCTCTCAGGATGCGAGTATACAGGGATGTGAAGAAAAAATCTCTGTGCACTTTCAAAAACACTTAAAGTTCTGCAACTGTTAAAATGATTTTCAGGAAAAGTAAAAGCCAAAAAAGCAATTTTTCGTATTAATTTACAGCAGTGTACACAGAAAACTCAGTTTGAATAAATCACCAAAATTCAAATGTAGGTTTTGCGTAAAACAAGTCTTTGTGAGGGCAGAGAGGAATTATGTTCTCAGCGAAACTATTCCAGATGAGGGTCCCGAGCCAAGAGGGATACGATTCTGCATTTTAATGGAAATGTGCACTTTGCACTCGGTTACAAGAGCCGAAAGAGAGGTTATATTTTTCACCAAAAAATAAAAAATATATATATATAATGTAAATATGGAAAAAGTAAACATAAAATAGTGGGGGTTTTGTTTGGGATTCTAGCCGGTTTAGAAAAAATGGAGAACTACAATGTAATCTCACTGCAGCAGAGAAGTGCTCCTGCAAAGAGGGGCTCTGGTAACATCCCCATTCTCATTTGCATAATGTAAAAAGTTGATTTAATTTTGATGGTAGATTCCCTTTAAAGGAAATCTACCATTTGTTCTTATGTATTGTGAACCAAGCATACCTTGAGAATGCTGTAGCTACACTGATGCAGAAACATATCTTGTTTAATCCCTGATCTCAGTGGTTTTGCTCAAAAAACTATTATAAGATTCAGGACCTTGGGAAAGCTGGGTGCATAGCTGCGTCCATACTGGCTAACACATTACACAGAGCTTCCTGAACTGTCCAGACAGACTGAGCTGGATAACTCATACACAGCAACTGGGGATGGTGCAGCGATTGATTACTTTTGCCTGTCAGGGACAACATAGTGATTACATCATTCTCTGGAGCAGTGCATAATTAGGGTAAGAGGAGAAGGGCTAAGCAGCCACAGGAGCAACAGAGCCTCATTAGCATAATTTTATGATTGTTTTTTCAGCAAAACCACTTGGAGCAGGGATTAAACAAGATATGTTTCTTGCTGATCGGTGGGTGTCCCAGTGGTGGTCCCCATGGATCATGAGATCCCTGTTGCACTCCTAAAGAATGGAGCAGAAAGTTGAAATGTCTATGGAGCTGATGGAGCCAATTACAGTGCTCAACTATCTCCATCCGTGCCATAGAGATGAATAGAGCAGCAGGACCGCATGTGGGACTGGGTGATCTGTTCATTCGGGGGTACAATGGACCCTTCTCACCAATAAGAAACCTGCCGATCAGCAGGTCAGCCATTATCCTGTGGATAGGTGCCAACTTTGTTGTGACTTGACAACCCCTTTAGGTCGAGCCCCTCTCTGTATTGAGCCATCCATATAAATTTGAATAAAAAGTGCTAAAAAGCCTTCCGAAATGCCATCGATAAAAAGCTGCGTCAGAATATTTGGAGAAATTTTATTTAATTCTTTTTTTTAAGCTAAATTTCAAAACTTTATGAAAACATCATAAAAACGATATAAATTGGATATGTCCATGACTGTACTGACCCAAAGAATGAGGGTGGTGTCACACTTTAGCGTTTTGAACCCGTTTTTAGTACGTTTTTAAGCATGAGTTTTTAATTAAGATAATTGAGAAAAATGGACAAAAACGGATGCATGCTAAAAAAAAACAGGCCAAAAACTGGGTTCAAAACGCTAACGTGTGACACCACCCTAAAGTGTATGTATACGTTGGGACTGCACAGTGAAAGGCATAAAATTCAAGCCCTTGGTTTTTTTGTCAATTTTAGTGATTTTTTTTTTTCGGTTCCCGCTACATTGCATGTAATATGAAATGCTGCCCCTGGAAAGTACAATATGTCCTACAGATAACAAGCCCTGGTACAGCTCTGGAGAAGCAGGACCCCCTCCTCGCGACCCCATCATTACATTTCCCATTGGAAGTCGTCTCCGTATGAAGGAACGTGACTTCCTATGTTAGTGCTGGAGGAGCCGGGGGCTATTGACATAGCTGAGAGCACTTGGTGTCCACTATTATTATACGCGGAGTGTCTGTACAGATCATGTTATGTGCCTCCTCAATCTCCTGGAAAGAAAACAAATCGAGCTGCTAATATCCATTTATTAGAAATTCTGACGAGGAAAGGTGTCATTATTGTAATGTACAATGTGTAATACAGCGAGAGGGGAAGATCCGGCTGTTTATATTAGGAAATGTCTGTAATGGGGAATTTACAGAGGTCACGAGCAGCTCTGAACCACACGGCCCGTAGCCCTAAGGGTGATTGTGTCAATTGTAACATCAAACTTTCATAGACAAATTGTTATACTTAAAGGGAATCTCCACTTTGAAAAAAACCTGTGTGTTTTTCTTCTTTCCCAAGTAGGATTCCCCTCATAGTCGTTTGTATGAGGATAGGTTCTTAAAGGGAGCCTACCACCACGATTCTACCTATAAAGGTAGATCGGGTGGTAGGTGGATGTAAGGGACGTGAGAATAGCCCTTTTTAGAGCTAATCCTCACGTCCCCGCTAACTTTTACTAAACTTTATTCCATTAATATGTAAATTTACTTATGCGGCTACTGGGGTGTGGAGTAGCCAGGCACGAGGCTATACGGCGCGGCTACTCCACGCCCCAGTAGCCACGTTACTCCTCCTACCCTGTGTGTGGGTGCCGCGCAGCATCCGACAAGCCGGAGTTCTGCGCATGCGCAGTAGCTCCGGCCTCGGAGCTGTGGCTGCCCTCGCCTCACGCCAGCATGTCGGGCGAGGGCGCGCAGCTACAAGGAGCTGCGTGCCAAACACACAGGGTAGGAGGAGTAACGTGGCTACTAGGGCGTGGAGTAGCCGCGCTGTGTAGCCTCGTGCCCGGCTACTCCACGCCCCAGTAGCCGCATAAGTAAATTTACATATTAAGGGAATAAAGTTTATTAAAAGTTAGCGGGGACATGAGGATTAGCTCTAAAAAGAGCTATCCTCACATCCCTTACATCCACCTACCACCCGATCTACCTTTATAGGTAGAATCGTGGTGGTAGGTGCCCTTTAAGTTGAATTTGTATGGAAGTCGGAACTGTATATTTTATAATTATAACCCCAGACACATTTTTGTTGGTCTCTATGACAATTGGATTTTAAAAATGTTGGATTGTCATAAGAACAACCCCACTGATCAGCAAGTTAGTGCTATCCTGTGGGTAGGCCCGATATACATTCACATAGATGCCTATGGCGACCCTATGGCACCATACCGTACTGTAGACAGGAAAAATTTATACAAGTGTTTGCGGCCGTGCAACGCTATTTCCTATGGAGAGGGGAGGGGTGAGCAGCGTTCATCCCTCCTCCTATCCAGGGCGCCGACGTGTGCATCGCCGGGCGAACTCAAGTTAATGTGAATGTAGCCTAAGTTGTAGAGTACGACGTAGCAATAAAATACAGAATCATTATAAACTTACAGGAACAATATACAATATAAAGTCTACGGGGGAGATTTATCAGAAGTCTCTTAGAGCACAACTATTCTAGTTGCCCATGGTAACCAATCAGAGCGCAGCTTTCATTTCCCCACAGCTGTTTATAAAATGAAAGCTGAGGCCTGATTGGTTTCCATGGGCAACTAGAACAGTTTTACCTCAGAAACTTGATGATAAATCTCCCCCCTATATATATTTGTTAAATTTTAGAGAGGTTTCGGCCTTCCCGCCAGTGAGTGGCTTAGAACTAATTTGTCATCGTCTTATATCTGATCTCCTGTGGTTTTCCTGGGAGGTGATTGGGCCTCTCACTATACCACACGATGCAATGACAGATTGAGTCTTGGGAGACGGTGACCTCCACCAAGGGCTGGATTTTCACAGGCTTTTCCTGGGGTGTTAAGGAGATTTTCACCTACAAGTGCTCTCCTCTTCTGATGGGCCTGAACAAGCCTCTCCATTTTCCATAAAGATTAATTTAGACTTTCTATTTTCAGGAATCCGTCTTTGCATCGTGTGATCCAACGCTCCTTTTGAAAAACCTTGGTAAAACCAGCAAAGAGGCATCTGTGTCCTCCGCAGTTGTGAACAGAGGCTTTTCAGATGAGACGAGAATGACTAATCTGTCCGGCAAACACTGTTAGTGGAGACGGGTAATCAGTCTGCGGGTCCGTCCGCTGAATGAATGTGTCAATTTACCTCAGGCCGGCCATTCATTTCGGGGGAAAAAAAAAATGTGAAAAAAAAAACTGGCAAAGGTGACATTTCTCACAACCCGCTCACACATGCCCTTTGCCTTCCTGATGTTTTCACATTTAAATTTGCTTTATATGGAATATCCCAGCGAGAAAACAACAAACCGGTGTGGAAAGCAATGTGATACATAGAGTGATGTCATCGAACGTGACACCAGTACTAGGCCAAAAACATTCCTAACAAGTAATAATAATAATAATTCTTTATTTATATAGCGCACACAGATTATGCAGCGCTGCACAAAGCATGTCAAATCGGTCCCTGTCCCAAAAGGGGCTCATTATCTAAACAACCTACCAGTATGCTTTGGAGTGTGGGAGGAAACCGGTGGACCCGGAGGAAACCCACGCAAACACTGAGAGAACATATAAACTCTTTGCAGATGTTGACCTGGGCGGGATTTGAATCCAGGACTACAGCGCTGCTAGGTTGTAGTGCTAACCACTGAGCCACAGTGCTGCCCAAAACCTTACTTAGAGGCCACCATGTCATATGCCCCCTTCCTGTGGCACACTACCATTGTTTAATTGACTTAGGACCCTTACAAACGATCGTATGCTACGGCTCCATAGGGAGCTGTGCCGTACGTACGGAGAGCATGCTCTCTGTCTGTCGGCGACGCCATGGTATGGAGACACACATGTATCTGCTCACCGCGCCAAGCACAATGCACTGCTATGGCGGCCGTATGCTAACTGCCGATTGTACGGCCATAAACGGTCATTTGTATGGTGCCTTACAAAAAACATCGGAGATGCCCTGTAAAATACAGCTCATTAACAAGACCCCAAATAATATAATCCTGCTTTGGGCCCACATACAGTGTAATGTGCCCTTCCTGTTAATTGCCTCTTTTTGGTTAGTCCTCCACCTCCATGTTTTATGCTCTCTTGTGTCCTACCAAGAAAACAGACACAACTTTCCCTTTAAGAGTGATTTCTCACAAACACAGATCTAACCCCAACCAACCCAACCAAGCGAATATCCTTCATTCTACTAAATAGCCAGACTCTTAATCTTCTGGAAAAATCGGCCGGGGCCGGAACAATCTCTAACAATTTCACAATCAAATGTATATAAATAATATAATTCATAAGACAGAGAGAATGAGTTGGAAACACAAAGGCATTCAAACATTTGCTACATTATAACTTTACTTCCATTTCTTCGTCTCCATTTGCCCCAAAACAATAATGAACCCGGGCTGGAGGCGGCACTTCTGGGACCTTCTACCATCCCCGGGGGCTCAGCCCACCAGGCTTCAAAAACCCCCTGGGGGATTGTCCCATGGAAACACTTTCCCGGAGTGCCCCTCCGTCCCCTGCCACAACAGCCTGTGCGATGACCTCACACCCGGCCATTCCTCCGGACCCCTATTGCCATTTTAATGCCCTTCCTTATGTCCAACAGCCGCAACATCCCGAAGCATTGTCTTAAATCTAGAAATCTGGAGCCACCACTTCAAAATCCAGGTGCCTGCTGTTCCTCCATTACGATTCACAAATTTGCCAATACTCTTGTTGACCTTTGCCCTGACCTTATTGTCACCATCAACAGACTGGGCACGCCTCCAGCATGTCTGAGCCATGACATCAGACCACCCCTCAATACTGTCAGGGTAAAGGAACCACAAATGCAGGATATCCGTTTTGATGTCCCTCATAAGCGACAAGGATGCCCGAATCGCAAGGCCCTTACCCCTGGTGTGGATAACCACTACGTCCGGAGTGCGGTCCAGTTCCCTATAGTATTTAAAATCTGGAAGGAAATGTGGCCATGTTAAACCCCAAGCAATGTCCTTGCGCATGCGTGACAAGAAAACTGAGCCGCCGTCCTGATGTTCTAGGCCTAGTGGACGTAATAATAGCCAATTACAGGCAGTCCCCGGGTTACATACCAGATGGGGTCTGTAGGTTTGTTCTTAAGTTGAGTTTGTATGTAAGTCGGAACCGTATACTTTATTATTGTAACCCCAGCCAAATTTTTTTGTCTCTGTGACAATTGGATTTAAAAAATGTTGGATTGTCATAAGAACCAAGATTAACAATGAAGCTTTATTACAGACACCTGTGATAACTGTTATAGCTGATTATTGTAGCCTAAGACTAAAGTACAGTAAATTACCAATATCCAGAGGTCCGTCTGTAACTAGGGGTCGTCTGTAAGTCAGGTGTTCTTAAGTAGGGGACCGCCTGTATCCAAATGAGACACAGAGTGGAACCTAACATAAACCTGGTGCTCCAGTCTCGCTAGGTTTATAAGTGATGAGCCGACCATTAGCTGTCCCCGTTCTGCTAAAATACTGCCCCTATTGGCAAAAATGTGGAACTATTCTAAATTTGAAAAACATCTTTCAGTTTTCAATTTTTTTTCATTTCATTCTTCTAATATGTTTCCCAATAGAGTAAATGCGACCATGTTACAGAATGTAGACGCGTAGATTAATGTGGAATCGGTGTGTAATATAATATTTGGAATATATTTTTAATTGAATGAATATAAAGGAGGGGATAATCTCTTATCATTGAAGCTTTTGGCCGCGCTTCAGTATTTCTTACCCTCCAGCAATATTTGCATTGCTGAGTCAGCAACAAAATAAATCTTAATGGACATTTAATGCCTTTTGTATAAGTTATCCCGTCAAACAATGAGACTCTGAGGAACCTCCTCCCTGTCTCCCAGTGGATTGTAAAGCGTCGTCTCCTCAGCCTCTCCCAATATTCCCATAGAAGATGGTGTCCTGCTCAGACATGACAGATGCGGCCTGAATAGTACGGCTACTGGGTGCCAGCTTCTCCCTATGTATATACATTGGGTGACTAACAACAAATGCAAGGGGTCTTCCAGCTCAATGATGGAGAAGAATTATCCATAGCATAGGAAAATATCAGGTTAGTGGGGGTCCTACACCCAGCACCCCCACAGATCAGTAACTGATAATCAGGAGAAAGGGTTAGGAAGCAGACAGCGCCAGTATCTGTGTAGTGGCTAAACCATGTCACTGCAGCTTAGATTTCATTCAAATGAATGGGAGACGATCTTCAGTAACCTGGTCTGACCACTACCCAGAGAATGGCACTGACTGATTCACCTTTTGAGAACAGCTAATCTTTGATGTCTTTGATAATGAGGACCTAAGGTATTTTTTTAAATGTAATATTATTAAAGGGGTTGCCCTTGTGCCTTTACTGCCTTAAAAATAATCTCTGAATGTTCATCAAGTGATTCAGCCGTCCTTCTACTTACTTTAGTGCTGTCTGCAAACTCTCTGTGGATCTTTGTTTACATGTCTGAGCTGTGATGAATAGGAGGAGCTCATCCTGCTCCCTCCCCCTTCCCTCTCCCCGTGTCTGTCAGTGAGACAGACTGTGAGGGAAAAACATACAGTAGGCGACGCCATTAGAACGGCCTAAAGGAGTTAAAAGGTTTTAATTATCCACAAGATTGGCGGCAACTGTCCTATTGGTGGGGGTCTGCCCATGGGGTTCCTACAAGCATGGAGACCCATTGTATTGTTCCAAAAATAGATTGACAGGTCACACAGGCACAACCACTCCATCTACTTCTGTGTGCAACTCTCAGCTATGTCTTACAATCCCTGTATAAAGGACATCTACCACCAGGATGAAGGATTGTAAACCAAGCACACTGGCATACTGGTGTGTGTCACCTCTGTCAGATTCGCTTCTTTTAGCTTCTTATTCCATGTTTTTTTTTTACAAAAAATGAGCCTAAGGGGCTCCTAGCTCCATAGGATGTAATGGAGTCTGGAGCCTCTCAGAATCATTGGCATCATTTTGAAAGCCTTTAATTCTTAAATAAGTGAAAGTACCTTTACCAGATATCCCTGGTTACTAGGAGATAACTTACAATTACTGGAATACCGTAGACTCCTATTTGCTATTCTTCATCTACCAAAACCAACAAATACTTGAGTTTGTCTTTATATAAATCCTACTGATGACATGTCTATGGGGCTGGTTTAATTTAAAGAACTCATCTCTAGAATCCACACTCTGCTGTCATCGTGGATTTACAGCTACACTGAAAGCCTGGGGACAGGCCGGTTACCGAAAAAAAGCTGCTTGTTTTCACGTTTCTAAACTTACTGAGAATATGGAAGTTTAAGTGTTTGCTATAGTATACTGCAGCGGAGGTGGTGGTGTGCTATACTTTTCTGCAGCAGAGGTGGATGTGTACTTTAATATTCTGCAGCAGAGGTGGAGGTGTGTTATAGTATTCTGCAGCAGAGGTGGAGGTGTGCTATGGTATTCTGCAGTGTAGTTGGAGGTGTGCTATAGTATTCTGCAGCAGAGGTGGAGATGTGCTATAGTATTCTGCAGCAGAGGTGGAGATGTGCTATAGTATTCTGCAGCAGAGGTGGAGATGTGCTATAGTATTCTGTAGCAGAGTTGGAGGTTTGTTATTGTTTTCTGCAGTAAAGGTGGAGGTGTGCTTCAGTATTCTGCAGTAAAGGTGGAGGTGTGCTACAGTATTCTGCAGTAAAGGTGGAGGTGTGCTTCAGTATTCTGCAGTAAAGGTGGAGGTGTGATTCAGTATTCTGCAGCAGAGTCGGAGGTTTTCTACAGTATTCTGCAGTAAAGGTGGAGGTGTGCTTCAGTATTCTGCAGTAAAGGTGGAGGTGTGCTTCAGTATTCTGCAGTAAAGGTGGAGGTGTGCTTCAGTATTCTGCAGTAAAGGTGGAGGTGTGCTATAGTATTCTGCAGTAAAGGTGGAGGTGTGCTACAGTATTCTGCAGTAAAGGTGGAGGTGTGCTTCAGTATTCTGCAGTAAAGGTGGAGGTGTGCTTCAGTATTCTGCAGTAAAGGTGGAGGTGTGCTATAGTATTCTGCAGTAAAGGTGGAGGTGTGCTATAGTATTCTGCAGTAAAGGTGGAGGTGTGCTTCAGTATTCTGCAGTAAAGGTGGAGGTGTGCTACAGTATTCTGCAGTAAAGGTGGAGGTGTGCTATAGTATTCTGCAGTAAAGGTGGAGGTGTGCTACAGTATTCTGCAGTAAAGGTGGAGGTGTGCTACAGTATTCTGCAGTAAAGGTGGAGGTGTGCTTCAGTATTCTGCAGTAAAGGTGGAGGTGTGCTTCAGTATTCTGCAGTAAAGGTGGAGGTGTGCTATAGTATTCTGCAGTAAAGGTGGAGGTGTGCTTCAGTATTCTGCAGTAAAGGTGGAGGTGTGCTTCAGTATTCTGCAGTAAAGGTGGAGGTGTGCTATAGTATTCTGCAGTAAAGGTGGAGGTGTGCTACAGTATTCTGCAGTAAAGGTGGAGGTGTGCTTCAGTATTCTGCAGTAAAGGTGGAGGTGTGCTTCAGTATTCTGCAGTAAAGGTGGAGGTGTGCTTCAGTATTCTGCAGTAAAGGTGGAGGTGTGCTTCAGTATTCTGCAGTAAAGGTGGAGGTGTGCTTCAGTATTCTGCAGTAAAGGTGGAGGTGTGCTTCAGTACTCTGCAGTAAAGGTGGAGGTGTGCTATAGTATTCTGCAGTAAAGGTGGAGGTGTGCTATAGTATTCTGCAGTAAAGGTGGAGGTGTGCTTCAGTATTCTGCAGTAAAGGTGGAGGTGTGCTTCAGTATTCTGCAGTAATGGTGGAGATGTGCTTCAGTATTCTGCAGTAAAGGTGGAGGTGTGCTATAGTATTCTGCAGTAAAGGTGGAGGTGTGCTACAGTATTCTGCAGTAAAGGTGGAGGTGTGCTACAGTATTCTGCAGTAAAGGTGGAGGTGTGCTATAGTATTCTGCAGTAAAGGTGGAGGTGTGCTATAGTATTCTGCAGTAAAGGTGGAGGTGTGCTATAGTATTCTGCAGTAAAGACCTTTACTGCAGAATACTGTAGCACACCTCCACCTTTACTGCAGAATACTGTAGCACACCTCCACCTTTACTTGCAGCAGAGGTGGAGGTGTGCTATAATATTCTGCTGCGTAGGTGGTGGTTTGCAATGCTTTAGTATTCTGCAGTGGAGGTGTGCTATTCTAAAAAGTGATTTTAAAACCACCCCCTCAGGTCTGGAATAAAATTTCCTTTCTAAAATTCCTTCATTTATGTCATTTATTTAAATCTTACCCGCTTACCTATTAAAAAAAATATCTTGAAGTTAGGCAAATATGACTCATTTCCACATGAGATGAGTCAAGTTTAGTCAAGCCCCTATCTTCTGTTCTATAGTTTTTAGATTAGTGGGGTAAACCCTGGTGATAGATTACCTATAAATACCCCGTCCACATGGGATACATATTCTGTGTAAAGGATTTTGTTACCCAGTAATCCAGACACAGCAGTTTTTGGAGCTGCAGTACATAAAACAGCCTGAGGACAGGGGTGGCGCTATTTCTCTTTAATATAAAAACTTGAAGCCTTTTTATATAAAATAAAACTTGAGAACACACACAGAAGGGGTTAAATAAACGTCTCTAATAGGAAGTTACAGAAGAAAAGGCAAAAATAAACTCGTATTAAACACTTTTATGGCAAATACAAAAACGCCATTTCCAAGGTAACATTGTGCGGGGGTTTCCACCGATACGAGGAATGAAATCATGTTTTATATTGAAATTCCCTTCATACCCGGTT
Organism: Engystomops pustulosus; assembly: GCF_040894005.1. Lineage (NCBI taxonomy): Eukaryota > Metazoa > Chordata > Amphibia > Anura > Leptodactylidae > Engystomops > Engystomops pustulosus. Next base: position 247,628,551 of record NC_092412.1, read on the forward strand.
GGCTTTTAGTAGATCTCTGTGTATTGCGCTGCGGCTGTGCACATCTGCGGTGAACTGATTTCCTTTTTGGCTGCAGACATCAATACGACCAGGCACCCCAGAGACAGGTCCCTACACTTTCCTTAGAAGCCCCCCCACCCCCCATTCGTTGACTTTATGGTCTCTTCTTGGCCCAAATTTGCAAAACTGCCCGGAGACTGAACAATTGGCGACCTGCCTTCTGGCAGAAACATAATGGGAGGCAAAGCCTTTGAGAAATGGCGGACGGGTGGATGGAATGACTGCGTTGAGCCGCTCAGTTTCTGTGTGTGTTACTACTGGTGTGAAAATAAATAAGATGAATATAGCAACAGTGGCGAATTATTGGGGGCGCTCGGGCCAGGATAGACCTGGGGTTGTTAGCGCTTCCAATCATAGTTCCCCTTTTATATGGCCGCCAGCCCCGGACCGGTAGAAACTGCTCAACGAGATACAATCACCCACATTCAGCCAAATAAACACCTCCGGAACATGAGACCCAATTAACTTTCTGATGCGGAGATAATTTGTAAAAATTAAAAAGAACATACATTTTTTTTTTATTGACTTGGAATTTACAATAAGGACACATGTATTTCTACATAGAGAGAACATGAAATTTCCCATGCGCTAGATCTTAATGAATAAAATATTCCAGGTGCAATTCTTTATTTGTTACTTAGTAAAATGAACAATTAAATTTAAAAATGATCAATGAAAATCACTCTTAATATCCCATGGAGGCTTGGATTTGGAAAAATACTCAAAATCAAACTGAAAAAAACAAATTTTGGACTGAACCAACTTTAGTGGAAGTGCCTCAAAACAAGGAAATGAGGCTCAGTAGTGTGTTTGGGCTTCCTGTGCCTGTATGACCTCCCTACAATGCCTGGGTGTGCTCCTGATGAGGCTCAGTAGTGTATGCGGCCTCCACGTGCCTGTATGACCTCCCTACAATGCCTGGGTGTGCTCCTGATGAGGCTCAGTAGTGTATGCGGACTCCACGTCCCTGTATGACCTCCCTACAATGCCTGGGTGTTCTCCTGATGAGGCTCAGTATTGTGTGTGGCCTCCATATACTCGAGTATAAGCCGACTTGAGTATAAGCCAAGACCCCTAATTTTAACACAAAAAACTGGAAAAACCTATTGACTCAAGTATTAGCCGAGGGTGGAAAATGCATTGGTCACAGCCCCCCTAGTATATAGCCAGCAGCCCCCAGTATATAGGCAGCCAGCCCCTGTAGTATATAGCCAGCAAGCCCAGTGTGGTATGTAGCCAGCAAGCCCCCTGTGGTATATAGCCAGCAAGCCCCCTGTAGTATATAGCCAGCAAGCCCCCTGTAGTATATAGCCTGCCAGCCCCTGTAGTATATAGCCTGCAGCCCCTGTAGTATATAGCCTGCCAGCCCCTGTAGTATATAGCCTGCCAGCCCCTGTAGTATATAGCCTGCCAGCCCCTGTAGTATATAGCCTGCAGCCGCTGTAGTATATAGACTGCCACACCCTGTAGTATATAGCCAGCCCCTTGTAGTATATAGCCTGCCATCCCCCCTGTAGTATATAGCCTGCCAGCCCCCTACAGTATATAGCCTGCCAGCCCCCTACATATATATCCTGCCAGCCCCCTGTAGTATATAGCCTGCAAGCCCAGTGTGGTATGTAGCCAGCAAGCCCCCTGTGGTATATAGCCAGCAAGCCCCCTGTAGTATATAGCCAGCAAGCCCCCTGTAGTATATAGCCTGCCAGCCCCTGTAGTATATAGCCTGCAGCCCCTGTAGTATATAGCCTGCCAGCCCCTGTAGTATATAGCCTGCCAGCCCCTGTAGTATATAGCCTGCCAGCCCCTGTAGTATATAGCCTGCAGCCGCTGTAGTATATAGACTGCCACACCCTGTAGTATATAGCCAGCCCCTTGTAGTATATAGCCTGCCATCCCCCCTGTAGTATATAGCCTGCCAGCCCCCTACAGTATATAGCCTGCCAGCCCCCTACAGTATATAGCCTGCCAGCCCCCTACATATATATCCTGCCAGCCCCCTGTAGTATATAGCCTGCCAACGCCCTGTAGTATATAGCCTGCCAGTCCCCCTGTAGTATATAGCCTGCCAACGCCCTGTAGTATATAGCCTGCCAGTCCCCCTGTAGTATATAGCCTGCCAGCCCCTGTAGTATATAGCCTCCCAGCCCCTGTAGTATATAGCCTGCAGCCGCTGTAGTATATAGACTGCCACACCCTGTAGTATATAGCCAGCCCCTTGTAGTATATAGCCTGCCATCCCCCCTGTAGTATATAGCCTGCCAGCCCCCTACAGTATATAGCCTGCCAGCCCCCTACAGTATATAGCCTGCCAGCCCCCTACAGTATATAGCCTGCCAGCCCCCTACATATATATCCTGCCAGCCCCCTGTAGTATATAGCCTGCCAGTCCCCCTGTAGTATATAGCCTGCCAACGCCCTGTAGTATATAGCCTGCCAGTCCCCCTGTAGTATATAGCCTGCCAGTCCCCCTGTAGTATATAGCCTGCCAACCCCTGCCCCTAGTATTTAGCCTGCAGCCCCCCCCCCCCCCCCAGTATATAGCCTGCCAGCCCCTGCCCATAATATAATGCCTGTAGGAAAAAAACAAACAGTGTACTCACCTTCCGACGACCCCCGGCAGGTACTCTTCTATCCATTGCGGCTCCGGTTTCCGCTACGTGTCCCCGTGTGGTCTGTCGCAGGCACCATGACGTCAGCCTCTTGCTGACATCATAGTGTGTGCCGATGCCTGGGCACATAGTAGTATGTCAGTGAGCGGCTGACGTCACGATGCCTGCGGCGTACCACGTGGGGACACGGAGCGGATGCCGGAGGGGGTCATGTCGGAAGGTGAGTACACTGTTTGTTTTTCTTGACTCAAGTATAAGCCGAGGTGAGGGTTTTCAGCACATCTTTTGTGCTGAAAAACTCGGCTTATAGTTGAGTATATATGGTACCTGTTTGACCCCTCTACAATACCTACAAGTAGTGTATGCGGCCTCCACGTGCCTGTATGACCTCCCTACAATGCCTGGGTGTGCTCCTGATGAGGCTCAGTAGTGTATGCGGCCTCCACGTGCCTGTATGACCTCCCTACAATGCCTGGGTGTGCTCCTGATGAGGCTCAGTATTGTGTGTGGCCTTCACGTGCCTGTTTGGCCTCCCTACAACCCCTGGGCATGCACCTGATGAGGGGGTGGATGTTCTATTGCAGGATCTCCTCTCAGATCTGGAATAAAGCACCTGCCATCTCCTAAACCAGTGATGGCGAACCTTTAAGAGACCGAGTGCCCAAACTGCACACCAAAGGCGACGTTTCTAGTGCAAGGTGCCAACACAGCAATTTAGCCCAATAGCGCCACAATACCACTATACATGAGACACATAACACTTTGACATCATGAGGCCACCATTACAACCACATAAATAGCATAATTCTGGTTATAAAGACCACTATAGAAAGGCCAACATTACCAATAATAACACTATACTAGAAGCTAATATAGTGATGACTACAGTATTACTGCCATCAGTGTGGAATATTACCGCCATATACTGATTATCATTACCCTCATACAGTGACAGCAGTCCTGAGTAGAGGCAGGGACTGGGGGACTATAAGTTAGTCTGCTTATGGACCAAATATTGCCATCTTTACCTCTTTTTTGTTTTTGCATTTTCATTTTTCACTCCCCACATTCAAAAATGTAACTTTATTTTTTCCATGTAAAGAGCTTTGTGAGGGTCTGTATTCTGCATAATGCAGTGAAATTGGTGCCATTTTCTTGTGGGCTTGGATTTTACTGCTTTCACTGTGCGCCACAAATGAAATGTCTCATATATTCTTTAGGTGGGTGCGATCAAGGGGATACTAAATTTATAAAGTTTTATAATATTTTCATACATTTACAAAAATGAAACCACCTGCACAAAAAAAAAATTATTTATTTTGCCATTTTTGGCGCTAACTTTTTCATACTTCAGTGTACGGTGCTGTGTGTAGTGTAATTATTTCCGAGGTGACCTGATGTTTTTAATGCTACCATTTTGAGGACCGTACAGACTTTTGATCAGTTTTTATTACATGCTGCAAAATGGCTAAAAAGTGGCATTTTGATCCAATTTGGCAGGGAGGTGGTGAAAGGTGTGGGCACATGTGGATTTGGGATCACACGTATGACAGCTGTCTGTGGCCACATACATACTTGCCTCATCACATGCACCGTGCAGCCAGTGATGCAGCATAGCCCCCCGGCCACATTGTGCATGCGCTGCCTGCAGTGGAGCTATGCTGGCTTCATTGGCCGCCTGATGCAAGTGATGAGCGCTTCAGACACAGACCAGTATATATGTGGCAACAGACAGCTGTCATACAGGGGGATTTGGGACACTAAATCACAGTTACCTATAGTTGGTTTAGTGTCCCAAAGCCACCTGACAGAACCTTTGAAGGCATTTGCAGCTCTAACACTGAACTGCTGATGTGCAAACCACACACAGCAGCCCCAGCAGCTCCTGACCTCTTATCATCTTCTGATGCTGCAGGCTTCCTTCTGTGGACTCTCACTCCTCGTACTGCCGGGGCTGAAGAGGAGGAGGGGCGGGCACTGATCGGCTGCTACTGTCTCACTAAGGCATCACTAGTGAGAGCAGAGCCGATCAGCTTCAGGATGCAGTGGCAGCCGGAGCTCCGACTTTGATAAGAATGGGGAGATGGTACGCGTGCCTGCAGAGAGGGCTCTGCGTGCCCTCTCTGGCACGCGTGCCATAGGTTCGCCACCACTGTCCTAAACAGTGGGGTTGGTGGAAGGAACAAGCGATGAAGTCCTAGGCGTGGATTCAGGTCTGGGGCATGGACAGTCCAAAGCATCAATGCTTTAATCACTGCTGACACACTACAGCCACATGAGGTCCAGGGCCCACTGCACCTGTATATGGTCTCACAGTGAGTCTGAGGATCTCATCCGGTACCTAATGAGGGCTATGCGGCCCCCACACCATTACTGACCAACTACTGAACCGGTCATGCTGAAGGACGTTGCAAGCAGCAGATCGCTCTCCGTCTGTCACATGGCCTCAGTGAGAACCTGCTCTCTTCATGAAGAGCACGGGGCACCAATGTTGAATCTTTCAATCTTGTAGTTATCTGGAAAATGTTCGGTGTTGAACTGTAAGCTCAACACTGACAATTGGGCATTGGGCCCACTTCCTCCCCATCCTCATGGGGTCTTTTTCTGCTGGGGTAATGGAGAGGTAGGGCCCCAAAACAGATTTCTCCATGGGGCCCTATATCCCCTAAACCCCTTAAAGGACACCTGTCATCAGGTCTGTGTCACTTGTCCTGTCACTACTACCTGTTGGAGCAGCTCACAAGGATCCCATCCCAGCCTTTATCTAGTTATTTCATACATTATTCATTGTAAAATCATCTATTCTTTATTATGTAAATGAGGCTGGTCACATGGTCAGAGGCAGTGATGTCACCCCTGTTACCCCTCCCCTCTCCTCCCCCTGCTCATGTCTGTGTGTAATGTATAGTAAAGCATGGCTAGTGTGTGTGCTGCATCTGCTGACATGCTGCATCCTCCTAATACACAGGTGAGAGACACAGACATCAGCTACACATGAATCTGACATGTTCTGCTGTAACATGGCTGCCTGGAGCTGCTGTATCTCTCCTAAACACACAGGCTGCAGGGGGCGCCAGCACCAGGAAGCACATCATTATACAGCCTCACATCATTATACAGGCTGTCAGTCATGCACTGGGGGTGTGGCTGTGCCTCCCACTCATGAATAGAGTGGACAGCTTGAATATGCTAATGCTTCATTGGACATTTCACAGGTCATTTGCATACAGCTTCAGGACCTCATTGCTTAGGTTTACAGGCATGTAGAGGGACAATGAAGGGATAGAGGCAATGCTCTCTAATGGCAGAATATGAAAATATATTTAGTTTAGGGGGTTATTTTGCATGACGGTAATTTCGCTCATTTCTGACTCTCCATCTTCAAAAGTCCATAACTTTTTCATTTTTCCGAGTATTTTGTGCGTAACAAATTTTTCTTTCCTGTGATGTTATTTATTATTCCCTGCCATGTAGCGGGAAGCCGGAAAAAAATTCCAAATGTGGAAAAATTGAGAAAAAACCATCACATTCTTGTGGGCTCAGTTTTTACGACTTTCACTCTGCGCTCCAAATAACACGTCTGCTTTATTCTTTGGTTCGGTGCGATGGCGGTGATACCAAATTTATATAGGTTTTATTGTGTTTTAATAAATTTTCAAAAATTAAACAAATGTGTACAAAAAAGGAAAAATAAATAATTTTTCATACTTTGGTGCACGGAGCTGGGGGTGGAGTCATTTTTTGCGAAATGAGCCGACGTTTTCATTGCTACCATTTTGAGGACTGTGCGACATTTTGATCATTTTTGATTACATTTTTTATGTCATGTAAAAAGGTGTAAAAGTCGCGTTTCGGACATTTGGGCGCCATTTCCCGTCTCAAAGGTCACTGCGGGCCGTAACCATTTTTATAATTTGATAGATCGGGCATTTTGGGACGCGGCGATACCTAATATTTTTGTGATTTTTACTGTTTATTATGTTTTATATCAGTTCTAGGGAAAGGGGGGTGATTTGAACTTTTAATATTTTATTAATTTTTTACATTTTTTAAACTTTTTTTTTTTTTTTTCACTATTTCTTAGACCATCGAGGGTACATTAACCCTAGATGGTCTGATCGTTCCTTATACATTACAATGAGCCACTGCTGCTACATATTGACAACTTCCAAAAATTAAATTCAACAGAACATGGGGAGAATATCCATCACTCGAATCCCCATCCATTATATCAGGGGTCCCCATTCCATCATTTCCTTCTGGCTGATTAAGAAGAATACAATGTGATGTCCCAGGACAATACTTTTCTCTTGTTGTAGATACATTAGTCCGGACAACTTATTTTCCATGGACGCTGTGTGACGCGCCATTTATTTCTAATTTCACACTTTGTTTTCTGTTGCCCAGGACATTCAGGCCAATAGTTATTTTTTTGGCCAAATTCGATTTTTTTAAAAAGTAGCTTGTGGTGCCCGTGCAGCCATTCTTCTAACAAAGATATTTTAGCGAGCAACTACCTCTAAAGGGAACCTGTCAGCAGATATTGACCTAATAAACCACTACCAGTAGATTTACACCTACTAGATGTGGTGGCATCATTCAGAAATCTACTTTGAAGTAAGATGTAAACCGGTTGTATAAAGTCTTGGAGGCGGAGAGAACAGCACTGAAGTCAAGCTCTCTCCGCCTCAGAATGTTCTCTATGCTGTAAGTGACATAATTCACTCAGGCTATTGGTGAGCTGGTTAGGATGTCCCCTGCCCATTACATCAGAAGGGTCGTTCTAAGGAGAACTTGACTTCAGGTGAAGGGTCGTTCTGAGGAGAACTTGACTTCAGATAAAAACTCTCTGCCTTCATGATTTAATACAACTATTTTACGGCTCACTTCAGAGTTGATTTCCTGGATGATGCCGCCACACTGGACCAGAAAAAGAGACATGAACTGGTAGTTATTGAAACCATCACAAGGAATATCCGATGGAAAGTCCTATATAGCTAAACCTGAATTAAAATGTATGATTTATGGAAATTACTGGGACAGGCTACAGGGGTGTCCCTGTCCGGGCTGTGGGAGGCTACTTCACGCCCCAGTAGTCTCTGCTGTCCAACCTCCTTCCGTGTCCTAGTTGCATATCAGGGATCGTGACGGGACCAGGTAAGTAAATGTGCCCCTATGTACAATCAGCTCAGCTCCTTCTGCTCTATAACATGCTGCCTGCAGATAGGACACTATGTACAATCTGCTCAGCTCCTCCTGCTCTATAACATTCCACCTGCAGATAGGACCCTATGTACAATCTGCTCAGCTCCTCCTGCTCTATAACATGCTGCCTGCAGATAGGACCCTATGTACAATCTGCTCAGCTCCTCCTGCTCTATAACATGCTGCCTGCAGATAGGACACTATGTACAATCTGCTCAGCTCCTCCTGCTCTATAACATGCTGCCTGCAGATAGGACCCTATGTACAATCTGCTCAGCTCCTCCTGCTCTATAACATGCTGCCTGCAGATAGGACACTATGTACAATCTGCTCAGCTCCTCCTGCTCTATAACATGCTGCCTGCACATACAAGAATTTTAAAGGTTGTTTTGCGGAATCTTTGGACAGAGATGTTACTTTAGGATCCAAGTCTCGAATGCAAAGTCGGTAAATGGCTCCTCCCACTACTATGCGACATTTTCTTGCTATAACTACAGTCATTTTCCTGGATTCTTAAATAGGGATTAACTTTTATTGTTTTTTTTCCTTACTTGTTTTCTACTTTACTGATCCTTTAGTAAAACAAAGATGCACAACTAATACTGACATGAGGTAAGTCCTGGTGTGCTGGAGGTAAAGTGCAGGTAGGTAGAGAACATACAGTGTGTAGTCATAGTTAGTAATGATTTGGAAGACAAGGGTGGGGCTGGAGGGATTTGGGTCTAATACCTCACCTGAAGTGAACTGGGTGGGATGTCGGCATGTACCACGAACATTCAATTCTATGGAGGTTCTACTATAAACACATAAACTGGCAGAAAGTGCAGGAGAGAAATGTCAGGTATTTAGGACCACTTTATATCCAAGTCCTGGTGACCCAAAAGTCCTTCTACCACCAGAGATGTTTCCTCAGTATAAGTGAAAGCTGCAACACGAATCCACATCATCTGCTCCAATATAGAATAACATACAGATATAACTAAAGCCACATAAAGCACATGACGGGAAGCAATATAATATATAATAATTTACTTGTGCAACATAAACCATATGGAGGAGATAAGCCGATAAAATCAGATAAGAAGAAGAGGAAATTACTGATGGAGCAGATAACACAAGCTCCACGTCCCTGAGCAAAGAGAAGCCGCTCACACAAACCTGACACGTTATCTCCATCGTACCCCAAAATCTGTAATCAAGTAATCCTTACTAATATGCAGCAACCTGTGGCCCTGCAGGACTGGGGGGCCCCCCGCTACCTCACAGGACTGGGAGCCCCCTGCTACCTCACAGGACTGGGGGGCCCCCCGCTATCTCACAGGACTGGGAGCCCCCTGCTACCTCACAGGACTGGCAGCCCACCACTCCCTCAACGGACTGGGAGCCCACCGCTACCTCACAGGACTGGAAGTCCACCACTCCCTCAACGGACTGGGAGTCCACCGCTACCTCACAGGACTGGGAGCCCACCGCTACCTCACAGGACTGGGAGCCCCCTGCTACCTCACAGGACTGGGAGCCCACCGCTACCTCACAGGACTGGGAGCCCATCACTCCCTCAACGGACTGGGAGTCCACCGCTACCTCACAGGACTGGGAGCCCACCGCTCTATCATTTGGATGGGAACCCAACACTATCTTACTGGACTGGGATCCCACTGTGACCTGACAGGACTATGCGGCCACCATGACCGCACAGGACTGGGCGCCCACCATGACCTACCTCACAGGACTGGGAGTCCACCGCTACCTCACAGGACTTGGAGCCCTCCCTACCGCACAGAACTGGAAGCCCACCGCTACCTCACAGGACTGAAAGCCCCCCGCTACCTCACAGGGCTGGGATCCCACTGCTACATCATATGGATGGGAGCCCAACAATACCTTACTTGACTGGAAGGCCCAACCGCTACCTCACAGGACTGGGAGCACACTGCTAACTTACAGGACTGCTTATGTGATAACCCACCGCTATTTCATAAGACTGGGAGCCCCCCTGTATCTCACAGGACTGGGAGCCCACAAATATCTCACAGCAGTAGGAGCCCAGTAACATCTCATAGGACTGGGAGACCACTAATACCCCAGAGCAGCGGGATTATTCCAACCTCACAGAAATGGGAGCACATCCTAGGAGTCCAGGAGGCCCATAAATGTATCTTTGCCTTATGAAAAAGGCATAAATAGTACATCGTGATTGGGAACCTGGCACTGATTTTGCACTGGTGCCCAAATACTTCAAGTTACATCACTGATACTCAGCTTTACCAAAAGAGACTTACTTTAGCTCCTCAACCAGAATGGCAGATTAGGGTGAGGGAAAGTCCTCTTCCCCTTCTCTAGATGGATAGGTACAGAGATATAGTTATAAAATTATATACAGTATAATATCAGCTTTATTAAGTTGCATCCAAGTTTTTCAAAAAGTTTCCACCTAATGGTGACTTCTGATTGTAGGTGAACGTGCCCTTTAAGGATTAGCCCCTGTCAGACACTGTCCATGCTGTGTTATTTAATGGTCTTGTCCACATGGAGACGTCTGAGCTCTTTATCCCAGGAGTTGTCTTACAAGCTTCCAAATTAATTAGTAGCATTGTCTCCTTTCCAAGGTCTCCAGTGATGTTTACCCCTTCACAAGGTGCAACCAAACCATCTTCTGGGATGTGCGGGACATATGTCTACAGGTATTGATCCTGATGTCAAGAGCACTCGGCATTATAAATAAAGCTGCTGTTTCCTGCTCCAGACAAGGGATGAAGGAAAAGATGGAATGTTTGAGCAGAGTAATCTCCATCTCATCTGCTTATCAGGACAGGACGTGATCCACAAGGACGGCAAATAGGAACAATGCCGAGAACCATGGTAACCCCATGGGCCCCGACATTTGAATTAAATTGCCAGTTTCCATTGACATCTTCATGTGGATGCATATAATGACCTCGGCCCGTGCAGAAGGAGGACATGCAAGTTTATGATGGAAAAGTTAAGTGTCCAAGGAAGAACAATTTCTGGTTCTACATCAGTTTCATCTTCCACATCTCATCAGACTTCTGGTTCTTGGATCTACTGAACCGGAGATACCGGCAATAGACGGGAGCTGGATCTTTATCTGCAGCTCACATTTCTTACCTGTGTCCCTGGTCCTGTGGTTCCTAGAACTATAAATCTTTGCAGTTTGAAAGAGAAGATATTGAGGGAGATGTTTCAATTTGTCGGCGCCAGAATTCTGGTGTAATTTGTACTCGAAATGCTGCACGCCACATTCACTCATTGGGGCACATTTACTTACCCGGTCCAGTTTTTTCCGAATCCGTCAGGTTGCACCGAAATCCGATCGCGTGCACCAAAATCCTGCCGGAATTCGTCGCAAAACGGAAAAATTCGGAAAACCCGACGGAAATGCGCGATTCGTATCCTTAGTAAATTAGCCCCATTGTTTCAGACCATTTTTTGGCAGCTTTCCGACTGTTCTGAAAAGGAAGTGTATTCTTGGGAAAGTGGGCAGAAAATTTAGTCCTTTAAATGGAACCTGTCACCAGGGACCTCGTTTTCACTAAAGACAGGGTGCAGAAGCCCATCACAGCTGCAGTGCAAATATGTCTTTCTGCTTTCTCTAAGCATTTGCATTACAATATAATTGTGTGTTATAACTTATCTTAACTCACCCTGACAGAATCCTCTGTGTAGTCCCAGGGGTTGGGATTTGGTTTGGATGGATTGCAAAAAACAACACATGACTTGTCTGTACTGCAGACTCCTCAGCTCTCAGTCCCCACCTTTGTGCTCCTCTATAGCTCCTCCCTCCCCCATTGTATTTAATTTTGATTTTACCAATTGTCTGCAATGAAACAAAGAGTGAAATATTTTAAGGGTCTGAATACTTTCCATATCCACTGGTAGGATCAAACAGACAACCTAGGATTAAAGTACCCTAGGGGTTCTGAAAAATAGTAAAACAATATCAAATATAATAGCAGTTATTTCTGGCATTTAACCCAGTAACGGAAAATGGCGCCCAAATGCCCAAAATGCTACTTTTTCGCCATTTCGCAACATGCAAATTTTTTTTAAAAAGTGATAAAAAGGTCGTACAGTCCTCAAACTGGTAGCATTGAAAACATCATCACATCTCAAATCTTCGGCCGTGTACACCGAAGTATGAAAAAGTTATTAGCGCCAGATGGCGAAATTAAGATTTTTGTACAGAAGGTTTTAATGTTTTGAAATTTATTAAAACACATTAAAACCTATATAAATGTAGTATCCCTGTAATCACTGATCCAAGAATAAAGCAGACATTTAATTTGGGGTGTGCAGTGAAAGAGGTAAAATCCAAGCCCACAAGAAAAAGGCGCAAATGTATTTTTTTTCACCAATTTTACTGTATTTGGAATTTTTTTTCCACTTCCCAGTACATGGCATAGAATTGTAAATACTTCACTGCAAAGTGAAATTTTCTATGTAGAAAACAAGCCCTCACACAGCTCTGTAGATGGAAAAATAAAAAAATTATAGATTTTTGGATTTGGGGAGTAAAAAATGAAAACACAAAATCGAAAAAGGCCCTCGGTGGGAAAAGGTAAACATAATAGAGGAAATTCTAGAAAGGACATTTCATGCCCTACCTGAGGGGGGAGTTTAGCGGGGTAAAAGTCTGTTAAGGATATCAGTTGTTACCTAAACTTACTGGAAAAGCTCCATGGGAAAAAGATGGGTAGGAAGTGGATAGATAGAACGTTCCGAGCAGTATCGGGTCTTCGGAACGTTGGGTTTTGAGCAAAACATCATAATAAAGGTCTACCACTGTACATCACTATATTATTGGATGGTTTCTTCTCTGTTTTGATAGAGATAGATTAGATAGGTAGATAGATAGGAGATAGATAGATAGGAGATAGATAGATAGATAGATAGATAGATAGATAGATAGATAGATATATGATAGATAGATAGATAGATATGAGATAGATATGAGATAGATAGATAGATAGATAGATAGATATGAGATAGATAGATAGATAGATAGATAGATAGATAGGGAGATAGATAGATAGATATGAGATAGATAGATATTTGATTGATAGATATTGGTGGGATCACAGCATTACAGGGGGTCTCTGGTTACAATGGTTATTGCGATACACAATGTTCCTGTTGATGTTGGGTGGGTTTCTGTTTCGTTACCTTGGATGGATCGGGTTGGGTTCCTCTGGGGAGCTGGCTAAGCTCTTCTTAGTAGCTGTTATTAGCAGCAATGACAGATTAATTGACCTTCAGTACTTCCAGGTGTGCGCCACACTCTGAGGTCAGGGAGCGCGCTCGGCCGCCATGTGTAGTCAATCACCGCTACAAAGTCCTGCAGTAAAACCTGTTTGTTTTCATTTTTTTTCAACCAATTATCCATATTTTACATCAACAAATTCATAGGTAATTAAAAACTCCAGCGACGCTTTCCATGTCTGAATTGTGGCCTCTCATAAAACCAGGGCTTATAATACGCCTCATTATATTTAACCCCATAATGACCCATGCCCTATAGTATGATGCATGAAGGAGACTACAGCCAACATGCTCCATACTATTACAAAGTATATAAGTAATAAGTAACATGCAAATGAGTTTTCCAGGATGGGAAAGGGACTAAAGGACATAACACAATCTTCTGCCATTTCTATTTCCTATAGGAATAGACACCCAACTGTAGACAGAGCTGTTTGTACACTCTTTCATCTCTTCAGCACAGTGTAGGAAACTGATTTGGCTAGGTGAGTGGCTATCAGTGTAAGGCAGGAAGGAATATTTTCTCATTGTAGGAACCTCCTTTAAGTCTTGATTATGTATACTTCACTGGAGACCCTGGTTAAGGAATATGCAAATTATTTTTTTTTCCAGGATGTGGAACTCAAGTCAGCGGCAGGTTCCTGCACACTGGCAGCGCACACACTACGATGTCAGCAGGCAGGGACCTGCAAGAGGCATCCTAAAGGTGAGTAATGAGCTTATATTTTATGTGCTGGATGTACAGGGAGGGGGGGAATGGCTGACTATATTATTTTGACAGGGGGCTGGCTACATACTATGGGCTGAATAGCTATATACTTTTGGCTGGCTGGCTATATACTGGATGCAGGGGCTGACTATATACTGCGAACTGGCAGATCATATACTAGGGGCTGGCTGGCTATATACTAGGGGCTGGCTGGCTATATACTGGGGCATGGGCTGGCTGTATACTGGAGGCAGGGGCTGTCTATATAATGTGGGCTGGCTGGGTATATACTGGGGCATGGACTGGATATATATTGGGGGCTGGCTGACTGTATACTGGGGGATGTCTGGCTATATACTGGGGCAAGGGCTGACTATATACTGGGGGCATGGGCTGTCTAAATACTGGGGGCTGACTGGCTATATATGGGGGCATGGGCTGGCTATATACTGGAGGCTGGCAATATATGGGGGCATGGGCTGGCTATATACTGGGGACTGGCTACGTATATACAGGGGCATCGGCTGGCTATGTATGTAGTGATGTTGGTTCTGGTCCTGTATCTAAGCCATAATCTGGGTTCTGGGCCTATATCTAAGCCGTAATTTTGGTTCTGGTCCTGAACCTATTTAGTAATCTTGGTTTTGGTCCTATATCTAGGTAGTAAGCTTGGTTCTGGCATTGTATCTATGTAGTAAACTTGATTCTATGAAGCATTATTGGTTCTGGTGCTGCATTTAAGTAGTAATTTTGGTTCCGGAGATGTTTTGATACAGTAGGTTTTATTCTGGTAATGTACCTATGCAGTAATCTTCCATTACCAGTGCTGTATCTGTTTAACATAAATTGGTTCTGGTACTGACCCCATGTAATACACTTAGTTATGTTACTGTTTCTTTGCAACAAGTTTTGTTATAAAACTGTTTTTATGCACTATAAAATGGCGGCACTACGCACTAAACATGCGGCACAAGGGCCGGATTAAGGTAGGTGGAGGCATCTGGCCACAAAATCTAATCTTTCTCCTACTTACATATTAGCCTACCTGGCACAGTGGCAGTAGTACCGACTACTGGTCCTAGTCGCAACACCAGTCCCATGTGCCACTGCTTCCCTGAAAGTTCTCCCTCCCCAGATTGGGCCGAGTGATCTATGAGGAAATAAACCTAACACTGATTATCTAGAACTTGGCTGGCAACCAGTTTGGCCAACCAGTGTTAGGTACTGAGGATGGGGGATAAGTAGCCACCCCAGATGCGGCGCACCTTCTGAATGAGGTTGAGTACGGCTGGACAAAGCCAGTGAATCACTTTCACAGCTTGGAGCACTTTGCAGTAAAGTGGTGGGGGCCCTGGGGCACACGCCTGTGGATCCCTCCCTATAATCCTGGCCTGTGTGGCACCCAGCATAGCTTTAAACATATGTATGTGATGTAGTATAGTAATATAAAATGAGAAACTAATGTACGGGGAGGAGGGGTTGTGGTGTGACACAGTCAGGGGCCCCGAAATTTCTTTATGCCTTCAGGACAAGAGATGAGGGAAATGTTGAACATTTGACACCTCTGAGGACAGCTTTGGCCTGTGTTACATGGTTACATGGAGCTCCTGGGCTATGACTCAGCTTGTTGGGTGCACCCACGGCACTAAATTCAGCATTTTCCTTTTATTACAAAGTTTATCTTAGTAATTCCGCGCTATGCACTACTTGCCAGTTTTGGCACAAAATCTCTTCTTCTTATTGGTCCATTTCCAAGGCCCATTCATCTGCCTGGAGGATTTCATGCTGGGATTGGGATGAATTAGGAATACATTTTATCATCCCGGCTGTCAGATCATGACATAACACGTGTGCGCTGCCACCGTCTCCATACACCAGATAATAGGAATACAAGGGTGTAAATATATACTGCTCGCCTTTGATTTCCTGTGAAATTCATTCTTTTTGGTTGACTTGTAATCAAAGCATTTTTGATGTGTTATGTAACAAGATGTCGGATTATTCTTTTATATCAATGATGAATGAGGAGCAGAGAGGAGACAGTTGTTCAGTTCGCCTTTCTGTAAAGTACTGCATAATAAATGGTATAAAATAATTAATAAAGGGGGTTTCCGATTTCAATATTAGCTGTAAACAAGCTTATCACTTGGACTCCTACTACATGGACCACCAACAGTTAACTATAGTACAGGATAGGGGGATAACAAGATGATCAGTGAGGGTCCGTCTGATTTCCCACATAACGAACTTGGCAAGTAACACCAGGATTACAATGATTTCCATGATATCTATTTTCTTTGATGAATTACTTGATACATAAAATACTTATTATGCTTTGTTACCTTTGTGTATATATTAGGATATATATATTAAGATGTCATCATGTTATCACCTTTTATGCATGAAACCTGCCAAGAATGTAGCAAACACATAAATATATTCCAGCAATGAATATACCAAACACATAAATACCAATGACGAGGCCGCACAAATACATTTTTAACAGCTATACATAAACAGCACATAATAATATACTTCACTTATAACTATAGGCCTAAAATTAATTTACTACACACATCAATATATTATATGTAATACACATCAATATATACCAGCATTACCTGTACTGCACATCTGGGCTGCACTTTGGCACAGGCATCACTTACTGTTAGGCTTTCGCTGTCTCCTTCTGTGTTGGCCTGGTCCATCCCACTCTTCTTCCTGTTGTCTCCTCTTTGTTGCCAATCTTTCTCCATCAGATAGGCATATACAGATAATACACTGCTACCCATCAATATAGTATAATATATACTTACATATAATTTCCCCCTCATTAATGCGGTAGATCCAGCACAGTTCCCAACTATATAGGTAGCCCATGCCAGCCAGTATATAGCCAGCCTACCCCATAGTATATAGCCAGCCAGTCGCCTGCCCCCTAGTATATAGCCAGCCACATAATATATAGCCAGCCAGCCCCAAGTAGAATATAGCTAGTCAGTCAGCCCCCAGTAGTATATAGCCAGCCACATAGTATATAGCTAGTCCCCAGTAATATATAGCCAGCCAGTTCCTGTAGTATATAGCCAGTTCCCCTATGGTATACAGCCAGCCCCATGAAGTATATAGCCAGCCTGCCCCCCTGTAGTATATAGCCTGCCTGCCACCCTGTAGTATATAGCCTGCCTGCCACCCTGTAGTATATAGCCAGCCCCACTGTAGTATAAAGCCAGCTCCCTGTAGTATGTAGCCACCCTGCCCCTTGTCCACACTATTAATCCAGCTCCTGCTAAAAAAATTTATAAAATAATAATACTTACCTACCTGTCCTCACTGCAACTGCATGCTCTCCTCCATGTCACGGGCATCCTCTGATTCTATGACCCGGGTGGTGCCTAAGCACCCTTCTGTAGTATGTAGCCAGCCTGCCCCCCTGTAGTATATAGCCAGCCTGCCCCCCTGTAGTATATAGCCAGCACTCTTGTATATAGCCAACCAACCCCCCCCCCCCCGTCGTATATAGCCAGCCCCCTGTATAGAATATAGCCAGTCGGCCCTCAGTGTAGTATATAGCTAGCCAGCCCCCTGTAGTATTAAGCCAGCCTGCCCCCCTGTAAAAAATAGCCACCATGCTTTCCCAGTAGAATATAGCCATCCAACCCCCCTGTAGTAAATAGCCAGCCAGCCACCCCTGTAGTATATATCCAGTCCATAGCCCTGTAGTATATAGCCAGCCTGCCCCCTGTAGTATATAGCCACCCTTCCCCCCTGTATATAGCCAGCCTGCTCTGCCTGTAGAATATAGCCAGCATGCCCTCCCTGTAGTATAAAGCCGGCCTGCTCCTCCTTTGGTATATAGCCAGCCTGCCCTCCCTCTAATATATAGGCATCCAGCTTCCCCTCTAGTATATACCCACCAGCCACCTGTGTAGTATTAAGCCAGCCAGCCCCCTGTAGTATAAAGCCAGCCTGCCCCCCTATAATATATAGCCATCTTGCCCTCCCCCAGTAGAATATAGCCATCCAGCCCCCCCCTTTAGTATATAGCCAGGCTGCACCCCTGTAGCATATAGCCAGCCTGCCCCCCTGTAGCATATAGCCAGCCTGGAACCCACTGTAGTATATAGCCAGCCTTCCTCCACTGTAGTATATAGCCAGCCTGCCCCCCATTAGTATATAGCCAGCCTTCCCCCTGTAATATATAGCCAGCCTGCCCCTCCTGTAGTATATAGCCAGCCTTCACCCCTGTAATATATAGTCAGTCAGCCCCCCTGTAGTATATAGCCAGCCAACTCTCCTGTAGTATATAGCCAGCGCCCATGTAGTATATTGCCAGCCAGCCCCCCCTATTGTATATAGCCATTCTTCCCCCTGTAGTATATATCCTGCCAGCCCCCTGTAGATTATAGCTAGTCAGCCCCCATGTAGTATATTGCCAGCCAGCCCCCCCCCTGTGGTATATAGCCAGCCTTCCCCCACTGTAGTAAATAGCCAGCCTTCCCCCACTGTAGTAAATAGCCAGTCGCCTGTAGTATATAGCCAGCAAGCCCCTGTAGTTTATAGCCAGCCTACCGCCCTGTAGTATATAGCCAGCCTGCCCCCCTGTAGCATATAGCCACCCTTTCCCCCGTATATAGCCAGCCTGCTCCCCCTGTAGAATATAGCCAGCATGCCCCCCTGTAATATATAGCCGGCCTGCCCCTCTTGTAGTATATAGCCAGCCTGCCCTCCCTGTAGTATATAGGCATCCAGTCTCCGCTGTAGTATATACCCACCAGCCACCCGTGTAGTATATAGCCAGCCTGCCCCCCCTGTAATATATAGTCATTCAGCCCCCCTGTAGTATATAGCCAGCCAGCCCTCCTGTATTATATAGCCAGCGCCCATGTAGTATATTGCCAGCCCCCCCCCATGGTATATAGCCAGCCTTCCTTCACTAGTATATAGCCAGCCCCCTGTAGTTTACGGCCATTCTGCCCACCTGTAGTATATAGCCAGTCTGCCCCCCTGTAGTATATAGCCAGTCTGCCCTTCTGTAGTATGTAGCCAGCCTTCCCCCTGTAGAATATAGTAACCCTGCCCCCCTGTAGTATATAGCCAGCCCTCTTGTATATAGCCAACCAACCCCCCCCCCTTCGTATATAGACAGCCTCCTCTATAGAATATAGCCAGGCTGCCCTCAGTGTAGTATATAGCTAGGCAGCCCCCTATAGTGTAAAGCCAGCCTGCCCCCTTATAGTCTATAGCCACCCAGCCCCCTGTAATATATAGGCACCTTGCTTTCCCAGTAGAATATAGCCATCCAGCCCCCCTGTAGTACATAGCCAGCCCCCCTGTAGTATATAGCCAGCAAGCCCCTGTAGTATATAGCCAGCCTACCGCTCTGTAGTATATAGCCAGCCTGATCCCTGTAGTATATAGCCACCCTTCCCCCGTATATAGCCAGCCTGCTCCCCCTGTAGAATATAGCCAGCATGCCCCCCTGTAATATATAGCCGGCCTGCCCCTCTTGTAGTATATAGCCAGCCTGCCCTCCCTGTAGTATATAGGCATCCAGTCTCCGCTGTAGTATATACCCACCAGCCACCCGTGTAGTATATAGCCAGCCTGCCCCCCCTGTAATATATAGTCATTCAGCCCCCCTGTAGTATATAGCCAGCCAGCCCTCCTGTATTATATAGCCAGCGCCCATGTAGTATATTGCCAGCCCCCCCCATGGTATATAGCCAGCCTTCCTTCACTAGTATATAGCCAGCCCCCTGTAGTTTACGGCCATTCTGCCCACCTGTAGTATATAGCCAGTCTGCCCCCCTGTAGTATATAGCCAGTCTGCCCTTCTGTAGTATGTAGCCAGCCTTCCCCCTGTAGAATATAGTAACCCTGCCCCCCTGTAGTATATAGCCAGCCCTCTTGTATATAGCCAACCAACCCCCCCCCTTCGTATATAGACAGCCTCCTCTATAGAATATAGCCAGGCTGCCCTCAGTGTAGTATATAGCTAGGCAGCCCCCTATAGTGTAAAGCCAGCCTGCCCCCTTATAGTCTATAGCCACCCAGCCCCCTGTAATATATAGGCACCTTGCTTTCCCAGTAGAATATAGCCATCCAGCCCCCCTGTAGTACATAGCCAGCCCCCCTGTAGTATATAGCCAGCAAGCCCCTGTAGTATATAGCCAGCCTACCGCTCTGTAGTATATAGCCAGCCTGCCCCCTGTAGTATATAGCCACCCTTCCCCCGTATATAGCCAGCCTGCTCCCCCTGTAAAATATAGCCAGCATGCCCCCCCCCTGTAATATATAGTCGGCCTGCCCCTCCTGTAGTATATAGCCAGCCTGCCCTCCATGTAGTTTATAGGCATCCAGCCTCCGCTGTAATATATACCCACCAGCCATTCGTGTAGTATTTAGCCAGCCCCCCCATAATATATAGGCAGCCTTTCCCCCTGTACTATATAGGCAGCCACCCTGTAGTATAAAGCCAGCCCCCCCCCTGTAGTATATAGCTAGTCTGCCCTTCTGTAGTATATAGCCAACCTTCTCCCTGTAGTATATAGTTAGCCTGCCCCCCAGTAGTATATAGCCAGCCACCCCCCTTTAGTATATAGCCATCCAGCCCCCTTGTAGTATAATGCCAGCCCCCCTGTTGTATATAGCCAGTCCCCTCTATAGTATATTGCCAGCCTTCCCTCCGTTTGGTGTATATAGTTAGCCAAGCCCCCCCCCCCATAGTACATAGCCAGCCTGCCCCCTGTATATAGCCAGTCTGCTCCCCCTGTAGTAAATAAAAAGCAGGTCCCCCCTGTAGTATATAACCAGCCTGCCCCTCTGTAGTATATAGCCAGCCTGCCCCCCCCCCGTAGTATATAGGCATCCAGACCTCCCTGTGGTATATAGCCAACCCCCATCCTTATAGTATATAACCAGCCAGCCCCCTGTAGTATATAGCCAGCCTGCACCCTGTAGTATATAGCCAGCCTTCCCCCCTGTAGTATATAGTCATTCTGCCCCATCCCTTGACAAAGACGTGCTGTTGTTGAAACGTGCATCGGGGGGGGGGGGGGGGCACAGGTAATAGTTTGTTTTGTCTCAGCCCCACATTCTATTTTTTGCCGGTTCTCTGCGTTTATTTCCTTATTACTGCTGTCTTTATTCTCAAGACCAGTGGGCTATATCATTATTCTCTATGCCATTCACATTTTATATATTATTGCCACTATAGCATTTATTTATACTTTTTTGTGTGTTATTGGCTTTATTACATTTATCACAATTACAGCTTTCATATTGCGATCTATTATCTGGCGTGCATGTATTTACTTCTCCTGAGATGTCTTCATTTTATGATTGTGGTGACTACTTATATGTTTAATAAAGATTCTTTTTCATATTTCCTTGATTTCCTTTCCTCTTGTTTTTCTTTTTCGATTCTTATTTGCTATATTGAGAGGCTGTCTCTGGCCATCCCGGTATATGTCACCTATTGGGTATATATATATATATATATATCTAGATAGTGACTTTTTCTATATATGTGTATGCCCCCACTGTAGTATATAGCCAGCCTGCCCCCCTGTAGTATATAGCCAGCCTGCCCTCCTGTAGTATATTGCCAGCCTGACCCCTATAGTATATAGCCAGCCCCTGTACTATATAGCCAGCCCCCCTGTAGTTTATAGTCAGCCTGCCCCCTCTGTAGAATATAGCCAGCCTGCCCCCCCTGTAGTATATAGGCATCCTGCCCCCCTGTAGTATAAAGCCAGCCTGCCCCCTGTAGTATATAGCCTGCCCCTCCTGTAGTATATAGCCAGCTTGCCCCCCCTGTAGTATAGCCAGCCCCCCCCTGTAGTATATAGCCAGCCTTCCCGCCTGTTGTAAATAGCCAGCCCCCTGTATATAGCCATCTGGCCCCTATGCAGTATATATCCAGCCAGCCCCTCTGTATTAAATAGCCAGCTGGCCCCCCCTGCGGTATATAGCCAGCCCCAGTAGTATATAGCCAACCTGCCTCCCCCCGTCGTGTATAGCCAACCCCTATGTAGTATATAGCCAGCCCCCTGTAGTATATAGCCAGCCAGCCCCTGTAGTATATAGCCAGCCAGCCCCTGTAGTATATAGCCAGCCAGCCCCCCTGTAGTATGTAGCCAGCCTGCTCCCCCTGTAGTAAATAGCAAGCCTGCCCCCCTGTAGTATATAACCAGCCTGCCCCTCTGTAGTATACATCCAGCCTGCCCCCTTTAGTATATAGCCAGCCAGCCCCCTGTAGTATATAGCCAGTCTGCCCCCCGTAGTATATAGCCAGCCTGCCCCCTGTAGTATATAGCCAGCCAGCCCCATGTAGTATATAGCCAGCCTGCCCCCTGTAGTATATAGCCAGCCAGCCCCTTTTGTAGTATATAGCCTGCCAGCCCCTGTAGTATATAGCCAGCCTGCCTCCCTGTACTATATAGCCAGCCTCAATGTAGTATATAGCCACCCTGCCCCCCCTGTAGTATATAGTCAGCCTTCCCCCTGTTTTATATAGCCAGCCCCCTGTAGTAAATAGCCAGCCTGCCCCCTTGAGGCATATAGCCAGCCAGCCCCTGTAGAATATATAGCTAGCCTGCCCCCCCCTGTAGTATATGGCCAGCCAGCCAACTGTAGTGTATAGCCAGCCTGCCCCCCTGTAGAAACTAGCCATCCTGCCCCCCTGTAGAAACTAGCCATCCTGCCCCCCTATAGTATGTAGCCAGCCAGCCCCTGTAGTACAAAGTCAGCCTGCCCCCCTGTAGTATATAGCCAGCCTGCCCCCCTGTAGTATATAGCCATCCTTCCCCCCTGTAGTATATAGCCAGCCTGTTTCTGTTAGTATATAGACAGCCTGCCTCCCTGTAGTATATAGCCAGCCCCTATGTAGTATATCGCCAGCCTGCCCCCCCCATGTAGTATATAGTCAGCCAGCCATCCGCTCCTGTAGTATATAGCCA
Source organism: Engystomops pustulosus (assembly GCF_040894005.1). Lineage (NCBI taxonomy): Eukaryota > Metazoa > Chordata > Amphibia > Anura > Leptodactylidae > Engystomops > Engystomops pustulosus. Next base: position 247,651,377 of record NC_092412.1, read on the forward strand.
GCCTTCCCCTGTTTTATATAGCCAGCCCCCTGTAGTAAATAGCCAGCCTGCCGCCTGTAGTATATAGCAAGCCTGCCCCCCGTAGTATATAGCCAGCCAACTGTAGTATATAGCCAGCCTGCCCCCCCTGTAGTATACAGCCAGCCTTCCCCCTGTAGTATATAGCCAGCCTTCCCCTGTAGTATATAGCCAGCCTTCCCCTGTAGTATATAGCCAGCCTTCCCCCCTGTAGTATACAGCCAGCCAGCCCCCTGTATAGCCAGCTTGCCGCTTGACCAGTGTATATCAAGCCTTTGCAATAATTAAAAAATAATACTTACCTACCTACGCTCGCTGCAACTGCATCCTCTCTGCTGCGTCGCCGGCGTCCTCTCTTTCTATGACCCAGGTGGCGTCTGAGGCACCTGCGTACAGCAACCTGTGATCTTATAGATACACATATCACTAATCGCTAGTGAGTGCCGGGATGGCCCCTCCTAGTTCTACTTACATGCTCCTTAGGATTTTTTTCTGTTAGAATCCAGTACGGCACAATATTGTCAGAATTTTCAAAATTGTGCAGATTAGCCTGAGGCGCTCCAGCTTAGGACCCGCAAAAGTGTGGGAAACCAATATCCTGCCACACAGTTAGCAGCTGAATATTGGCCCCCATGGACACATAAGATGCCCTCTCACAGTGCTGTGAGCACACGTTGTTGCATATCCAATATTTCTTGTGCTACGGCGGGGGCTCCTGCAAGGGTGGCTTCACACATGGCGTTTTGGATGCATCAGAACTTGTGCGTTTTTAAATGAATGCGTTTGGCTATTCTGGAAGTGTTTTTCTTCATTGCTGTAAGTGTAAGCAGCTGTGTAAACATTGTCACAGCTGCTTACACTTAAAGCAATGAACAAAAACTCTTCCAGAGTAGCCAAGCGCATTGGAACATTTAAAAAAGCATGCGTTCTGACGCACACGTACTGATGCATGCGTTTCGATGCACTCGTTTTGACATATCCAAAACTCCATGTGTGAACCCACTCCCCCTCATTCATCCAGTCTCACCTGATACCTCCTGCTCCTGCCCGTTGAGATTGCATTGAGCCAGTGACGTGAGGGACCAGGCAGGACTGGGCGAGTGAGGGAGAGTGAATAAATTATAAGCCAAGGGGACGTAAGCCACAGCAACCCCCGACTAATTTGCATAGTTTTTATCTCTCTTTTTTTGGAAAAAGAAAGAAGTTTATGTCAGAACTGTCTGCTACCCCTGTAGTTACGCCCCTATTTCCAACAATTACTTCTGAAGGACTCTTGTTACGTGTATGTACGGTAACACTTTGGAGAAGTCTTGGTTTCCTGTACTTACCACCGCTGGGGGTCTATAACAGCACAACCACCTTAAGTTTCAACCTCCAACTTCGATGGAGAGAGCCAAAAAAATGGCCAAGTTTCAGGATGTACCAGAACCTGTGCCAGCCCTGGAATTGGATCTTTGCCCCTCATCACGGACCAGGAAACGTTCCCAATACTCATCATGTATGTGCAGAGAAGCCTCATCCATAGATAGAATCAATACTCAAGAGGCGTAAAGCCGCGTTCCCTGCCTCGTACCTCGTACCTCGCTCCTTAATGTCTTTCCAGGCATAAGAGAAAGTCTACTACTTGTATTTTCTCACATCTCTGCATTATCCTCACTGTACATAACACCCCCCGGGCAGCCCTGGTTTTCCAATTATAAGCGAGGATAAAACCGGGATCTGCAAAACCGCTCAATCACTGCGCCAAATCACCCGGACCGCCCTGGGTCGTGAATGTGCGACCTGATAGAAATCGCATGGCGAGTCCGATACTTGCTGCTCCGCTATATGGAAGTATAAAAATGACATTAGCAAATCATGGGCGCAGAAAGGGAAAGGAAAAATCTGTACAACAGAACAGATGGGTTCGTGTAGCAGAGTTAAGCCGCGCGGATTGTACGGAGTTAATGGGCCATTAAGTGTTTTTCCGCATCCATTTCACATTAATGGGAACATGAACAGGGATTAGGGAGAGGTCGGTGCAAAGTGTTATTGTGGAGATATAATGACATGAGGCCGCTGCCCACAGCGTATATCTCCTATATAATCCACGCTGACAGCCCCATATCCATAGGCACCTGCAAAACAGGGAACAGCGGAGGGAGCCCTCACTGCATCGCCTGCAACTGAAATACATCACCGTAATGGCTTCATAAGGAAAAATATGTGTTACATCTACAATGATATTTAATATACATGAGACATGAGATATACAGGTATCTGAGGGGTCAGTTCTAGATTCCACCCCGTTGTGACCCTGCTAACACCCCACACTCTGATGCCAGGGATTTCACCTCTTTGTAGATCCAGCCAAAAATCACAGAAAGGCAGCATGTTATAGAGCAGGAGGAGCTGAGCAGATTATACATAGTGTCCTATCTGCAGGCAGCATGTTATAGAGCAGGAGGAGCTGAGTAGATTGCACGCAGTGTCCTATCTGCAGGCAGCATGTTATAGAGCAGGAGGAGCTGAGCATATTGTACATAGTGTCCTATCTGCAGACAGCATGTTATAGAGCAGGAGGAGCTGAACAGATTGTACATAGTGTCCTATCTGCAGGCAGCCTGGTATAGAGCAGGAGGAGCTGAGCAGATTGTACATAGTCTCCTATCTGCAGGCAGCATGTTATAGAGCAGGAGGAGCTGAGTAGATTGTACATAGTGTCCTATCTGCAGGCAGCATGTTATAGAGCAAGAGGAGCTGAGAAGATTATACATAGTATCCTATCTGCAGGCAGCATGTTATAGAGCAGGGGGAGCTGAGAAGATTATACATAGTGTCCTATCTGCAGGCAGCATGCTATAGAGCAAGAGGAGCTGAGAAGATTGTACATTGCGTTCTATCTGCAGGTAGCATGTTATAGAGCAAGAGGAGCTGAGAAGATTGTACATAGTGTCCTATCCGCAGGAAGCATGTTATAGAGCAAGAGGAGCTGAGAATATTATACATAGTATCCTATCTGCAGGCAGCATGTTATAGAGCAGGGGGAGCTGAGAAGATTATACATAGTGTCCTATCTGCAGGCAGCATGTTATAGAGCAGGAGGAGCTGAGCAGATTGTACATAGTGTCCTATCTGCAGGCAGCATGTTATAGAGCAGGAGGAGCTGAGCAGATTGTACATAGCGTTCTATCTGCAAGCAGCATGTTATAGAGCAAGAGGAGCTGAGAAGATTATGCATAGTATCCTATCTACAGGCAGCATGTTATAGAGCAAGAGGAGCTGAGAAGATTGTACATAGTGTCCTATCTGCAGGCAGCATGTTATGGAGCAGGGGGAGCCTAGCAGATTGTACATAGTGCCCTATCTGCATGGAGCATGTTATAGAGCAGGAGGACCAGAGCAGATTGTACATAGTGTCCTATCTGCAGGCAGCATGTTATAAAGCAAGAGGAGCTGAGAAGATTGTACATAGTGTCTTATCTGCATGGAGCATGTTATAAAGCAAGAGGAGCCTAGCAGATTGTACATAGTGTCCTATCTGCATGGAGCATGTTATAGAGCAGGAGGAGCAGGGCACATTGTACATAGTGTCCTATCTTCAGGCAGCATGTTATAGAGCAGGAGGAGCAGGGCAGATTGTACATAGTGTCCTATCTTCAGGCAGCATGTTATAGAGCAGGGGGAGCTGAGAAGAGTATACATAGTGTCCTATCTGCAGGCAGCATGTTATAGAGCAGGATGAGCTAAGAAGATTGTACATAGTGTCCTATCTGCAGGCAGAATGTTATAGAGCAAGAGGAGCTGAGAAGAGTATACATAGTGTCCTATCTGCAGGCAGCATGTTATATAGCAGGAGGAGCAGGGCAGATTTTACATAGTGTCCTATCTGCAGGCAGCATGTTATAGAGCAGGGGGAGCTGAGAAGAGTATACATAGTGTCCTATCTGCAGGCAGCATGTTATAGAGCAGGAGGAGCTAAGAAGATTGTACATAGTGTCCTATCTGCAGGCAGAATGTTATAGAGCAGGAGGAGCTGAGAAGATTATACATAGTGTTCTATCTGCAGGCAGCATGTTATAGAGCAGGAGGAGCTGAGCAGATTGTACATAGGGTCCTATCTGCAGGCAGCATGTTATAGAGCAGGAGGAGCTGAGCAGATTGTACATAGTGTCCTATCTGCAGGCAGCATGTTATAGAGCAGGAGGAGCAGGGCAGATTGTACATATTGTCCTATCTGCAGGCAGAATGTTATAGAGCAGGAGGAGCTGAGAAGATTATACATAGTGTTCTATCTGCAGGCAGCATGTTATAGAGCAGGAGGAGCTAAGAAGATTGTACATAGTGTCCTATCTGCAGGCAGAATGTTATAGAGCAGGAGGAGCTGAGAAGATTATACATAGTGTCCTATCTGTCTTGCTCACAGTTACCCTGTCTCTCCCCTACCTCTGTGCTCCCTCAGCATTTCCCCCCTGCCTCTGCCTGATGTAATCTCCTTGCAGCCCAGGAAGTTTCAGCACCCAGTGGGAGGGGGGAAGTGCTCCTGCACAGGGTAACCCTGGGAATCTGCATCATGTAGGGGTTATTGTAACACCATGAGGAGCCCTTCCAGCTCATTAGCATAAATTTAAAAATAGATTTTAGAAGTTAGGAGGCCATGGATAACACATATAAGAAGATACCACAGTCCTGGTGGCTGGATCTATGAGTAATGTCCCTGGTTTATCAGGATGGATTGTGATGTTGGATTTCCTCTAAGAGTATGATTATTATTTGTCTTTAAAAATAATATTTTCCATATGATATTATTTAAGGGATAAGTTCCTGTGTGCATTCTCCCTGCACCTCGCTGTGATATAATGCGACATATCAGCTCCGGGGTATTGAAGGGAATAAATCTTGCGCATCTCCTGGAGGCTGCAGTATATCGCACGCTGTGTATAAGTGATACTGATCTACCGTGCACCGGAGGAAGCCATCAATAAGTCTGGGGCTGATACATGACCAGACCTGAATATATAGAACTGATGTGTAACCACGGAAACACAGAATTATCAACATTCTAATCATACAAATCTGGATATAAATATCTTGATCCTGGATTTCTCACTTTCAGGCTGTGCAAAAACTTTGTCTGTCACTTACCTATGAAAAACAGAGAATGTTGTGATAGTATCTGAAAATTCTGGAAAATCGGACACTATGCTGTGCATAGGAGCTGTATACACAAAACGGTATGAGACTTTTCAGCATTATAAGGATTAGTTCACACTGCGCTTTCGACCTCCATCGTAAGGAAACGTTTGGTAGATTCCTGACCTGTCCATACAATGGAGGGCAAAGGCGTATCCCACACTTATGTATCATACAGTGTATCATACACTTAGATGTGTTGCTCTGCTCCTTCCCCGCCCCCCTGATAGTGGGAGGAGTGAATATCAGCAGCAGCCAATGATGTTTCCCTCAGTGATGTCACTGTCCTTATATGGACCACTCAGAGTGTACACTCAGCAGAGGCTGGGGAAGGATGCAATACTTTGCATCCGTCCCCCATAGGCTCCAATGGCCTCCGCTGTGTTTATAGGACTGAGCTGGATAGATAGAATGTACTGAGAGCGTATACATAAAATATGATGTGGATGACGTTTAATGCAAAATTTTTCACCTTTTTCTTAAAAGTTGGACTCGTAACAACCAATCCGGTCGCCATTAGCTCGTCCCCAGAAGTTGATACTTTGCTTCTGGAATGGAATTTGTGCTTTAATGATGAAGCGATACACGAGATGCACATATATCGGCCTCTCCATGTATCCCGCAATGTTTGTATACATAAATAATACGCGCTGTGTTGACACACAGGAGAAGGTGTTTAAGAGCTCGCACCTAGAAGCGGGCGAAAAAAAAAAACCTCAGTGTAAGTATTTTTGGCTCGCGCTCAAGATTGTTCTTAGCTGCGATTGTGCAGACAGACTTGTAACATAACATATTCATGGCTCAGTAGTGGATTTATTTTGGCAGATCTGTGTTTTTGCATCAATACGGCTCTCGTCCTGCTCCTCGTAACCCCAGAGCTGATGATTCAGTTGGATCAAAGTATTTTTTAATTTCACCCAGAATGTCAACATATCGAGTGTTCCCGGATGGTAATCTTCTAGCGCTGCCTCCATTGCTCCTGTAAGTTACAGAACAGATAAACACCAGGGGTAATTAATCAAATATGGAAGGGTCTCCACACTGCCCCCCTAAATATACATTCCTCTAACATACACACAGTGTCCAAATAAAAAAAATATTCTGCTTTATATCGATCGTTACTTCCATTTATACGGAGCTGTAATATGGCATCTAGGTGACCCGTAGCCTTCGGATTTTTTTAGGACATGTTCCATCCGATGTTTTATTATGGAGATATTCTCCCCATACATCGTATAACATGGCGCCATATTACAAAGTTCATATAGTAAAATCTCGAAAATGCAGGGACTCCTAGCATCATAAATATCTATGTTGAATGGAGTCAGGTACCCAAGGTTGTCCCCAAGCATTTTGTAAACTTGTATCCAACTTGGCTGAAGTGAGTCCAATGATGGAGTCCTGCACACAAAATTTTACTCGCATTGCCCCGCCTTCTTGTTCCTGATTGACAGGTCTCACTGCTAGGACATGCTGCTGTATGGAACTAGTACTTAGGGACTATGCCAATTTCCAACTACAGACATATACTCTGTTTACTTATTATTGGGGGTAGAAATTTTTTTAAACAATGCCTTGTTGGAACATTGAGAGAGATCTTTGTTACATCATTGAGCATTTCTTGTCATGTGCTCAGGGTGATGTCATCTAAGGTCCTTTACCCAGTAACATTAACATCTACCCCATGTATGTATCTGATCACATAAAATCACAGCAACCTCCATGTAGGATGGGAATGAGTAGAAGTCCACGGAGGCTGCTGTGATTTCATGTGATCAGATATATACATGGGGTGAATGCTAATGTTACTGGGTAAAGGACCTTAGATGAAATCACACTGGTCACATGGCATGAAGTGCTGAATGGTGTGGAAACATCTGCCATGGGGAGGAGTCGAATGGAGTGATGGGAATTACAGCTCTTCTTAGTGAGCTGGCTCATTAGACTACGCTCACTAAGAATAGCCGGCTCTTCTGGCTCTTGGACGGCTCTCCATTACATGTATAATAGGGAGCCACAGTCCAGACAGTCACCCTATCCCACACCACGTTTAACCCTATGGTATCGAGTTAAAGGGGGCATGGTCAGCCAATGACCAAGGGAGCCGACTCTCTTCATTCATGTAAAAGAGCTGGCTCTTAGAGCTGGCTCGTTTGCGAACGACACATCATTAGAGGGACCAGCAAAGCAGGACATGCCCCTCTAATGCCAGGTAAGATATCATGAAGCTGATTTTATGAGGATGTGAAGGAACCATTTTTTAGCTAAAAAAGGGTGGAAGTTAATTAATAGGGCGCTATGGGAAATTGTCTCTAGATGCAGTTGTGAAAAATGTGGTGACACTTTTCCAGTAAATACTGAGTAGTATTGAGGGGGGTCACAGAAAATTCATTATTATATATGGGGGCAATGTTTTCAGTTTTATGGAGTAAGTGTTATTTAGCAGCACTGTGTGGTACATTGTTGTTATCCCGGAAACACTATAGTGTGAGAAACTGTGATATTTTTAGTGGCGCAGTGTGGAGATGTGCAGCATGTACCTGATGGCCAGGAGAAGTCAATGTAAGTTTCTGTACCTGATGGAGAATTGTAACCAGTGACAGCCCACCAGAGTACAAACTAGAATAGACCACGCCAGTGCCAAGGGAAAAAGCAGCAACTGCGACTGATCTAATCAGTAAATGAGGTCTATTTCTGATATATGGATGTGCAGTAGATTTACTGCCGCTATATTTATGTATGCAACATATTTCATTCTGGTATATATTTATGTGTGCTGTAAATTGCTGCTATATTTGCATTATATTCCCTACAGGTGCATATTTATGTGTATGTGTGTGTAGCATTTATATAGTATATACCGACATTGGTGAGGGGTTTGGTATAAGGGGCTTGTACAAATACAAGGTTTGCACCAGGGCCTATTATAGTCTTGTTACCCCACTGGCCATATAGTATCAGGGAACTTTTTGAGATCTGTTCACATGGTGCGGTACTGCATGGTGGTTTCCATTGCTGTGTCTGTGGGGTGCTGAGGTCCCGTGCTGAGGGTGCTGAGGTCCCGTGCTGAGGGTGCTGAGGTCCCGTGCTGAGGGTGCTGAGGTCCAGTGCTGAGGGTGCTGAGGTCCAGTCTTTTTCTTCTGAGATGGGGGTAATAACGCAGAGCTGCACCCACTAGTAAGAAAGAGTAAGTGGGTTTCTACGATTTTATCAGATCTATATTTGTGAAAAATTTCTTAGAAGCCGCCATGATGTAGAACACTTGTATCTCCGCTCCACGTCTCGTCCTGATCTACGATACTTCAGCGACACAATGTAACGGCCATCTGTGGCATTCCACTCCCAGGAATCTGGAATATTTTTTGGCACACTTTTTTATTTCACATGAAAGACATTTCTTTGCCCTTTGATTTATTGGACCACAAGGACTTTGTAGGAAGCAACTTGGAAAATCTTGGAAAATCTTCTGCAGCAGCCAGACAGGGCGGCCTATTGTGTGGAGGAGATGATATACAGTATGGAGGAATGGCCGATAGATTAACCCCGAGGATCAAAGGACGGGATAATGAAGTAGGGTCTTACCTGCAATCATCTGGGCTCTGCTGCGGACCCCCAGTCCTGAGAACACTCTGCAGGGAGGTTTGTCTTGGCACAGGTGCAGGAATGAGTTAATTGTACAAATCTATTGGTTTATATACATAAAGTGAGTGGAGTCAGCAGAGCCCCGCACATAGCGAAACGGTATTAACCCCTGCACATAGCAAAACGGGATTAAACCCCACCCCACCCCCGCACATAGTGAAACGGGATTAACCCCTGCAGCACACACACTCCGGAAATGTACAAAGATGGATCTACAGTATTATTATTGTACAGATTCTAACTTGAAAATTGTTATCTCTCAACCTAACTCTCATCTTGTTTCCCCTTCTCTGCCCTGTGTCCCCCCTTCTTCCCACTTTCTCCATAGTGGTTCCTTTTATGCATCTTATCTCTTTGACCTTTGTATACCAGTTGTTAGGCTTCTATATTGTGCCTCTCTGATGATAGACTGTGCCTCATGTTATGGTGGCTGCGGTTTTTGTGTTTTTCTTAAGCAGAAAATTAAAATTCAGACCTTAGGCTCCGCCTCTTACCTCCTGTATTCAAAGGGTCACATTTCAGCCCCATTTATTCTCAAGGCCATGTGGGATTTGGTAACCCAAAATAGGCTTGTTCTTTTCTTCTTACCATGTCTCATCCCCTTTCCTAATCTTCTTTTTACTATGAAATCTCTGCTGAATTCCACCGTGCTAGCAAGATAGATAGAAAGTCACTGAAGTGTCGCATTACATAGAGGTCTATGGAGAGGGGAGGAAGAACAGCAAGTCACAGCAGAGACATAGGGGGAGATTTATCAGGGCTTGTACGTCAGCCCTGAAAAAATCTTGATTCCTTGTGAACAGGCCGGAAAAGAGATCTATTTCCTGTTAGGTTACCTCCACGCCCACTTGAGCGTGCATGGGCCAGCCAAGGGGGCATGGCCAGCCAAGTGGGTCAATTCGGGTCGTTTTTACCCTGCGTATGGGTATTTGATACAGCCTGTGAATGTTCAGGTCTGAACAGTCGCTGGTAATAGTGCAATAGAACTGTGTGCCGAAACCTCCTGAGGGGCGGGGCTTTCATTGTACACCGACAAACGATGTGCTGGCATACGATAAATGTTCTCCGAAGAATGCAGAAGCAATTCAAACCCTGAACACTTAAAGGAATAAACACTCATTTTTTTCCCCAAAAAATGATCAGATTATTGTTAATGATGGCTATGTAATATACTTAATATAGATCGAGTTTACTCTAGAGAAGTCCATTTCCAAAAACTACAGACAAGAACTCACACTTTTTGTCATCTCAACCAAACTGTCAGGATAGTTACCATCGAGCTCGAGTTGAGTCCTTACCGTCTGCCTTCTTGGCACAACGGTCCTAACCATAAGTGATCTCGATGAACCTTCTTCAAACTTGGCAACCGTGTGATTACTGCAGGTATCGTTCAAAGAAATGTCACTCCCCGGTGGGCCTGGGAATTTTCACGGTGCCAAACAAAGGAAGTAACATTGACAGAAGTGATTGGATGATTTACCCAAATCCCGAGGTTTTATTTCAGCTCGGAGTCAATAGGGAGGTCGGCCGGTGTCAGGAATAATAAACTTGTATGAGGAGAAATAATGCAGAAGACTCTTATTTACACTAAATTAGATTGAGCCAAGAAAAAACCCACCTGGAAGATGTAAACACACGTTATTATAATTTCCTGACGTCTTTGGGGGAATCTTCTCGTAGCCTGCGCCGGGAAGGAGGTAGAAGTAAGGGAAGGGTTCTAGACAAGAACTTGTGGAGTTCAGGAATGACAAGTCATGAATCCTACTCAGTATTGGACTTCTCTTGTCTTAAAGGGACAAAACTGATCCAGAGGCACATATGCTGTTTATGAGCAAATACTGTAGGAAATGAAGAGTTCTGGACATTTTTACATCCACAATCGAACAACAATGAACATGATCTAAAATATGGGTGTGGCTTTGCGGTGTGTGCCAACAATTATGCAAATTTCCCCAAATATTGGGACTTTTCTCTGGTGGAAACTAAGTAAAAGATAGGAGGTGAAAAGTTGCATTAAGGTTAATAAATCTACACCAATGGGGGTCATTTACTAAGGGGCCGATTTGCGTTTTCCCGACGTGTTACCCGAATATTTCCTTTTTACGCCGATTTCCCCTGAATTGCCCCGGGATTTTGGCGCATCGCCGCTGGCATGCACGCGACGGAAATCGGGGGGAGTGGCCGAACGAAAACCCGACAGATTCGGAAGAACTGCCGCATTTAAAAAACAAAAAGTGTTACGGAGCTTGCACTTACCTTCACCAAGTATAGGCCGGTGTACTTGAGTGCATTTCAGCGGACTTCAGCGCAGCAGCGCCACCTGGTGGACGTCGGAGGAACTACCTTAGCAAATCCCGTCCGGACCCGAATCCACCACAGAGAACGTGCCGCTGGATCGCGAATGGACCGGGTAAGTAAATCTGCCCCAATGTGTTGCATCTAGTGCAGGGTCTAATCTAGTCCAGGGGCAAATCATGGACATCCCCATTAACTCTTAATTCTACTTTCTTTTTTTAGCGCGATCCGGACCACCCACTGACATCAGCAGGCGTCGGGTTTTGAGTTTGCAGTGATGTCTCTCGGGATAATTGCGGGAGCAGGACCGGGTCTCCAGCTGTCACAGACCCTATGGTGAAGACAGAAGTGGTAATAAACTGCTCTTCTCATTTCTTCAATGCATAGTGGTGAAGTAGTCCTGTGCAGTGAATGCAGGAGCCTTGCTGGGTTTGATCAGACATTTCCCCCCACAGGGGGTCGATTTCAGCTACAGTTACAGGTGAAAACTAGTAGGAAAAAAAAATAAAAAAGTGGAGATGTTACATATTTTTTATCAGTGACCATCACACTATAGGAAAATAATTTCCAATGTTCATTTTGAATTTACCGTATATACTTGAGTATAAGCCATCCCAAGTATAGGCCAAGGTCCCTAAGTTTACCACCAAAAACTGGGAAAACCTATTCACTCGAGTATAAACCAAGGGTGGGAAATGCATTGGTCACAGCCTCCCAGTATATAGCCAGCTCCTGTATATAGCAAGCCAGCCCCCTGTAGTATAAAGCCAGCCATCCCCCTGTAGTTTATAGCCAGCCACTCTCCTGTAGTGTATAGCCAGCCCCCAGTAGTATATAGCCAGCCATCCCCCAGTACTATATAGCTAGCCAGCCCCCAGTAGTATTTAGCCTGCCTGCCCCCAGTAGTGTATAGCCAGCCATCCCCCAGTAGTATATAGCTAGCCAGCCCCCAGTAGTATTTAGCCTGCCTGCCCCCAGTAGTGTATAGCCAGCCATCCCCCAGTACTATATAGCTAGCCAGCCCCCAGTAGTATTTAGCCTGCCTGCCCCCAGTAGTGTATAGCCAGCCATCCCCCTTTGGTATTTATCCAGACCCCTTTATAATATAGCCAGCCAGACCCCTTTAGTGTACAGCCAGCCCTCTTTAGTATACATCCATCTCCCAGTAGTATACAGCCATCCCCCTTTAGTATATAGTCAGCCCCCTTTAGTATACAGCCATCCCCCAGTAGCATATAGCCAGCCAGCCCCCTGTAGTATACAGCCAGCCTTCTGTAGTATACAGCCAGCCAACCCCCTTTAGTATACAGCTATCCCCCGGAAGTATACAGCCAGCACCCTTTATTAGCCAGCCTGCCCCCTTTAGTAGCCAGACCCCTTTAGTATACAGCCAGCTCCCTTTAGTAGCCAGCCAGCCCCCAGTTTACCCAGCACTTAAAAAAAATAAACTTACATATTCACCTTCTTGTGGTCCCTGATGCTTGGCCTGCCTCTTCTTCTGTCTTCTCCGCAATGCTCCGCTCCACGCGACTCCTCTTCTGTATTCTGTCTGCTGTAACAGCCAGCAGAGCACATAGCAGCAGACAGAAGAAAGAAGAGGACTAGAGCTTCGCGGAGAAGACAGAAGAGGAGTTGCACCTACATCGGGAAACCGCGCCGAGCATCGGGGGCGCCAGAAGGTGAGTATGTAAGTTTATTTTTATTTATTGACTTGTGTTTAAGCCTAGATGAGGTTTTTAAGCACATTTTTGTGCTGAAAAACTCAGCTTATACACAAGTATATACAACATTTAAAAACTGAATAAAAAATGCCGTGTATAGCTGAGTTTTTCAGCCATTTTTGTGCTAAAAAAGCCACAAAACCACTCGGCTTATACTCGAGTAAATCTAAAATAGTAATGTGTAAATGATGCCCTTTAAAATACTGTGGGGGAAAAATGTAACATGACTTGTCAGTTTTGTCGATTTTCCGCCCACATGCCGATTTGAAAACCCCAGAACATTGGGGGTCATTTACTAAGGGCCCGATTCGCATTTTCACGTCATGTTACCCGAATATTTCCGATTTGCTCCGATTTTAGCGCACGCGATCGGATTGTGGCGCATCGGCACTGGCATGCACGCGACGGAAATCGGGGGCGTGGCCAAACGAAAACCCGACGAATTCGGAAAAACCGACGCATTTAAAAAAAAAAAAAAGTGTCGCGAGACTTGTACTTACCTTCACTAGGTATAGGCCGGTGAACTTGAGTGCATTTCGGGGAACTTCAGTGCATTTCGGAGGAACTGCCTTAGTGAATCCCGGCCGGACCCGAATCCTCCGCAGAGAACGTGCCGCTGGATCTCGAATGGACCGGGTAAGTAAATCTGCCCCATTGTGTTTACTATCGTCTCTCGTTTTCCACTGTAACTTGTTGATTTAATTCTGGCAGACGAACGGGAAGTCTAATATAAATGCCAGTTTAATATATCCCCCCTATGAGTCCGTTAAGGGGTTATGAACCCTATGAATGTTTTTGGTAGCGGCTTTCCTATAGGTGTGTATTGTCTATGCTCCACCAGACATCGCACCTTTTCCTACCTGGTTTCTGATGAGATGGTGACAAGAATGTGGCAGCTGCCTTTTTTCTAATAGACTCTTCCCCCGCTCTTCTCGATAAACCCTTAAGGGCGTTACGGAGAGCAGTTTTTTGTTTGTTTTTTATTTTGTTTTTGCTGTTCTGAATTCCGAAAGTCATAACTTTATTTTCCGTTAGCATAGCTCTCTCTCTGCGGGACAAGTTGTAGTTTTTGTTGGCATCCATTTGGATTACCTTATATACTCGAGTATAAGCCTAGTTTTTCAGCACAAAAAATTTGCTGAAAAACCCAAACTCGGCTTATACTCGAGTCAAAAAAATAAATATATCTATATCTTTTGTGCGATCTGTCCGGCAGCAGGCTATATACACTGGGGCAGGGGCTGGCAGGCTATATACACTGGGGCAGGGTCTGGCAGGCTATATACACTGGGGCAGGGACTGGCAGGCTATATACACTGGGGGAGGGGCTGGCAGGCTATATACACTGGGTCAAGGGCTGGCAGGCTATATACTGGGGAGGCTGTGACCAATGCATTTCCCACCCTCGGCTTATACTTGAGTCAATAGGTTTTCCCAGTATTTTGTGGTAAAATTATGGGCCTCGGCTTATACTCGGGTCGGCTTATACTCGAGTATATACGGTAACTTGTAGTTAGGAGTTTTGGAGGGTTTTTAACTCCTTAGTGCACCATTATGTAACTACATGATAGAATACCTTTAGTTTAAGGGGTTGTTCCATGTTTAACCCACAATGACCTACACTGATGACAAGAATGGGGTCCTGCTCCCTGATGGAGTAGCAGGTGGGACGTGCATCCCACTCCGTCTCCCAATATGAGTGGTAGAGTTGGCCGTGTGCTGTCCCATAGACAATGAATGGAGGGGAGTGGCACATGCTTGACCTGACATGGAGATTGGGACCTCTGTTCTCATGATCCCAATGGTCAGCCCCGTGATAGGAATGCTATTTCTTATCCTGCGAATTGGGGTGACAATTAAACATGGGACAAACCAGGGGCCTAAACTGGACATCCTTATGAGGCAGTAACACTTTTGCAATTACTTTTCTACAATACATGTATTGCCCCATTCCATATTTGTGTTTTGGCTTTCTAGTCGTAGAGTACTGTTTTGTCTAAGTTCTGAGGCAGCAAAAAGATCTAATTTTATCTTTTTACTTTCTACTTTTTTGGTTTGGGAGTGGTTAAGGTAATGACACCTTTTATTGCTCCACCCCCCATACCCTGTTTCTTTTCAGTGATCACAGATTTTGCCAAATCAGTCCCTGTCCCCAATGGGGCTCAAAATCTAATCAACCTACCAGTATGTTTTGGAGGACCCAGAGGAAACCCACGCAAACACAGAGAGAACTTACAAACTCTTTGCAGATGTTGTCCTGGATGGGACTTGAACCCAGGTCCCCAGCGCTGCAATGCTGTAGTGCTAACCACTGAGCCACTGTGCTATCCTAGTTGAGAACCAGCATTAATATTTAATTTTTTTATTTTTTTTTGCAGACGTTAAAAAAACACGCAATGGAAGTAAAACCAACGTTAACAAAAAAAACTGCTTAGCGGATGTGAAAAATAAACAGAAACGGAAAAAAATGGAAACAAAACTGGTTAGTTTAGTACTTACAAAAAATGTATAAAACTAAAATGTTTATGTAATGTACTTGACCTAATTATGGGCAGATTTAGGTTAGTTTAATGCAGATTTTTTTTAGGAGCGTTTGGAGTTTTGCACCTGTTTCCAGATGTTTGATTTACTATCGATTTGTGCCTAAAACAGTTGCAAAAAAGTGTGAAAAGAAACGCATACAGATGATGCATCTGACGGACAATCTCAAACCAGTTGTACTATGTAATAATAATCTCATATTTCCTGTGGAATATCAATCTCAATTATCCAAATTTTTTTTTGGACAATTTTTTGCAATTTTAGTTGATAGGCTGCTTGATATGACTGGTGATTTGATGTAGTAATGTTACTGTGTGGTTTCTTTACTTGATTGTGTCAAAAAGTTATTTATACGATAAATCAGCCCAGGCCGTATATATCCTGTATAATTTGCACCTTGCACTTTATTATACCTGTGGGTATAGCAGAGCTAAGACTCTAGGACTCATCACCACCATTGTATTGTTGTATTGTGTACATTACTATCATGATTTGATTATGCCCAAGAATTGTCCCAGATGATATCACACTGTCCAGGTTATTTTTTGTTGTATTTTTAATGGGGTATTTTTTATGCTGTCTGGTGTCTTCTATTCAATAAAAATTGTGACTTTGTGTGATAACTAAGCACTCAGTAGTTATTTCAATGTACAGGCGGTCCCCTTCTTAACGACACCCAACTTAAAGACGACCCCTAGTTAAAGTCGGACCCGTCTTCCCACTGTGACCTCTGGTGACCTCTCTGGATGTTACTATAGTCCCAGACTGCAATGATCATCTGTAAGGTGTCTGTAATGAAGATTTATAGATAATCCTTGGTCAATCACAGCAAATAATTTTGTAAATTTAATTGTCAACGGGATAAAAAAATGTTTTGTCTGGAACTACAATGATAAAATATACAGTTTCGACTTACATACAAATTCAACTTAAGAACCTATCTTGTATGTAACTGTACTCTGTACTCTTATGGTAGGTTTTTGATTTATAGGTTATATATTTGCTGCACAATGAGATATCTACCCCGTAGGGTGAACAACACAACATTTATAATGGATAACAATGTCAAAATACCCCCCCACCCCTCCCACCAAGAAAAAATTCTAGAAGTTAAATAATATTTCTAACCCCCAAAAATAGTGTGATTAAAAACAAGTCCCAAAAAAGAAAAAAATTAAAAGAGAGATGATGAATTTTGGAATTTTTATTCTCGATTAGAGGCTCGACCATTAAGGAGTTAATTATCACACTTCACTTCGTGGTATGAATTGTATGTTATGTTTTTCTAGGGATTGTTATGTTTTCGGGATTCCGGAATGACCACAATATGGAGACAACTTTATTTTCGGTAACATTCCCCCTCTCTGTTCCCTAGCAACCGCTAGAACATTATAGATTCCTAGTCCCCCTTACACTCAAAATAATTCCCCCCGCACGTTTGATGTAGGCCTCAAAAATTTGGGAAAGTTTTCAAATCAATAACGTTTTAATAAATTCCGCGATTCAAGCGTTATTTATTCGTCTCCTCGCAATTTTAGATCTGATTTCAGGAAACGCCAGAGTTGGATCTTAATCTTGCGCCTTGTAGAATTCTATTAGGTGTTTGGGGATCTTTCTGGTTCACTTGGTTCTTTGTGTCGTGGACGGCGGCGTGTACCCATCGCAGGACACGATGATGGATCACAGGATACTATTCAGTGTCTTTCTTGTGTGTTCTATCCTTATTACTTGGCACGGACGACCCCTGGCCAAACGTTAGCTTGGCGCAAATTAAATAAACGGGAAAAGAATAAACAACATTCGGCCCCTTTTCCGATACACAAAAATAAACAAATGCTAAAATAGAAGATATATATATAAAATATATAGGAGGCTGTTTATCAAAGCTCGAAAAGCTTCCAACCCTAGAACTGAGAGTGAAACTATTCGGCTCCGACTAAGACGTTGTTTATATAGAAGTAAAATAACATTACAGAAAAACTAACCCTTGATTTTTAGATTTCTAAATAATTTATTTCAATATTTAGATTTATATATTTGTATATTTTTAGATTTCTAATTAATTGTTTTCAATATTTATATATTTTTATATTTGTAGATTATTAATTAATTTTTTTTCAATGTTTGTATATTTTTATTTTTGTAGATTATTAATTAATTTTTTTCAATATTTATATTTATATATTTTCATGTTTGTAGATTTCTAATTAATTCTTTTTCAATGTTTATACTTATTTATTTTTATGTTTGTAGATTTTTAATCATTTTTTAAAAATATTTATATTTATATGTTTTTATATTTGTAGATTTTTAACCATTTTTTTTTAAATATTAATATTTATATATTTTTAGAATTTTAATTAATTCTAATAAATTTTTATGTATATACCGGTATATATTTTATATTTATATGTTTTTATATTTTTATATTTCTTATTATTTTTTTAATATATATATTTTATATTTATATATTTTAGATTTTCATATTTTCTGGAAGTGGTCAACACTTCACATACTTTGATTTATATTTGTGTATTTATCACCCAGGGGGAGAGAGAGATTTTGTAACCTTTTTATTTTTGTGTAGAGGTCTTGTTTTCTTTGGGGGGTTTTTTGGACCAATTTGTACATTTTGGTGTTACTTAATATTACATTTTTGTAAAATTGTAAAATGCAAAAAAAAAATAACTAATGGTTGTTTTTAAGCCACGGCATCAATATTTTGTTATTTGTTTAGATGGATAAGGTTTTATAGAAGAACATTTTTGCATTTTTTTTTTGTTTGTTTTGTTTTGTTATTTCACTTTTTAGCTCATTTTTAGACATTTTTAAGTTGAACTTAACAGAAAATGCGATAAATTCGGCCATATACATAGAAATCTATGTAGACACTTTTTGACGTTACTTGCCATTTATAAGAGACAACCCTGGGGCCCCTGTTTTAGGTCCCAAGCTGCTCCCATTGTGTCACCCTAACCAGTGATCACTACCGTTACCTCTCTGGACTCTTTATTGACGCTACTTATAATAGTAAGAAAAATATTGATTTCTCACAGTACAAGTGGTAAAAAATATATTTATTTTATTATTATTACATTATTATTTATTTATTGCATTATGATTTATTATATATCATTATTGCTATCGTGTGACTGTACATTTCTGAAATCCGGGGAGCCTATTATGTTATTTTTAGTGTATTTCTTGTCCATTAACAACTTATCGACATGTGACGTACCTGTGCATCACATGTCAGTTGAGGATGTATGGAGCGGCTTCATGGGCTAAGCCCGCTCCATAAACAGCGGGTGTTAGCTGCATTATGCAGCATTTAAGTGACGATGCCACCATATTGACTCCGGAAGGTGTCCCCAGTGATGTCAGCAGAGGTCGCAGGCCGGTTTCCTTTGACAGCCAGGACCCTACCCAAGGTATCCATGTCTGCCACAGCAGGATCTATAAAGGAGCCTAAAATCAGCAGGTCACCGTAGTATTGCAGTATATTGTGTAAGTGATCAGACTCCCTAGGGCTCAAGTACCCTAGGGGGTAAAAAAAAAACCCAAAACATCAAAGTCCTTTCCCTAGAACTAACATAAAAATAAACAAACATAAAAGTGTTAAGTATCACTGTGTCCCAAAATGCCCACTCTATCAAAATATAAAAACAAATATTTCCGTCTGTAAACCTCAGAAAGGAAAATAGCAGCCAAATGTCTAAATCCACACTTTTTCACCATTTTGCAACATATAAAAAATGTACTAAACAGTGATCAATACCACAAACAGATCGATACACCAAAGTATAATAAAGTGATTGTTGATATAATAGTGGGTGGCACGGAGGCTGAGTGAGTAGCACTTCTGCCTTGCAGCACTGGGGTCCTGGGTTCGAATCCCACGCAGGTAAACATCTGCAAAGAGTTTGTATGTTCTCTCCGTGTTTGCGTGGATTTTCTCCAGGTCCTCCAGTTTCCTCCCACACTCCAAAACATACTGGTAGGTTGTTTAGATTGTGAGCTGCATTGGGGACAGGGACTGATTTGACAGCTCTGTGCAGTGCTGCGGAATCTGTGTGCGCTATATAAATAAAGAATAATTATCAATAGTGTAAAACAAATACTTTTTTTTGTACCAAAGGTTTTAATTTAATCTCATAGAACCTTATAAAACCTATGTAAGCTTGTGAAAGGTGTATAAACAGAGCCCACAAAAAAATGCAGCAAACATGTTTATTTATCAATTGCACAGAATTTGGAATTTTTTCCCAGTGATTCCCAGTGCATGGCATGGAATATAAAATGCCAACACTAGGAAGTAAAAAAATGTATGCATAAAATAAGCCCAACTACATCTCTGTACACTGAAAAATGTAATAGTTACAAATTTTTCAAGGTTAGGAGCCAAAAACTGAAACATATACAGGAAGTCCCCGGGTTACGTACAAGATAAGGTCCAGAGGTTTGTTCTTAAGTTGAATTTGTATGTAAGTCAAAACTGTATATTTTATAATTGTAGATCCAGACAAAAAAAATTTGGGCCCCAGTGACAATCGGAGTTTAAACATTTTTTGCTGTAATGGGACCAAGGATTATCAATAAAGCTTCATTACAGACACCTTACAAGGGTGTCCTTAAAAGTAAGTAGGGGACCGCCTGTAATGGAAAAAGTCCATTGGGGCAAGGGGTTAATATATGTTTTAGAGTCTAGAGTAAAATTTAGACTGTAGCCTGTTCTAGACCCAACCGGATACAAATGTATTTTTTGTGACTATGATTTTTATTTTGTTCTCTATATAGTTTTTTTTTAATGATTTTAATTATATAAAATTTTTATTTTATTTTATATTTTTAAAAGGAACTGTGTGTGCTTACATTTTTATATCAGAAATGAATGATCGTATTTTATTACTTTTATATAGCGCACACAGATTACACAGCGCTGCACACAGCTTGCCAAATCAGTCTTTTATCATTAAAATTATGATTTTTACATTTGATTTATTTTTACTGAACACATTGTACGCTCTGACCACATACAGCTACAAACACTTTTAAAAATTCTAATTTATTGCTGATTTCCCCCATAACTGGGACCTACATATTTGCACAATTTGCTGCTATACACATTGCTTATCTGGGGCATCTAGGACCCAGCAGTCACCTGGCACCTGGTGATCACATGATCACAAGGTTGGAAATCAGAGAAACTACTGAAGAGTACTGTACATTGTGCCCCCAGCACCACCATTGAACACTCCGGAAAGGATTTACAATATGCTGTCGCTTGCTGTGCCAGCGTGGGCTGTAAGCCGTGTCCCATACATGCGCTGGATATTTTTGGAGCTCCCTGAGATACCCCACAGGTGGTTCCACTGCTGAGCAATTCTACACCAAGTCCTGCCTGCTATAAAATTGTAGACTATAACTTGCGCCAGTTGGTGTGGAGGGTGGAAAAAGTTGCAATTCCTAGCCATGCACCAGGAACTGTGACTATTTCAGGCTTGTTTGCCAGAAAACTGATGTACAAGTTCTGGTAAACCCCCCTCTGTGAATACAGGGGTCAGGAAAGCGGGGATGTAATAAACCATCCCACTCTGCACTGTGGGGTGTCTGGCTGTCACTGATAGCTCCCTCATCATGCAACGACATGACCTACATGCAGTTACTGATTTTTGGGGGAATTTATTTAAGAGAAGAGGCAAACAAGCTCCCTTCAATATTCTTCTTGGTGCAACGCTATATACTGATCCATTTACATGTTTTAAAAAATCCAACGCAGGTTTCCAAAAGTCTATGGAGAGGGGGTGGGACAACAGCCATGTGCGAGACACACATCTAACAACATTTTAGGCCTTTAGAGCCTTACTAATAGGATTGATGTGAACAATACTCTGTGGTGAGAAGGCATGGGAGTCTCTGTACCTAATGGTGATCATTTTCCTCTAACAAGGTTTCTCTTCCCTCTCCATCAACTACTTTGACAGACAGATTTGAGCAGTAAAATAAGCAATTTAGGTTGGAAGGGACAGAGGTGTAATAAATAGAGAATGTTTTTATGCAAATACAATATATTACAAAGTTAATTTTGTGTATTCTCTTTTTACATACCATTTTAGTGAATGTTCAGTTGATATAACAGAGTTCCTGATTCAGACAGTTTATCAGCCACATCTTCAGTGATGTATGGAGGACTACCGGTATCGTATGGAGGACTACCGGCATCGTATGGAGCACTACCGGCATCGTATGGAGGACTACCGGCATCGTATGGAGCACTACCGGCATCGTATGGAGGACTACCAGCATCTATAACAAGGTCAAGTACATGGATCCTGTATGTAGTCCCCGGGGATCCATATGGTACAGCATTTGGACATGCGTGTGCCCCATATGATATAATAATAGCAAAGAAGACCGCAGGACAGCTGACGGACTACTGGCACCATACTATTTCTGTATGAATATTGGTGCCCCATACGATATAGTGTGAGCAATAAAACTACTTCACACAGCCCAGATGTTATTAGTATAATACACCCATGTCCACGAGTCTTAGTATCTAATGAGCATTTTTTATCCTTGTGATCCTTGTAATGTCATTATTGGATTGGGTCAAGTCCTGGAAGTGACACCCTTTGCCATTATCATGGGTACAAAGGAACCACATTTTGAAAACACTGGTAAAAAGAGCACGTAGACGCTAATAATGGTGAAGAGGTGGCCAGTGATCTCAGTATGAAGGAGAATGTATCTGCCCCGAGGGTCTACTGTGCAACCCACTAAATTATGGGTGAGTGATTTGTGGTTGGCAATCACTATTCTTATAAAAGGGAATAAGGATTGTTGGCCATGAGGTGTAATGCTTGTGTTTCAACAACCCTGATAAAAAGGGCAATTATAGTATTCACACCAGTAGCAATTTAGGGAAATCGGACAATGACCAAAGTCGTAGCTAAGCTTTCCTGTCCATGTATGTGAATGCCGTAATGGACACATAGTGAGTTATTGGTTGCCCATACTGGCAACTGGCATCGACAACCCTCATCCTGCTAGTCCTTTTAGCTCGGCCAAGTCATGAACAATTGACATCTACAAGATTTTTAATGTTAGGAACTTTACTCTGAGCAATGCAAGCCAAGAAGACCAATGGTTTCCTAACCATGTGTGATTCTATTCTTGACCCTGTACCTGAAACTCCCCCCGTTGGTAACATTTATTGAGAAAAATGTGCAATTATAATTTAAAAAAAAATAAAATAAATATATATAAATATTTTATTTGATAGGTCAATCTTTTACTGTGAACGATTGTCTTAAGTCATGACCTAAAGGCTGTCCCTTTCTATTGACATGAAGAAGACATTCTCATCGAATAACGTTGAAATGTGGAGTCTTGTTCCCTGTATCGGGATCATCTGTTTACATCAAAGCAGCGAGACCGTGAGCTCCCAGATTCCTCTACAACAGAGATTCTAGAATTTCTATTTAGATTAAACAATTAAAAAAAAAAAGCAAATCGCTGGTGGGATGACAGTATGTGAAAAAGTTGGTTTGAGCAATTTATTTTTACAACTGAGCAAAAGAGAAGAACTCAAAATTTGTTATTTGATAAGAAATTTGGAATTGAATTCTCATTATTGTTTACCGGGGGTTATTATGCCCTTAGATGGACTTGCTTTTAAAAATAGGTCTTCTTAACCAAAAATGGTCTTCAGTAGGACATGGGGAACACACAAATACGGCATCGGATGACATTTGGAAGACCTGATGGGAATATCTGATACCGCTGACCAACTGTTACCATAAACAACCTGCGGATGGAGTGACCGTTACCATGGAACATCATAGATTCATAGTATCACTGCCAAATAACAGCGACTCTTCTAAATGCCACGGTAACCATTTTTTTTAGTATTACATTTTATTCATTTTTCACATGTAATAACAAACAAAAGATTAAGACAAAGGACAAAAACAAACATTCACAATAAATCTCTACTTTTTAGAGACCGGCTCGACCCCGTTAACGATTTTAGGTATTTTACATTACATTTTACATTTACATTCATTATTTCCTCATGGGTTCGCTACTTAAAATCACCCGACTTACAGACGACCCCTAGTTAAAGACGGACCCCTCTGCCCACGGTGACCTCTGGTGAAGCTCTTTGGATGTTACTATAGTCCCAAACTGTAATGATCGGCTGTAAGGTGTCTGTAATGAAGCTTTATTGATAATCTTTGGTCCCATTACAGCAAAAAAAATTTGAAACTCCGATTGTCACTGGGGCAAAAGAAATTTTTTTGTCTAGATCTACAATTATAAAATATCCAGTTCCGACTTACATACAAATTCAACTTAAGAACAAACCTATGGACCCTATCTTGTACGTAACCCGGGGACTGCCTGTAGTTAGGTATTTTAACCTCAGCAATTATTACAGTTCTAACATAATTTTTTTTTTAGCAATTTTGTGCGATGCTTAGGACCGGTAAGTAATATGTACAGGTTGTCAGGAAAATGTAAGAAAGAATGCAAAATTTCCACGGTACTTACTGAGATCTTCATCGGGAGGTGGACGTGTTCCATGATTTTGAGTTCTTCAAATTTTGTAAAAAAAAAAAACAGGTACATATAAAAGAATATATCCAGGTCCCCCAAATTATAAAACATTCCCTTCCATTTTACATCAGTAAGTAATAAAACTATATTCCGAATACTCGACGCTCATCTCTGTCGGACTGAATGTTGGGGTAATGGGTGTATCGTGGATTTTTGGTGTTAGAATAATGGAGATGGTTTAAAAAAAAATGTAAAACTCATTGTCTCGGCCACATCCCATGAAGCTAATGTAATCATAAAATACCCGAAAGCTTTGATGTCAAAAGATTCCGAAAATTACGACGGATTCCCATATCACGACGTGAAAACATAAATTTCTCAGGGGATTTTTGAATCCTTATCGTTATCGGTATTTCGCTATGGCGTTTGCATTTGTCGCACCAACTTCAAATATCAAAAAAATTCCACAGTAAAAAAAAAAAAAAATCCCAACTGCCCGCCCCCCCCTCCATTAAATTTTTATAACAGGAGTTAGGGATAGAAGCAATTGTTTGGCTTCCCGGCAGACGGCAGATCTGGAGTATTACGCCGCATTATCCAAACCTTTTGATGGGACGACCATAAGGTTCACGTAATATTATACTACAGGTCCCTGTCCTGAAAGTCTGGGCTGCAGCTTTGATATGGAAGAATGTGAATTTTCCACCCGGTGTCTTAGTTACAATGATAATAGAAATAACCGGTGGTAATTTGTGTCATTTCATCAATCGTTGGATGATTACTTTCTGTTTTGATTGTAGTTTTTTTATGAGTATGACCTGATATATGTGTATGATGGTCACGTTGTCATTCTATAGGATATTTCTCAATATTGACTTATATTACCTTTGAAATTTTATTCTTTTTTTTTTTATGGGTCCTTCCAGATTTTTTTGAAAAAAAAAAAAAAAAATTATAGACATTTAATAGATAATATTGTGGTGCCTATCGCTCAATAGTTTTTTTTTTTATCATAAATTAATTTGATAATTTGATAATTTCTGGAGACACAACTTATGTATTGATAAAGCTTAGTGACCAAAAAAAGCGTGTAGTATATTCTAAACATTATAATTGAAATTAAATACCAAAACAAAATATTTTGTAAATGAATTAGAAATGGAATTTTTTTAATTTTCATTTTTATTTTAATTTTTTTTTTTTTTAATAAACTGACCTTATGAGATTTCTAGAGTGAATTTACTCAAAAGGACATCATTGATTTATAGTAAATTATAGTAATGAATATTAGTACATTATCTTTATATGATTTATCCAAATCCATCGTAATGGAGCATATGTATCATATTTCCCATAACAACCTCATCCGACACACACTGAAGAACTTTCTCATTATACATAACCCATGCAATACTGTGGGAAGGAACCGACCTCATATGTTACCCATATAGGGCAACAACCTCACGCACCATACATTACCCATATAGGGCAACAACCTCACGCACCATACATTACCCATGTAGGGCAACAACCTCACGCACCATACATTACCCATATAGGGCAACAACCTCACGCACCATACATTACCCATGTAGGGCAACAACCTCACCCACCATACATTACCCATATAGGGCAACAACCTCACCCACCATACATCAACCATATAGGGCAACAACCTCACCCACCATACATTACCCATATAGGGCAACAACCTCACCCACAATACATTACCCATATAGGGCAACAACCTCACCCACCATACATTACCCATATAGGGCAACAACCTCACCCACCATACATTACCCATATAGGGCAACAACCTCACCCACCATACATTACCCATGTAGGGCAACAACCTCACCCACCATACATTACCCATATAGGGCAACAACCTCATGCACCATACATTACCCATATAGGGCAACAACCTCACCCACCATACATTACCCATATAGGGCAACAACCTCACCCACCATACATTACCCATATAGGGCAACAACCTCACCCACCATACATTACCCATATAGGGCAACAACCTCACCCACCATACATTACCCATATAGGGCAACAACCTCACGCACCATACATTACCCATGTAGGGCAACAACCTCACCCACCATACATTACCCATGTAGGGCAACAACCTCACCCACCATACATTACCCATATAGGGCAACAACCTCACGCACCATACATTACCCATATAGGGCAACAACCTCACCCACCATACATTACCCATATAGGGCAACAACCTCACCCACCATACATTACCCATATAGGGCAACAACCTCACCCACCATACATTACCCATATAGGGCAACAACCTCACCCACCATACATTACCCATATAGGGCAACAACCTCACCCACCATACATTACCCATATAGGGCAACAACCTCACCCACCATACATTACCCATATAGGGCAACAACCTCACCCACCATACATTACCCATATAGGGCAACAACCTCACCCACCATACATTACCCATATAGGGCAACAACCTCATGCACCATACATTACCCATATAGGGCAACAACCTCACCCACCATACATTACCCATATAGGGCAACAACCTCACCCACCATACATTACCCATATAGGGCAACAACCTCACCCACCATACATTACCCATATAGGGCAACAACCTCATGCACCATACATTAACCATATAGGGCAACAACCTCACCCACCATACATCAACCATATAGGGCAACAACCTCACCCACCATACATTACCCATATAGGGCAACAACCTCACCCACCATACATTACCCATATAGGGCAACAACCTCACCCACCATACATTACCCATATAGGGCAACAACCTCACCCACCATACATTACCCATGTAGGGCAACAACCTCACCCACCATACATTACCCATGTAGGGCAACAACCTCACCCACCATACATTACCCATATAGGGCAACAACCTCACCCACCATACATTCATAGTATCATAGTTTATACGGTTGAAAAAAGACACATGTCCATCAAGTTCAACCAAGGAAGGGAAAGGATTGGATTGCTCATGTAGAGCAACAACCTCACCCACCATACCTTAGCCTTGTAGGGGAACAATCTTACCCACCATACGTACATTACCCATATAGGGCAACAACCTCACCCATAATACATTATCCTTGTAGGGGAACAATCTCACCAATAATACATTACCCTTGTAGGGGAACAATCTCACCAATAATACATTACCCTTGTAGGGGAACAACCTCACCCATAATACATTACCCTTGTAGGGGAACAACCTCACCCATAATACATTACCCTGGTAGGGGAACAACCTCACCAATAATACATTACTCTTGTAGGGGAATAACCTTACCATGTATCAACCATGTAGAAGAACAATTTCAACCCTTATTCTCTACTGCTCTAAGGAACCAAAGTTATTCATCATATGTTACCCATGTTGGGGAACAACCTCATGACTGATGTAAGGGGACGACCTCAGCCACCATACATTACACATGTAGGGCAACAACCTCACCCACCATACATTACCCATGTAGGGCAATAACCTTACTCACCATGTATCAACCATGTATAAGAACAATGTCAACTATTATCCTTTACTGCTCTAAGGAACCAAAGTTATCCATCATATGTTACCCATGTTGGGGTACAACCTCATGACCAATGTAGGGGGACGACCTCAGTCACCATACATTACACATGTAGGAGAACAATGTCACCCACCATACATAACCTGTATTAGAGAACAACCTCACCCATCACACATTACCCATACAGAAAACAATGTTATCTATCATTCAGAACCCATACAGGGAAGATTTATCATGAAGTTTCTGAGGTAAAACTGTTCTAGTTGCCCATGGAAACCAATCAGAGCTCAGCTGTCATTTTATAAACAGCTGTGAGAAAGTGAAAGCTGAGCTCTGATTGGTTGCCATTGGCAACCAGAACAGTTCTGCTCTAACAGACTTATGATAAATCTGGTTGTATGTGTGAATAGGTGAAAGAAATTTAGGGCCAGGCTTGTAACCCAGACAAGGAGACATCTTCTCTTCTGCCAAACCAACATCAGTACACCGCTATTTCACTACACTACCGGATCCCCTACTGTACTGTAGTACTCCCTACACATTCTGTCTAGTCTGTGTCTATGTGTTATTGGGACTGGTATATTTTCATACCCCAATTGTTTCCCCACATGTAATGTAATGTGTTATGTAGCCTGTATTGTGCTGTATCACATGTCCTGTAACTGTTTGTATGTAACCAAGGAACTAGCAATATGTAAGAACGCGCCTCTCGTAGTGTATGTATGTAACTGTAAGGTTAAGCCTGTGTCTAACGGTGAGATAATCACCAGAACACTAGGCAGAAAATAATTTCTCCCCATGTGATTAACCCCTTACCGCATTTGGACGTTACTGTACGTCCAGTAGCGGAGGGGGCAGTATGATGTGGCTCACGGGCTGAGGCCTCTTTATACTCAGCGGGTGTTTGCTGCACAATGGAGCAAAAACCCATCACTAACACCCGTGATTGGTGCTAGCATCGATTGCGGGTGTTAACCCATCTTGGCTTGGATCACCGCTCCCTTGACGTCATCAAGGCCTTGGGTCACACAAAGACCCATAGCCTTGGGTCACACAAAGACCCGAGACATGTTTTAGGCTATCTATTACAATGTGTGATTTGCACATTGTAATAGATGATGTGCAAAATCCCCATATTCTGCCATACTGTAGTATGCTAGTTTATTGTAGGATCAATCAGACAACCTATAGTCTGAAAAATAGTAAAGAAAAATTTTTTTCTTTTTAATTTAATTAAATTTAAAAAACTAAAATTTTTTCTTTTTAATTCAATTTAAAAAACTAAAAATACAAATCACCCCCCTTTCCCTAGAACTAATATAAATATAAATAAACCGTGAAAATCATAAACACAATAGGTATCACCGCGTCCCAAAATGTCCGATCTATGAAAATACAATAACCTTTTTTTTTTTCCTGGCGTTTAACCCTTTAACAGAAAATAGCACCCAAAGTCGAAAATGCCACTTTTTTTTTTGCCATTTTGCAAAATATAAGAAATTCAACAAAAAGTGATCAAAAGGTTCTACAGTCCTCAAAATAATAGCTTTGGAAATGTCATCAAAAGTCACAAAAAATGACACCACCCACAGCTCCGTACACCGAAGTATGAAAAAGTTATTAGCGCCAGAATTAATTTTTTTGTACAGGAGGTTTTAATTTTTGTTAAACATTATAAAACCGATACAAATTTGGTATCTCCGTGATCATACCGACCCAAAGAATAAAGTTGACCTGTCATTTGGGGCGCTCAGTGAAAGACGTAAAATACAAGCTCACAAGAAAACGGCACAAATGCGTTTTTTTCTTCATTTTCACTGCCTTCAGATTTTTTTTTCCAGCTTCCCAGTACACGGCATGGAATATTAAATCTCTTCAGTATGAAGTGCAATTTATTACCCAGAAAACTCTAACCTCCCAAAAAAAACTACTGTTAATTTTTAACTAGTCCTATCTGTCACAAAATAAGCCCTAAAAATGGTTATTATAGCATGCAAAAACGAAGAAGTAATGGCTCTCAAAAATCCGCTAAAAATACCCCAGTCATTAAAGCCCTTTCAGGCCTTGTCATTAGGGGGTTAAAATCTCTATCAAAAGTAAAAATAATGAACAGAGAAAATGATCCAATCAGAACCCTAAAAAAAAAAAAAAAAAATGTTTGATCCAATAAAAAAACATGTGCATGATAAAAGCTATAAAAACGACCTGTTTGTACTGTGCACCCATGGGTGGTGCTCGGTCGCAGTAAGACAGATCATAATTTTATTAATGAAAATGTATATAACATTAAAGGAAAACTTTTTTTTATTATTAAAGGGAAAATACAATGTGATAAAAACAATTTGCCTTGAAAACTTATTGTTTTAAAGCTCCGCTCGCTGTCTTCTCCTACATTGCAGGCTGCTCAGTTCAGTTCAGAGTGAAATCTGCGACACTAATAAATGCCCCTATCAGCTGACATCTTACAGGCAAACTTGATGCAAAAATAAAAATGACTGGCAGAACTGTGAATGTTCTGTCTGGATGGGACTGCGCAGCCTGCAATGTATGAGAAGACATGGAGGTCGCAGAAGACAAAGGTTTGAGATTTTTTTTTTTTTTTTAAATCAGATAATTTTATTGAAACTTCTCCAATACATTTTCCATTTTCAACATTGAAGACAACCCCCAACAAACATGTCCGCCCTTCATCCCCCCCTACCCTTCAACCCCTCTTCATAACCCTCCCCCCAAATGGCCAGTACAGGCGGTCCCCTACTTAAGAACACTCGACTTACATATGACCCCTAGTTACAAACAGACCTCTGGATATTGGTAATTTATTGTACTTTAGTCCTAGGCTACAATAATCAGCTATAACAGTTATCACAGGTGTCTGTAATGAAGATTTATTGATAATCCTGGTTCTTATGACAACCCAACATTTTTAAAATCCAGTTGTCACAGAGACCAAAAAAGTTCTGGCTGGGATTACAGTGATAAAATATACAGTTCCGACTTACATACAAATTCAACTTAAGAACAAGCCTACAGACCCTATCTTGTATGTAACCCGGGGATACAAATGTATCTATGGTTTTTAGTTTTTTTTACCAACGCTCATCTTTTATTTTTATGGACCATCAAAGAATTTATGGACATTGGAGCCCGGTATGAGGTTCTATTAATGTAAAGCCCAGGAGTCTAAGGGGGAGCTGCCGGGTCACATATTCTTGGGCAGGTCCAGAGCCAGAACAAGATAAACCATGGACTTGTTGATCAGATGCTTGTGCAGATTCCATGGAAAGAAGTAGGTGGGCTCGGAGCAGGGTGGGGGCTTGGAACAGGGTGGGGGCTCGGAGCAGGGTGGGGGCGCGGAGCAAGATGGGAGCGCAGAGCAGGGTGGGGGTTCGGAGCAGGGAGGGGGCTCGGAGAAGCGTGGGGGCTCGGAGCAGGGTGGGGGTACGGAGCAGGGAGGGGGCTCGGAGCATGGTGGGGGCTCGGAGCAACGTGGGGGCTCCGAGCAGGGTGGTGGCGTGGAGCATGGTGGGGGCGCGGAGCAGGGTGGGGGCTCGGAGTAATCCGCTGTGACATGTGTTATTTCCTGTCTATCAGTTTGGGATTTGTCAGTAGATATGTAAATCCCACGGACCTCTCCGCTCTCCGTGTAACAACCTCAGGATGTTCAGTATCTATTCTACAGGTGAATTTTGGGATCTACTCCCACAGGTGTCTAGGCCTAGAGTCTCCATGATAGATCTGATCCGATCTCTTGTGGTCTAATTCCTCCGACCCGTTGACTTCTGGTGGGCCCCTCAGGTTTGTGTCAGATATCTATATAGTATAAAGTGTAATACGAGAATAAATGTGGAATCAATTATAAAATATGTGAAATTGTTTAGATTATTGTCATGTGCAGAGCAGGAAGGGAATTTATAAGTAATGTGCAGCCGGATCGTGTGCCCTATAGCTATGGGTTATATATGAGTGCAAGCTATGAATAAAATGATATGACGTAGATAAATAGATAGATCATATACAAGGTCATTGCAGGGTCACTTTAACCATAGGCCGAAGAGTGCAGCTTCAATGGACCCTAACAAGGACCATCCTCTGGACTGTTGAATGCAGTAGCAATAATAATAAATCTAATAACAAATCTGTCTGTATGTGCGTCTACTACTATCCTTGATGCCGGATTATTGTCAGGAACCAGGTGTAGTGGACCCACTGGACCACCGCGGCCGATGGCGTAAGCCGACACCTGGGACCAGAGTCTAAGTGGTATCCGGTTTTTACCAGAGCCCGCCGCAAAATAGGTTGGACTTGCTGCGGCGTGGTACCACCAGGTCGCTCCACAGGCGCGAGTTTGTCCACGGTGGCAGCCAAGGCCAGGTACAGAGTTGTAAGGCAAAACCATGGTCAGGGATAGCCAGGAGGTCGAGACAGGCAGCACAGGATCGGAGTCGGGGACGTAGCGGAAGGTCAGGTCTGGCAGTACGGGATCGAAGTCAAAAATGGATCTAGGGTGACAACAGGAAATCCCAGTATAAACACATGGCATAAGTAACAAGCTTTCTCAATGGGGTGTACAGGTAGAGGCCGGCTTATGAAGGATTCTGGGAATGACCAGCACCAATCAATGGTGCCCTGGGCCATTAAATCTTTGGCCGGTGTGCGTGCACCCTAGGAGGCGGAGCCGTGCGTATCTGACCGCCGGAGCAGGAACGAGGACAGGTGAGTGGAGCCACCGGAGCACAGAGAGCACATGGGTCGCGGGAGCACCCGTGACAATTATGATACAGGCAATTCGGGCGGCTGCCTGAATCGTCCACCGGAAGTATGGAGCTGATGAGAGCTATGCAGCAGGTCCATACCTCTAATAAGAGAATCAATAGCATCTACGTCTTTAAGACACAAGTGCAATTGTTTCCGCCCCGATACCCCTGCCTGTGCTTTTACTAGGGCTTTTGCTAGCTGTGTCCTCTAGCTGCTGCAGAAACCCAGGCAGAATAGTCGGGGCAAAAAAACAGAAGAGGGATTTTCTTAAGGTAAGAAGTGTCTTTTATTGTTTTATAACTGGCCACATCCTGGGGGCCCTAATAAAGGGGACGTCACATATAAATGAATGGGTATTGCATATAGTTTATTTGAAAGGGGTTGCTACCTATAAAGTATTTATAGGGGAGGGGTATGTAAATTAATTCACAAGGAGAGAACTGTATGTAAATTAATTAAGGGGTATGCATATTAGTTTACACCCCACTCCTACCCCTTCATGTTGAAAGTGGCACGACGGATGGTAAACCCAGGAAACCGGCAGGGATGGGGCTTTATAAATTCCCTCATTGTATTTGAGCAAAGTGTGGGACTGTTTTCTTAGGGGCTCAGTGTGGGGATGTAAATCATGAAGAGGAAGACACCTTGTGGAAAATTCTGCAGAGACAAATAATAGCCAGGAGAAGACCAATGGAATTTCTGGGTCTGATGGAGCAGATCATCATCTGTGAGTTGCTAGATGTCACTTTTAGCTGTTTCTGTTCAGTATTGCAGTCACTGACTAACCTTCTAATGTGTGAGATCTCATCATATGTACGGCCACAGGGTTCCAGTAAACCGGCTGTGCCATGGAAGGGTGTCATTAGTGGTTGGTTATTAGTTGTATTTGTTTAGGCTGCTTTTTTAAAGTTTGCCTGGTAAATTTTTTAAAAATGTAATGTAAACAGAATTCTGAATGGATACATTTATAGAAGTATCAGCTAAAAAAAATATACTTTGCTGTCCACTAGTAAATGTTTTTCATTATTTTATAGCCATCCGTTTTTTTTTATTCCCACTATTCACTTAAATAATGGAAGGTCTAACGGAAGATGTAAAAGTGGATAAAACCGGACACAATTGCAAGTCTATTGAAATCAATGGGGAAAAAATGGATCCGTTATTCATCCGTTTTTAAGTGGAAAGTGCAAAACTGAAACCTGAAATGGGAAGTGGCTCCTAGTAATTCAGGCGCATGAAATCTACCTGAAGGGATCGGCCGGGATTTTGCTTATTCAAAAATTGATACTTTTCTGGATGTCCACATGGATGGATTCTGATAGAATTCCAAAGAAACAAAGGGAGAAATGTATCTTTTCTCAAGTTTTCCGGTCAGTCTGGTTCCGTTTTTGTCTAGTTTCTTAGGGTGTGGCCACATGTTTGCGCTTTGGTTTAGAAACGGAATCAATGCGCACAAGTGCGTACAGAAGCCGATCGCAGATGCGTTTCTACGGACCCGCATGTGATCGGTGACCAGCGACCGATGTCTTGCATTTAGACAATACAACACACCAGGTGCTGGTTGGCAATCTGACTGTATAAGTGCTCTTTCCATTGCGTTGGTGCTCCACATTCATTAAAAAAATTGGATCAGTGAAAATACAAGACAATGTGAAAACAGCCATAGAAATCAATGGCTTTGTGAGGCGTCTGTGGAAATCACTGAGCTGGGTATGTGAAAAACAGCACCAATGTGAAAGAGCCCCAAGGATCATTTCACACTACTGTTCCTTGTCTCTGTTAAAAAAGTAAAGATGGAGGGTTAACAGAGTATAAATTATACATTAAAAATCCTATTGCCATCAATGTAAATATTGGGGAACATTTACTAGGAGCAGTGCAGTGTGTACTATGTGCAGTTACCTGAGTATAATGCAGGGGGCGCCAGATTTAGGATTTCTGGTGCCCGTTCTTCATGAATCTGGCTCCCCCTGCACTGCCCCGACAGAGGGCACCACTTTTTTTTTTTGGTGCACCTTTAACATGGGGTGTACATCACACATCTGTAGGACTTTACATGTCAAATGTGGCGCATGGTCCGACTGAGCACCGGAGCGCCCCCTTCAGTGCAGAACTCATAATTAATGGTGCAGCCGCGCCACAAATGTGTTACGGACACTTCTTAAATACCTGTGCAAGCAGTTTGCACATGAAAGAACATGCAAAGTCTGAGTGTCGCAGGGGGTTTAGTCCATCTGGGCCATTATGTTATATGTTATCTGTGCGTTTTTTTTTTAACGGAATAGAGTTACTACAGCCTCTGTCATTGTATCCATACATGTCCGTATACATGTCTGACCATAACATAACGGATGGAATAACATTTACATTGGTGTCAATGGGATTTTTAGTTGATACAATAAACCTCTGTTCTTTACTTTTTTTAACGGAGGTAAGGAATGGAATGAGCCTCATAGATAGATATATTACTTATATATATAGTAGATAAATAGATAAATAAAAGCTGATAGATATGAGATAGATAGATAGATAGATAGATAGATATGAGATAGATAGATAGATAGATATGAGATAGATATTAGATAGATAGATATGAGATAGATAGATAGATAGATAGATAGATAGATAGATATGAGATAGAGAGATAGATAGATAGATAGATATGAGATAGATATGAGATAGATAGATAGATAGATAGATAGATAGATATGAGATAGATAGATAGATATGAAATGGATGGATAGATAGATAGATAGATAGATAGATAGATAGATAGATAGATAGGAGATAGATAGGAGATAGATAGGAGATAGATAGGAGATAGATAATAGATAGATAGATAGATAGATAGATAGGAGACATATAGATATGAGATAGATAGATAGATATGAGATAGATAGATAGATAGATAGATAGATATGAGATAGATAGATAGATAGATAGATAGATAGATAGATATGAGATAGATAGATAGATAGATAGATATGAGATAGATAGATAGATATGAGATAGATAGATAGATATGAGATAGATAGATAGATAGATAGATAGATATGAGATAGATAGATAGATAGATAGATAGATAGATAGGAGACATATAGATATGAGATAGATAGATATGAGATAGATAGATATGAGATAGATAGATAGATAGATAGATAGATATGAGATAGATAGATAGATAGATAGATAGATATGAGATAGATAGATAGATAGATAGATATGAGATATGAGAGAGATAGATAGATAGATAGATATGAGATAGATAGATAGATATGAGATAGATAGATAGATAGATAGATAGATAGATAGATAGATAGATAGATAGATAGATATGAGATAGATAGATAGATAGATAGATAGATAGATATGAGATAGATAGATAGATAGATAGATAGAGAGATATGAGATAGATAGATAAATAGATATGAGATAGATAGATAGATAGATAGATAGATAGATAGATAGATAGATAGATAGATAGATAGATAGATATGAGATAGATAGATAGATAGATAGATATGAGATAGATAGATATGAGATAGATATGAGATAGATAGATAGATAGATAGATAGATATGAGATAGATAGATAGATAGATAGATAGATAGATAGATAGATATGAGATAGATAGATAGGAGATAGATAGATATGAAATGGATGGATAGATAGATAGATAAATAGATAGATAGATAGATAGATAGATAGATAGATAGATAGATAGATAGATAGATAGATAGATGCTGCATGGCTCAGATACTTCTATATGTCTGACATGTTCCTGCTCTATAGTTACTCAGCAGCTGCTGCAGGGAAATACATTTGGGGGTTCGCTCTCTCCTTCCCAACAGTCCAAAACTATAGACGGGGGGCTGCCTGATCCCCCCAGGGTGATGTCTGCAGAGGTGTGGGCAGTTAACCCCTTTACTGCTGGGGCTACAGATAGGACTCCTGCCCCCCAGCAGCACTATATAGAGCAGCAGATGCAGAGAGCAGAGCTGTTAACCCCTAGTGACCTGTGGCAGTGTAATACAGCAGGGACAGGCTGCACAGTAGTAACCCCTGGTGTGCCGGGGCTGCAGAGGCGTTAACCCCCTGGCTGCTGGAGTGTGCAGCTCACCCTGCCCTCCCCGTGTAGTGTGTGGAGACGTCACTGAGCCCGGGGCCTATCCAGTGTCTGCACAACTCCACAAGTCTCCATTGCCTGCACCTCCATCCTGCTGGGAAGATCCCTCAGTGCTCTCCTATGGACAGAGTGGAGGAGAGGAGCCCAGCACACAGGAGGGTCTGACCCACACACCCCTACATGTGGATTGCTTCTTACTGCAGGACATGGAGCTGATCCTTCTCCCTGGACTCCTGGACTAGGGCCTGGAGGAGTCACAAGAAAGATCTCCCTGATCAGGAGCAATGGCCCAGAGACAAGGGTGGGCATAATGCCCCTGGCCCAGGGCTACCAGTCAGTGCCCAGTGCTGTGCCCCCTACTGATTATTATGTCAGTGCTATCACTTCCAGCAGTCATCTTCTTCTACCCTGATCACTACCACCACCATCATCTTCACCATCACCACCATCATCTTCATCATCACTATGAAGGAGAAGTCTAAGAATGCAGCCAAGACCCGCAGGGAGAAGGAGAATGGGGAGTTCTATGAGCTGGCAAAGCTGCTGCCCCTGCCCTCTGCCATCACCTCCCAGCTGGACAAAGCCTCCATCATCAGGCTGACCACCAGCTACCTCAAGATGAGAGCAGTCTTCCCCGACGGTAAGTGGCCCCTCAGCAGACACCTGCACGAGTCACCCACATATCACAGCAGATACAATGTATATACAGTATATACCTTCCAAATGTATCAAGAAGGAGAGAACTAGGACAAGGATCTGATGATCTGCACAATATCGTGTGCAGGCAACAAATGTATCAATCTAATAATCTGCAACAAACATAATACAAGAGCTGAGAGTGATACATTGTAACGTCCGGAGAAGGGAAAAGTAAGAATTACAGAAATAATCAAATAATAATAATAGAAGTAACACAGTAATAATAAGAATGAAACCTGTAAGTAATTATTTGTAGTCCCCAATAAAATCTCAGTATAAGCCGCCATAGGGTGCATGTTCTCGGTTTTAAAGCTTTAAAATAAATGTTTGATTTTTACTTATTTATTATTTGTCCAGTTATTAATTTGAATCCACTTTTAATATTATTTTATACTGTGTTTAATATACTAAAACATTAAAGAAACATCGATAAAGGTTTCTCTTATGTCACTTGTATTTATTTGTATTTCCACGATTTTACTATTATCCGCATTATTATTGTTGTTCATAATAATAATAATAATAATAATTACAACAATAATAAAATTTTGGTATGTATACTTATAATATATATATATATATATATATATATATATATATTTAATATTTATTTACTACAGTGTTTACCAGTTTTGTTTTATTATTACTGCTACTTTTGTTTAAAATGTGTATTTTGACTTTGTTATGAAAAACCATCATATTTTGTATATATATATATTTTTTAATTATTTCTTTCCATGTCATAATATAATATGCAATTTAGTATATAATCTGACCAGTTTTAATACTGCTAATAGATTTTATTAATATTGCTTCTGGCATATTCAGTATTTATTTTTACTATTAGTATTTCAGTAACATTCCTTTTATTTTGCTTTTTGTTTAGTTTTTAATAATTTTAATTTCTAGTTTTATTTATGACTTACTAGTATTTATATTCTTGTTTTAATTATTAACTATTATTACTATTATTTTTGCATTACATGCATTACTGATATTATGACTTTTGTGGTATTTTTTTTTTTTATAATTAACCCTGTTATTAGGTCCCTGCTACTATTATCACTAGTTTTATTTCCTAGTTTAATCCAAGTTTTTAGCAATATAAATACATCAATTAACTCGGTAGCAATAATAGTAATCACAAGTATATGGGAAAATCCCTGTAATTACTATCCTTTATATGTTTCTATAAATATTGTGATGTTTCTATATACTGTAGATGCTTCTATAAATATTTAGCTGTTCCATATATATATATATATATATATATATATATATATATATATATATATATATATGTAGATGTTTTATATACTGTAGGTGTTTCTATATACTATTTGTCTCATTTATATATTATGTACTATATCCACAGCTGGTCTTGAAGTTGTTGAACATATATCTATATTTTTTTTATAATGTATAAGAAACTAAACTTATATTTAATGGAGGCCTGTACTGTATCTGTTACCTTAAATAGGTTTGTTTAGCAGAATATTGAATTATCTAGAAGAAAATATCTATCTTTATAATGTCAGTGTATGTACAGAGAGGTTATGAGGGGCAGCAGTCCCCATGTTGGGGGCTACTGTGCAGCTAGTGATGTGTTACATGAGGTTTAGGAGCTCAGTGCGGTCTGTGCACAGTCTGCTCTTCTTCCACACATACATCATGTAATAATCATGTAAATCTAAATCAGCAGCCAATTACCTGCTATAAATAACCCCGGGTCCTGTGCTGGCACATGCAGCCCCTGCTCCCACACTGACCACCATATTGTATTAGGGATTTTGCGGTTTTATTACAGTTTTGCTTTATATTATTATCACTGGTGTTATTAATATACATATTACGATATATTTTACTACTTTGTATGTGCAATATAGGGTTAATTGCTCACAAAATATGCTTAACATTCAGTATTTCCTTGTCTGTATCATGTTTGCTGCTTTTACCTGTGTTCTGTGTTGTGTTCTGTGTTGTGTTCTGTGTTGTGTTCTGTGTTGTGTTGTGTGTTGTGTTGTGTGTTGTGTTCTGTGTTGTGTTGTGTTCTGTGTTGCGTTTATCTGCCTTGCATTGTGTGTGTATGTTGATGGTTGTGCGCCCTATTTATGATATTACATTCTATATATTGTGTATATACCTTGTATATTGTGTGTGTGTGCTGTACTGTAGATTGGGTTTGTTACATTGTAGGTTGTATTGTGTTTTCATTATTTATGCTGTGTATTACATTGTATATTGTGTATGTGAGTTGCACTGATGTGTGTAATGTTGTGGATGTTGTTTGCTTTGTGCCTTATTAATAATGTGCGCCGTGTAAATGTAATATTTTGCAAAACATATTTCAAGATTCATCTTTTCTTATAATCCCAGTATTTCTATTTCTATGGGGCCTTCCCTCTGTTTCACGTTTTCTGTCTAAGCACATTTTAAAGGGTCCAAAATATTATTATTATTATTATTATTATTATTATTATTATTATTATTATTATTATTATTATTATTATCATGATATTGAATATATTATTTATACATTTTAAATGAGTGTAATTTTCATATATATAACATGTTCTATATGTATTCAGATTCACATACTATTCATTTCCATGGGACTTTCAGTTTTGTTTTTAGCTGT
Organism: Engystomops pustulosus; assembly: GCF_040894005.1. Taxonomy (NCBI): domain Eukaryota; kingdom Metazoa; phylum Chordata; class Amphibia; order Anura; family Leptodactylidae; genus Engystomops; species Engystomops pustulosus. Next base: position 247,691,136 of record NC_092412.1, read on the forward strand.
TTTTCTCCATTTCCTTTCTGATAAGATTTTCACAGAATCTCTCAAAATTCACAGACACAGGGATCTTATTCCTTATAATGGGGTTTCATGGTCCTGTTAGTTCATGGGGGGGGGGGGGATATATATAGGGCTAGAGGATGGAGGGGATATATACAGGGCTAGGGGATGAAGAGTATATATAGAGGGCTAGAAGATGGAGGGGGTATATACAGGGCTAGAGGATGGAGGGGATATATACAGGGCTAGAGGATGGAGGGGACATATACAGGGCTAGAGGATGGAGGGGGTATATACAGGGCTAGAGGATGGAGGGGATATATACAGGGCTAGAGGATGGAGGGGGTATATACAGGGCTAGAGGATGGAGCGGATATATACAGGGCTAGAGGATGGAGGGGGTATATACAGGGCTAGAGGATGGAGGGGGTATATACAGGGCTAGAGGATGGAGGGGGTATATACAGGGCTAGAGGATGGAGGGGACATATACAGGGCTAGAGGATGGATGGGGTATATACAGGGCTAGAGGATGGAGGGGACATATACAGGGCTAGAGGATGGAGGGGGTATATACAGGGCTAGAGGATGGAGGGGATATATACAGGGCTAGAGGATGGAGGGGGTATATACAGGGCTAGAGGATGGAGCGGATATATACAGGGCTAGAGGATGGAGGGGGTATATACAGGGATAGAAGATGATGGAGGGGATATATACAGGGATAGAGGATGGAGGAGGTATATACAGGGCTACAGGATGGAGGGGGTATATACAGGGATAGAGGATAGAGGGGATATATACAGGGATAGAGGAATGAGGGGGTATATACAGGGATAGAGGATGGAGGGGGTATATACAGGGCTAGAGGATGGAGGGGATATATACAGGGCTAGAGAATGGAGGGGGTATATACAGGGATAGAGGATAGAGGGGATATATACAGGGATAGAGGTTAGAGGGGATATATACAGGGCTAGAGGATGGAGGGGGTATATACAGGGATAGAGGATAGAGGGGATATATACAGGGATAGAGGTTAGAGGGGATATATACAGGGCTAGAGGAGGGAGGGGGGGGGGACAAACACATGGATATCTAATATACTGAAGGTGAATAAGCAGGGAAATAACCTGTGAATATGTATGTATGCAGATATTATTTTTGTTTTATCCAGGTTTAAATTATGTTATTTATTTTGGGGGTTACATTTATATTCTACCAATAATACAGGATAGACTGACCCCAACTGACCAAAATCCAAGCAACAAAGAATTAGTTTGTCAGACCGATCGGATGGAAGAGGGATCAATCTACAAAGGCTCAATGTCCCGCAGCCTCACCCTATACACCCATATAGCAGGAGAGGGGGTGTCTCCACCACTAGTACTTACCAGTATATATATATAAGTATATCCTCTTCCGCCCACTATATATCCTCACCACCAGCTCTGCCCAGTATATATTTCCCCACCAGCCCTGCCCAGTATATCAGTATATTCCCCCCATCAATAGTTTCCAATACATGTTCTCTCGACCAGCACTGCTCAGTATATACCCCCCCCCACGAGCACTGCCCAGTATATATCCCACCATCAATTTGTCCCCAGTATATATCTCACCACCAGCTCTGCCCAGTATATATCCCCCCCAACAGTTCTGCCCAGTATATTTCCCCCCACCAGTACTGCCCAGTATATATCCCCCATCACCTCTGCCCAGTATATATCCCCACCACCAGCCCTGCCCAGTATATAACCCCCACCACCTCTGCCCAGTATATATCCCCCCCACCAGTACTGCCCAGTATATATCCCCACCACCAGCCCTGCCCAGTATATATCCCCCCACCACCTCTGCCCAGTACATATCCCCCCCAACAGTTCTGCCCAGTATATATCCCCACCACCACCTCTGCCCAGTATATATCCCCCACCAGCTCTTCCCAGTATATATCCCCCACCGGCAGCTCTGCCCAGTATATATCCCCCCACCACCTCTGCCCAGTATATATCCCCCCACCACCTCTGCCCAGTATATATCCCCCCACCACCTCTGCCCAGTATATATCCCCCACCACCTCTGCCCAGTATATATCCCCCACCACCTCTGCCCAGTATATATCCCCCCCCACCTCTGCCCAGTATATATCCCCACCACCAGCCCTGCCCAGTATATATCCCCCACCACCTCTGCCCAGTATATATCCCCACCACCAGCCCTGCCCAGTATATATCCCCCACCACCAGCTCTGCCCAGTATATATATATCCTACAGAGAAACGTTTAGAGAATATACATTAGGTAGAATAAATGGTGCTCCCTTACATTGTATATACAGAAGATGACACTATAAGCCTGTGATTTTACATAATAATAATAATAATAATAATAATAATAATAATAATAAATAACCTTTTAATCAATGTCTTTCTGCTATGTAGACTTTGCTCCCTGTGATCAGACTCTGGATACAGCTGTGATATATGATCATCAGGATTAATATTAGTCATTATATTATTCATCCTTTAATGCCATATACTATCCATGATATTATTATATAAGAATCAATAGATTTTAAACTTTATTTTTTAATAATCAATGTTTGTAAACCTTTATGTCATAATAATTATTCTTCTACATCTTTATAAGAAAACCTCAAATGTTTCTATTTACAACACAACTAATATATTATTATTATTAAAGTATTGACAGTTAATATTGATAACAATTCAAATATAATTTTTTTAAATGAATAATAAAAGTGAATGTGTATATTTAATTCTGATGTTTATTATTATAATTAGCCAAAATAATAATCATCATCATCATCATAATAGTGTAATATACGGATTTTAAATAGGTAATGAAGGTTAGTTATAAAGGTGTAATATAGGATTATGAGTAATAATCATTATTTTTATTAACAGGCGCAACAATTATGAATGATGATAATTTATGAATTATGAATAGCAATAATAATATTTTAACATTTGATGATTTTCACATAATTATTGATAGGGTTTTTTTTCTTCTAATTCATATTATTAATGTCACCAGTCCTATTTATAAGTTATTGCTATTGTAAGCAGCAGTGTGTATATATATATATATATATATATATATATATACATATATATATATATATATATATATATATATATATATATATATATATATAGTTACTACCAAGATAGTTTTAGTAATGTGATTGATGATAAAAAGAAAATGCTGAGGGATATCTGTAATGTGGAGTTTGATAGTGATGATGATGAGGGTAGTAGTAAAATCAGAGCTGACCTCCTGTAATCTGTTGGCAGCTCCTATTGTCCCAGTCTCATTATCACCTAATTAATCTCCATGATTGAGAGTAATTACAGCAATGTGCTGCCACTTTCAGCCAGATAATCCCAGCCTGGCACCGGTGCCCTCCCATTATACACCTCCAGTGTAACTCTATCACTACATGGATGTAGAACAACAAGTCCCAGCACAGGAGCTGAAATCTCATCATTGTATTTATGTGTCTCCAGACGATTCATTCAGAAATCATGGAGTAAAACTTGTAATGTAAGAAACAAAGCAACAGATTGTATCCATGATAATATAATGTGCAATCTAAATAGGGGAGTATAATAATGCACAATAAATAGAACATAATTTATAATATACATATCTATAATAATATTCTCACTACATGGGTGCAGGTATCTGCGGCTGCCAGCAGCAAATGTATCAGGTGTGTAGCGAGAATGTAAGAGGATGGGGAGGTCAATATGTGTATCCAGATAATAATAATAATAATAATAATAATAATAATAATAATGAATACTATTTATTTACATAGCGCCATAAAAGTCCAGATAGTTATGGATTAAGATAATACAGTAGATAGATAAATAAATAAATAAATAAATAAATAGATATTAGATTAATAGATATGAGATAGATGCTAGGTAGATAGAATATAGAAATAGATAGTTATTTACTGCGTTCTGTACTGTGTTGCTGTATCTATCTATCTGGCTGTTTTTATAATCTGTCTATTTTGCTTCTATCTATTTCATATATTTATATCTAACTCCTGCTCTATCTAGATTGTGTCAACCAATCTCCTATCTCTCTATCTATCTCATATCTATCTATCTATCTATCTATCTATCTATCTATCTATCTATCTATCTATCTATCATCTATCTATCTATCTATCTATCTATCTATCTATCTATCTATCTGTCTATCTATCTATCTATCTATCTATCTATCTATCGATCTCATATCTATCTATCTATCTATCTATCTATCGATCTCATATCTATCTATCTATCTATCTATCTATCTATCTATCTATCTATCTATCTATCTATATCATATCAATCTTTCTATATCCTATCTATCTATCTATCTATCTATCTATCTATCTATCTATCTATCTATCTATCTATCTATCTATCTATTATATTGAAAGGTGATAATAGCTTCCAGACGCAGAATTGTAAAAACAGATAAGTCGATTTATTCCATATTCAAAGCGACGTTTCGGCTCAAAGTGTGAGCCTTCCTCAAGCTGGTTAGCGTGAACCCAGATTTTCTTTTTTCTATTTCTCATATGTACAATATATGTAAGGTATATATAATGTAAGATGTAACCCTGTGACTGTAGTATTCCTATGGTGAGTGCAGTGCAGGGAGATGTTTCCTATCACATTTTCCTATTTCTCTAACATCTTTGTGATGCTTCCCTTGTTAGAAACATACAAGTTACAGCAAAACCTCACATATCCCCCTGTACTATCCTATATATACATAGTACATCCTATACATATCGTGTTCCATGCAATGTAACCTCATGCACCGTGTGCACCGGGCTGTAATATCTGTGCTCCCAAGAGCTGACACTTCAGAGCTTTCCACAGAGAACTGGACTCGCAGCTTTGGTAAATGTCTATAGAAAACCATCACATTTTATGGAAATATCTGGATAATGGTAAAGAGCAGAATTAATTATAATATAGAAATAATTATTTCTACTAGATCGCTGATCGCTCTGGTTGGTTTAATGTTTATATAAATATTTAGACAAAGGATCGGTCGGCAGATTGTGGCGTGTAGGAGCTCGATGTGATTGTGACCAATGTGTGTGCGATATTCTGACACATAGATGGTAGATGTGTATTTGACCTGTGAACCATGGAGTGACCTCTCTGCTTCCTGTCATGTTCTAGTCGCTTCACTCTGATCCGTTTTGAAGCGTTTTCACAGCGTTTTTAACGGTGATGTTACATTACAGACTTTACTGTCGCAGGATTTTGATGTAATTTTTCTCCTTTGTTCAATAAATGACTAAAGAAAATCCCTTGACATTTAAAAACCGCATGACAAGTGTTTAGACCCTATGAGACCTTATGATGTGTCAGAATCTGCAGGTCATCAGTGAGAGTATATTCACACAGTGCAGCTGGTGCTGGTTTTGAAACAATTTTTTTTAATGTTTTTTTTTTTTTTTTTTTTTAAGGGGAACAACTTTATTTCATTTGTAAAAACTTGTAACAATATTCACAACCATTTACTGACCTCAAGCCAATCACTGACCTCACATGTCTTCTGGGTGGATTAAGTCTCCCCTAGGCCTTGGGGTATAAAAAAATAAATGTGGGTCCCCACAATTCAAATTTATTTTTTGATTGTTCAAAATTTACTCCCTACATAAGGTAGCAGAACCAAGCGTTTACTATTTGCTACAGCAGTATTCACACAGCGGCAGCACAAAGTGATGGTCTTAAAGGGGTTGTTCTAGAAATGACACTTACCCTCTTATCTAATCGCTAGGGGTCTGACAAGCATTGGTCCAATCACTACTATGGAAATGCTGGGTAACAGTGTTAGCAGTCCCATTAATAGGGGTACAACAGAAATGAGGCAAGTTGAGTCTCTTGCCTCAGGCTGCACCACCTGCAGGAAGATGGGGTGGGCAGCATCAGGGGCGCAGTCACCTGCTACAAAGCAGGACCTGACACTTGGGGGTCATTTATCTTATTTCCCCCTCTCTTCCTTCCCTGTTGTGTCTATTTTTTGCACCTAATTTGTCTGTCGTTAAATGCAGGTTTTTTTTTTTGGCGCAAATCGTACCATAGCCTTTCCTAAGCACGGTCAGGACTGGCATGTTATTGCGCAAATATTTATGCCCATATAGGCGCAATAGTGTAATAAATCGGCCGCAAAAACTGTAAATGACAAATATGGCGCAAAAACACAGCGAATTGAGACGTTACATAAAAAAAACGCAAAATAGGTGCAAAACAGCCATGACACAGGAAAAAGGCGCAAAAAAAAACAATGTAAGGAAAAGATAAATGACCCCCACTGTCTCTACACATCTAGAGTCAGCATGGGTGTGAGACACTGCAGGGATAACCCATTTTCTAAAAATAACCTGACATATTACTACTGGATGGAGCAGGATTGGGGGGGGGGGGGAGGGGTCATTCTATAGCTCGTCTCAGGCAGCAGAGAATTTAGGTTCAGCATGTTATGAATTTGGCGCATCCTCTGACTAAACGTTATCCAACAGACCGACGGTTATAGATGTGGACTGTGGTAACACTGTGACTGCTGCATTTTGCATTGTGAGTAATACGGGGCCACTATCAGGGTGCTCTGATTAACTGACTGTAGTGCTGTCTGCACCTTAAAGGGAGTGTACCCCCTCTCCAAGCAATGTAATGTTGTAAAGACATGATCTATGATTTTAAAAATACCTTTATTATTTCTATCAATTATTCCATTTCCGAGAAATTCCCATTTTGATCTGTATGATAATGAGGCAGTTGGTGCACCCAGCACCCCGGTGCACCCAGATCACTGCTATTCCTGCCTATTACTTGTCTTATGAGAAGCAATGGGCAACACTAGAAGAAGAGGGAAGTGGTTTAGTTGGGAATATAACTGCTCCTGGTGCTAAGAACGCATCTGAGTGCACCAACTGCCTCATTACCATAAGGATTAACCAGGGAATATCTTGTAAATGGCATAATGGACAGCAAAAAACAAAGGTTTTGTTGGAAATGACTGTCTACTGCAGGTTGAAATGCTTGGTTGAGCCAGTGACTCTTGTAAATTTATATTTTTCAGAATTGTTAAGCGATTGTTTAAAATAATATATATTTTTTTTTTTTGGGGTGGAGATCGTAAGAGGTGACAAAAAAACAACAAAAAAGTGGAAAAATAAAAAGAAAGATTTGCGGATGTTTTTGAATGTGTATTGCTATAGAGTTTATGGAGTCATATGGTTGAACAATTTGCTCCTGGTTTCTGACCCTGGGTCTTCTGACTTTAGGGTCGGCAGCCATCTTGCTCCCCTGTCTGACGCTGAGTTAAGCTTTTCTCTGCCTCTAGCACCTCCCCCTGCATTCCAGGAGGAGTTCACACTGATACACACTGACTTCCTGCCGGCAAACAACACATCAGATTGTGAGGAGAGTAAAGCTACAGGCAGATAAGTTCTTTATCCAAGGGAGGGGGAGGGGGAGGCACATCAGATGTAATAGTACTGTATGTTGTGGGTGAGCTGAGATATAGCAGGGCTGAGAGTGTCATTGTGTGTTATATGCATCTCATGGATCTCATCTCTCATCTGTCACACTCTTATAATTAAGCTTATACTGACCACCAGTGATAGTAGCTAAAAGAACAATACAACTGAGTACATTGTACAGTAAGTGGTTAAAAATTATCTTTATTGTGTAAACATCACTAGAGGATTCAAAATTGAGAATTTAAAAAAATGTGAAAAACAATGATACAACAAATGCTATGAATTTCTGCCTTTTAAAGGAAATCTACGACATGGATTCAGTGCTAAAGGGAATTATTCAAATGAGCCCCAGGGGCTCCTGGCTACACCACAGAAGCCCCTTCTGACTCATCTGCTAATTATTGCTGCCTTCATGTGGTGAGGGAGGAAGTGGGTGGAAACGCTGACTGGAGGCGTGAATAATTAGCGGATGATGGAGCTAGAAGAGGCTTCTGTGTTGTAGTAGGGGCCTCTGAGGCTAATTTGCATAATTAAACAACAATTATCTAAAAAACTTAGCTGTTAGAATCAAAATGAAGAATGGATCTTGTTTCAGGAAGCTTATACCAGCATTTAAGTCTGTTTGCTTGTTATCACTGCATTCAATGATTGGTGATCATCGCAGCCATCATATGGGTATTTCAAATAATCATGATGTGTGATGTACAATAATGCACTATGTCACTCTATGTCATCCAGTGGTGATGTGTGATGTACTATGACACTCTATGTCATCTAATGGTGACCGGTTATGTACTATGGCACTCTAAGTAATATAATGGTGACCGGAAATGTACTATGGCACTCTATGTAATCTAATGGTGATGTGTGATGTACTATAGCACTCTATGTAATCTAATGGTGACAGGTGATGTACTATGGCACTCTATGTAATCTAATGGTGACAGGTGATGTACTATGGCACTCTATGTAATCTAATGGTGATAGGCGATGTACTATGGCACTCTAAGTAATCTAATGGTGACAGGTGATGTACTATGGCACTCTAAGTAATCTAATGGTGACCGGAAATGTACTATGGCACTCTATGTAATCTAATGGTGATAAGCGATGTACTATGGCACTCTAAGTAATCTAATGGTGACAGGTGATGTACTATGGCACTCTAAGTAATCTAATGGTGACCGGAAATGTACTATGGCACTCTATGTAATCTAATGGTGATGTGTGATGTACTATAGCACTCTATGTAATCTAATGGTGACAGGTGATGTACTATGGCACTCTATGTAATCTAATGGTGATTGTGGATGTACTATAGCAGCCTATGTAATCTAATGGTGTTGTGTGATGTACTATAGCACTCTATGTAATCTAATGGTGACAGGTGATGTACTATGGCACTCTGTAATCTAATGGTGATAGGCGATGTACTATGGCACTCTATGTAATCTAATGGTGATTGTGGATGTACTATGGCAGTCTATGTAATCTAATGGTGATGTGTGATGAACTATGATACTATATGTAATCTAATGGTGATGTGTGATGAACTATAGCACTCTATGTCAGTGGTGGCGAACCTACCGGTGCCAGAGGTGGCACTCGGAGCCCTCTCTATGGGCACCTGTGCCATCACCCCAGCACAGAGTTCGCCAGACACGACTCAAGGCCTCTTGCAGTCCCAGGCAGCCCGGGACCCTAGAAGGAAGCTACAATTATAATCCAAACTTCTACTGTATTGGTGTCCTCAGGTGCCTATACAATTTAAACATGTGACAGAGCAGGGAATAATAAGTTACTGCTTAAATTGTCACATTGGCGCTTTGCGAAAAACCTGTGGGTTTTGGTTGTAGTTGGGGCACTCTGTGCCTAAAAGGTTTGCCATCACTGCTCTATGTAATCTTATAGTGACAGGTGATGTACTATGGCACTCTTTGTAATCTAATTGTGATGTACTATTGCACTTTTGGTAATCTTATAGTGACCGTAAATATACTATGGCACTCTATATAATATAATGGTGACTGGTGATGTACTATGGCACTCTATGTAATCTAATGGCGATGTACTATGGCACTCTATGTAATTATGTAATCTAATGGTGACTATGGATGTACTATGGCAGTCTATGTAATCTAATGGTGATGTGTGATGTACTATGGCAGTCTATGTAATCTAATAGTGACAGCTGATTTACTATAGCACTTTATGTACTGTAATCTAATGGTGGCCAGAAATGTACTATGGCACTCTATGTAATCTTATGGTGACTGTGGATGTACTATGGCACTCTATGTAATCTAATGGTGATGGGTGATGTACTATGGCACTTTATGTCATCTAATAGTGACAGGTGATGTACTATGGCACTCTATGTAATCTAATGGTGATGTGTGTTGTACTATGGCACTTTATGTTATCTAATAGTGACAGGTGACGTACTATGGCTCTCTTTGTAATCTTATGGTGACAGGTGATGTACTATGGCACTCTATGTAATCTAATTGTGATGTGTGATGTACTATTTCACTTTCGGCAATCTAATAGTGACAGGTGATTTACTATAGTACTCTATGTACTGTAATCTAATAGTGACCGTAAATGTACTATGGCACTCTATGTAATCTAATGGTAATGTGTGATGTACTATGGCAGTCTATGTAATCTAATGGTGATGGGTGATGTACTATGGCACTCTATGTAATCTAATGGTGACTGATGATGTACTCTGGCATTCTATGTAATCTAATGGTGACCGGAAATGTACTATGGCACTCTATGTAATCTAATGGTGATGTGTGATGTACTATAGCACTCTATGTAATATAATGGTGACAGGTGATGTACTATGGCACTCTATGTAATCTAATGGTGATTGTGGATGTACTATAGCAGCCTATGTAATCTAATGGTGATGTGTGATGTACTATGGCACTCTATGTAATCTAATGGTGATTGTGGATGTACTATGGCAGTCTATGTAACCTAATGGTGATGTGTGATGAACTATGATACTATATGTAATCTAATGGTGATGTGTGATGAACTATAGCACTCTATGTCAGTGGTGGCGAACCTACCGGTGCCAGAGGTGGCACTCGGAGCCCTCTCTATGGGCACCTGTGCCATCACCCCAGCACAGAGTTCGCCAGACACGACTCAAGGCCTCTTGCAGTCCCAGGCAGCCCGGGACCCTACAAGGAAGCTACAATTATAATCCAAACTTCTACTGTATTGGTGTCCTCAGGTGCCTATACAATTTAAACATGTGACAGAGCAGGGAATAATAAGTTACTGCTTAAATTGTCACATTGGCGCTTTGCGAAAAAACTGTGGGTTTTGGTTGTAGTTGGGGCACTCTGTGCCTAAAAGGTTTGCCATCACTGCTCTATGTAATCTTATAGTGACAGGTGATGTACTATGGCACTCTTTGTAATCTAATTGTGATGTACTATTGCACTTTTGGTAATCTTATAGTGACCGTAAATATACTATGGCACTCTATATAATATAATGGTGACTGGTGATGTACTATGGCACTCTATGTAATCTAATGGCGATGTACTATGGCACTCTATGTAATTATGTAATCTAATGGTGACTATGGATGTACTATGGCAGTCTATGTAATCTAATGGTGATGTGTGATGTACTATGGCAATCTATGTAATCTAATAGTGACAGCTGATTTACTATAGCACTTTATGTACTGTAATCTAATGGTGGCCAGAAATGTACTATGGCACTCTATGTAATCTTATGGTGACTGTGGATGTACTATGGCACTCTATGTAATCTAATGGTGATGGGTGATGTACTATGGCACTTTATGTCATCTAATAGTGACAGGTGACGTACTATGGCTCTCTTTGTAATCTTATGGTGACAGATGATGTACTATGGCACTCTATGTAATCTAATTGTGATGTGTGATGTACTATTTCACTTTCGGTAATCTAATAGTGACAGGTGATTTACTATAGTACTCTATGTACTGTAATCTAATAGTGACCGTAAATGTACTATGGCACTCTATGTAATCTAATGGTAATGTGTGATGTACTATGGCAGTCTATGTAATCTAATGGTGATGGGTGATGTACTATGGCACTCTATGTAATCTAATGGTGACTGATGATGTACTCTGGCATTCTATGTAATCTAATAGTGACGGGTGATGTACTATCTATGTAATCTAATGGTGACTGATGATGTACTCTGGCATTCTTTGTAATCTAATGGTGATGTGTGATGTACGATGGCACTTTATGTAATCTAATAGTGACCGTAAATGTACTATGGCACTCTATCTACTGTAATGTAATGGTGACAGGTGATGCACTATGGCACTCTATGTAACCTAATGGTGATATGTGATGTACCGTGGCACTCTAAGTAATCTAATGGTGACCGGAAATGTACTATGGCACTCTATGTAATCTAATGGTGATGGGTAATATGGCACTCTATATAATCTAATGATAACGGGTGATGTACTATGGCATTCCATGTGATGCGTGATGTACTATGGCGCCCTATGTAATCTAATGATGATGGGTGATGTACTATGGCACTCTATGTAATCTATTGGTGACTTGTGATGAACTATGGCACTCTATGTAATCTAATGGTTAAGGGTGATGTACTATGGCTCTCTATTTAATCTAATTGTGATGTGTGATGTACTATGGCACTCTAAGTAATCTAATGGTTAAGGGTGATGTACTATGGCTCTCTATGTAATCTAATTGTGATATGTGATGTACTATTGCACTTTCGGTAATTTAATAGTGACAGGTGACAATACTATGTACTGTTATCTATTAGTGACCGGAAACGTACTATGGCTTTTTATGTAATCTAATGGTGATGAGGGATGTGCTATGGCACTCTATGTAATCTAATAGTGACGGGTGATGTACTATGGCACTCTATGTAATCTTATGGTGATGGATGATGTACTATGGCACTCTATATAATCTAATAGTGTTGGATGATGTACTATGGCGCTCTATGTAATCTAGTGGTGATGGGTGATGTACTATAGCACTCTATGTAATCTAATAGTGACGGGTGATGTGCTATGGCACTCTATGTAATCTAATGGTGACTGATGATGTACTCTGGCATTCTTTGTAATCTAATGGTGATGTATGATGTACGATGGCACTTTACGTAATCTAATAGTGACCGTAAATGTACTATGGCACTCTATGTACTGTAATGTAATGGTGACAGGTGATGCACTATGGCACTCTATGTAATCTAATGGTGATATGTGATGTACCGTGGCACTCTAAATAATCTAATGGTGACCGGAAATGTACTATGGCACTCTATGTAATCTAATGGTGACGGGTGATGTACTATCGCACTCTATGTAATCTAATGGTGATGGGTGATGTACTATAGCACTCTATGTAATCTAATGGTAATGCGTGATGTACTATGGCGCTCTATATAATCTAATGATGACGGGTGATGTACTATGGCACTCTATGTAATCTATTGGTGACTTGTGATGAACTATGGCGCTCTATATAATCTAATGGTTAAGTGTGATGTACTATGGCTCTCTATTTAATCTAATTGTGATGTGTGATGTACTATGGCACTCTAAGTAATCTAATGGTTAAGAGTGATGTACTATTGCTCTCTATGTAATCTAATTGTGATGTGTGATGTACTATTGCACTTTCGGTAATTTAATAGTGACAGGTGACAATACTATGTACTGTAATCTATTAGTGACCGGAAATGTACTATGGCACTTTATGTAATCTAATGGTGATGAGGGATGTGCTATAGCACTCTATGTAATCTTATGGTGATGGATGATGTACTATAGCACTCTATATAATCTAATAGTGTTGGATGATGTACTATAGCGCTCTATGTAATCTAATGGTGATGGCTGATGTACTATAGCACTCTTTGTAATATAATAGTGACGGGTGATGTACCATGGCACTCTATGTAATCTTATGGTGATGGGTGATGAACTATGGCACTCTATGTAATCTAATAGCGATGTGTGATGTACTATAACACTCTATTTTATCTAATGGTGATGGGTGATGTACTATGGCACTCTATGTAATCTTATGGTGATGGGTGATGTACTATGGCACTCTATATAATCTTATAGTGTTGGGTGATGTACTATGGCGCTTTATGTAATCTATTGGTGATGTGTGATGCACTATGGCACTTTATGTAATTGTATGGTGATGAGGGATGTACTATGGCACTCTATGTAATCTAATGGTGACAGGTGATGTACTGTGGCACTCTATGTAATCTAATGGTGAGGGGTGATGTACTAAGGCACTCTATTTAATGTAATGGTGACAGGTGATGTATTATGCACTCTATGTAATATAATGGTGACGGGTGATGTACTAAGGCACTCTATGTAATCTAATGGTGATGGGTGATGTACTATGGCCCTCTACGTAGTCTTATGGTGACTGTTGATGTAATATAGCACTCTATGTAGTCTTATGGTGATGGGTGATGTGCTATGGCACTCTATGTAATCTAATAGTGACGGGTGATGTACTATAGCGCTCTATGTAATCTAATGGTGATGTACTATAGTGCTCTATGTAATCTAATAGTGACGGGTGATGTACTATGGCACTCTATGTAATCTTATGGTGATGGGTGATGTACTATGGCACTCTATGTAATCTAATAGTGACGGGTGATGTACTATAGCGCTCTATGTAATCTAATGGTGATGTACTATAGTGCTCTATGTAATCTAAAAGTGACGGGTGATGTACTATGGCACTCTATGTAATCTTATGGTGATGGGTGATGTACTATGGCACTCTATATAATCTTATAGTGTTGGGTGATGTACTATGGCGCTTTATATAATCTAATGGTGATGTGTGATGCACTATTGCATTTTATGTAATCGTATGATGATGAGGGATGTACTATGGCACTCTATGTAATCTAATAGTGACGGGTGATGTACTATGGCAATCTATGTAGTTTAATGGTGACAGGTGATGTACGATGGTACTCTTTATAATCTATTAGTGATGGGTGATGTATTATGGCACTCTATATAATCTAATGGTGACAGGTGATGTACTATGGCAGTGTTTATAATCTATTAGTGATGGGTGATGTACTATTGCACTAAAGGTGATTTACTATAGCACTCTATGTAATGTAATCTAATGGCCGTACTATGGCACTCTATGTAATTTAATGGTGACGGGTGATGTACTATGGCACTCTATGTAATCCAATGGTGACCAGTGATGTACTGTAGCACCCTATGTAATCAAATCATGATTGGCTGATGTATTATGGCACTCTATGTAATCTTATGGTGATGGGTGATGTACTTTGGGACTCTACGTAATATAATGGTGATGGGTGATGTACTATGGCACTCTACGTAATATAATAGTGATGGGTGATGTACTATGGCACTCTATGTCATCTAAAAATGAATGATGATGTACTCTGTAACTCTATGGGGGTCATTTATCTTATATCTGTTTTGGCTTCTTTATGTCTGTTTTTATTTCCTTCTGCTACTGTGGTAATTTATCAATCTCCCTTTTTCCTTGTGTTAAATGTTTTTTTTTTTTTTTTTTGCGAGACAAATGTTTCTAAAATGTCACACAAATGTCTCAAGTCACTTCTCTCCATTTTCTATATTTTTCTTAAGTGTGGTTTCGTCTGCATTTTTTTGCGAGTTTGAAAAAATAAATGTCATTTGCGACATTTAGCAAATCCGGAATAGAACATAAATATGTCTTTCTGACGATAAATTAATTAACTTCATTGCACATTTTTTAAAAAACTCCCCTAAAAGACAGAAAAAAAAGAAAGAAAAATAAGGATAAATGAGCCCCTTTGTAATCTAAAGGTGATGTACTATGGTGCTCTATGTAATCTAATGGTGAAGTGTGATGTACTATGGCAATCTATGTAATCTAATGGTGATGTGTGAAGTACTATGGCACTCTATGTAATCTAATAGCGATGTGTGATGTACTATAGCACTCTATGTAATCTAATGGTGATGTGTGATGTACTATGGCACTTTATGTAATCTAATGGTGATGTTTGATGTACTATGGAACTCTATGTAATCTAATGGTGATGTGTGAAGTACTATAGCACTCTATGTAATCTAATAGCGATGTGTGATGTACTATAGCACTCTATGTAATCTAATGGTGATGGGTGATGTACTATGGCTCTCTATGTAATCTAATGGTGATGGGTGATGTACTATGGAACTCTATGTAATCTAATGGTGATGTTTGATGTACTGTGGCACTTTATGTAATCTAATGGTGATATTTGATGTACTATGGCACTCTATGTAATCTAATGGTGATGTGTGATGTACTATGGCACTCTATGTAATCCAATGGTGATGTGTGATGTACTATGGCACTATATGTAATCTAATGGTGATGGGTGATGTACTATGGCACTCTATGTAATCTAATGGTGATGGGCGATGTACTATGGCACTCTATGTAATCTAATGGTGATGTGTGGTGTACTATGGCACTCTTTGTAATCTAATAGTGACAGGTGATGTACTATGGCACTCTATGTAATTTATTAGTGATAGGTGATGTACTATGGCACTCTATGTAATCTTATGGTGACAGGTGATGTACTATGGTACTCTATGTAATCTAATAGTGACAGGTGATGTACTATGGCACTGTATGTAATCTAATGGTGATGGGTGATGTACTATGGAACTCTATGTAATCTAATGGTGATGTGTGATGTACTATGGCACTTTTTGTAATCTAATGGTGACACGCGATGTACTATGGCACTCTATGTAATCTAATGGTGACAGGTGATGTACTATGGCACTCTTTAATATCCAATGGTGACAAGTGATGTACTATGGAACTATATGTCATCTAATGGTAATGTGTGATGTACTATGGCACTCTATGTAATCTAATGGTGACTGTGGATGTACTATGGCACTGTATATAAACTAATAGTGACAGGTGATGTACTATGGCACTCTATGTAATCTAATGGTGATGTGTGATGTACTATGGCACTCTGTGTAATCTTATGGTGACTGATTATGCACAATGGCGCTCTATGTAATCTTATGGTAACGGGTCATGTATTATGGCACTCTACGTAATCTTATGGTGATGGGTGATGTACTATGGCACTCTATGTAATATACTGGTGCAGTCTAATTAATATAAGGGTAGTAGTTTGGTTGACCTGATCTCCATTGGTTCTTTGATTGTTTAGACACAACCAACAGTTGTTGTATTCTTGTATATTCATAGAAGGTTAGGCTACATTCACACGAACGTATGCAGGCATACGGTGCGCAGAGGTCCTGATAAATATCCCCCAATGACTCAAGCAAACTTTACAGAGGGAGTGTGATAAGTGCAAAAAATGCCAAACTACCAATGAGATAAAAAAAGCTGCAAGAATAAGAGAAAAAAAAAGGAACAAAATTGTGAAAAATCCTTGTAATGTATAAATGTACTCTTATTTTACTTAAGAGTAGCTTATCTTACTTACCGTAAGTAAAAATTAAGCCAAAAAGTAAAAAAAAAATATATAATAATGCAGTGTATATTTTTTTTAATGGTGTTTTATATCATTTTATGTAGAGGGGGGTTTTATGTAGCTCCAATAAAAAATAATGAATGGTTATACAGTCTTTGCTGCGATAACTTATCACATGCATCGAGACAGGGGGTGTTTTGTCACATTTTAGACTTTCCTTTTTCTCTAATCTTCGCAACTTTTTTGGGTGCAGTGATGGATCCGCGCTTTTTTTTCACGCCCCGGAAAAGTTTTCCTGCGTTGCCCCTAATTTATCACTGGAATCCAGTCCATAAATTAAATTTTGCTAACAATCACTCATTGCTGGAGGGTGCTTGGAGTGCACCAAGAAAAAAAAATTACAACTTTTTTTTCAAAAATGTAAAAAAAACAAAACAAAAGACCATTTTAACATCAAGATTAAAAATAAGCCAATGTAAATTATACAAGCCCAAAACTCGGTTCCATCCATATTATTTTTTAATTATTCAGGATTTTTTAAATTTTTTTTTACATTCTCTGGATACTCTCTATACAATATGGAAAAAAAAAAACAAAGAGAAAAATTTCGATCTCAAGATCTCGAAAAATCTCTGACTCCTAAACACAGGATTATTCCGGTCAATCCTCGTTTAAGTGGTTACTTTTATTGTGATTTACATTTGATGTGAATTAATTGATAAACCGAGTATATGTCGTATACAAGCGAGGGCAGATTATATCGAATGGACAGGGATGAGGGGGAATTTAAAAAAAATTAGGAATGTCATAAATTATGAGCAAGGAAAAAAATGACATAGTAGAATCGTAACATATAATGTACAATAAATTCTAATAATTCTATTCCATTTCTCGCTGTATTATTGTATATTGAGCGTCCGCTGTCAATCACTAGTGTTATATTAGGAGTCCCCTGGTATTGCGCCGCTTGTTGTGTGGAATTAGAGATCTGATTCCCCTAATCTGCAGTTTAGTAAGAAATATCGCTGAGGCTTGTCTTCTCCCTAACCTGACATGACACTCCATTATCTATCATTAGGGCAGTGTACACACAGCAAGACACGCGCTCGTCATATCGGAGCGTTGGTCCAATTCTAGGAGAAATTATACACACTCTCAAGAGATTACACCCCCCCCCCCCCCAAAAAAAAAAAAATTCCCCCTAAAAAAATCCTTTGTTCATTGCTGGAAGAGAACATTCGTCCTGGACTCTCTTAGGAAAAGTAATTAATCTCTCCCTCCCATTAACCTCTATGGTAGAGATTAGTTGTCTGCACTTTACATGAGCGGCAGGAAGAAGTCTCCGCTGTACAGAGATTTTACTGTAACTCCTTCTGTACGGCCCCGGACAACTAATAATCCCCTATAAAGGGGACGAACAGAGAACGTTTTACATTGGATTTGACTAAGGTCGATACTAATAGTCATAATTATTATTATTTTTTTTTTATAGTGCATTGATTTACGTTATTTTAAGACATTAAGGGGCCACACAGTGGATTTGACTAAGGTCCATAATAATAGTCATAATAATGTTTGTTTTTGTGCAGTCATTGACATTATTTACACAATTTTATGACACTAAAAAGTTTTTTTTTTGCCTTTAATTAATTTTTCATATACCCTACATATCACCCATTTTTAAATGCATGTAGTTAATGCTTTCTATATGTGTAATAATCATTAAAAAAAACAAAAATATGTATGTAAAAAAAAAAATATAAAAAAAATATATATATTATTTTTTTTAATTGTAAATATCAATTTGTCCCCATATAATGATTCTTGTGCCTTAGCCTACTGCACAGTACCACTGACTCCTGAGAAAAAGACAAAAGATTATTAAAAAATTCAAAAGATTATAAAAAACAAAAAATTTAATCTTATACATTTTTCTATTACAGGCGGTCCCCGGGTTACGTACATGATAGATTCTGTAGGTTTGTTCTTAAGTTGAATTTGTATGTAAGTCGGAACTGTATATTTTATAATTGTGACCCCAGGCAAAAAATTTTTTGGTCTCTGCGACAATTGGATTTTAAAAATCTTGGATTGTCATTAGAACTAAGATTAACAATAAAGCTTCATTACAGACGCCTGTGATAACTGTTACAGCTGATTATTGTGATCCAAGGCTAAAGTACAGCAAATAAGCAAAATCCAGGGGTCGTCTGTAATTTGGATGTTCTTAAGTAGGGGGACCGCCTGTACAGTCCTTTAGTACAATAGACCCGGTGGTTATCATTATCCACCAAGAAACAATAACTAATATTGCTTATCCTGTCTTATCAAGATCCAGACATCATTAGTGAATTTTTTTTTTTTCAACCTTCTCCTATGTATATAAAATATTTTTAGGGCAACATGATTCTAACGTTTTATGCTCTCACTAGATGCTTATCATAAATTTTAGGGTTAACTGGGATAAATTCCCCCCCCCTCCCAATACGTGTCACGGTTTACGTTTGAATCACAAACCGTCACCACAATTTTCACAGAAATTTTTTCTACTATTGATATAAGTGCCCCCGGGGTTAAATGATTCAATTCTAGTGAATTTAGATCCATAAAAAAGTAATAAAAATGTTGTCCATAAATTACAGCATGTGATTACTCGGTCATATAGTGTAACACAAATTCTTTGGCGTAAATTTTTGTGTACAAAAATAGATGTAAAAAATTAGAAATGGTCAAATTTTCTCTTCGTAAAACGGACATTTTAGCTGCAGAATTTTTTTTTTCTGCAAATTTATAATTATACCATCATATTTTAAATTCCGGAAATTATCATATTTTTTACGTTGTATTTATGTATTTGTATTTTATATTTCGAATTTTTTGCCCAGAAATATTTTACTTTGTACAGGCGGTCCCCGGGTTACGTACAAATTAGGATCTGTAGATTTGTTCTTAAGTTGAATTTGTATGTAAGTCGGA
The DNA here is from genome assembly GCF_040894005.1 of Engystomops pustulosus. Lineage (NCBI taxonomy): Eukaryota > Metazoa > Chordata > Amphibia > Anura > Leptodactylidae > Engystomops > Engystomops pustulosus. Next base: position 247,711,194 of record NC_092412.1, read on the forward strand.
ACTGTATATTTTATAATTGTAACCCCGTCCAAATTTTTCTTGGTCTCTGTGACAATTGGATTTTAAAAATGTTGGATTGTCATAAGAACCGGGATTAACAATAAAGCTTCATTACAGACACCAGTGATAACTGTTACATCTATTTATTGTAGCCCAGGACTAAAGTACAGTAATTACTAAAATCCAGAGGTCCGTTTGTAACTAGGGGTCGTCTGTAAGTCAGGTGTTCTTAAGTAGGGGACCGCCTGTATTTATGTATTTGTATTTTATATTCATAGATTTTTGTTCCCAGAAATTATCATATTTTACGTTGTATTTATGTATTTTGTATTTTATATTCACAGATTTTTTTTATCTAGTTTTTCTTTTAGTTTGTGAATTTTCTAAACCCCCTTTTAAATTAATAACATCCTTTTAGTTCAGTTGACAGAGCTCGAACTTAAGCTCCTCACCGCGAGCAAACAGCGTTTTTTTTTTTTTTACGATAATTTCTTCTGACCTAAAACATGTCATGAATTTACCACTTAAGTGGTTAATTTCGATATGTTTATATTAGCGGTACGGTCTTTTCGTGAGCCTGTTATTAGACCCTGAAGAAGTTTGCTGACGCTGCAAAGTTCGGCTTCTAAGTTTCAGGCTCGGTTTTTTACCTATTTCAGCTTGAAAGTATTAAAATAACATTTGTTATGTGTATAAATTCTCTCTCGAATCCTTTGGCAAATATTCTTATGTTTTCTTTATCAGGTTTTTTATATTTTAAAAACCTGATGAAGGACATCAATTTGCGCGGGGTTGGTTTTGTTTTAGTTTTAAAGCAAAAAATGTTGCCCCGTGTATATTGTTGATGAATTTCGATATTCAGTTTCATAGAAGTAAAGGGATCGGCCACAGTATCATCTATTCTTGATTTTTTTTTATTTTTATGATATGTTTTTTTATAAACTGGTTAAAAAAAAGTGCAAAATATTGTGTCATTTGGCTTTAGGTTTTTTTTAGGTTTTTAAATGAAGAAAAACACTTGCAAAATATTTGACTTACGTTTTTTGAAATTGCGTTTACTGGATCAAAAGGAGGCTTGCAAACCATTACATTAGTTGGCTTGACAGGTTAGAATTTTATTTTTTTGAAAAACTAAAGACTGTAAAAATCTTAAACTGCGGCCAATCGTATATGGCCACAATAAGGCACCAGGATCTGGACCACCTGTTGGTTCTAATAAACAAAACTTTGTACATCACTAGCTTTCCCCATTAGATAAATAGTATACAGGCGGTCCCCAGGTTACGTACAAGATCGGTTCTGTAGGTTTGTTCTTAAGTTGAATTTGTATGTAAGTCGGAACAGTATATTTTATAATTGTAGCTCCAGACAAATTTTCTTTGGTCTTTTTGACAGTTGGATTTTAAAAATGTTGGGTTGTCATCAGAACCAACCAAACAAAAGGGGTCTTCTCAAAGAAACTGACTGCTTAACATACCCCAAAAACTAAAATCCATAGTGGAAATATCATGGCTACATAGTAATCTGGTTCTAAACTGACTTTTCCGGCACTGAAGTATTTTTCATAAAAGTTAGGAAATGGTTAAAAAAAATAAAGAATAAAAAAAATTTAAACGTATCCACCAATCCTCTGCTGCTCCAATTCTGATCCGGGTATCCTGGTGGTTTTGGCTTCCTGGTTCCCATTGACAAATAAGAATCGGCAGCTTTGGCAATCGTCTCCTGCTAGAAAACCCCTTTAATGTTCCTAATGGCCATTGATTTTTTGATCAGGTTTTAAACTGTGTTTTATTACATATTTTTAATACCGCAATGGGGAAAACACGTGACACAGCTACAAGTAAACCACATATTTTTTTGGCTATGTTGTGTGAACAGGAAATTTTTGATCTAGGATCAGTCCTCTTCTTGGAGTGTGGATTAGCGCTGGGCCTGAAAGGGGAGAATCTCAGAGCAAAAGGAGAATGAAAACAATAGGAATGAATTAAGCTAATAATTATGTTTGAAAAAATAATAATATATAATTATATAATATAATTCATAATAATAATTGCCAGAAATATAATTTAAGTCATTTGAGATTGTTTTTTTGTATTGTGTGTGTTTGTGTGTGTGTGGGGGAAGTGTTTTGAACATTTTTCTAATTTACTTCTTTAAATTTTGCTTAATTTGTAAAAAAAAAAAAAACCAGGCTGCAAAGTGCCCCTTAGTAATGGATGTACTTCTCTGTTGTCAAGACTGATCTGGGCTAAAAGTGAAGTAAATCCTCACTGCTCAGAGCTGTGTAAACAAACACTGGGAAATCAGATGTCAGCTAGTCAGCCTCCATAGACACACACTATACAGGCTGTAATACGGATCTCTACAAGAGGTAGCATTGCAGCCTGAAGCAAAATTTCCTAATAAAGTATATTATAAAAAAAAACATTCACAACACCTCCCCACACACTAGTATTAAAAATGATCTCAAATGATGTTTACGCTTTAGGTTTTCATCCATAGCTGTGTGTTTGATAGAGATGAGCGGACCTGAACTTTACGTTAGGGTCCGGGGTTTGGGTGTGGATGGGGGGCAGATTGGCCAATGATATGACACCAGGCCTTACATAGATATATGATTGTTCAGGGATAGGGGGCGGGGGGATCATGGTATTGCGGCCTCTACTAGGATGAGAACTCCATGTACACCATCATAACCCATATCGTATTCACTTCAATTAACTGTTTACCGGCTTCCTAGCAGCGTAAGCCTGACCTATGTCACCCGCCGCTCTAAGCAGCCGTGAAGGGAGCGGGAGCACGGTGGGGGGTTCTACAAGCACAAGAACAATAAGGAGTGAAATGATCGGCCACCCCTTGTGTAACACAAACTATTTATAAACAGAATCTACTCCCCGCTATAAAGTGATCCTTCCACTTTAAGTCTTTGGTTATGGCTGGTGGCAGGGGGGGGGTTAGGGGGTGGGGGGGAGCTGGGGAAGCAAAGGGACGGGGGGGGGGGGGGGGTGTGTTTATAATCCACTTCTGCCACGTCTGGCTCCTTTTCCTTCTCTTCGCTACAGTTGGTGTAATATCTGGGCCCAGCGCTGGTGTGGGGGTAAGCCCGGGGAGGATCACATTCTGCTCACGTTACCCCCGCAGCAGATGACATCCCCCCCATTGTTCTGGATCCGGTTACATAAAGGTGTTCTTGCAAGAAATCGAAATTTGCTGACATGTAAAGAGGTATTAGAGGGCTAATCTGAGGGAGAGGGAGCAAAACACGTCCGGCCTCTATAACAACAGCGGGGGAGAGGAAATCTAAAACACAACCTGCCCCGCAGTAGCCCATTAACCCTTGTGGTGCAGAGCGGATGGGTCAAATAATGCCTCGGGTGACTGTAGGATTAACCCTTGAAATTCCTGGGAGGTCAGAAAGGACTGGTGGTTAGGACTCAACCGATAGTATTAACCCTCTAAGTACCTCTACTCCATTCTCTGTGTCAATTTTGGCACTAAAATCAGCGTCGGACCCCCTACTGTCCTGTATTAGTTGCCGATCTTATAGAAAAACCCATTTACAGAATCTTCTCTGTATGACAAATATCTTTGTATTAGCACTAGTTTTTGCTTTGATCAGTAGAAAAAAAAATCTTAGGATAATAGTTCAGAAAAGTTATAGGACATTTACAGGGTTTTAATTTATTCCGCCCACCACTGTGATCCTACCTGCTGCTCCCGCCTCGGAGAGAGCACACACCTCGGCCCTCTGACATCACAGGTCCTCTGACACCGCTTTCCCTCTGACATCACCTGCCCTCTGACATCACAGGTCCTCTGACACCGCTTTCCCTCTGACATCACCAGCCCTCTGACATCACAGGTCCTCTGACACCGCTTTCCCTCTGACATCACCTGCCCTCTGACATCACAGGTCCTCTGACACCGCTGGCCCCCTGACACCGCTGGCCCTCTGACACCGCTGGCCCTCTGACACCGCTGGCCCTCTGACATCACCTGCCCTCTGACATCACCGGCCCTCTGACATCACCTGCCCTCTGACATCACCTGCCCTCTGACATCACCTGCTCTCTAACATCACCAGTCCTCTGACACCGCTGGCCCTCTGACATCAACGGTCCTCTGACACCGCTGGCCCTCTGACATCAACGGTCCTCTGACATCACCGGTCCTCTGACAACGCTGGCCCTCTGACATCACCTGCCCTCTGACATCACCAGCCCTCTGACATCAGCAGCCCTCTGACATCACCTGCCCTCTGACATCACCTGCCCTCTGACATCACCTGCCCTCTGACATCACCTGCCCTCTGACATTACCGGCCCCCTGACATCACCGGCCCCCTGACATCACCGGCCCTCTGACATCACCAGCCCTCTGACATCACCAGCCCTCTGACATCACCAGCCCTCTGACATCACCTGCCCTCTGACATCACCTGCCCTCTGACATCACCGGCCCTCTGACATCACCTGCCCTCTGACATCACCGGCCCTCTGACATCACCGGCCCTCTGACATCACCTGCCCTCTGACATCACCTGCCCTCTGACATCACCGGCCCTCTGACATCACCAGCCCTCTGACATCACCTGCCCTCTGACATCACCTGCCCTCTGACATCACCTGCCCTCTGACATCACCGGCCCTCTGACATCACCTGCCCTCTGACATCACCTGCCCTCTGACATCACCGGCCCTCTGACATCCCCTGCCCTCTGACATCACCGGCCCTCTGACATCCCCTGCCCCTCTGACATCACCGACCCTCTGACATCCCCTGCCCTCTGACATCACCGGCCCTCTGACATCCCCTGCCCCTCTGACATCCCCTGCCCCTCTAACATCACCTGCCCTCTGACATCACCGGCCCTCTGACATCACCGACCCTCTGACATCCCCTGCCCCTCTGACATCACCGGCCCTCTGACATCACCGGCCCTCTGACATCACCGGCCCCTTGACATCACCGTCCCCCTGACATCACCGTCCCCCTGACATCACCAACCCTCTGACATCACCGGCCCTCTGACATCACCGACCCTCTGACATCCCCTGCCCCTCTGACATCCCCTGCCCCTCTGACATCACAGACCCTCTGACATCACCTGCCCTCTGACATCACCGGCCCTCTGACATCACCGGCCCTCTGACATCACCGGCCCCTTGACATCACCGTCCCCCTGACATCACCGGCTCTCTGACATCACCGGCCCTCTGACATCACGGGCCCTCTGACATCACCTGCCATCTAACATCACCGGCCCTCTGATATCACCGTCCCTCTGACATCACCCGCCATCTGACATCACCGGCCCTCTGACATCACCAGCCCTCTGACATCACCAGCCCTCTGACATCACCGGCCCTCTGACATCACCAGCCCTCTGACATCACCAGCCCTCTGACATCACCGGCCCCTTGACATCACCGGCCCTCTGACATCACCAACCCTCTGACATCACCAGTCGGGAGCAAGAGGTAGGATCACAGAAGTCATTTTATCTGCTATCAAGCCCTTTATTTATGCACTAAAAACCGTTCCAATTGCATAAAGAAACGTCATCTCTTGCTGGACCTCTGAGGGGCGATGTCCTCTAATAGAGAGGAGGGTCCACAAAGAGTCGGTTACATAGACATCCTGTACTGGTGTATGGACATGGTGTAATGCCGAGTTTCCCCTGTGGTGGCGCTGTAGGGAGATATAACACTGCATTCCTGGTTATACCACAGGAAGGTAAAGGAATTGTCCAAAGTGAACTCACAGCATGAGAGGAATCTGAGGACTAACCCGATTATCTCTGGGGACACAGATCCCTCCTATTGCTTTCTCTTTCTTTTCCTTGTACAACTTTTTGTGAGACTTTTTCGCAGTTTGGGACTTTTTATTCGCAGTATCAAACAGCAGCGTTACCTGCCCCCAGGATCTGATACAGGAGCCGCATTTATCTTTGTAGCCCAAATGTTTGTTCAACTTGTGCGACTTTTGGGCTTGGAATTGTCCCAATCTTGTGCCTAACAGGTCCCCAAAAGTCCCAAAAGTGACACTAAACAGCGACTTATCACATGTATCACACAGGGGAAAACGTAAGATACATCGCAATGATAAAGTAGCCTGAAAAAGTGGCAGCCGAAAAACTGTGATACATGGTTGTGTTTAGTTTTTTTTTAACTAAAGTCCAGACCCAGGACCGAGATCTCAGGAAATATCAGACGAGCAATGTACAAAGTCCTGAAAAAGGGCCAATGATGAGCGGTCACATAACTGCTGCTACTGGGAGGTATTGATGTGCCAGGCAGAGAAACATAGATATGAAATGGTTATAAGATAGATAATAGATAGATAGATAGATAGGAGATAGATAGATAGATAGATATGAGATAGATAGATATGAGATAGATAGGAGATAGATAGATAGATAGATAGATAGGAGATAGATAGATAGATAGATATGAGATAGATAGATAGATAGATAGGAGATAGATAGATGGATAGATAGATAGATAGATAGATAGATAGATAGATAGGAGATAGATAGGAGATAGATAGATAGATAGATAGATAGGAGATAGATAGATAGATAGATAGATAGATAGGAGATAGATAGATAGATAGATAGGAGATAGATAGGAGATAGATAGATAGATAGATAGATAGGAGATAGATAGATAGATAGATAGATAGATAGATAGATAGATAGATAGATAGATAGATAGATAGATAGATAGGAGATAGATAGGAGATAGATAGATAGATAGATAGGAGATAGATAGATAGATAGATAGATAGATAGGAGATAGATAGATAGATAGATAGATAGATAGATAGATAGGAGATAGATAGATAGATAGATAGATAGATAGGAGATAGATAGATAGATATGAGATAGATAGATAGATAGATAGATAGGAGATAGATAGATAGATAGATAGATAGATAGATAGATAGGAGATAGATAGATAGATAGGAGATAGATAGATATGAGATATAGATAGATATGAGATATAGATAGATAGATATGAGATAGATAGATAGATAGATATGAGATAGATAGATAGATAGATAGATAGATAGGAGATAGATAGATAGATAGATAGATAGATAGATATGAGATAGATAGATAGGAGATAGATAGGAGATAGATAGACAGACAGATAGATAGATAGATAGATAGATAGATAGATAGATAGATAGATAGATAGGAGATAGATAGATAGATAGATAGGAGATAGATAGATAGACAGACAGATAGATAGATATGAGATAGATAGATAGATAGATAGATATGATATAGATAGATAGATAGATAGATAGATAGATAGATATGAGATAGATAGATGGATAGATAGATAGATATGAGATATATAGATATGAGATAGATAGATAGATAGATAGATAGATAGATAGATAGATAGATAGATAGGAGATAGATAGATAGGAGATAGATAGATAGATAGATAGGAGATAGATAGATAGATAGATAGATAGATAGATAGATAGATAGATAGATAGATAGGAGATAGATAGATATGAGATAGATAGATAGATATGAGATAGATAGATAGATAGATAGATAGATAGATAGATAGGAGATAGATAGATAGATAGATAGGAGATAGATAGATAGATAGATAGATATGAGATAGATAGATATGAGATATAGATAGATATGAGATATAGATAGATAGATATGAGATAGATAGATAGATATGAGATAGATAGATAGAAGATAGATAGATAGATAGGAGATAGATAGACAGATAGATAGATAGGAGATAGATAGATAGATAGATAGATAGATAGGAGATAGATAGATAGATAGATAGGAGATAGATAGATAGATAGATAGATAGATAGATAGGAGATAGATAGATAGATAGATATGAGATAGATAGATAGATAGATATGATATAGATAGATAGATAGATAGATAGATAGATAGATAGATAGATAGATAGATAGATAGATATGAGATAGATAGATGGATAGATAGATAGATATGAGATATATAGATATGAGATAGATAGATAGATAGATAGATAGATAGATAGGAGATAGATAGATAGGAGATAGATAGATAGATAGAAAGTCCAAGCGGCACAAACCAGAGGAAGTGGTGGGTGCAGGCGTCCTGGGACTCGGCCTAAGGTCCCTCAACGATATATACAAGAAACCGGGCAGCACTCCAAATAGTGAAAAAAGGTGTAGATTCTTTATTCCATGTTCAGCAACTTCGCGGTAAAGGTTGTATGGAACGCATCTTGGAACGCAGAGGGTGCGTTCCAAGATGCGTTCCATACAACCTTTACCGCGAACAAGTTTACGGTCTAAGGAGATTACAGCTATTACGGGGAGACACCTGAAGAACAAGCATATATTTTTTAAACTACTTGCACAAGAAGCACTGCACCACTTTCTTTCCATTACACGAGATTCACGTGGAGAACTCACGGAACATCCTTATCACAGGTCTTTTTAAATATTAAATTGTTTGTATGTTACATGTATTTATATAGTGTATTGAATACACAAATCACTGTACACCAATGAATTATATGCATTTTAAAGTTTTTGTATCACAAATATGGTAATTTGGTGGGCGTGTATTATGAGGTCATGTGACCACGGGGATTTGTATATAATACTGCCATTTACACTGTATAGACGGCTTGAAAAAGGCTCCTTGGAGCCGAAACGTCGCTGTTAAGTTGCTGAACATGGAATAAAGAATCTACACCTTTTTTCACTATTTGGAGTGCTGCCCGGTTTCTTGTATAGATAGATAGATAGATAGGAGATAGATAGATAGATAGATAGATAGATAGATAGATAGATAGATAGGAGATAGATATGAGATAGATAGATAGATAGATAGATAGATAGATAGATAGATAGATAGATAGATAGGAGATAGATATTAGATAGATAGATAGATAGATAGATAGATAGATAGATAGATAGGAGATAGATAGATAGATAGATAGATAGATAGATATATAGGAGATAGATAGATATGAGATAGATAGATAGATATGAGATAGATAGATAGATAGATAGATAGATAGATAGATAGATATATAGGAGATAGATAGATAGATAGATATGAGATATATAGATAGATATGAGATAGATAGATAGATAGATAGATATGAGATAGATAGATAAATAGATAGATAAATAGATAGATAGATAGATAGATATGAGATAGATAGATAGATAGATAGATAGATATGAGATAGATAGATAGATAGGAGATAGATAGATAGATATGAGATAGATAGATAGATAGATATATAGGAGATAGATAGATAGATATGAGATAGATAGATAGATATGAGATAGATAGATAGATAGATAGATAGATAGATATGAGATAGATAGATAAATAGATAGATAGATAGATAGATATGAGATAGATAGATAGATAGATAGATATGAGATAGATAGATAGATAGGAGATAGATAGATAGATATGAGATAGATAGATAGATAGATATATAGGAGATAGATAGATAGATATGAGATATATAGATAGATATGAGATAGATAGATAGATAAATGGACAGTTCTGGGTCTGGTGGTTCCGGTGCTGATGTATGACGTCTGTGTCCGGGCTCCGTCTCTTGTGTTATGTGAGAACATTTGTGCAGCTGCCAATAATCTTAGTAAAGTAAACTGCTGCCTTTTTAGGGCTTTTAGTTGTAGAGAAGCTCCATGTGATCACAGCCGGGTCACGGCTCTGGTGCTGGGTCCGTGTGATCTCAGCCGGGTCACGGCTCTGGTGCGGGGTCCGTGTGATCTCAGCCGGGTCACGGCTCTGGTGCTGGGTCCGTGTGATCTCAGCCGGGTCACGGCTCTGGTGCTGGGTCCGTGTGATCTCAGCCGGGTCACGGCTCTGGTGCGGGGTCCATGTGATCACAGCCGGGTCACGGCTCTGGTGCGGGGTCCGTGTGATCACAGCCGGGTCACGGCTCTGGTGCTGGGTCCGTGTGATCTCAGCCGGGTCACGGCTCTGGTGCTGGGTCCGTGTGATCTCAGCCGGGTCACGGCTCTGGTGCGGGGTCCGTGTGATCTCAGCCGGGTCACGGCTCTGGTGCGGGGTCCATGTGATCACAGCCGGGTCACGGCTCTGGTGCGGGGTCCGTGTGATCACAGCCGGGTCACGGCTCTGGTGCGGGGTCCGTGTGATCTCAGCCGGGTCACGGCTCTGGTGCGGGGTCCGTGTGATCTCAGCCGGGTCACGGCTCTGGTGCGGGGTCCGTGTGATCACAGCCGGGTCACGGCTCTGGTGCGGGGTCCGTGTGATCTCAGCCGGGTCACGGCTCTGGTGCGGGGTCCATGTGATCACAGCCGGGTCACGGCTCTGGTGCTGGGTCCGTGTGATCACAGCCGGGTCACGGCTCTGGTGCGGGGTCCGTGTGATCTCAGCCGGGTCACGGCTCTGGTGCGGGGTCCATGTGATCACAGCCGGGTCACGGCTCTGGTGCTGGGTCCGTGTGATCTCAGCCAGGTCATGGCTCTGGTGCGGGGTCCGTGTGATCACAGCCGGGTCACGGCTCTGGTGCAGGGTCCGTGTGATCTCAGCCGGGTCACGGCTCTGGTGCTGGGTCCGTGTGATCACAGCCGGGTCACGGCTCTGGTGCGGGGTCCGTGTGATCTCAGCCGGGTCACGGCTCTGGTGCGGGGTCCGTGTGATCTCAGCCGGGTCACGGCTCTGGTGCGGGGTCCGTGTGATCTCAGCCGGGTCACGGCTCTGGTGCGGGGTCCGTGTGATCACAGCCGGGTCACGGCTCTGGTGCGGGGTCCGTGTGATCACAGCCGGGTCACGGCTCTGGTGCGGGGTCCGTGTGATCACAGCCGGGTCACGGCTCTGGTGCGGGGTCCGTGTGATCACAGCCGGGTCACGGCTCTGGTGCGGGGTCCGTGTGATCACAGCCGGGTCACGGCTCTGGTGCTGGGTCCGTGTGATCACAGCCGGGTCACGGCTCTGGTGCTGGGTCCGTGTGATCTCAGCCGGGTCACGGCTCTGGTGCGGGGTCCGTGTGATCTCAGCCGGGTCACGGCTCTGGTGCTGGGTCCGTGTGATCACAGCCAGGTCACGGCTCTGGTGCTGGGTCCATATAATCACAGCCGGGTCACGGCTCTGGTGCTGGGTCCGTGTGATCACAGCCGGGTCACGGCTCTGGTGCTGGGTCCGTGTGATCACAGCCGGGTCACGGCTCTGGTGCTGGGTCCGTGTGATCACAGCCGGGTCACGGCTCTGGTGCGGGGTCCGTGTGATCTCAGCCGAGTCACGGCTCTGGTGCTGGGTCCGTGTGATCACAGCCGGGTCACGGCTCTGGTGCTGGGTCCGTGTGATCACAGCCGGGTCACGGCTCTGGTGCTGGGTCCATATAATCACAGCCGGGTCACGGCTCTGGTGCTGGGTCCATGTGATCACAGCCGGGTCACGGCTCTGGTGCGGGGTCCGTGTGATCACAGCCGGGTCACGGCACTGCCATATAGAGACTGGATAATAATACCGCCATATAGTGACTGAATGATAATACCACCATATAGTGAGTGGATGATAATACTGCCAAAAATGACTAGATGATAATACCGCCATATAGTGAGTGGATGATAATAACGCCATATGGTGACTGGATGATAATAACGCCATATAGTGAGTGGATGATAATACCGCCATATAGTGACTGGATGATAATAACGCCATATAGTGAGTGGATGATAATAACGCCATATAGTGAGTGGATGATAATACCGCCATATAGTGAGTGGATGATAATAACGCCATATAGTGAGTGGATGATAATACCGCCATATAGTGAGTGGATGATAATACCGCCATATAGTGAGTGGATGATAATAACGCCATATAGTGAGTGGATGATAATACCGCCATATAGTGAGTGGATGATAATACCGCCATATAGTGAGTGGATGATAATACCGCCATATAGTGACTGGATGATACTACCGCCATATGGTGACTGGATGATAATACCGCCATATACTGACTGGATGATAATACTTCCATGTAGTGACTGGATATAATACCGCCATATAGTGACTGGATGATAATACCGCCATGTAGTGACTGGATAATAATACCGCCATATAGTGACTGGATGATAATACCGCCAAAAAGTGACTGGATGATAATACCGCCATGTAGTGAGTGGATGATAATACCGCCTTATAGTGACTGGATGATAATAAAGCCATATAGTGACTGAATGATAATACCACCATATAGTGAGTGGATGATAATACTGCCAAAAATGACTAGATGATAATACCGCCATATAGTGAGTGGATGATAATAACGCCATATGGTGACTGGATGATAATAACGCCATATAGTGAGTGGATGATAATACCGCCATATAGTGACTGGATGATAATAACGCCATATAGTGAGTGGATGATAATAACGCCATATAGTGAGTGGATGATAATACCGCCATATAGTGAGTGGATGATAATAACGCCATATAGTGAGTGGATGATAATACCGCCATATAGTGAGTGGATGATAATACCGCCATATAGTGAGTGGATGATAATAACGCCATATAGTGAGTGGATGATAATACCGCCATATAGTGAGTGGATGATAATACCGCCATATAGTGAGTGGATGATAATACCGCCATATAGTGACTGGATGATACTACCGCCATATGGTGACTGGATGATAATACCGCCATATACTGACTGGATGATAATACTTCCATGTAGTGACTGGATATAATACCGCCATATAGTGACTGGATGATAATACCGCCATGTAGTGACTGGATAATAATACCGCCATATAGTGACTGGATGATAATACCGCCAAAAAGTGACTGGATGATAATACCGCCATGTAGTGAGTGGATGATAATACCGCCTTATAGTGACTGGATGATAATAAAGCCATATAGTGACTGGATGATAATACCGCCATGTAGTGGCTGGATGATAATACCGCCATGTAGTGAGTGGATGATAATACCGCCATATAGTGACTGGATGATAATACCGCCATATAGTGACTGGATGATAATACCGCCATATGGTGACTGGATGATAATACCGCCATATAGTGAGTGGATGATAATACCGCCATATAGTGACTGGATGATAATACCGCCATATAGTGACTGGATGATAATACCGCCATGTAGCGTCTGGATGAAAACACCGCCATGTAGCGTCTGGATGATAATTCCGCCACGTAGTGACCGGGTGATAATACCCCCATATAGTGACTGGATGATAATACCGCCAAATAGTGACTGGATGATAATACCGCCATATGGTGACTGGATGATAATACCGCCATGTTGCGTTTGGATGATAATACCGCCATGTAGTGACTGGATGATAATACCGCCATATAGTGAGTGGATAATAATACCGCCATATAGTGAGTGGATGATAATAACGCCATGTAGTGACTGGATTATAATACCGCCATGTAGTGACTGGATGATAATACCGCCATATAGTGACTGGATGGTAATACCGCCATATAGTGACTGGATGGTAATACCGCCATATAGTGACAGGATGATAATGCCGCCATGTACTGACTGTATGTGACATCACCTGACCAAGGATATAGCAAGCCGTGCACCTGTGTGACATCACATGACCTGGGATATATCGACCTGTGCACCTGTGTGACATCACATGACCAGGGATATATCGACCTGTGCACCTGTGTGACATCACATGACCAGGGATATATCGACCTGTGCACCTGTGTGAACAACCCCTTTACGTATTTGCCTTGTTGGGTTTTTACCTTGGCCATTAAAGGTACTTCTTCTGAGGTGCAGCCTTTCTACGTGGGCACATTAGAAGAAGACTGCAGGAAAACGCATCCTGCAAGTACCGGGCTGTGTCCTCACAGCCCAGACTCGGCAGTAATACCGGTCAAGCAGTCACAGAAATTCCCCCCAGAGTAGCCAGCAGTCACAGAGTTGCCCCACAGAGCAGCCAATAGCCAAAGAGATGCCCCAGGACAGAGATATCCCCCAGAGTGTCCAGTAGTCTCCAGAGTAGCCAGTAGTCACAGAGATGTCCCCCAGAGTAGCCAGCAGTCACAGAGATCTCCTCTAGAGTAGCCAGCAGTCACAGAGATGCCCCCCAGAGTAGCCAGCAGTCACAGAGATTCCCCCTAGAGTAGCCAGCAGTCACAGAGATTCCCCACAGAATAGCCAGCAGTCACAGAGATACCCCCAAGAGTATACAGTAGTCTCAATGATCCCCTCAGAGTATACAGTAGTCTCAACAATGCCCCCAGAGGAGCCAACAGTCACAGAGATGCACCCCAGAGCAGCCTGCAGTCACAGAGATGCACCCCAGAACAGCCTGCAGTCACAGAGATGCACCCCAGAGAAGCCAGCAGTCACAGAGATGCCCCCCGAGTAGCCAGCAGTCACATAGATGCCCCCAGAGTATCCAAAAGTCGCAGACAAGCCCCATGGGGTAGCCAGCTGTCACAGAGATGCCCCCCCAAAGTATCCAGCAGTCACAGACATGCCCCCCCCCCTGGTGTAGCCAGCTGTCTCAGAGATGCCTCCCAGAGTATACAGCCATCACAGAAATGCTCCCCAGAGTAGCCATCTGTCACAGAGGTGTGACCCAGAGTAGCCAGCAGTCACAGAGATGCACCCCAGAGTAGCCAGTAGTCACAGAGATGCACCCCAGAGTAGCCAGCAGTCACAGAGATGCACCCTAGAGTAGCCAGAAGTCACAGAGATGCACCCCAGAGTAGCCAGTAGTCACAGAGATGCACCCCAGAGTAGCCAGCAGTCACAGAGATGCACCCCAGAGTAGCCAGTAGTCACAGCGATGCACCCCACAGTAGCCAGCAGTCACAGAGATGCACCCCAGAGTGGCCAGCAGTCTCAGAGATGCCTCCGAGAGTATCCAGCCGTCACAGAAATGCTCCCCAGAGTAGCCAGCTGTCACAGAGATGCGACCCAGAGTAGCCTGCAGTCACAGAGATGCCCCCCAGAGTAGCCAGCAGTCACAGACATGCCCCCGGTGTAGCCAGCAGTCACAGAGATGCCTCCCAGAGTATCCAGCCATCACAGAAATGCTCCCCAGAGTAGCCAGCTGTCACAGAGGTGTGACCCAGAGTAGCCAGCAGTCACAGAGATGTGACCCAGAGTAGCCAGCTGTCACAGAGATGCGACGCACGGTAGCCTGCAGTCACAGAGATGCCCTCCAGAGTAGCCAGCAGTCACAGACATGCCCCCGGTGTAGCCAGCAGTCACAGAGATGCCTCCCAGAGTATCCAGCCATCACAGAAATGCTCCCCACAGTAGCCAGCTGTCACAGAGGTGTGACCCAGAGTAGCCAGCTGTCCCAGAGATGCGACCCACAGTAGCCTGCAGTCACAGAGATGCCCCCCAGAGTAGCCAGCAGTCACAGACATGCCCCCGGTGTAGCCAGCAGTCACAGAGATGCCTCCCAGAGTATCCAGCCATCACATAAATGCTCCCCAGAGTAGCCAGCTGTCACAAAGATGTGACCCAGAGTAGCCAGCAGTCACAGAGATGCACCCCAGAGTAGCCAACAGTCACAGAGTTCCCCTCTAGAGTAGCCAGCAGTCACAGATGACCCCCAGAGTAGCCAGTAGTCACAGATATGCCCCTCAGAGTATCCAGCAGTCACAGGCATGCCCCCTGGGGCAGCCAGCTGTCACGGAGATGCCTCCCAGAGTATCCAGCCATCACAGAAATGCTCCCCAGAGTAGCCATCTGTCACAGAGATGCAACCTAGAGTGGGCAGTAGTCACAGAGATGCCCCCCAGAACAGCCTTCAGTCACATTTAAAGGGTAGTGTTGGTTTAAAGTGGATTTCAGAGATAAATATGGCGCCACCTTGGTTCAATGGTTGTGTCTGTTATTGCAGTATTCATTTAAATAGGGCACATAAAGCAGGATGAGCTTATACAGGTCAGAGATGTGGATGTGATGACCTAGGAGCAGGACATATATCTCATTGCTGTTCTGTAACCTTCTCATTGGTTTTTTCCTTAGGACTGGGAGACGCCTGGGGACACCCTACAAGGATAGGACCGCTGGATAATGTGGCCAAAGAACTGGGATCTCATTTATTACAGGTAGGTTCCCCCAATCCAAAACATACTGTTAGGTGATTAGATTGTGAGCCCCATTGGGGACAGGGACTGATTTGGCAAGTTCTGTGCAGCGCTGCGTAATCTGTGTGCGCTATATACATAAAGGAATTATTATTATTATTTATTATGTTTCTTAAAAGATTTTAGATACAGGAGGAGCTGCATTGCATTTTATGTTTTACATGTAGCATCTGTGTCAGGCACAATGTTATGGGGTATATATAGTATATAACGGGCACAATGTTATGGGGTATATATAGTATATAACGGGCACAATGTTATGGAGTATATATAGTATATAACGGGCACAATGTTATGGGGTATATATAGTATATAACGGGCACAATGTTATGGAGTATATATAGTATATAACGGGCACAATGTTATGGGGTATATATAGTATATAACGGGCACAATGTTATGGAGTATATATAGTGGGCACAATCTTATGGGGTATATATATAGCGGGCACAAGGTTATGGTGTATATATAGCGGGCACACTGTTATGGTGTATATATAGCGGGCACAATCTTATGGGGTATATATAGTATATAGCGGGCACACTGTTATGGGGTATATATAGTGGGCACAATCTTATGGGGTATATATAGCGGGCACACTGTTATGGTGTATATATAGCGGGCACAATGTTATGGGGTATATATAGTATATAGCGGGCACACTGTTATGGTGTATATATAGTGGGCACAATGTTATGGGGTATATATAGTGGGCACAATGTTATGGAGTATATATAGTGGGCACAATGTTATGGGGTATATATAGCGGGCACAATGTTATGGGGTATATATAGCGGGCACAATGTTATGGGGTATATATAGTATATAGCGGGCACACTGTTATGGTGTATATATAGTGGGTACAATGTTATGGGGTATATATAGTGGGCACAATGTTATCGGATATATATAGCGGGCACAATGCTATGGGGTATATATAGCGGGCACACTGTTATGGGGTATATATAGTGGGCACAATGTTATGGAGTATATAGTGGGCACAATGTTATGGAGAGTATATATAGCGGGCACAATGTTATGGGGTATATATAGCGGGCACAATGTTATGGTGTATATATAGTGGGCACAATGTTATGGGGTATATGTAGCGGGCACAATGTTATGGGGTAGGTATAGTGGGCACAATGTTATGGGGTATATATAGTGGGCACAATGTTATGGGGTATATATAGTGGGCACAATGTTATGGGGTATATATAGCAGGCACACTGTTATGGGGTATATATAGCGGGCACAATGTTATGGGGTATATATAGAGGGCACAATGTTATGGTGTATATATAGCGGCCACAATGTTATGGGGTATATATAGTATATAGCGGGCACACTGTTATGGGATATATATAGTATATAGCGGGCACACTGTTATGGGATATATATAGTGGGCACAATGTTATGGAGTATATATAGCGGGCACAATGTAATGGGGTATATATAGCGGGCACATTGTTATGGAGTATATATAGCGGGCACAATGTTATGGAGTATATATAGCGGGCACAATGTTATGGAGTATATATAGCGGGCACAATGTTATGGAGTATATATAGCGGGCACAATGTTATGGAGTATATATAGCGGGCACAATGTTATGGAGTATATATAGCGGGCACAATGTTATGGGGTATATATAGTATATAGCGGGCACACTGTTATGGTGTATATATAGTGGGCACAATGTTATGGTGTATATATAGTGGGCACAATGTTATGGGGTATATGTAGCGGGCACAATGTTATGGGGTATATATAGCGGGCACAATGTTATGGGGTATATATAGTGGGCACAATGTTATGGGGTATATATAGCGGGCACACTGTTATGGTGTATATATAGCGGGCACAATGTTATGGGGTATATATAGTATATAGCGGGCACACTGTTATGGTGTATATATAGTGGGCACAATGTTATGGGATATATATAGTGGGCACAATGTTATGGAGTATATATAGTGGGCACAATGTTATGGGGTATATATAGCGGGCACAATGTTATGGGGTATATATAGCGGGCACAATGTTATGGGGTATATATAGTATATAGCGGGCACACTGTTATGGTGTATATATAGTGGGTACAATGTTATGGGGTATATATAGTGGGCACAATGTTATCGGATATGTATAGCGGGCACAATGCTATGGGGTATATATAGCGGGCACACTGTTATGGGGTATATATAGTGGGCACAATGTTATGGAGTATATAGTGGGCACAATGTTATGGAGTATATATAGCGGGCACAATGTTATGGGGTATATGTAGCGGGCACAATGTTATGGGGTATATATAGTGGGCACAATGTTATGGGGTATATATAGTGGGCACAATGTTATGGGGTATATATAGCAGGCACACTGTTATGGGGTATATATAGCGGGCACAATGTTATGGGGTATATATAGAGGGCACAATGTTATGGTGTATATATAGCGGCCACAATGTTATGGGGTATATATAGCGGGCACAATGTTATGGGGTATATATAGTATATAGCGGGCACACTGTTATGGGATATATATAGTGGGCACAATGTTATGGAGTATATATAGCGGGCACAATGTAATGGGGTATATATAGCGGGCACATTGTTATGGAGTATATATAGTGGCACAGTGTTATGGAGTATATATAGTGGGCACAATGTAATGGGATATATATAGCGGGAACAATGTTATGGAGTATATATAGCGGGCACAATGTTATGGTGTATATATAGCGGGCACAATGTTATGGAGTATATATAGCGGGCACAATGTTATGGTGTATATATAGCGGCCACAATGTTATGGAGTATATATAGTGGCACAGTGTTATGGAGTATATATAGTGGGCACAATGTAATGGGATATATATAGCGGGCACAATGTTATGGAGTATATATAGCGGGCACAATGTTATGGAGTATATATAGTGGGCACAATGTTATGGAGTATATATAGCGGGCACAATGTTATGGTGTATATATAGCGGGCACAATGTTATGGAGTATATATAGCGGGCACAATGTTATGGAGTATATATAGCGGGCACAGTATATATCAGAGGGTCATGTATCTGCTGTTCTGTGTGCAGTGCCGCCCTCCATACTGTATATTATACGCCTGAGGGTCTTAGTATCGTTGTGCGTTGTGCGTTCTCTGTGTGTAAGACCCTTTAATTCGCAGCAATTTTTCATTTGTGGCTGAAAGCCCTGTAGGTTTATAGAGAATGTTCCTATTATCTGAGGAAAATACATAACAGGCCGCAATAATCTCTCCCCAAACCCTGCACAATCTCACTCCCTGCAATATGGTTTTCATAAAGCCGCGCTCCAACTTTTATTTTTTCCATCACATCGAGTTTTACTGCTTGATGGAGATGAAATACCTGTAGATGTCTCACAGGAGAGGGACAGGGGGATTAAAAGTCTAAAAATGGAAAAACTTTAGGAAAGCGGCTCCTAATGGCGGCCATATTGATAACCCAGCTTTACCAGGAGCAGAAGGGTTGGTTCTCATCTTATCAGTATAGTTATTGTTTTTGGTGCTTTATTACATCTACAACAAAAAAAAAAATGAAGCATCCTTTTTAAATAGGCATGAAAAAATGTATTAAAAATCCTTTTTGTATACAGCTCCCATGCAAATCTATGCGTCTCCATGGTTACAGACTACAAATAGTGGCCTATATCATTGATTTTGTGTAACCCCCCAGCCAGAAAGACACCAAAATTATTATTATTTATGAATAATCTTTCTAATTTTGGCACACCACTGTTATTTGCATTAGTTTTCCAGGAAACATATAGTTAAAACTGTTACCAAACCCCGCCCCATTTCCAATCACGTTCCTCCTTTTTTGAATAGTGTTATCCATGGTACGAATAAGAGGAAATTCCCAACATAAGTGACTATAGACCTCATGTGATTGCCGTAGAGCTCCTGATATGGTGTGTCTATATGAATTAGCGCAATCTAGCCAAGGGGGCGTATCCTTTTATACAGAGACACACCCCCATAGAAATGAAAGGTTTACACCCCCTTGTCTAGATTGCACTAATAATATTGTATTCACGTGAATCTGTAATATCTTCCAAATATCTACTGTGGTCCAAGAGAGCGAATGAGATCGCAAGATAGAAGGATCAGGCATGTTGAACTTCAGTATGCCCGTTCCATTATTTTCGACATATGAATGTAAGGCTGAACAAAGACTAAATTATCATGGAAAAATAAATTGGAGTAAGTGTTGGCTGAACAAGCTTTTGGCCAAAAGCCATTAAAGATGTATTGCCACTTCAAGACCACCAACCTGCCCAACCAACCTGGACCACCGACCAACTCAAGTAACCTTCGATGAGTGGCTGCATCCTCATTCCAGATATTGAGCAGTTTTTTAGATCTCTAAAATGTCCTCATTGACAGGAAGGACCTATATATAGTTCCTGGTAATCCAATGGTGTGTTTCAGACCCAGACGCTGCCAGAACCAGCTGATAGGTGGTTCCACAACCTGGTATTTTACATATAGGTCATCAATATTGAAATCCAGAAAGCCACTGACATTAGTATGGGCCGTTTTACTTTATTTTGTTTTCAAAGATCTACTATCCACCGAGAAGTCACCAAATTTGGACCAAATTTTACATTTGTGTTCCTAAAACCACCATTCTAGAGGTCCCATAGATCCCTATAAGACAGTGGTGGCGAACCTATGGCACGGGTGCCAGAGGCGGCACTCAGAGCTATTTCTGTGGGCACCCGGGCCATCACCCCAGCACACCAGACAGGACTCAAAGAATCTTCCTGCAGTTCCAAGCATCTTAAAAGATGCTGCTTTCAGTCATATTTTGATACCGGCTTCTCGACTTAGAACTGTAGGAAGAGGGAGAATGAGCAGACGGGGCCGAATTATATTTGGATAATGGAAATTTTTGATCTTTCTACTTTTTTGCTGTTCTCAGGAGGACAATATGATTGAAAGTTGTTGAAGAACAGGGAGCAATAACTTAATGCTTTAATTTTTGGTTGGCACCTGGCAACAAATAAGGGAGATTTGGGTTGCAGTTTGGGCACTCAGTTGCTAAAAGGTTCGCCATCACTGGTCTATGGTGACAGGAAACCCTGTTGCACATTATGATTTGTTGTACATTTTTTAACCTATAAAAACAACCACCCCTCCCCCCAAAAAAAATTAAAAATGAATTTGTAAATCTGGTTGTGAATCAAGTCTAAATTTCATTACTTCACCCCCGGGGTCATAGACTATCTGGCCTGTAATAGACCTGGTGCTCATATTCATCTCTCATATCTCTTTGTTTCTTCCAGACCTTGGACGGCTTTGTTTTTGTTGTTGCATCGGATGGAAAGATAATGTACATCTCCGAAACGGCTTCTGTGCATCTGGGATTGTCTCAGGTAAATTTACCCAATTTATACCAATTTTTACTTAATTATTTTATTGTTTCCTACACTTAGAGGATACATGTCGTCTGAGGTTTTCCTAGAAGTTAAAAAAATATCCCAATAGTAGAAAATTTGGGGATTTTTGGAAAACCCATTTAGAGCCATGTCAAAAGTCCAACGTGTACTCTGCTCCTGCACCTGCTTGAAACCACAAGATGTCACTTGTGATGTCAAAGGAAGTGAGACCCTGTGGTTTAGCAGACCATAGTTTGGCCAAAGCGAGTCCTATGACCCACCTGGAGCTTCCGGAAAGTACTACTGCAGTACTGGGAGATGAAACAAAGTGCATATACCTAAGGGTGTTTGTCACTCCTGCCCTGGCACTCAAGGCCCTTGTGGTTTCTTGTGGTGGTTACTTGCTCCTCTGGTTTAGGTGGTGCAGGGGTTCCTGATGCTCACCAATTCTTGGAGTCTCTCGAAGGTCACAGGAAGTGCCTCAAAGCTCTTCAGACAGGAAGTTCCCTAAGATGCCACTAAGCCAATCACAGCTCCAAACTGCATAACTGTCCACATCTGGAGCTCAGAGAGATCCTGCTTTTGAGAAATATTTAGGCAGATGTCTATGTGACCAACGATATGACTATCAAAGTTTGATTGAGTAACCTTGGGTCATGGCAGGGGTTTGTAAAAAAATGTCTACTGGTGACAGTATTTCCAGGTTAGGAGGAAATCCTTGAAGAAGTTGGTCGTTTTGAGGCAAAAACATGTAATGGGGGACTTTGATGTTTTATATGATATAACCTGCTTGGTGATCTTCATGGTTCTCCCAGCTAGAGTTATGGAGAAATCTCTGGAGGGCTCAGGCGGTGACAGAGTAGTAGGCCTCAGAGGTCCAGCAGAAGACAACCCAGTTGTGGAACCAAATTGTCATGGCAGTTTATTACTTTTGGGATCTTATGGATGATGGGCAATAAAGATTCCAATAGAATTATAGAAGGACGTCACACATTCTGTATAGCAGCAGGTCAGACCCTCAGAATCACCTCCTATGGTGGTCCTAAGGAACCCTAGTCTGATACTTTCATCCGCTTCTCTTGTGAATCTCCTTGTAATCATTATTCTATGGAGATTCTCGGAGACGCTGAATGTAGCATTGTCAGATCTTCTGTTTGTTAAGTAGCGGCACAAATATATTTGAGCTGTTTCTTAGCAACAGAGAATTCAGGGATTGTCGTCTCGTGCCCTCACGCTGATCTAACATCCAATGGAAGACTTGGTGGGAATTATCCTCACTGCCTGCCCTGGCTACCAGGGGAAGGACCATGATCTATATTTCTTTTACGTATAACTTTTGGGGTTTTTAAGGTTTTTTAATATATAAATTTGTATTTGGTGGTTGCAAGGGGCGGTGACTTTTAGAGTCTTTAGCGTTAGTGGTCATTGTAGTCCTGTCCAGGTCATGTGATGGACATAGCTCTGATAACTACTGTCATGAGCCCCGCACCTGTGGGTCCATCACATCACCAGGACATGGAGGTAAATAATGAGTAATACAGGAGGTCCCCTACTTAAGAACACCTGACTTACATACGACCCCTAGTTACAAACGGACCTCTGGATGTTGGTAATTACTGTACTTTATCCTTAGACTACAATAATCAGCTGTAACAGTTATCACATGTGTCTGTAATGAAGCTTTAGTGTTAATCCAGGTTCTTATGACAACCCAACATTTTTAAAATCCAATTGTCACAGAGACCAAAAAAATTCTGGCTGGGGGTTACAATGATAAAATATACAGTTCCGACTTACATACAAATTCAACTTAACAACAAAACTACAGACCCTATCTTGTATGTAACCCGGGTACTGCCTGTAATTACTACTGAATGACAGCAAGCAGAGATATTGAAAAAAAAATCAGTAAATGCAATGGGAAAATAATCAGTAATTGATCTTTTAGGACCATCTCTTTTTCTGTAAGTGCCTCTGCTTTTGAGGTTTTACATTTTAACCTTATTTTATTCCTCACTTTGTATTAGATAGATAAAAACTGTGGGTTGTGCTGCATTGGCAACAGATGTGGCGGCAAAGTGGAACTAAACTACAATTTAAAATACAATAGTAACATCTGACATGAAAATTTTTTAATTTTTTTTAAACCAAAATTATCCAAATTATCCTGCGGGCTCACCTAACAAAGATATTAGTAGCTTCCAAATTGGGTTGTCTTATGCTTTACTTCTAGGGTCCAGTAAGGGATTGAAGCGTTGGCCCACCTGAGGACTTTTTGGTGCTCTTGTGGGCCAGTCCAACGCTGAATAGCTGTTCTTGGATTCAACCACCTCAACACTCTTTAAGCAGTGGCCAGGTATGCACTATTTAGGCGCCCCCATCACCTGGATACAACGGTCATTACCACGTGACAGCTGTGGTATGTGCAGTAACTCCCGGCCATTACATATACAAAAATTAAATTGTTTCTTTGAGCAAACACTCCAGTATCAGTGGTCGTATCCAAGGACAGCTGCCCTCCACTTCTAAATGCAAAATTACAACATTTATGGGAAACTGTCTTCACACAGGTACATTTTTTAAATCTAATTGAAGATAATTTGATTAAGTCCTAGCATTTAGTGGTTGAAACTTCTCCAGCATTGATCTCCAAATCTATGGTAACTCTCCCTCACGATGGACATGTTGAGGGCGGTAGTTCAACAATCAACGCTAGATACCAGACCAATGAGATAAATGATTGCAAATATAACACATCAGGAGGCCTCTGTAACCTGGAGGTAAACATTCGGGCCATGTTGTAAAGAGAAAATATCGGCACCACGTCCACCACATCTGGAAGACATTGTGTGCGCGGACGCTAATCCGTGCACCCCAGCGGAGCGCCGATAATACCAGAGATTGGAATATTCCTTTTCTATTCTTTGAATTTAATATGGCTGGCGATTTGTCATGTTCGGTAAAACCTCCTGTCTTTACAAAAATTATTTTGTGATATAGTAAATCGTTTCGGCTGTCAGCAGAGAAAAATTACATCTGTGTGGTGGAGAAACAGATAAGGAAACGTAAGGTCGATCGGATGATTTGGACATTGTTTTGGAGCTCGGGGGGATTGAGGGAATCTCATATAATTTTATAGTTTGTGAAATAATGCAGGGTTTTATTATCATCTCTGCCAATAAAGCCTGGAGTATTTCATGCTGTAATGAGGCTGAGAGATATGGGAAATATATTGGCGGGCTGAGGCACAGCCTTAAAGGGAAACTCCACAATAGCTCGTTCGTGAAATTGCACTCATTGGGGCTCATTTACTAAAGGCTCCGCGGCCGCATTTCCGTCGGGTTTCCCAAATTTTTCCGTTTTGTGCCGAATTCCGCTGGGATTTTGGCGCACGCAATTGGATTTGGGTGACAGATCGCGCCGGATTTCACACACCAGAAATCGGCTGGCATGGCCGTCAAACAACCCGATTGATTCGGAAAAACCGCGGAATTTAAAAAACAAAATGTGTCGCAAGATCAAGCACATACATGCACCAGGAAGAAGAAGGTGAACTCCGTCAGACCTCGACGCAGCAGCGACACCTGCAGTATATCGGGCGCACGACCTTAGTGAAACCCGGCAGAACCTGAATCCACGTCGGACAATGCTCCGCGGGATCGCAGGCCGCGGTAAGTAAATGTGCCCCAGTGTGAATGTCAAAGCCATCAACAGATCAGTCTGGTCAATCCTGGCTCAGGATAGGGAGTAGGCACAGTAGGCAGCTACAAGGTGCTCGATTGGGTGGGGATATAGACTGTGATACAATGAGCATGTAAAGGGTCAGTCCTCACCACAAGGATGGTGCCATACACAAATTCAGTGGTGTTAGATAGTCTGCCACGCTCGGCAAGACAGACGCCACATGCACCAGGTTTATCATCCAGCAGAATCTTCTCTGATAGACTGGACAGATATAAGTCTACACTGTCTAACAATTACAGTATTAGTAAAATCCTTGATCATTGACTGACTAAGGCTCCTTTGGCCCATCAGAAGAGATGATTTTAAGGACCACCCTTCACCCATGCAGATTATTATAATGAGCTTACTATCATTCTATGCCAAGGACGTATCATCAATATCTGATTTCTCGAAAGTCACTTGAAGGTGGGGTTGTCTTCTGCTGGATCTTTAGGCCACATTATTGTGTCAGATCTGGGCCTACGCCAGTATGATGGCGCGCCAACCCACCCATACTCTTGCCAATGAATGCTAATATAAGCTTCTAAGTAAATTCATCTGAGAAAGTGAAGGTTTCTAACATCTTTGAGGTTGACTTCATTTAGAGGTGTAGTAGAAGGTTTAGCGCCTGAAGAACTCTCCTCCTTGATGAAATTACATTGTTCATGCAGAGACAAGAATTGAGATATTATTCAGCTCAGGTCTCGTCTACTAACTCTTATTTGTCTTCTCCCGGCAGGTGGAACTGACCGGCAATAGTATCTATGAATATATCCATCCTTCAGACCATGATGAGATGACGGCGGTACTGACAGCTCATCAGCCCCTTCACCCACACTTATTACAAGGTATATTTCTATTTTGTGCTGGAACAAAGCTCTCATTTTACAATCAGTTTCATTATGTGCTTTATATATCGGGGTCGTGCGACTGTTCAGGCGGAAACCTAACAGCTTGTTGTAGAATATTGTATAAAGTGAAGCTATAGGACAGTGATGGCTTACCTATGGCACTGGTGCCAGAGGAGGCACTCAGAGCCCTTTCTGTGGGCACCCAGGCCATCACCAGAGATGACTCCAGGTATCTTCCTGCAGTCCCAGACAGCCCAGGACTTGCTGTGCACAGAGCTATATTAAAATGACAGCTCTACCTGGGACTATTTTCTGCTTTATTGGTGTCCTCAGGTGCTGGTATCAATGAAAACTGTGACAGAGAAGGGAGTATACATCATAAATTACATTTCTGTGTTGGCACTTTGCGATAAATAAGCGGGTCTTTGTTGTAGTTTGGGCACTCGGTCTCTAAAAGGTTTGCCATCACTGCTATAGGGTCATGCAGCCTGGATTTTTACCACATTAATGTAGTTGTTGCAAAGCTCTAGACAACTACTGGCAACAGACAATGGGGCTCATTTACTAAGGGTCCGTGAACCGCACTATCGTCGGATATTCTGACGATTTCCGATTTGTGCCGCATTTAGCAGGAGTTATTGGCGCACGTGATCGGATTTTGGCGCATCGGCTTTCATGCCACACAAATCGGGGGGTGGGCCGTTGGACGCTCCGACTGATACGGACTAAGCGCGGGATTTAACATTAAAATTGCGTCGCAGGACAATGCACTTACATGCACCAGGAAGAAGAAGGTGAACTCCACCCGACCTGATTAGGGAGCGACACATGCAGGATATTGGGCGCAAGATGTAAGTAAATCGCACTCTCGTCGGACAACGCACCTCGGGGATCGTACAGGACCGGGTACATAGATGTGCCCCAATGTTCTGATTTTGACCAAAAATTGTTCATGACTAGAGATAAGCAAACTCGATAGTCAGGTTCTGCCACCTGACCGGGACATATTGCTGGATTGAGGTCCGAACAGTCTACCCGGCAAATTGATGCCCCTAGCAACAAACCATGGCCATGATTGGCCTGGTGGGTTCAAAGTCATGCCCCAAGCAACTAGCCATGGCTATGGTTGGCCAGGTGGGCTCAAATTGATGCCCTATGATTGGCCAAGGTGTCAGGTGCCTGAACCCGTATTCCGAACCCAACCATCGCGTCTGCTCATCTCAATCCATGACAAGTATAAACACCACTAACCATAGGACAGGGAATGAATCCTGGATCTCATGGTGGAAATGGAAGTAAGTGTAGGGTCCAGGTTCCATCCCGGGCCTTGTTACATTGGCAAGCTCTCTTGTTTTTTGGTTTCTTGTTAGTTTTGGATTTTGGAGGGCGGTTCAAAATTATATATAGGGGTTTCTTTTGGTGTTTTCTTGTTTCATAGCATGGCTAAAGTAAGGGTCCTCATTAGGGTCAAGGAAAGGGGGAAGAGCAGTCGGACACTAAGGCTTGTTATCCTTCCATTTCTTGGTCATAATGTTTGAGAAGGTTTGGAGGACCTATCCTGTTCATGGTATTGAATTGCTTACTAAGCAAGTTTCTCCTGTGGTAGCACTGCATGGAAATTAAACACCTTTTTCTCATAGATCGGAGCTAGATATGGATGGTCCTAGCCAGAGGGATAATTTATGATAAGCAGCTCCATAATGGTAAATGTCTTTGAGGCCTTCGAGGTCCTTCTTGTCTATGTTCACCCTTGGGTGGGAGTAAGCATGGTAAAGACATCGTTGAAGATCCTTTGACCTAATGCAAATCATGTAGCATGTCCCCATCTACCATGTGTTTTCATCTACACTGACTGGAGGTGGACAGGAGGTCGTCATCCTTTGGAAACTGATCAGGCTGAAGTAGACGATTGCTGCATAGGATGGGGCGGGGTTGTAAGAACTTCTACTTATCATGAGCTTGTGAGGAACTTCTACCATCATGACTAGATGAAATAAATGTTACCTCAGAAGACTTTATCTGCAGGCATGGTAGAGCTCATAGACACCCGATAAAAAGTGGAGGCAAACAAGGAATCATGGGTAATCTTTCTTGTACTATTAGTTGATGGTGGTTTTCTTTAACTGTAAAAACTCACTCGCAGTTATGTCATGGTCTAAGGCTGCGGTCATTATTCCAAGATCACTGTACTCATCTCTATTATTCCACATGGATTTTTTTTAGAATTCTGCACCTGTGTTTTTTTTTTTTGGGAATGGCCATTTTCGATCATTAACCAATTGATTTCCACGGGGATTAGAAACATAAGATGCGTTGTGTTTGGAGCGTTGGATCGTCAGACTGGAATGTTTGTCGTAGGCCATTGTTCTTGTTTCGCAGAGATTTTCTTAGTCAAACAGTTCATTGTTATTCCAAACACAATGTGACAAGTTTTTGGCTGAGGTTCCGCGAGTTCTGGATGTGGCTTAAAGACAATCTTGGAAGGAGCGGCTAACCTAGAAAACACGTTGTATGCAGCGAGCAGCTGTGCTGTATGCAGGGAACGTGCCAGATGTGATAGAAAGCTCCACAGAAGCCCTTTACTATGTAAACACATGGGTGTCTCACAATAGACAACCAGCTACAGGTTTACTATCTAAATAATACAATGGGGGTCATTTATCTTTCTTTACCTTCCCTTTATTTTGCCTCTAGTGAGTCTTTTTTTGTGCCTAATTTGTCTTTGTAGTCTCAGCTCTTTGTCGAATGTTTTTTTTTTAGACTTTTTAGGTGCAAATTTTTGTGCAACTCATAACATTGGGGGTCATTTACTAAGGGCCCGATTCGCGTTTTCCCGACGTGTTACCCAAATATTTCCGATTTGCGCCGATTTTCCCTGTATTTCCCCAGGATTTTGGCACACGCGATCGGATTGTGCCGCATCGGCATGCACGCGACGGAAATCGGGGTGCGTGGCCGAGCGAAAACCCGACTGATTCGGAAAAAACGGCGCATTTAAAATAATCCCCCGCAGAGAACGCGCCGCTGGATCGCGAATGGACCGGGTAAGTAAATCTGCCCCATTGTCTCTCCTACACATGGTCAGGACTGGATTTGCGCAAATAACTGCACCCTTTTAGGTGTTAACAATGTTATATCAGGTGCGAACATTTGGAAGCAGGAGAAATACAAAGACAAATTAGGTGCAAATAAGGATTACGGCTACACAGCGAACTCCTGTGCACTGATTGAAAAAGCCGTAAAAAATTTGGCAAACACCCCAATGCGCCCAAAAAGTCACTAAAATACAGCAAAACCTGCATCAGACTAAGGCTACATGCACACGGCCGTGTTCTAACCGGGGTTGTAGCCCTGACGCTGCACATGAATTGGCGGAGAAGGGAGGGGGAGTGATCACTCCTTACCCCTCCCCTCTCCATTGAAAGATGAGCAGCCGCTTATTATTACTTGTATCACTCTGCACGTTCGGAAAATAACATACTGGGGACATTTACTTACCCGGCCGACGGAGTTTACCCGAAGTGCATTGTCTGACGATAATGCACTGTGCCGCGATTCACTTAGATTGTGCGCCCGATATCCTGCATGTGTCGCTTCCCTGCTCAGGTCCACCAGAGTTCACCTTCTTCAATTTGAATGTTAAATCCCATGCTGAGTCCGAATCAGTCGGATCGTCCGACAGCCCGCCCCCCAATTTCTGATGCATGAAAGCCAGCGCATGCATCACAATACGATCGCGTGCAACACAATCCCCTGTTAAATACCTGTCACAGCAGCTGTGCCAATCCCGAAAATTTAGAAAATCTGACGAAAGTGCAATCCGCGGACCCTTAGTAAATAAGCCCCACTGTGGTCAGCTGTCTTGTTAATTTGTTCAAGTTTTATTCTTGTTATAAAAAATTAAAAATGAATAAATAAAAACTTTAAAAAAAAGAAAGATGAGCAGCCAAATTACGGTTCAGTTAGAAATACAGTCAATCAAATGGATGACCATATTTTCCATTGAAAACAATGGGGCCGCGTGCTAGCTGTGAAAAACCGCTGCGGTACGGCACATGGCCATAAGATAAGATTGTGTGCATGTAGCCTAAGATAAATCTGCCTCAATATCAGGCAATATCTGTTGGCAACCCTATGAACTATGGCTTTTTTAGAACCATTACAATTGATATATTAACATTCCCCAACCAGTTGCAAACTCTAACCCCAACTTTCTCCTGACATCTAACATTTTAAAAAAGTAAACAAAACATGTACATATACTCACCTAGGCTCCTCTTCATCTTGATCCTGGCAATGATCTTCTCTAATCTTGGCACGTCGGGATCACCTAATAAAAAGAGTTATAAAAAGCAGCCTAGAGCACAGGGACGAGATGTCCGGCGCTCCGGGCTGCTAATTATGTTTTTGAGGGAAAGAAGGATCTGAATGTTAAATTTTGGGTGTGTTTGTAAGATTTATACAGGCAGTCCCTGGGTTACATACAAGATAGGTTCCATTGGTTTGTTCTTAAGTTGTATTTGTATGTAAGTCGAAACTGTATATTTTATAATTGTTGCTCCAGACAAAAAATTCTTTTTTGCCCCAGTGACAATTGGGGTTTCAACAATTTTTGCTGTAATTGGACCAATGATTATCAATAAAGCTTCATTACAGACACCTTACAGCTGATTATTACAGTCTGGGACTATAGTAACATCCAGAGAGCTTCACCAGAGGTCACAGTGGGCAGAGGGGTCCGTCTGTTACTAGGGGTCATCTGTAAGTCGTGTGTCCTTAAGTAGAGAACTGCCTGTACACATTCCGAAGTGTTACGTTTTTTATTTAAGGCTAATAGTTTTTATTAGTTCAGTTTACAAAATGGCCGCCTCCATTTCTTCCTCACACAGCTACTTCAGGTCACGTCGTCCTATAAATACAAGCTTTTCAATCCATCATCCTTAAATATTGTATGTGGCAGGATTGAACATTATGAATAGTGTAAACCAAAGGGGACATAAAACACAGGGGCCAGACGCTGTGAGGCTTTCTGTGTATCAAAGGCCGCAGCCATCTCTGAAGGCTCTGGCTCCCCAGATGGAGGATTAAAACCAGCTGCTGGTGTTTGCGGACAATGTGATAGAAATTATTTCTGATCTCTCCATCCTCTACCAGTTCAACATCAAATCTGCTTGTATCACACTCTCCCCTCTCTCCGGCAGACAGACGTCCTTTCCCCATAATTTACTCCCACCACATGAAAGACGCGAGAAGTCCTTGGTGGTTCCAGTGCATGTAATTCCGTCTGAACATTCGGAGATATCAGGGGTCCCGCCTGCTGCAGCCATAGAGGCTAAAATACTACTTCTATCAGTATTAAGGGACAACTCAAGAACTTTACTAAAATATAATACTAGAATTTTTTTTAAAATATTTTTTAGCCATTTTCACTTGCATTTAGTGTGATTTTTTTTCTTAATTGCACAAGGTTTTTATCATATGTTTACTCTTTGCTGTTATACTGGAAAAGGCCATGGTGGCCGGAAGGGGCTAAAGTAATGGGACTCACCCTGCTCCCATGCAGAGTCGTCTCCATGCTTCAGTAGGCCCCTGGGTGACAGAGCCTCAGTAGGCCCCTGGGTGACAGAGCCTCACTGGGCCCCTTTGCAGTGAACGCATGTGGCGACATTAAAAATGCAGAAACGAAAACAGTATCCTGTTCCCAGGTTGTTTTATTTAAACCGCCATCACACCCTATGGATTCATTAGATACAGCCCCCCTTCGCCCCCGTGAATTTCTTATGTACAGCCTTAGGTGGCCCCCCCAACAACTCTGGGCCAGTGCACTTGCCCAAGCGTGCCCAGTGCTGGTGCCAGCATTGCTCCCATGGTGCCTACTGCTCAACGTTTCATTGTTTACATTTTCTGTGGTCACTGTGATCACATGACTGCCGCAGCCACTCGGTTAAAGAAGAGAGAACGGTGACAATAAACTATGATGTTGGCGCTCTCCCTTTAATAGGTCATAGCCCCCCCCACACACACTGATTGGCTCATTGGAGAGGTGTCATAGGCCTACACTTGAAGCAGACATCTCTGTCAGTAGTGTAGTGTGTAAATGTGTTGTTGGATGGCAGATACAATACAGATGGGGCTCTAATCACAGTCAGCTGACCGGCTGAGATGCTAGGTACACCACCACCGATCAACTACTACTGCCGTATCCCAGTGATATTTAACCTTTTAGAGACCGAGTGCCCAAAATGACAACCAAATTCCAGCGTCCTGAGGACATCAATACAATAGAGAGGAAGTGGAGAAATTCAGTTAATCATTGGTCCCTGAAGAAGAATTGTTGGGCCCAGAACAGAAGCTCCAATGGTTATCCAGTTTCGTCTACACCTTGTCGTTCCTCCAGTAGTTTCAGGCAGCCCAGGTTGTATATTTGAAAATAAAATTGAGCATGGCATGTCCTGGGGTTCCACGGACTACAGGAAGAGGCCTTGAGTCCTGTCTGGTGAACTCTGGGCTAGGGTGACAGCATGGGTGCCCACCAAGAGGGCTTTGATTGCAACCTATGGCACCCATGCCATAGTTTCACCACCACAGCCCTATCCTATCCTTAGGTCATTAGGAATATAGAAGCCCTGAAAAAATCCTTTGACCAGTCACTCATATTCCCCCTATAGTAAGATGTTGTATCTACCAGTCTCTATAGTCTCCGCCAGACCCCGGCATAACCAGTAAGGCTCCAACAAACCTACTGGTCCAAAGCTAGAACTGGTGAATTGACACTTTGGGGCAGATTTACTTACCCGACCCATTCGCAATCCAGCGGCGTGTTCTCTGAACAGGATTCGGGTCCGGACAGGATTTATGAAGGTAGTTCCTCCGCCATCCACCAGGTGGCGCTGCTGCGCTGAAAATCATCTGAACGCGCCGGAATACACCGAGCTGGACCAAGTGAAGGTAAGCGCTTCCCAAGCGACACATTTTCGGTTTTTAAATGCGTCGGTTTTTCCGAATACGTCGGGTTTTCATTCGGCCACGCCCCCCGATTTCCGTCGCGTGCATGCCACAATCCGATCGCGTGTGCCAAAATCCCGGGGCAAATCGGAAATATTCGGGTAACACGTCGGGAAAACGCGAATCGGGCCCTTAGTAAATGAACCCCTTTGAGTTTGGGATGGTAAATTCCCCAGACATCCTCCCACCCGACCTCTTATTACATATAGAGCAGCCGGATTATTTCCATATCAGACCCTGCCAGGA
Organism: Engystomops pustulosus; assembly: GCF_040894005.1. Classification (NCBI taxonomy): domain Eukaryota; kingdom Metazoa; phylum Chordata; class Amphibia; order Anura; family Leptodactylidae; genus Engystomops; species Engystomops pustulosus. The sequence goes on from NC_092412.1 coordinate 247,744,613, forward strand.
ACGGGCCCATCCCACGCTAAACCCCTTTGTCATGTGTAGGTGGCCAGGATGTACATGCCAGAAAAATGGTGTACTAACCGTGATAAAAGCCCCACACTGAGTGAGCTGGTTCTAAGAAACTTGCCTGTCTACCATCGGCCTAACAGTCTCTAAATGTCCAGATTTCGGAACCTTCTCAAATATCCTTGGTGGACCTCTTACCGGATTTCAACAATCTACCCATTTGTTGAAGAATTTTCTTTAATAGAAGAGGTAGACGCTACAAATATCATCGAGCGATAAAACCTGGACTACCTACCATTATACCCCCCTTCGCTCCTGCAGAACATCTCTATAGAAACCTCATACACGGGCAGTGATGTAACCGTTATCCAGATCCCTGACGCTAATCGCACATATTACATTAAGTCACCGCAGAATATTTGTTAAAGGGATTGCTAAGAATTTCCATAAGTGGCATAACACAGTCATTGCAGTTCATGTTTCCCATCATGTAACACGAGTCTGGTCGGCGGGGATATTCCACACCATATTCTACGACCCTACATCCCCCCTCCAGCCATTTTCCTTCTAAATGACGAATATCTATACCGACAACGGCGACTCCTGGAAACAATATGGTATTGGATATACAGCAGTGCGGTTTATGTAGAAATCTCTGCTTAATCCCCTATGATCAGAGCGCGAGGTAGAACCCAGGAGACGTAGCCGGACGAGGAGTCAATCCTGTTAGTGTGTAATGTGTTGATCTGCTGTAGTGTAACAGCCTTCATTGCCCAGAGTCAGCAGACACATGGCCCCAGTTCACATTAGCACCCATGATAAAAGAAAAAATATTTCAATGTAAAAACATTTTGTCCTACTGGAAAATATCACTAATACTGTCCATAGATTACTTTATTGCACACCCAAAAATCTATTTTTTGAGATATGATGGTGAGGAAAGTGTAATGATGGAGAAAGTATTGGAGCAATCTGATTGGCTTAGAGCTCAGCACTACAGGAAGTATCCGCCCATTGAACAGGAAGTCAGTGAGGACATATAGATATTCACAGAATCGGAAGATTAGGGGAAAAAACTCCAAAATCTACTCATTACACATAACAATTTTGGCTATACTCCTCCTAATACCCAGTACACCTACAGCCTAAGGGAGGACTGGAATTTTGCTTATGTCCTGATCCCCATACACGTATGTACTACTGGTCATGGTTGGACTGGCCAGATGTCTGTCAGTATGTATATGAAGTGCGCCAACACTTCACCAACAAATGTTGAACAAAAGAGCATGTTTAATCTTCGTTCTCATAAGCGATAAGCCATTGCTATGCTAAGGGCACTAGTAGAGGCTTACCCCTCTCTAGTGGTTTGTCTTTTGTCGAATAGCAAGAGAATAGTCAAGTAACAAAGCAGAAATAGGGAAAGGTATCTGGAGACTATTAAAACCAGCAAGGTCTAATGGGCCTGGGCAGAAATATAAAGAAGTTCATGGATGCCGCCCCCAGCAGGTCACTTAAAGGGAACCTGTCAGCATAAATTGACCTAATAAACCACTACTGATATGTCATCAAGCAGCTGAACACCTTCTAGATCATGTTTATTTCATGGCCCAGTGCGGTGGCATTGTCCAGAGAATGAACTTTGAAATGAGATGTAATTTGGTTGCATAAAGTCAAGGAGGCGGAAAGTTGAACACTGAAGTCAAGCTTTCCTCACTTCAAAATGCCCTCTTCACTGTAATTGATGGTCCCGCATCCAGACACTTCACTAACCAGATCTTCTTCATTCTCAGGTGAGGAGAGCTTGACTTCATTGCTGGGCTCTCCGCCTCCATGACTTTATATATCCAATTTAGATCTCACTTCAAAGTTGATTTTCGAATGATGCCACCAGACTGAGCCATGAAAGAAATATGATATGGAAGGTATTAATCTGCTTTACAACATACTGGTAACGGTTAATTAGGTCAATTTGTGAAGACGGGGTCCCTTTAAGTTAACCATTGCTGGGCTGAGCTGCAGAGGAACTGGGTGAGTTCAAACAGTCCCACAACAGCAGAAACCTAAGCTACAGTTCACACACACAAAACACAAAAAAAGTGGTGGTGCTAATGGACATTAAGGGAAGCCAATAAAAGTCGACTGAAATCGATAAACATAAAAGGAAGGAAAAAACACAGGTCTGAACACAGTTTTAGACTGGCCGATCACTTATAATGACTTAGGGTGACTCTTATGAAGTTTGAGGGGTGTCTCTATGACCAATCCTATGGAGAGGTTTTTAACTCTGACCAAGTGTAACAATTGTGTCTATCTCTGACCAAGTCGAAGGATCGTGTCTATCTCTGACCAAGTCTAAGGATCGTGTCTATCTCTGACCAAGTCTAAGGATCGTGTCTATCTCTGACCAAGTCTAAGGATCGTGTCTATCTCTGACCAGGTCTAAGGATCGTGTCTATCTCTGACCAAGTCTAAGGATCGTGTCTATCTCTGACCAAGTCTAAGGATCGTGTCTTATCTTTGACCAAGTCTAAGGATCGTGTCTATCTCTGACCAAGTCTAAGGATCGTGTCTATCTCTGACTAAGTCTAATGATTGTGTCTATTTCTGGTCAAGCCTAAGAGGTATCTCTGCCTCTGACCAAATCTAATTTGTTGACCTTCCTCATGGACGTGTCTTTGTTTGACCAATTCCCCCAATCTCGGGGTATGTCTATCTTTACGTCTAATCTGTCTGTCTACATATGATCAAATCTAAGGACTGTGTCCATCCATGACCAAACCTAAGGGGTTTGTCTATCTCTAATCAAGTCTAAGAGGTGCATCCTTCTCTGACCAAGTCTAAGAGTTTGTCTATTTTCGATCATGTCTTAGAGGTGCTTTCATCTACAACATAACTAAGTCTAAGAGATGTGTGGATTTCGAATGAAGTCTAATGGGTATGTTTATCACTCATCTAGTCTATTTCTGATAACGTCTTTGGGTAGTATCTATCACCAATCAGATCTTAGGGGTTTCTCTAAGTCTGAAGGGACTTTCTATCTTCGTTTGAGTCAAAGATTTGGGTCGATCTTTGACCAGGTCTGGACAGTCTGCCTGCTGCAAGCCTATAGGAACTGTCTGTACCATATGTCTGACTGATGAGGGGTTTATTATGTAGATGAGGCATGGTTATTGGTATATGTACCTAAATATCTCGTTTAAATTGCAGTAGATGAAATTCTCATTGATGCTGATATTGAAAGAAATAAACTATATAAAGTGCTCATATTTGGGCATGATACTCAACAATTAATGTAGCAAATTCATAAAAAGTGAGAATTTACGAGCGACAAGATCTTCTAGTTTGCGGCTTTGTAAAACCCAACACGTGGCCTGTAGTGTGAAGTTCAATCAATCCCCAAGATATTCATTTCTAATGAGAGAGAAGCCGGGGAAAGCTTTGGATAAATTATGTAAAAAATGACTATTATTACTACATTAACCTAAAAACTGAGGAATATTGGATGTGACAAAGTAAATGGATACCCCATTATTTACCGAGAGGCCATAATTGCCTAAATTATTCCTAATCCCAAAACTAGAGACCTCCTAAGCCTTGTATAGCTGCCAGACCTAAGTACAAATTGTATCTACACGTAGGACAATACACTGGTAGCCCCACAGTGTAACGTTATTATATTCACAGATTTGATGTCCTTTCAAGATATTGTCTACGTGTAAAGATATTTTGGCTTCTTATTTGTCAGGTAGTGCACATGCCGCTACTCAAAAAAGCAGCATGACCCATGTTCAAGCCTGTTCTGTGCAGAAAATCCCAAAGATTTATGGAATCTCAAAATGTGCTTCAAAAAATATTCCTTGTGATCCAGATGTTCCACCAAGTGCCATCGGGTAAAGGCCAGTTCAAAACCACCTTTGGGCTTTCCAAAACAGAGTTTGAACATCTTGCCCGATTTTTTGAGTGGTATCTGATGGGGATGTTTCTTCTCTTCCCCCATGAGCTGTTTTTGGAAAAAAAAGTTTGGGTGGTTTGACATTGACTAAAATTTCAGAGGCACAATTCATGAACGAATCCTTGTAGAGGCAGAAGTCAGGAGGCATAAGGATTAGCTGTTGGATTTTGATATACAAAAGGGCCAAAAGCAGATTTGAGAGAACCCGATGATTGGGTTTGGGATTTGGCCGATTGTCCAAGGGTAACCCCTGGCCAATCATAGCCATGGGTAGTAGCTAGAGGCGTCAATTTGCCAGCTTGGCTGTTCGGCTGCCAATCTGGTAATATGGATTTGGGTCGCGCGGCCAAACACAAACATAGATTACCAGAGTCACGGTCCCTGGATCAATGAGAAAGTGTCCCTGGTTTATCATGATGGATTTTCATGGTAGATTTCCTTTAAGCAACGATGTAAGGAATTGAATATCCGGCCTCACCTCCACCGTCTTCCGTGTTCTCTGGTTTGACGTCAGGTTATTTACTTGTATCTTTTTCCTTCTTGCAGAATATGAAATTGAAAGGTCGTTTTTTCTACGAATGAAATGTGTTTTGGCAAAAAGAAACGCGGGACTCACATGTAGCGGCTACAAGGTAAGTGTCACCTCTGAGGGTACTGTAATATCACTGAGCGACGAGATCTCTGTCTCCAAAAGGTCCTTTCACCATCTCCATCAACTCCAGCTTTGAGCATCTTTGGAATTTTCCTTCTATCCCTCATCATTTCTGAACAATTAATTTCAGAATTTTTGGATTTCTAGCGTCAGATGGGAGGAGCCAGGCTTTTTTATTCGGTGTAGGACCACCCATCTGACTAATAACCACATTGGGTACTGAAACTACCCAGAAGCTATCCAAATTAGTCTCTCTACTGTCAGTTGGGAGGTCCTGAGCAGAAAGATGTTTTGGTACCACCCATCAAATGAAAATATTTACATTGAATCTTTGGCAAAAATAGGGACTAGTTGAGAATAGACTAGAAAAATTGGGATGTTTCAGTCCAGATGTCAGACTGCCAATAGACCCACCCACATCCTACTAGACTCCACCCTTACACTAGACAGGACACTCACTTCGGGGTGGAGTTTAGCAAGCACTGCCTGTTTTTTGGAGCAGGACATCCCTATCGTAAGGACTGTCCTGTAAAGTTTGATATTCAGTTTTGTGGTCTTTGAAGTTCCAGCTTGAACTGCATGAATAAATTGGCACCTGGGTGTTACCGTTTCCAATGTCAAATGGGTGTGTCATGAGAATACTGTGTGGTTGGTGTGTTCAGTGTATATGTCATATGTTTTATCTTTATATGACAGGTGATTCACTGCAGTGGGTATCTGAAAATAAGGCAGTATATGCTGGACATTTCTTTATATGACTCCTGCTATCAAATTGTAGGGCTAGTGGCTGTGGGTCAGTCCTTACCCCCGAGCGCCATCACAGAGATCAAACTCCACAGTAACATGTTTATGTTCAGAGCCAGTTTGGACCTCAAACTCATTTTCCTGGACTCAAGGTAAGAACCTATGTGAAGCTATTATGTCCTTTATAATCCAAAATGTCATAACTCAAGTCTGTGCCCTTACACATAGAAATATAGGAGGTAATTATAGGAGACATACAGTATGCTCCTGCTCTATAACATGCTGCCTGTAGATAATACACTATGTACAATCTGCTCAGCTCCTCCTGTTCTATAACATGCTTCCTGAGGATAGGACACTATGTACAATCTGCTCAGCTCCTCCTGCTCTATAACATGCTGCCTGCAGATAGGACAATAGGTACAACCTGCTCAGCCCCTCCTGCTCTATAACATGCTGCCTGCAGATAGGAACACTATGTATAATATGCTCAGCTCCTCCTGCTCTATAACATGCTGCCTGTAGATAGGAAACTATGTACAATCTGCTCAGCTCCCTCTGCTCTATAACATGCTGCCTGCAGATAGGACACTACGTATAATCTGCTCAGCTCCTCCTGCTCTATAACATGCTGCCTGTAGCTAATACACTATGTACAATCTGCTCAGCTCCTCCTGTTCTATAACATGCTTCCTGAGGATAGGACACTATGTATAATCTGCTCAGCTCCTCCTGCTCTATAACATGCTGCCTGCAGATAGGACAATATGTACAACCTGCTCAGCCCCTCCTGCTCTATAACATGCTGCCTGTAGATAGGAAACTATGTACAATCTGCTCAGCTCCCTCTGCTCTATAACATGCTGCCTGCAGATAGGACACTATGTACAATGTACTCAGCTCCTCCTGCTCTATAATATGCTTCCTGCATGTAGGACACTACGTTCAATCTGCTCAGCTCCTCCTGCTCTATAACATGCTGCCTGCAGATAGGACACTACGTATAATCTGCTCAGCTCCTCCTTCTCTATAACATACTGCCTGCAGATAGGACACTATGTACAATCTGCTCAGCTCCTCCTGCTCTATAATATGCTGCCTGCAGGTAGGACACTACGTACAATCTGCTCAGCTCCTCCTGCTCTATAACATACTGCCTGCAGATAGGACACTATGTACAATCTGCTCAGCTCCTCCTGTTCTATAACATGCTGCCTGCAGATAGGACACTATGTACAATCTGCTCAGCTCCTCCTGCTCTATAATATGCTGCCTGCAGGTAGGACACTACGTACAATCTGCTCAGCTCCTCCTGCTCTATAACATGCTGCCTGCAGATAGGACACTACGTATAATCTGCTCAGCTCCTCCTGCTCTATAACATACTGCCTGCAGATAGGACACTATGTACAATCAGCTCAGATCCTTCTGCTCTATAACATGCTGCCTGCAGATAGGACACTATGTATAATCTGCTCAGCTCCTCCTGCTCTATAACATGCTGCCTGCAGATAGGACACTATGTACAATCTGCTCAGCTCCTCCTGCTCTATAACATGCTCCATGCAGATAGGACACTATGTACAATCTGCTCAGCTCCTCCTGCTCTATAACATGCTGCCTGCAGATAGGACACTATGTATAATCTGCTCAATGTGTTGATCTGATATTGCTGACTTAAAGGGGTTCTCTAGTCACAAGTTAGCCTATATTCACAGGTCAGGAGCTAACTTGCTGATCGGTGGGGGTCTCAGTGATGGGGCCTCTATCTATCATGTGAAGCCATTGAACCCCAGATGAATAGTACCGTGTATGAATAGTCGTGCATGCGCCGTCAGCTGGATTTATCTCCATGAGCGCCGAACTCAGCTATATCCATCATCGCCATAGAGAATACAGCAGCCGATGCATGTGTGACTGGCTGATCTACTCATCTGGGGTACAATAGCCCCCCCCTTCTCATGATCGATGGAGGTCCCATCACTGAGACCCTCACCGATCACCAAGTTAGCCCTTATCTTGGAGATACAGGCTAACTTGCTGTAACTTGACTGGATAGCCCCATTAAGGACAGCCATTAGTATAGAAAACCCCTTTAAGTTCTCAGGACTCTTTGTTAGATTTCTAAATAGTTGTTGAAAATCCTGTGTTTTTTCACTGACTTGTTCCATTGCCATCTCCTAATAACTGGAATATTCTCATCCAATGTGTAATCAGCTTCTGGCATCAAGGTCTCCAAAAGTTTGGAGCAGTCACGTTGTGTTATGTGGAACATCTAGGAGGGATCTTCCAAGGTGTCCAGATGCTTCAGTGTTTTCTAATAATAGATTTTTATTAAGGCACCGCCCTCAGTTCTGCTCTTTTCTGTGCAGAGTAGCCGAATTAACCGGTTATGAACCTCAAGACCTCATAGAGAAAACTCTTTACCACCACGTCCACGGCTGCGATGTGTTCCACCTGAGATACGCTCATCACCTCTGTAAGTTTCTGAGATTTTTTCTTGTTGGGTTGGGTAGAGATGAGCGAACCGGATCTAAAAAAACCTGGGTTGGCGTAAAAGTTTACACTAAGTTTGGTGATGTGAGAACCCAAAACCTATATGTTTCCCTTCAGTAGAACCTTCTAAGATGGCAGTGAGACGGAGGAAAGATCACATGACGTTAGGTATCGGAATAGCCCATAATGCCTTGCAAACAGTTCTCTCAGCCAATCAGGAGGCAGTATAACGGTGATCTCAGCGCATAACCACAACTGAAATCACTGCAGTATCAGTCACACAGGGCCGGCGCCAGCGCTGGGCATACCTGGGCAAGTGCCAGGTCCCAGAGCTGCTGAGGGGCCCACATAAGGCTGTACATAAGGAATCCATGGGGTGAGGGGGGCTTATATAAATTAACCATGAGGTGGCTGATTGGGATGATAAACTAGGGAGTATTTTAGGGAACAGGAGACTGTTTTAGTTTCTGAATTTTTAATCCCGCCACCTGAGTTTACTGCCCACTGAGGCTTTGTCGCCCAGGGGCCTACTGATACCTGGAGCCGACCCTACAGTTACAGTCCATATTTCAAGAAAGAAAAGCAAACTTTTTTTTAATATCATTTATTATTAGTCATTTCAAAGAAAACCTTATAAAAAAATCTATAAATCCTTAAAAAAAAATAAAAATTCAATAAATTTTCTAATTTTGATTGAAATTTTTTCAATTCCTATTTACTCTAATTGTATAACTGTCTAATGTGTGCTGCCAAAAACCCCCCAGAAATTTGATTGAATGAACTTTCTTTTATGTTCCAGTGCTGGTAAAAGGGCAGGTCACCACCAAATATTATCGGCTGCTTTCCAAACATGGAGGTTGGGTCTGGGTCCAGAGTTACGCAACGATCGTCCACAACAGCCGATCTTCCAGGCCTCACTGTATTGTTAGTGTGAACTATGTCCTCACGTAAGTATCTGGGATCATCTTATCTTTCTATATCGACTATATCAGACACTGGGTTGGGGAAGGATGGGACTGCGGAGGTTGTCGGAGATGAGGTGTCGTGCCCCCCGTAAACAAACAGGAGCAGGGCACTGATGGGCGGCGGCCGGGGACACCGGGAACGGCAGAAAAGTTAAGTACATGTTTATTTTTTGTACAGTTCCCCCGCCCACCTTGAGAATTTTTTCAAATGTTGGAAATGTAACATCTTCCTCTTCAGGTACCGTGATGATCCTGGGAATTCACAGACTGAACACTGGGATTTAGCCCTAAGACTGAAAGTGCAGATTGAATTTCAAAGGGAAATAATGGGGGGGGGGGGGGCACATAACAGAATTGTTATTACTAGAATATACATTTTTATCCCCAAATTAATGTTTATTATTTATCTGGAAAAAGAATCCCAGAAAGTCAAATTCTGAAAGTGTTTAAAAAATGTGTTCTGGGCAGAGCGGAGGAAGCCGCTGCGTATAAACACTGCAATCAATCTGTAATTTTCAATCAGACACTTGCCATGTAATTTCATGATGTGCAAACAGATGACGCAATAGGAATTCTCTGCGGCCAGAACCAAGTATTAATGCAAAACATCCTCCCGACCAGCCCTGTAACCAACAAAGGACCAAAAACAGCAAAGACATTTTACAATAAAAAATATAAATATACATATTGCCACACACACAGGTGCTCATGCGACCAATGTCCCGGGTCTCAGGCGCACCCGTGTTCCTCCCGGTGCCTCCAGGCCCAGCCTGCAAGGTAACTTACTTCCCCTGGCTCCAGCGGCGATCTCCGCGGGTCCTGCGGTACGGCAAGCGTCCCCGTCTCCTAGGGTGCGTGTGCGTCAGCTTGCTAAGATTTAAAGGGCTAGTGCGCCGATAATTGACGCTGTCTAGCCGCCTTCCCTGATAAATTCCAAGCCCCTACCTGTGTCCCCTGATGGATCTTTGTGCTATGTGACTGAGAGAAAGCTGTGTTCGTTGCCCTTTGCGATTATCCTGATTTCCCGTTGTGACCTCAATTCCGTTCCTGACACCGATCCTGTGCTGCCTGTCCTGACCACGAGTTTGCCTTACGATTCTGTACTTCACCTTGGCTGCCAATGCGGACAAAGTTGCGCCTGTGGAGCGACTTGTTGGTACCACGCCGCAACAAGTTCAACCTGCTTTGCGGCAGGCTCTGGTGAAAACTGGGAACCACTTAGACTCCACTCCCAGGTGTCGGCTTACATAATCGTCCGCAGTGGTCCAGTGGGTCCACTACCCCTGGTGTCTGACACATATTATGGGGGAAATGTATCAGGAGTGTCTGAGGTAAAACCAATCATAGCTCAGCTTTAATTTTATACACAGCTTTTGAAAAATCTCCCCAATATATTTTTGGTGAAAAGTATCCAAAATGTTTTAGCTAATTAGGGTTATATTCTATGGTCAAGATTTGTTTAGAATTGCTAATAGTTTTTTAAAATAATTGTTTGTAAAAATTCTGGAATATACACCCGCTCACTGTTTTTTTTGGGCATTTATCGACCTAACCCAATACTCCATGCCATGCTAGATTACCCAAGTGTAAAAAACAAAGGTGGAATTGCCAATTTTTATATTCCCTCCCAAAAAGATTTAATGAAAGTTAATAAATGCAATATAGAGTACAACAATGTACTCCAAAATGCTGACATTAAGCACTAAGACTTGTCCCATAGAATAATAGCCCTCATACAGTTATATTGATGGTAAAAATAAAAATTCAGGGCTCTTGCTATGTGACAATAAAAAGAACAAAAAAACGGGGTCTTGTTTAATAGAAAAAATTTTGTAAAGTGCAAAAACGTCATAAAGCCATTAAAAACACAGTGGGGCACATTTACTTACAAAGTCACTGGAGTGCACAAAAAGAGCATTGTCCGTCTGTAATGCTGGGTGCGGCGATTCATTAAGATTGTGCGCCAGAAATCATGAATCTGGCGCTTCCCCGCTCAGGTCCGACAGAGTTCACCAACTTTTTTTGTGGTGCAACTTAAACATAGGGCGTGCAACACAATTAGAAAGTTAAATACGGCGCTCGGTTCGAATCAGTCGGACTGTCCAACGGCACACCCTCTAATTTGTGCCACATCCAAGCCAGCGCAGCCGCGCCAAAAAAGGTTCCCATGCGCCCCAATACCAGCGCAGACACTTATTAAATAACTGTGCAGCCGTTATAGCCTAGAAGAATGTGAACCATCCGACTTAAGTGCGGCGCAAAGCCCTTAGTAAATGTGTATAAATCATAGTATCTTAGTAGGTCCATCAAGTTCAACTTTAAAAATTCCATCCTGACCCCAATATGGAATCAGGTATAACTATGGTGATAGTATAACCCCTTATCCTCTAGGTGTAGAGGATGTCCCCTGTCTATGGTGATAGTATAACCCCTTATCCTCTAGGTGTAGAGGATGCCCCCTGTCGATGGTGATGGTAGAACCTCCTCTCCTCTAGGTGTAGAGGATGCCCCCTGCCTATGGTGATGGTAGAACCGCCTCTCCTCTAGGTGTAGAGGATGCCCCCTGCCTATGGTGATGGTAGAACCTCCTCTCCTCTAGGTGTAGTGCATGCCCATGTCTATGGTGATGGTAGAATCTCCTCTCCTCTAGGTGTAGAGGATGCCCCCTGTCTATGGTGATGGTAGAACCTCCTCTCCTCTAGGTGTAGAGGATGCCCCCTGTCTATGGTGATGGTAGAACCGCCTCTCCTCTAGGTGTAGAGGATGCCCCCTGTCTATGGTGATGGTAGAACCTCCTCTCCTCTAGGTGTAGAGGATGCCCCCTGTCTATGGTGATGGTAGAACCTCCTCTCCTCTAGGTGTAGAGGATGCTCCCTGTCTATGGTGATGGTAGAACCGCCTCTCCTCTAGGTGTAGAGGATGCCCCCTGTCTATGGTGATGGTAGAACCGCCTCTCCTCTAGGTGTAGAGGATGCCCCCTGTCTATGGTGATGGTAGAACCTCCTCTCCTCTAGGTGTAGAGGATGCCCCCTGTCTATGGTGATGGTAGAACCGCCTCTCCTCTAGGTGTAGAGGATGCCCCCTGTCTATGGTGATGGTAGAACCTCCTCTCCTCTAGGTGTAGAGGATGCCCCCTGTCTATGGTGATGGTAGAACCTCCTCTCCTCTAGGTGTAGAGGATGCCCCCTGTCTATGGTGATGGTAGAACTGCCTCTCCTCTAGGTGTAGAGGATGCCCCCTGTCTATGGTGATGGTAGAACCTCCTCTCCTCTAGGTGTAGAGGATGCCCCCTGTCTATGGTGATGGTAGAGCCCCCTCTCCTCTAGATGTAGAGGATGCCCCCTGTCTATGGTGATGGTAGAACTGCCTCTCCTCTAGGTGAAGAGGATGCCCTCTGTCTATGGTGATGGTAGAACTGCCTCTCCTCTAGGTGTAGAGGATGCTCCCTGTCTATGGTGATGGTAGAACCTCCTCTCCTCTAGGTGTAGAGGATGCCCCCTGTCTATGGTGATGGTAGAACCTCCTCTCCTCTAGGTGTAGAGGATGCCCCCTGTCTATGGTGATGGTAGAACCTCCTCTCCTCTAGGTGTAGAGGATGCCCCCTGTCTATGGTGATGGTAGAACCACCTCTTCTCTAGGTGTAGAGGATACCCCCTGTCTATGGAGATGGTAGAACCACCTCTCCTCTAGGTGTAGAGGATGCCCCCTGTCTATGGTGATGGTAGAACCTCCTCTCCTCTAGGTGTAGAGGATACTCCCTGTCTATGGTGATGGTAGAACCTCCTCTCCTCTAGGTGTAGAGGATGCCCCCTGTCTATGGTGATGGTAGAATCTCCTCTCCTCTAGGTGTAGAGGATGCCCCCTGTCTATGGTGATGGTAGAACCTCCTCTCCTCTAGGTGTAGAGGATGCCCCTTGTCTATGGTGATGGTAGAACCTCCTCTCCTCTAGGTGTAGAGGATGCCCCCTGTCTATGGTGATGGTAGAACCTCCTCTTCTGTAGGTGTAGAGAATAACCCTTGTCTCTGGTGATATTGGAACCGGTTTTGCACTAGGCATAGAGGATGCCCCCTTGTCTTGTTCACTGGCCTAGGTATAATGAAATTATTAGAAAGATCTTTATACTACCCATTCTGGTATTTGTACATTGTAATGAGGTCTCCCCTCAGTTGTCTTCTCTCTAAACTGAATGACCCAAACTTTAGTAATCTGTCATTGTATTCTAGTCTCGGTTGCACTCGTTCCATCTCTACTATGTCGTACTATGTGTGGTCTGACCAATGAAATCTTTTTCTTTGCTCCTTCTGTGCAGAGATATAGAATATAAGGAGCTGCAGTTGTCCTTGGAGCAGGTCACTGTTTCAAAAGCCACGTTTTCCTGTCGGAGTGCGATGACTACCTCACATGAGGCAAGAAAGCCCACCAAACTGAAGGCGGCAAAAGTCAAGACAAAGCAGGCCCGAACTACCCCCTACCCACAGGTAGTTATGGCCTGCAGGAAGGTCCTAGGGTGTCATGTAAGGATCAGGGTTCAGTAGAATCACAGAGGGTCGTGATATCATGTCCATGATATAGACTTAGTAAATACAGGTAGACATCTACTGGTAGACATCATTATGTGAGCGGTATATGGTGGGGTTTGGACCATCTAGTACTCATAGAATATGCTTGGTTGTGGAAAACCCTTATATGAAGGGACAGTACATTCTGTGTCCTTATGTTATGACTTTTCTCTTGCAGCAATATGGTCCTTTGTATGGTGAGAAGTTGGATTGTGCCCATTCAGGAAGTTGGAAAGGAAACTCAGCAATAAACTCTACAACAAACCAGGAGCAGAACAACCATTCGGAAAGCAGTGAACTCCTATACACCCCGACCTACAGCCTGCCATTCCCTTACCACTACGGACACTTTTCAATGGACTCTCATATGTTAAGTACCAAGAAGCAAGTCATGCCCTCCAGATTTGGGCAGCCTCAAGGTTCACCTTGTGAAGTAGCTCGGTTTTTCTTTGGAACTTTACAAACAGGCGGGGAGTGTCATTGGCGTTACTCAAACTCGGTGGCGCCAAATTCACCACCAAAGACAGATCACGGTCAACCCAACCAGATGCGACACAACCTCTCTCAGAACTATGACGGTAAGTTATTTGCTGGTTATAAGCTTAAAGGGAATGATATGTACAATGAAAAGTGCAGTAAAATGGAGTTTATGGTATTCAACCACTTTTATTAATGGGGAGCTTCTGACTTTGGGGCAAGTTGGGCACCATGTGCCTCTCTGTGGACCCCCAAAAACAGATCAGATGGTTTAGATCACCACTTATCTTCCTACCAATTATACCAATACTTTCCATAGATACACGTCTTCCACTGCCATCGTAGCTACAAGCTAGAGATCTTTCTACACAGTCTCAGCTGCAATATGGACACTTGGGGTGTCAACTACTTCCATGTGAAGGACTTCCGTCTCCATGAGCCCCCTAGAAGTCCTTTGCCCTGTCATTCTTAGGTATTGGTTCCTTTAAATGTTTATACAGGGAGAGTGTCATACTTATGGTAATGGCTTGGATCAGTGTCATCAGTTTGAGTCAGGCTTAACTGCAGTACCAGGCCCAGATGCCCATGTGGAGGAACCAAAATGAAGTCCATGACCAAGTTATCCTTACAGTCAGACTTGTTATAATACCCTCACAACCACCCCCATAGTAATCCCCATAAAGGTCAGTAATGATCTATCGATGGGTCACCAGTCGGCCTGAGACAACTGGCACTTGTGTTCATTATGCGATTACATTGGAGTGTGCAGAACCACTGCAGAGCTGGACCACGATAGCATCATAGCAGCTGATTGTTTGGGGTTTCGATAGGTCAAAAAGCTGGAAAACCCCTTTAATTTCACTCCAAATTGGCAAGAAATGGCCCATACTTATGTCATAGTGTCCTATTGATACCATGCCCTTCGTCTATATTCTTTAGAGACAGGAAGTAGTTGCATGTAACTTCCTCTTCCTGTCCCGACACTTCGTGTCTGTCAAGGGCTACTACTGGCCAGTCTTGAGTAAAGGTAAAGTAACAGGATATTTAGAGAACGCAGTTACGGACGGCTCCTCCTGGGGTGTAGAGCTTACTCCTACTCCAGAACATTACTTTCTGTCAGGCTGAGAGGTGAATATTTGACAGATATATTCAGCAGCGAAGGTTAATATTTGACTACTGCTACTTGAGTGTCCTTCAAACAATCCTGGAGATAAGCTGCTTTCAAAATGAAAAAATATTCCATATCCATCAAACCCATGAATTGTTATTATGACTTTCCCAAACATCACATGTTGTAATAATGGATGTGAAATGTAAATGTGAGCACGTATTATGTCACCCGGAGCCGCCCGGCCGATGTTGTGGTTTCAGCAGTTTGATGGATCAGTAAACTTTGAGAAGCAGATTAAATGGGTTTAGCAAACAGACAAGTTTGTTTTCATTAATATTTATGTAAAAATGTTCATTTCCTTGATGGATTTCTTGGGTGTGAACACGTAGAGCTTATGTTATGGCTGGGGATGACGACCTTCATGATAATGTGTTACTTTCTCTAATTGCTTTATTGTTTGACAGCTTGTTCACACTGTGCAAACAATAAAAATACACTACCGTTTTGTGTACACAGGTCTTATGTATATATATCTCCATGGTAACAGACTACAAACAAACCTTGTGTAGTCTGACTGTTCAGTCATAGTTATTTATACCTTCTGACTCCATTTACCAGTCTGAGATCAATCTGAATATCAATGAGTTAGGTGGTGGACCTCCATCGAACTTGTATTAAAGGAGTATTCCCATCCCAGCTGTTTGCCTGTCCCCATCACCTCTATGGGATTTACAGAAAAAAATAGGGGGGGGAATTATCACAGCTTCTACACCTGAAAAAAGGTGTACAAGACATGATTTAGAGTGTAGAGTCAGGAATTTCAACTACTCCTCCCTCTATGCAGGTGAGGGGCTTCAGACTCCATTAAAACCTATGAAGCCCAGAGCCCCTCCAACTCATTTGCATAATTGTGAAATACTTTTTTTGTAAAAACCAGGGCATTAGAATGCAAAAGAAGAGCAGATCATGCCAGAGGGGGCGCACACCAGTTTTACAGTGTGCTTGTTTGACAATATATTCATCCAGGCCGGAGACTCCTTAGTCAGAACCATTATACGTTGGCACGCTTAGTACCAGAGTATAATAATGTGTCCAAATGTTCCTTAACCCTGACCACCTCAGCATGAAAGAGACAAGGCTATTCTCATCCCAATACCGCTTACATGTCCATTTCTAAGGGTAGATCACTAATAACGTTTTAGATGACCCCCACCACTAACTAGGGTAATGTGAAATTACACTTAACAAGTCGCTGTCTTAGGCCCCTTACAAGCTAGTGATGTGTAACTGGCTGGGACATCCGGTCTGAACACTGAGCAACCAGAACTGAACTGAAATCCTGAGTCCAGTTCCAGTTGCTGTGTATTCGGACTGGACGTTCTTGTCAGGTTATGCTGCATGTTGGACGCATTACATTAGTTGTTTTTCATTATTTATATTGTTCAGCTAACTTTTTGTTGTTTTTCTTGTAACATTTCTATTAGCAGGCAAAAGGTATGCGACAGCGGACAACACAACTGACGGGTACACCGGATGTTCTTCAACATCATCAAGGTCCAACATCCGATATAAAGAGGAGCACTACGGTTCACCAATGAAAGCCAACAAACTGGAACACAGAGGAACCCCAACTTATCACACCGTAAAAGAAGAGAACAAGATGGACTTCAGTAGATACCAGCAGGAGAAGATGCCTGCAAACGAGAAGCACTTTTCAGACTCCTTAAACAGTTCTTTTTTGTCGAAATCGGAATGTCTTCATGCCAAGACTGTAGGACAATTAAACCATCTGCTTCCAAGGCCGGTGGTCTACGAGCAGACACGAAGGATCTGTATGAAGGAGCCCAGATACGGGCATGTTAATTTACGTCCAACGGGATATCATGAACTGGAGCACTCTGATAGAACATCTACAAAATTTCCTCCCCATAACCCTGAACATGAGCACTTCAAGCCCCGTAGCCAGGTCCCCTACGTACCTCTAAATTACCACCATGTGTTATCCAAACACGGACCTTGTCAACCATCCTCATGCACAGAACGAGAACACGGGACGGAGAACTATGGCTATTCCTCGGAGGAAGCCAACTCGTTCATGTACAGAAACCAAAGTCCTTCATCTCTATCTTCTCCCGAAAGCCACCGCGAAGCTGCACTCCCCCATTATATTGGGACCTCAGTCATTATAACCAATGGGAGGTGACAATGGACCTCATGGTCTTGGCTTGTTGATGGAAACTGGAATTATTTAGACACAAGCATGAGAAAGCCCCCGGGTGACCAGAACTTACCAAGCGGAGCTGAAGGTCGTGAAAGGACAGACCCTCATGTTCTCTTTGGCAGGACGTATGTAATAGGAACCTAAAAGGTCAGAATTATACAACCAGCTTCAGAGCAGCATCGTTACAGATTAATCTCTGGTGTAGACTGCGCCATATGAGAAGTAATGTGCCAGATCATATTTTCCTCTTCTCCACCACCCGATGAATAAAAAAGGGCAGCGGCCGAGACGTAGAGTTTCAAATTTAATTATATGAAGGAATTTTTTTTTTTATCCCCTTAAACAACCCAGTTCATATAATCCCCTCCACCAGACTGCGATACATTGTAATGAATGTAGGGCCGCAAAATGTTTTTTCTTTTTCTCCAAATTTTTGTATCGGGAGACGCTGACCTAAATTTATTTAATTTCATAGACACATTAGGCAATAATCGAAATTCAGGTGGCACGGAACGTCTAAATTTTAATTATTCCCTAGATTATTGTAGTGATCTACGACTTTAAGTCATACCGGACGAAATTTTTTATAATTTTTTTTTTTTTTTTTTAACATACAGACATTGCAGGATTTGTCTGTTCGCTTTATAATAACAATTTTTCTTGGCAGGAAATAAAATACGAGAACCAAAGACATTATTGTAGGGACAGATCTCCTCTGAACAGGGTAGACATGACCTCACGCCGTCAGATGATGTATGGATGAAGGGCTGACTATGCAGCTATTAATGTGCAACATTTTTAATAATAAAGTAATAATAATAATAGTCTTTGTGTATATTAATAATAAACCAAAGTCAAAAGAATGGTATCTGTCTCCTGCTTTCTATGGGATCAGATACAGGATGGGATATAAGAGCGGATTCCGACATGGTGGATTTTACCTGCAGTCAGGGATGAACCTAAACTCTCTGCTGCCGGAGGTGAACTATAGAATGGCGCCCCCTCTGCCCCATCCAGGAGTAATGTATTAGGTTATTTTTGGGGTTTTTGCTTCTCACACCAGACACTTTTTTTAAGTGGCAGGTCATGATTTTTAGTAGATAACTGCACCTCCGATGCTGCCCCACATTTTGCTGTAGGAGGTGTTGCCTGAGGCAAGAGGCTCAATTCGCTAATGGCTGATACACCCCTTCCTGCTGTAATCAGTTGAAGTAATTGATGATGTCTCAGGTCCAGTTAACCCAAGAAGTTCATGCTGCAGTGCCCTGATTGGAAGTGGAGCCTAATGGTAGGTCAACAAATGTTCATCTACTCTCCAAGTCTATGAGTGCAACTAAATGAACAGAGTGTATAAACTCCCAGAGACGTTCAACCCGGCCATATTATATTATGGTTTGTAATGTGATGCGCTGGCACAAGCCGTGCTGTGCAGATGAGCATGTTATAAATATACAGGATGAGAAACCCCCTTTAAAGGACATTCAACATCAGGATGAAGGACTGTAAACCAAGCACACTGACATACTGGTGTGTGCCTGCTCTGGGAGGATCCAGTTTTCTTTAATCTTCACATGCCCTTGTTTTTAAGAATAAAATATTTTATAATTATGCAAATGAACCTGAGGGGCTCCAGGCACCATTTAAAACCAAGAGCCCCTCGGGCTCATTTGCATAATTTTGAAATCCTGATTTATTTATTTTTTTTAAATCAGGGAATATGAATTTAAAAGAAGAGCTGATCCTCCCAGGAGGGGCACACACCAGTATGTCAGTGTGCTTGGTTTACAGTCCTTCATCCCAGTGGTAGATGTCTTTTAATACAAGTGAACATCACTCTGTGGAATAGCCTGCCTCAGGCGCTGGTCACAGCAGGGACAACAGAGAGCTTTAAGAAGGGTCTTGATGCCTTTTTACACATAAATAACATTGATGGTTATGTTATATAGAATTGTTTCCCCTAAATCCCTTCCTCATCCAATCCCTTCCCTTCCTTGGTTGAACTTGATGGACAGGTGTCTTTTTTCAACCGTATAAACTATGAAACAGATGACAAGAAAAAATTTGGCCAAAAAGTTCAACTATAGCCCTAGGAGAACTGATAATTAAATATTGTTTTTCACAACTTCTTTAACAATTGCTGTTCATTTTGCCATAAAGAGTGTCAGGAGGGCAGTTCCTACTTAGGCCCACCCACCTGACAGTTAGTTAAGAGCCTGATTTTCATTTGGGTACCAAAAACTAACAGCACTGATTGCTCCGGAATGGCCGGGTCTAGAGGAAAAATTCCAACTGCCCTGGAATATGTAAATAGGATGTAATATAAAATGACCTCTTTGCGTTTTCTATCTGATTTTATCCTTCAGATCTATTGCAGTTTTTGCCCTTGACTCATCAGTCAATGGGCTGAGATTAGATTTCCCAAATATATAACTGATCCCACAAGCTACCAATGGCCATTTAAAAAGACAGAATCCTAATTTATATTAGTAACCCACATTAAAGGGCATCTACCACCAGGACGAAGGACTGTATGCAAAAGAGCCTGAGGGGCTCCAGGTTCCATAGGTGTTCATTGAGTTTGAAGCCCATCAGGCTCATTTGCATACAGTCTTTCATCCTGGTGGTAGATTTGTTCCAATTTGTTCCTTTTCTTCCTGTATAAATTTGACCTTTATTCATGTAAATGAGATGGGGGTGAATGGAAACTTCTTAGGTATTTAGCTAATTACCATAGAGCAAGTCATGTATTAACAGCGCGTAAAGTAACACAGAGACGCGTCAGCTATACAGGGTGTAACAAAAAGGTGGGAACGGTGGAATATCTAGTGAAATACACATCGGATCAAAAAACGAAAAATATGCAAGTCAAATATTTCTCAAAAATGTATCCAATGATACCAAACTCAGCCTATTACCCCCACTCCCTGGGGGTGTGGTGGGGGCAACTTAAAAAATTTAAATGGGAACCCCATTTTGTATTGCAGATTTGGATTCCCCAGGAAAAATTACATTGGTTCAATCTATCGATTTATTGATTCAAGTCATTTTCATTGACAGGTGGAGCTGTAATTGCCGAAAATCAAAATGGGTAAAAAATGTTCAAAAATGGAGATATCTCAAGAAATACACATCAATGCGAACCAAAAATATTTCTTAAAAAATCTATCCAATGATCCTGCATTTCCCCCCTTCCCTGGGGGGTGAGGAGGGAGAGATCTAGTTTTTAATGTAGTGATGTAATGATGTAGTAGTTCTCTGTTCTCCTCGGGGGCGGATGTAGTGTGAGTCCCCGCCTCTCACACATCAGAGAGACAGAGAGATGATTAACTTAGGTCTCCTCCCCTCTGAGATTCTTTTTGTTGCCTACAAAGTTTTTAAGGATCGAATGCTCTACAACAGGGGTGTCATACTCATTTTAACGGGGGTCCACATCAGCAACCACATGGTTGCCTTAATTAAAATTTCATTTTACTATTGTATAATGTAACTACTCAAGCTCTTTAGTACTTACATTTATACAGCATAACATCCATTACAATCCATTTGAGGGCAACCACAAAGCTGAACCCCCTCAGTAGCCATAGTGCCCCCTTAGCAGCCACAGTGCCCCCTTAGCAGCCACAGTGCCCCCAGTAGCCACAGTCCCTGTTTCAGTAGTCACAGAGCCTGGATCAGCTGCCACGGTGCCCATACTGTACCCCCAGCTGCCACGCTGGCCATGCTGCCAAAGTGCCCCCAGTGCTCCTTCAGCAGCCACAGTGCATCTTCAACAGCAGCAGTGCCCCCAGTGCCCCCTGAAGCAGCAACATTGCCCCCAGTAGCCACACTACCCCCCAACAATCACAGTGCCACCAGTATCCACAATGCCCCCCAATAGGCACACTCCCCCCCCCCCCCCCCCGGCATTCACGGTGCCCCAGTAGCCCTTCCCCTCTCCCACTCACCTTTCCTCATTTCTTTGTCTTCTTGCTTCCACAGTATTACCTATCTATCTCATATTTATCTATCTATCTATCTATCTATCTATCTATCTATCTCATATTTATCTATCTATCTATCTATCTATCTATCTCATATTTATCTATCTATCTATCTATCTATCTATCTATCTATCTATCTATCTCATATTTATCTATCTATCTATCTATCTATCTATCTATCTCATATCTATCTATCTATCTCATATCTATCTATCTATCTATCTATCTATCTATCTATCTATCTATCTATCTATCTCATATCTATCTATCTATCTCATATCTATCTATCTATCTATCTATCTATCTCATATCTATCTATCTATCTATCTATCTATCTATCTATCTATCTCATATCTATCTATCTATCTATCTATCTATCTATCTATCTCATATCTATCTATCTATCTATCTACCTATCTCATATCTATCTATCTATCTATCTATCTATCTCATATCTATCTACCTATCTCATATCTATCTATCTATCTATCTATCTATCTCATATCTATCTCATATCTATCTATCTATCTATCTATCTATCTATCTATCTCCTATCTATCTCATATCTATCTATCTATCTATCTATCTATCTCATATCTATCTATCTCATATCTATCTATCTATCTATCTATCTATCTATCTATCGCTTATCTATCTATCTCATATCTATCGATCTCATATCTATCTCATATCTATCTCATATCTATCTATCTATCTCATATCTATCTATCTCATATTTATCTATTTATCTCATATCTATCTATCTCATATTTATCTATCTATCTCATATCTATCTATCTATCTATCTATCTATCTATCTATCTATCTATCTATCTCATATCTATCTATCTATCTATCTATCTCATATCTATCTATCTATCTATCTATCTATCTATCTATCTATCTATCTCATATCTATCTATCTCATATCTATCTATCTATCTATCTATCTATCTATCTCATATCTATCTATCTATCTATCTATCTATCTATCTATCTATCTATCTATCTCATATCTATCTCATATCTATCTATCTCATATCTATCTATCTCATATCTATCTATCTATCTATCTATCTATCTATCTATCTATCTATCTATCTATCTATCTATCTATCTCCTATCTATCTATCTATCTATCTATCTATCTATCTATCTATCTAAGAACATTGACAACAGAATCATCAACTCTGAGCACGGCCCTGAATTATACGGGTTCATTGGACAACAAAAGACCCACATTCTATTGGATATTTCTTCCAGCCCATGAATCCTGATGTTATCACCTGATGTTTGGTAGATGATTGATAAATTCCCTCCTGATGCCAAAAACTACAACCTTAGGATGTTTTCCTACTAGTGCCCATCCTTACCCTAGACACCTGTGAATATATTTCATGGTTTTGTGCCCTGTATAAACATTAGAACACAATTTGATGTTTGTGAATAATCAGGACAGATGTGTTTGGAGCGGGAGAGACGGGTTTATGGAATGTTTTATTCTATTCATAGGTTCAACCACTTGATACCACTTGACACGGACAATATAGGGTCCTCATATGGGCCAGATGTGAGACTTGTACAAGAGCAATGGTCCAACTCTGGGGCATCCCACCAATCCATTTGTTACATGGTTGGCCATGAATTTCCCTGTAGAACCCAAGTCTCCATTAGGTTTAGGAAGCCCATGTCTATGATCCACTACCTGAGGGCCATACTGTGGTTCATACATTTCGAGTAAGTAACATAGTTTTCATATAAAACTTCTACATCCATCCTAGCAATTTTCTGTCTTGCCTCAGATATTTTGGCTTTTCACCCTAAAAACTGACTAAGCCAACCTTCAAATCCAAAGTAAGGTCATGGATTCCTTTTAAGAACCTTCAAAGAACTTCGACATGCCATAAAAAATAGACCCCCCTAGGTGTAGTCAGACCACATATTATGTTACTGGATGACTCTATCCTCCAAGGGGCTTGATGAACTAAGGGACCATGTCCAGGTCTCCTACAAGATGTTCAGTGTTTAAGGTCTTGACTTTGGCCATCATGAGTGAGTACATAAGGCTAAATGTGCCTTGGCGTCTAGAAGAAGCATGCCTCCTTGAGACTAATAACCTGGCTCATAAGTGAGGGAGGTGAGTTTGCCAGTTTATGTCACCATAGAACGGTACATGTTTATGTTTGGTTGTTCACGGGCCCAGGTAAGCATGGATAGGCACATCTGGGTTTGGCAGTCATTGCCACTATTGGTCTAATATTGTTATACATGCTCTATACTGCTCGTGCCAACGTTAGAGTATATTAGTAACTCATTACCAGTATGTATTATCTATGGAAATGCTCTGGTTAGGATCCTCATCTCTCGATCATCGTAGAACGTCTCTCAGCCCTTCATTACACGGTCCATCCATTGAGTAGATTGACATTGGGCAATACTTTCTTTCCCCTGTGGAGGCACTGCAGGGAGTTTGAGATTATCCAAAGGTAATAGAACCATCTAGATGTCCACTTACTCAAGAACTCTTGGCTGTAGAACCCTTCATGTACATGAGAAACCCTGGCCGGTCATGTCTCATGCTCGTTTTAGAAGTTACCACAATATGCTGCCTGTAAATAACTATAATTGTGTATGAAAAAGCTGGAGGACAATCAATTTTGCCTCATTTACTGTTTTCACAAGGGTTCCTGGCTTGTCCTGAGTCCCAAAGTCGCCATATTGTGGTCATTCAGTTCCCAACACTGATAGCAGATAGCCAAGGACTGGACGGAGTCTGTAGACATAACCTGCTTGGTAGCTCTGCTGGTGGACATATCCAAGTAAAACCAACCCTTGATTTTTTTAGAAACTTAAATGACGTCTAGCATCAGATTTACTAAAGGAGACGGCCCCAACTTACTCATGAGGCACTCCGGTGACTTTGGCCCGAGGCTCATTTGCATATTTTTATAAAGTTGTTATTACGGGTATTCAGCCATTCCAGAATGAAAGGCAACTGTGCCATCCCCTAGAGACCTCAACCGGCAAGTAAGCTAGGGCAGTTTACCATCAGTAAATCTCATGGTAGATGATCATTAAGTCAAGGACCCTCCTCATGTGGCTGAATTAAGTCAAGTACCCTGTGTAAACTAAAGAGACTATTTTGAGGGATCAGTAGATCCATCTGGTTCCAGGAGTAGTCTCTGACCGGCAATAGCTCATGTGTAACTAGTTGGTTATACCAGGTACCAAGTGAGAAGACTGACGTCATGGTAAAACATTGCAGAGGCTGGAAGAGTTTGATTGTAATGATATAATGGTAGTCACAGACGGGAATATGAGCTCCTTAGCTGAATCTAGAAACCTAATGGAGCTTCTTGGCCCTGGAAGCTGGTAGAGAAGAGGGCCTTATGTCAGAGGAACATTGCCTCAGAAAATGATTCAGGGTACTTATGGAGGGGCAAAGCAGAGCCAAAAAAGGAGGAGCAAAGAAGCTAAGGTAACCAAGACAAGGATAGCTAGAAAATGACCAATAGGCAGTAATTAATTACAGATGAGCAGTATGGAGGTCCAAAGTATATCATCTCCATATCATTTTCCAGATCCTAGAGAATGCCGGAGCCAGAGTATATCCCCAGCCCCACTCCGTGCACTACTGGTTCTACGCAGAAGGGTCATCAGTAACATAAATGGTCAGAAATAAGGGCTAGACAGCAGGATACTGACAGGACCCCCATAACAGAGACAGTCCGAGACAAGGACTAGGCAGCAGGATACTGACAGGACCCCATAACAGAGACAGTCATAGACAAGGGCTAGGCAGCAGAATACTGACAGGACCCCCATAACAGAGACAGTCAGAGACAAGGACTAGGCAGCAGGATACTGACAGGACCCCATAACAGAGACAGTCAGAGACAAGGGCTAGGCAGCAGGATACTGACAGGACCCCCATAACAGAGACAGTCAGAGACAAGGGCTAGGCAGCAGGATACTGACAGGAGCCCCATAACAGAGACAGTCAGAGACAAGGGCTAGGCAGAAGGATACTGACAGGACCCCCATAACAGAGACAGTCAGAGACAAGGGCTAGACAGCAGGATACTGACAGGAGCCCCATAACAGAGACAGTCAGAGACAAGGGCTAGGCAGCAGGATACTGACAGGACCCCATATCAGAGACGGTCAGAGACTAGGGCTAGACAGCAGGATACTGACAGGACCCCATATCTGAGACGGTCAGAGACAAGGACTAGGCAGCAGGATACTGACAGGACCCCATAACAGAGACAGTCAGAGACAAGGGCTAGGCAGCAGGACACTGACAGGAGCCCATAATAGAGACAGTCAGAGACAAGGGCTAGACAGCAGGATACTGACAGGACCCCCATAACAGAGACAGTCAGAGACAAGGGCAAGGCAGCAGGATACTGACAGGACCCCATATCAGAGACGGTCAGAGACAAGGGCTAGACAGCAGGATACTGACAGGACCTCCATAACAGAGACAGTCAGAGACAAGGGCTAGGCAGCAGGATACTGACAGGAGCCCATAATAGAGACAGTGAGAGACAAGGGCTAGACAGCAGGATACTGACAGGAGCCCCATAACAGAGACAGTCAGAGACAAGGGCTAGGCAGCAGGATACTGACAGGACCCCATATCAGAGACGGTCAGAGACAAGGGCTAGACAGCAGGATACTGACAGGACCTCCATAACAGAGACAGTCAGAGACAAGGGCAAGGCAGCAGGATACTGACAGGACCCCATAACAGAGACAGTTAGAGACAAGGGCTAGGCAGCAGGATACTGACAGGACCCCATAACAGAGACAGTCAGAGACAAGGGCTAGGCATCAGGATACTGACAGGACCCCATATCAGAGACGGTCAGAGACAAGGGCTAGGCATCAGGATACTGACAGGACCCCATAACAGAGACAGTCAGAGACAAGGGCTAGGCAGCAGGATACTGACAGGACCCCGTAACAGAGACAGTCAGAGACAAGGGCTAGGCAGCAGGATACTGACAGGACCCCATAACAGAGACAGTCAGAGACAAGGGCTAGGCAGCAGGATACTGACAGGACCCCATAACAGAGACAGTCAGAGACAAGGGCTAGGCAGCAGGATACTGACAAAACCCCATAACAGAGAAAGTCAGAGATAAAGGCTAGGCAGCAGGATACTGACATGACCACAAAACAGAGACAGAGACAAGGGCTAGGCAGCAGGATACTGACAGGACCCCATAACAGAGAAAGTCAGAGACAAGGGCTAGGCAGAAGGATACTGACAGGACCCCATATCAGAGACGGTCAGAGACAAGGGCTAGGCAGCAGGATACTGGCAGAACCCCATAACAGAGACAGTCAGAGACAAGGGCTAGGCAGCAGGATACTGACAGGACCCCATAACAGAGACAGTCAGAGACAAGGGCTAGGCAGCAGGATACTGACAGGAGCCCCATATCAGAGACGGTCAGAGACAAGGGCTAAGCAGCAGGATACTGACAGGACCCCATAACAGAGACAGTCAGAGACATGGGCTAGGCAGCAGGATACTGACAGACCCCATAACAGAGACAGTCAGAGACAAGGACTAGGCAGCAGGATACTGACAGGACCCCATAACAGAGACAGTCAGAGACAAGGGCTAGACAGCAGGATACTGACAGGACCCCATAACAGAGACAGTAAGAGACAAGGGCTAGGCAGCAGGATACTGACAGGACCCCATATCAGAGACGGTCAGAGACAAGGGCTAGGCAGCAGGATACTGACATGACCACAAAACAGAGACAGAGACAAGGGCTAGGCAGCAGGATACTGACAGGACCCCATAACAGAGCGAGTCAGAGACAAGGGCTAGGCAGAAGGATACTGACAGGACCCCATATCAGAGACGGTCAGAGACAAGGGCTAGGCAGCAGGATACTGACATGACCCCCATAACAGGGACAGTCAGAGACAAGGGCTAGGCAGCCGGATACTGGCAGAACCCCATAACAGAGACAGTCAGAGACAAGGGCTAGGCAGCAGGATACTGACAGGACCCCCATAACAGAGACAGTCAGAGACAAGGACTAGGCAGCAGGATACTGACAGAACCCCATAACAGAGAAAGTCAGAGATAAAGGCTAGGCAGCAGGATACTGACATGACCACAAAACAGAGACAGAGACAAGGGCTAGGGAGCAGAATACTGACAGGACCCCATAACAGAGACAGCCCGAGACACGGGCTAGGCATCAGGATACTGACAGGACCCCATAAAAGAGACAAAGGCTATACAGCAGGATACTGACAGGACCCCATAACAGAGACAGTCAGAGACAAGAGCTAGGCAGCAGGATACTGACAGACCCCATAACAGAGACAGTCAGAGACAAGGACTAGGCAGCAGGATACTGACAGGACACCATAACAGAGACAGTCAGAGACAAGGGCTAGGCAGCAGGATACTGACAGGACCTCCATAACAGAGACAGAGACAAGGGCTAGGCAGCAGGATACTGACAGGACCCCCATAACAGAGACAGTCAGAGACAAGAGCTAGGCAGCAGGATACTGACAGGACCCCCATAACAGAGACAGTCAGAGACAAGGACTAGGCAGCAGGATACTGACAGGACCCCATAACAGGGACAGTCAGAGACAAGGGCTAGACAGCAGGAGACCGACAGGACCCCATAACAGAGACAGTCAGAGACAAGGGCTAGGCAGCAGGATACTGACAGGACCCCCATAACAGAGACAGTCAGAGACAAGGGCTAGGCAGCAGGATACTGACAGGACCGCCATAACAGAGACAGTCAGAGACAAGGGCTAGACAGCAGGATACTGACAGGACCGCCATAACAGAGACAGTCAGAGACAAGGGCTAGACAGCAGGATATTGACAGGACCCCATAACAGAGGCAGTCAGAGACAAGGGATAGGCAGCAGGATATTGACAGGACCCCATAACAGAGGCAGACTAGGCAGTCCTTGTCCTCAGCTCGCCACTGGTCAAAAATAAACCACCAGAATATTTGATAAAAACCCATGTATTCACAATTTTTCACCACTTGTGCCCCAGGTTATATACTGCAGATAAGAGACACAGGAAACATCAGTCCAGGTTTCTTCCCCTGATAAACCTGCTGCGGTGGAATGTTACTGGATTCATCCCAATTTACGAGGCAGAATTTTGGCTTTCGCTTTATTCCAATCAATGAGGTTCTCGTGTTATTAACAAAAAGGTAATCAACTCCCTATGTATACTGACAGACTACCCACAATGCACCCTGAATAAGCATGGGGGCCCCGCCCACCGTGTGTCACTCGCCCCAGGTCTGAAGTCAGCTGAGGACATGTCCATCATGTAGTGTCAAGTATTTTCCCTGCTCTTATCCAAATAGCAGAGACATTAACAAGATATTGGCAGGTTCCTGCGCTTGCAAAATCAGAATTGTAAAAGTCCAAAGTAATTAATGTTATTTATTAATGCTGCTTCATTAGTGATTAGCGGCCCTTGTGATCCACGCATGTTAATGAGCATGAGCCAACACTAACATATACATATATACCGCATGAGGCCGCCATAGAGGATCCATCTCTCATCACTGGGTTACTCATAGCATTTATGGTAATTTGCCGCCCGTAATGAAGATTTCCACCGTAATAATAATAATCAGATACAAATCATACAGCTTAACCCCATCCTGTCCATTGGCCAAGGGGGTCACACTATGGCCAATCATAGCCATGGTTAGTTGGGCGGGTCAGACGGCTAAACCCGATCATCAGGTCCGCTCTTCTCTAGTTGTGACATATGGCCCTCCCCCTGCAGCACCTCCACAGGTCAAATGAGGTTTGCACAGGGTCTATTAATAATAATAATTCCTTTATTTATATAGCGCACACAGATTACGCAGCGCTGCACAAACCATGGCAAATTGGTCCCTGTCCCCATGGGGATCACAATCTAAATAACCTACCAGTATGTTTTGGAGTGTGGGAGGAAACTGGAGGACCCGTAGGAAACCCACGCAAACACGGAGAGAAAATACAAACTCTTTGCAGATGTTGAGCTGGGTGGGATTCGAACCCCGGACCCCAGTGCTGCAAGGCAGAAGTACTAACCACTCAGCCACCGTGCCGCCCATCACTTCAGGTGCGTAATACACCACAGGAGATAGTCTTTTCTCTTTATTTTGCTAAAGAAATGTACAGGGTATATAACCAGTGGCGCTTCTACTATGAGGCAAGTTGAGCCTGTGGCCTCAGGCGGCAGAGTGCAGTAAATCATGAGGTAAGTTCAGCTAATAAAGGTCTCCTACAAATTTTCACTTCTGTAACTTGTGCTGCTGCCTTAAAAGATTGTGACCACCCCCTTCCCCCACATCAGGACCATAGAAAGTGAAGCACTTTGCTGTGGAACATGTTGTAGCTCAATCGGGGTGGAGACACCCACATAAAAATAAAGCCACGCTACTAAAACTGACCAAGTGTAATGTCAGCTGTATGAATATTGGAATATATATGTGTATATATTTCCCTATACATACATAGGGGGACATTTATCATACGTTTCTGAGGTTAAAATGTTTTAGTAGCCCATGGAAACCAATCAGAGTTCAGCTTTAATTTTAGAATCTTAGCTGTGGGAAAATGAAAGCTGAGCTCTGATTGGCTGCCATGGGCAACTAGAACAGTTCTGCTCTAAGAGACCTGTGATAACTCCCCCCCCCTCCCCTACGTAGCATATGGGGGGGGGGGTGCTAATTGACTTTTTACAGCAGAAAAAATTGGTGCACCCCTGAGTATAACAATCTGATTGGTGGGAGGTGGAGGGTCTGACAGTTGGACACTACAAGTCCCAGCATACCCAGCACCGTAATAACTGGAGAAGCCCTGGCGGCCTGACAACATTTTCTGTATCTGTAATATTTCATATAATCTTGTGATTTATGAGGCCGCCCGACCATCCGTAACCAGTTTTTGGACTTCTGGATCTGGAACAACCTCTTATTTACATCCTCATAAACATGACATAGATCATACACGACTATGGCTGCCATGTGTAGGCGGTGTACAGTTTACTGCTGGGTCAGATCTGGGGCTAAGTAGTAGGGGTCATGGGAAATATGATTATCTACAGGTTCCTATAGATCCATAGGGGTCATCCATTGTGTATAATCTCTATAAGGTTCCCTATGATAAGCCATTGACAGGATATCCTATGGGACCTTCTGGATTTATTCATAATCCATGATCAGCTACATTTGTTTTTCTGCAGCGCCCCTAAAGGGAGAAGGAAGCATTACACATTTCCCATTGAAATTAAAAGGCTGTTGGGTCCTCCAGAGCCGGAGTTTCTTTTGTAGCTGTTTTCCTCTCTCTCTTAATAGGTGAAGATCCTGAGACTGCATCTAATAAGGTTATAAAGAAGACATCCACATTAAATTATATTTATAGGGGTCGTCCCATTTCGGCAAATTAATGATATTGTTTGTACAGTGAAAAGTTATTCAATTTTCCAATATACCTTCTGTATCATTCACTGTTTTCAAGATCTCTGCTTGCTGTCATTCTATATAAATCTTCTAGGTTTACTTCCAGTTGACAGAAATCTGACCATGGTCACACAGGTGCACACACAGGTGCACGGCTTGTTATATCACAGAGAGGAATCAGAGCTGTTTGATATAACGAGCCGGGCACCTGTGTGACCTGTGTGACCTGTGTGACCGTGGTCAGATTTCTGTCAACTGGAAGTAAACAAGCTTTCTATGGAATGACAGCAAGCAGAGATCTAGAAACAATAATAATATAACAATATAACAATAAACAAACAATAACAGAGACAGTCAGTTTCTAAAAGTGTCCGAGGACCAGAATATGCCATACTTGTCAACAGGTCATTTAATGGTTAAATTTAATTGTTAAAGTAACAGGGAATTAAAGTGCACAATGATACACAGTAAAATTATCTCACATTTTGCGATTGTACTAAGGATAAAAATATTGATATAGAATAATAATGATACAGTAATACAATAGAAACAGTAATAATAATAAATACATAATAAATGAAATCATTATACTCATTATGAATAACAATAATAATTCCATTATTTATATAGCGCACACATATTCCGCAGCGCTGCACAGGGCTCGCCAAATCGGTCCCTGTCCCCAATGGGGCTCACAATCTAATCAACCTACCAGTATGTTTTGGAGTGTGGGAGGAAACCGGAGGACCTGGAGGAAACCCACACACCAAAATAATGTAGAACTCACTGGGGCAAATTTACTTACCCGGCCCATTCGCGATCCAGCGGCGCGTTCTCTGCTCTGGATTCGGGTCCGGACGGGATTTAAGAAGGTAATTCCTCCGCCGTCCACCAGGTGGCGCTGCTGCGCTGAAAATCATCTCATCGCGCCGGAATGCACCACCTCGGACCAGGTGAAGGTAAGCGCTCCCCAAGCGACACTTTTTTGTTTTTTAAATGCGGCGGTTTTTCCGAATACGTCGGGTTTTCGTTCGGCCACGCCCCCCGATTTCCGTCGCGCGCATGCCGGCGCCGATGCGCCACAATCCGATCGCGTGCGCCACAATCCCGGGGCAATTCAGGTACAATCGGTGCAAATCGGAAATATTCGGGTAACACGTCGGGAAAACGCGAATCGGGCCCTTAGTAAATGACCCCCATTGTCTTACTCATTAGCCTGTAAAATCTGATACTGATAGTTTTCATGGGTCGCAATCTGTCCAGTAATTTGCGGTGAACACCTATACGCCCCCTTTCTGTGGCCCCCACTGTGTAATCTGTCTTATTCTGTTGCTCCCATATAAATCACCCACTAAATAAAGATGAGCGGCCCATGGCCCATGTTATTGCACTGCAGCTGCCAGTCTCAGTCACACACAGCGGTGACCTAATGGTGGAGCAGGGAGCCAACACCGTAGCAGTCAACTACCAGAAGATCCAAATAGCGTTGGGACCTCCCACTCTGCGAGAAAGACCCCAAAATGTAAAACTGCTAAATCTGTGACAGTTCTAAAAGTTCTGATCACAAGCATCTTACTGCTGGTAGAGATGAGCCGACCCGATGGGCAGGTCCGGCCGCCTGACCCAAACATTGCTATATTGGTGGCCAAACAACGAGTCTGACAAATTGAAGCCCCTAACAACTATCCAAGGCTATGATTGGCCAGGGGTGTCCTGACCTTATACTATAGTGCCGGCAAATTGACGCCCCTTGCAACGGCCACCACGGACACCCCTGGCCAATCATAGCCAAGGCTAGTTGTTAGGGGCTGTTTAGGGTATACGCCCGGATCAGGTGGCCGAACCCGAGCACTGGGTCCGCTCATCTCTACCCCTTGGTCTTCCCAGCCTCTGGAGGCAGCCAATATTTAGAGTCATTTACCAATCATCCTCTTCGTGTACATTACACTTTTTTTTTTAAGAAACATTTTGACTAAAAGCGGTAGAAAACGATGAAGGGAGACGACTTTTCGGGTGATTTGTCCCCCTTTGCTCATCCTATGGTGATTTGTTTAGGGCATTGGGTAAAACAAATCTTCTGTATCGTCAGGACCAGAGTCTGCCCCAGGTATCAGTAGGCCCCTGGGTGACAGAGCCTCAGTGCGCCCCTTAAACTCTTAAGGGGCGACTTTAAAAATTTAGAAACTAAAAAAAGTCTCCTGTTCCCTAAAATATTCCCTAGTATCATACCAAACAGCCCCCTAATGGGGATTTTATACAAGTCCAATTGACACCCTATGGATTCAGTAGATACAGCCTCCATCACCCCTATGGATTCCTTATGTAGAGCCTTATGAGGGCCCCCCAGCAGTTCTGGGCCCTGGCACTTATAAATCACAGAAATCATCCTTCCGCCCCCCTGATGAGGAGACCTCCAGGAGTCTATTCATCCTCTCCTCCGGGTTATATGGATCCACACATCGCTGCTCCGGAGGCTCCGGCATTGGTTCTGCACAGAAAGCAGGAATTCTCTGGTTTTCCTGGAGACTCCGGAGACCTGATGACAGACAGCATTTCTCTCCTGGTACGAGGCGGCTGCGGTCGGGGGACATTCCTGGAGGATTCTCCGCCTCCGCTGACATCTCCGCACTTCATTAGTTTTCATTTGTAAGAGGGAAATGAAATAATAACATTGTTCTTCCATGAAGGTGATTCACAGTCCTGGAGGCTGCTTCCTATTAACTGGAAAACCCAACGTCAGAACACGAACCAGGAGGCAAGTGACGGGAACATGAGGATTTCAGGCATTTTTGACTGCACTTATCTTGTACACTGAGACAAATACAGGGATTTAAAGGGGTTGGCCACTTTTTAATAAATCTCTTCCATTAGACACGTCTCTATAAGTGTTTGTACCTGTATCTTTTTTGATAGCTTCAGCTTCAGCCGTTCCCCGTTGTCTGTCTCCCTCCCTCTCTCTCTCTCTCTGTGTCTCTCTCTCTCTCTCTCTATATATATATATATATACACAGCTTCCTGTTTCTCGCTTCTTCAGTCCGTCCCACTGTCTATTTATCTTACAGTCCATCTCACAGACACAAGGAAAGTAAAGGGGGAGGGAACAGGATGAGTCATAATTCTGCTGCTACAGCTCCTCCTATTCAGCAGAACTTAGACATGAAACAAAGATCCACATAGAGTGGACAGCACTAAGTAAGTAGCAGGACTGCTGAATCACTTGATGAACATTCAGGGATAATTATTAAGGCAGTAAAGGCACAAGGGCAACTTGTGTAAAAGAGTGGCCAACCCCTTTAACTTGAGGGTGTGGAGAGAGAGCCTAGGAGTCTCTTCACCATACAATCAGATCAGTACTATTTATAATTACACCTATGTTCTGGACCCTAGAAATCACCACATCCTTACAAGGGAGGGCTAGGATGTATATTCACATACATACGTCGTCCTCCCCCTTAAGGCGGGAGGTGGTGCAAACATTGGTAGCAGGGAGTGATTGCCCTTATATGGACAGTGACATCACCTGGGACATCCCCGAGGTTACACTCAGCAGAGGCCGGGGATGGATGCAATACATTGCATCTGCCCCTCCACCATTATGGCCTCCGCTGAGCGTATACCTCAATCAGCAGGAGGGAACAGGACGATATAGTGTAGCTTGCTGCATCTTTCCATGCATTCCCCATATTATATAATGTATATGAAGTCCTCCACCTGCTACATGGAGGCTATGGATACACTCAACCGAGGGCTTTCCTGGCGTATCTGCTAAATATATAAAACAAAAAATCAAGCTGTGATTGTAGCCTTAAGGGCATCTACCACCAGGATGAAGGACTGTATGCAAATGAGCCTGAGGGACTCCATGTTCCATAGGTGTTAATGGAGCCTGGAGCCCCTAAGGCTCATTTGCATACAGTCCTTCATCCTGGTGGTAGATGTTCTTTAAAGCTGAGGGTTTTCTACTTCTTGCTGCACTGCACTGATACATTGTAACAAATATCAGCTTTAGTGAGACTGGATACAAAGGTAATAAGCCCCTCAAGCAGTGAGCAGACCTAGATCTGTAGAGAGCTGTAGGTAAGTGTGCTCTATTCACTGCCAGCAAGAAGAGGTCTGGTTAAGGAATTAATAAACATTGCAAAATATTTTGTTATAGATTTTTTGTTTTTGGTTGTTTTTTTATATCTTGTTGTAATTTTCCGAACTAAAACATCACACAGTAGTCGCCCATGATCCTGTGGCCCGTGGCTCGGTGCCGGCTCGCACTCACATCAGTGATACAGACTCTTCCTCCTCCGCGTTCCTGTTGGTTCCAGTTTCCCCTTAATGTTCCCATTCATTTCCATGATGAAGTGTTAACATGATGCAGCTGTAGGTAGCGGAGGGTCTGGTGCATTGGTGCTGGTGGGGGGGTGTACACTCGATACAGTTTGTTACAATATTTGATACAATATCTGTTCCTGCCCCTCGTATATACACACATCAGCGCGGATATAATACCGCCATATGGCTGCAGAGGCACGTACCGTATATTTTCTAGTATATACTACATATACAGGTGAGAACTGATAACATGGTCTTTGTCCCGTTCTTATTTACCGTCCGTATATTGTAAATATTTGCAATTTTGATCAATATTTTTATATAGTAAACACATCCCTTTAAATTAAGGTCATATTTTTACTTAAAGGGATTGTACAAGATTATAAAAACATGATTTTTTTTTTTTTTGAGAAAGATGTTTGCTCATCCTAGACACCGGGTATAGAGAATGGAGCACCCCACCAGCACCAGATATATGCAAATATCATCACCTCCCTTCTGATTGGATAAAAGTGGGGAGGTGAGCTTCTGTGGTTGTGTTACAAACCCGCCTCCCCATAACACGATCACAATGTAGGGCAGTTTACAAGGAGCGGAAACTACTATTTCGGCCACAAACCAATAAAGCTCTGCAAAGCTTTTCCGGCTATGCAAATCTGCTTGCAAGTGCACCGGGGGCGGAGCCTGATTTAGCAGAATTTCCTACATCAATTTCGACAATCTTTGCAAATGGGTTGACGATTTCGCATAAGAGCTGTA
This sequence comes from Engystomops pustulosus, assembly GCF_040894005.1. Lineage (NCBI taxonomy): Eukaryota > Metazoa > Chordata > Amphibia > Anura > Leptodactylidae > Engystomops > Engystomops pustulosus. Next base: position 247,780,336 of record NC_092412.1, read on the forward strand.
ACACTTGCAGCACTCTGTAAACAACTCAGGCAATTCAGGCCCCGCCCCCATTGCACTTGCATAAAAAGAAAAAGGTGATTATCTCTGCAGTACTTTATAAGTTTGAGGGCAGTAGGATATGTTTCTGATCCTACTAAAAGCCGCCTACAAGCCACAATTATTGGTTTGAGAAACATTTCAGAACCCGACACACTCCCTTGAAATTTTCCCAAACACAATTCTTCGCACTGTGACACCTCATACTGTGGAAAAAGAAACTTCTAAAGCTTTGCTCATCCTGGGAAGCCTGATTCAGGAATAGAATGACAGTGAAAAGTGACAAGCAATGACCGAGTCTTTCTTAAAGGGGAAACAACCCTTTTTTTCCCTACCTTAGAAAGTTCTATAGAGGAATTTGTCTTCCAGGATGAAGTCTCATTAACCCCGTATGTGAAGGGTTTTTGCTGTACACGTTATTTATTGCATATCAGCGCCGATATAAATTCTTAGCCTCCATAAACCTCATCTGATTTATACGTCCTGAAATCAGAAACAAATTAACCTTTTTTTTCTATCTTTCATATACAATGAAATTAGTAAATATCTAAGCAGATTGCAATGCGCTGGCTTTATGGAGCGTCTCCCAGGAGAGCCGTCAAATCTGTTGCTATTCATAACCCCGGTCTGCGGGGACGCTTTAATGGTAGACGTGCAGCAATAATTCCAGCGCGGGACACAATAGGATATTATATTCTGTCCTCTGGATTTTTTTTTTTTCTTTTTTTGCCTTCCTTGAAAGTTATTTGCGTTAAATAAATAACATGAAATTACATGAAATGACCAATTTGAAAGTAATGGATCCTGAGCTGGGGGGGGGCCCGAAACCTGCAGCTGCACAACCACCAGAAAGGGGGAGAGTCCTGCCCCGGCCCCGGTGAGGAAAATGTCATCTGGCACCGAACACAATGAATAGGCAACAGCACCAGCACCTGTGTCTTAAAGGGGCTTCTGGTTGTATATAAAGGAACGGAAATCTACCATCACAATCTATCCTGATAAACCAGGGACATTACTCATAGATCCGAGCACCGTGACTGTGGTATCTTCTTATATTTGTTATCCTTCTAAAAATCAACTTTTATAATTATGCTAATAAGCCTGAAAGGTTCTGTAGCTTCACAGGCTGTTACAATGTCTCATCCCTCCCCCTCCCTTTGCTTACAGTAATCTCCCACAGTGGAAGAGGGGGAAGTACTGTAGGAGAGAGGTAGACAGGGTAGTAGTCTGTGAAGCTAGAGCACAGAGGGGCTCTGTTAACGCCCTCAGAGTCCTTAACATAATTTTAAAAGTTGATGTTACAAGGAAGGAGCCCATGGATAAGAGATATAAGAAGATTATGACAGTCCCGGTGCCTGGATCTATGAGTAATGTCCCTGGTTTGTCATGATGGATTGCGATGGTAGATTTCCTTTAAAGGGGAGGGCACAAGATTTAAAGGGCTATTACCATTTTAGCAAATTAATGTTATTGTTTGTATTATAAAAACTTATACAATTTTCCAATATACTATCTGTTTCAATTCCTCACTGTATTCTAGATCTCTGCTTGCTGCCATTCTATAGAAAGCTTCTAGGTTTACTGCCAGTAGACAGAATGTGACCATGGTCACATAGGTGCACCTGCGTGACCATAGTCAGATTATTTCCTTAATTAAATAATTCCTTTATTTATATAGTACACACAGATTACGCAGCGCTGCAGAGAGCAAATCAGTCCCTGTCCCCATGGGGGCTCACAATCTAATCAACCTACTAGTATGTTTTTTAGTCTGGGATGAACCAGAGGACCAGGAGGAAACCCACGCAAACACGCAGAGAAGATACAAACTCTTTGCAGATGTTGACCTTGAACCCAGTACGTCAGCGCTGCAAGGCTGTAGTGCTGACCACTGAGCAACCACGCCGCCCTAAATTTCTATCCACTGGAAGTAAACATAGAAGCTTCCTATAGAAGGACAGCAAGCAGAGATCTACAAAACCGTGAGGTTGCTGACATGATCTCTTGGTCACAACAATGGGGGATCCGATGGCCCATCTGAATGGAGTGGAAGGTAACGGATGAGAACTTTCTCTCTTTTCATGGGATTTATGGGATTGACAGGTATCGGTCATCTCCTCTGGAGTCATAGAGAATGAACAGGGCTGCATGGCGCATCCTCAATGGTTCTGTTCAGACACGGGAATAAGACCTCTGCTTGTGGTCCTGTAGATAAGGGGATGACATGAAAAGAGTTTTCCCGGGGGAAAATAGGACATCAATGTAAATTCCTGGAAACCCCCTTTAATCTACAACCGTTTCAATTTCTCACCATTTACAATATCTCTGCTTGCTGTCAGGGAATGAGAATCCTCTTGCTCACATCCAGGGACATTACTCCTGTACATAGCTAATCCTGCCCTCAGCTGAGTAGTGGATACAGGGTTCTTGTTTCTGGATGTGAGCAAGACTGCTTGACTTCCCACCATTTTCAAGATCTGTGCTTGCTGTCTGTGAATGAGAACAGAGTCTAGTAGAAAGTTTATAGTCTGATTATGCTATTAGATAACACCATACAAACAAAAAGATCAAGCAACTCTGCAAGCAGCCTAAATAAAAACTTGTCTTCCCATTTTGTGTATGCAGCTCCTAAGCAGATGCATGTGTCTACATGGTTACTGACAAATCCTGGATTGACTCATCCTGCATTCACCCCTATTCCTAATACACTAACTAAATGTATGTAAGAAACAACCAAGCGTAGGTAGAAATTATCAGGGCGATCAGACTACACAGCTGTGATTGTAGTCTGTAACCATGGAGACAGATTGGCCTGGATACGAGCTGGAGATGTAAAGCCTAAGACTATGTTCAATATTGCTTTAAATTTTCATTTTATTTTTCAATTTAGAAACTGAATGCAAAAGTATACGCACCCTATAAGCCTCAGTAACATAAAACTGTGAGTCCCCCATAATGCCCATTCTCCAGTATATTTGTAGCTATGACAAGTTTAGGCACTAAATTTGGCTGTACCCAGTGTTTTAATGGATACAGGTGACATAAACATCTCTTATAATATGAAAACAGTAAGAACCCACCAAGAAATGTTCATCCAATCAGAGCCAATGGAATAATTCTGCTTTATTTGCATATTTTGTACAATTTTAAGCGCATTCAACCTCAAAAACCTGTAAACAAGTCCCTATGAAGTTCACCCCACTACCAGCCCTAATGTCATCATATACACTATTTCCATACAGATACAATACACTAGGAAAGGGTTAAAGAATCCAAAAATCGAGAAAAAGAACCTACAACAGCCCAAGTGCTACAAAAAAATGAATCTCTGTCAGACGGCGACTGACACCGCCCACCGATTTCGGGAATGTCTACTATAAGGAGCTCCTATAACCGGGTTAGGAGTGCTTTGGTACGATCAAGTTTCTGATCATGTCGAAAGAGTTTCCGTCAGGATGGACAGAGACAACATCCTTCCCTTCTTGGAGGATCTGGAGAAACCCAGAGTCATCTACTCCGACAATCCAAGCTAAGGGACCATCCTCACCGCCGAGCCGGATCTGCTGCCCGCTGAAAAAAAGAACACCAAAAATATGAATCAACAAAGGTATATACTCCAAGAAAAATAGAACAAAATCATCCAGAACATGGTGTTGGTGTGAGTTTATATAGTCCATAAATTGTCGCCTGACATCCTCTTGAACGTTGACTCATTGGAATGATAGGATCTACCCACCCTACTGGAGAGGCCCTATGATGCTCTTGAGTGTTGGCTCTTCGGAGGCATAGGAACCACCCACCCCATTGGAGAGCCCATGAAGGTGCCCATGTGTCATCCTCTTGAACGTTGGCTCATTGGAATGATAGGATCTACCCACCCTACTAGAGAGGCATTAAACGTGCCTATGTATGATGCTTTTTAGCGTTGGCTCTTCGGAGGCATAGGAAACACCCACCCCATTGGAGAGCCCATAAAGTTGCCCCCTATGTGTCATCCTCTTGAGCCATCTTGAGAATAGGAACTCTGGTGACATGGATGGGGGGGGGACATAGGATTAAAAAATGTCCGTACAACCAAGTGTGCATGTGTTTTTACTGCAGAAAGGAAAGTAGCTTCATTCAGGCTCCTCTGTCTGTGGCCAGTTCCCTCAAAAGCTTGTAATAGTCAACATGCCCAATCCTAAAGTCCACCACAAGAAAAGCAGAACCCAAAGAAACCAAATGGACACCAAGTTCTACAATAGCTTTGTGGAAAAACCCATTTAAGAACCATCAATATAGAACTACCGTACAAAGGGCGGCTATTTGTGGCCAATAAGCTTTCGTTCTTGAGGACCTAACTGGAAGTCCTCCTTAGTGGCATTGGAGACATAACTACTCTTTCCAGAACGAGGGCCACACCTTCCAAAGGGTTAAACCAAAGAGGACACACCAGCAATACCACCAACAACCCGCAGACAGGAGTGGCAATGTTTTAAGAGAAAACAGCCATTTTTCCATAATGGAAGACCTTCTAAAATGAGAATCCTGGAGATGGGACAACCTAGACCAGTCGTGATCCACATTGTGACCCTCATAAAAATCTAGATTGATCTACATAAACCCAAAAGCAGCAAAACTCTTTATAGTATTTACTGCGCCTTATATGGTTCTGGTCAATATCAATTTATAGTGTAGGCCTGGTTTAGTGGAGATCTGGTTGCTTGACGTGGCCATGATAAAGGAGAGGGCCTTGTTTACCCATCAATCCTGGACAATGCCCTTATCTTGATGATGGATGATGGAAATATGAGTGACACGTGTATAATTCAGAATAAGCAGAGCCTAATCCCAGACCAAAGAATAGGCACAGTCCATGATAAGATATCTAGATATTTCTCCACGCTTGTCGTCGGCCGGTGAACTTTTGCCCCACTTAACACAAAAGGGTCCATGAGCACTGTTTGTCACGCTCACCTGTGTACCCAATATTTATAATAGGTGGGCAGAATAGCATTGGGTCCTTCCTTCTGAAACATCTGAATGAGCCTCTCGAGAGCGGTCACTGTGCGGGCTATCAAGGTATCCACCCTCAGCGGATCAATATTTGTCTTATATCTCTTGTTGTGCTCATAGATGAGATCATTGATGCAGATTGTTGGGTTACTATTTGTGACGTTGAACCCACAACCTAGGAGAAAAGGGAAAAATATATATGAAGGCGTTATGACCTTACACCATATATAGCTAATGTAAACAGGTCGTATCGCTACGATAACCGTCTATGGCCTGGTGGACCACATACCGGGGTGAAGAATTTGCGTCTAAATAACTTAAGGTTTCCATGTTGTCTAAGGTATTTCCTTTGCCCTGAATAAACTGATCAGAAAGTGTCTCAACCAATCAGCTTTGCCTTCTAGAGGAACATCGGATAAGTGTTCAATTTCCCTATGGCTCCTCCGCAGGGCAAATGAAGCATTACAAGAGGTCTACTGAAATCAATGGAAAACAAGGACAGGACGGGTCCTCCAGAGTGAGAAACGGGTTTGGTTTCTGCTCTCCACTCTGGTCAAAAGGTGGGCATCCTATACAGAGGGCAGCAGCTCAAGTTTATCAACGTGTGGGACTAAGTGAGGACCCACTTTATTCATATCGGGTGGGATGTGGATGGAGAGAATGTTGGGGGAGATTTATCAGAAGTGTCAGAGAGCAGAACTGTTCTAGTTGCGGATGGCAACCAATCAGAGCTCAGCTTTCATTTTCCCATAGCTGTTTAGAAATGTAAGGCTGAGCTCTGATTGATTGCCATTGGAAACTAGAACAGTTTTACCTCAGACACTTCTGATAAATCTCCACTAAAGTCCCCATGACAAAGTACAAAACAGAAAATACACTCCTCTCACAAGAGATTTGAATAATTTTCATAATTAATTAGAAATGAATGTCTTATTAAAGCCTAATAGATAGATAGATAGATAGATATGAGATATATAGATAGATATATAGATATATATGAGATAGATAGATATGAGATAGATAGGAGATAGATAGATAGATAGATAGATAGATAGATAGATAGATAGATAGATAGATAGATAGATAGATAGATAGATAGATAGATAGATAGATATATAGATATATATGAGATAGATAGATATGAGATAGATAGATAGATAGATAGATAGATAGATAGATAGATATATAGATATATATGAGATAGATAGATAGATAGATAGATAGATAGATAGATAGATATATATGAGATAGATAGATATGAGATAGATAGATAGATAGATAGATAGATAGATAGATATGAGATAGATAGATAGATAGATAAATAAATAACTGGAGAATTCAGAGCAGCACAGCAACCTGGTTGGGTGCAAAGTCCTTGACCCTCTGGCTAGAGTGTCTTCAAATATAAACTTTCCAAAAAACAGGCAGCACTCCAAAATAGTAGTGAAAAGCGATGGGGGTGTCTTTATTCCATGTGCAACGTTTCAGCTCTCGCAGAGCCTTTATCAAGCATAGTTTACATGGCCAGTGTGCAAACATATAAGGGCCAATCTTACATCTCATTGGTCCATGTGCGGACCCAAACAATCATTTACAAACTTTCACAAAATATGGTAGTGTCTATTACAAGTGATACATATACACCATCAAAATACAGTAGTATATTGTGTACATTAAAATTGTGCATGTGTAGGTGCAAAAAGAGGAAATTATGCCATCATATCGGTCGTGGGACCGCCCCCGATCTCGGCCTTCCAATCATCAATCCGTAAGAAAAAGGGGCGGGACGCCGGAAGTGTCGGTGTCATGATAATATTCACACCGCGTCACCGGAAGACGTCATCACGGATTGATGATTGGAAGGCCGAGATCGGGGGCGGTCCCACGACCGATATGATGGCATAATTTCCTCTTTTTGCACCTACACATGCACAATTTTAATGTACACAATATACTACTGTATTTTGATGGTGTATATGTATCACTTGTAATAGACACTACCATATTTTGTGAAAGTTTGTAAATGATTGTTTGGGTCCGCACATGGACCAATGAGATGTAAGATTGGCCCTTATATGTTTGCACACTGGCCATGTAAACTATGCTTGATAAAGGCTCTGCGAGAGCTGAAACGTTGCACATGGAATAAAGACACCCCCATCGCTTTTCACTACTATTTTGGAGTGCTGCCTGTTTTTTGGAAAGTTTAGATAGATAGATAGATATGAGATAGATAGATAGATATGAGATAGATAGATAGATAGATAGGAGATAGATAGATAGATAGATAGATAGGAGATAGATAGGAGATAGATAGATAGATAGATAGATAGATAGATAGATAGATAGGAGATAGATAGATAGATAGATAGATAGATAGATAGATAGATAGATAGATAGATAGGAGATAGATAGATATGAGATAGATAGGAGATAGATATTAGATAGATAGATAGATAGATAGATAGATAGATAGATAGATAGATAGATAGATAGATATGAGATAGATAGGAGATAGATATTAGATAGATAGATAGATAGATAGATAGATAGATAGATATGAGATAGATAGATAGATAGATAGATAGGAGATAGATAGATAGATAGATAGATAGGAGATAGATATTAGATAGATAGATAGATAGATAGATAGATAGATAGATAGATAGATAGATAGATAGATAGGAGATAGATATTAGATAGATAGATAGATAGATAGATAGATAGGAGATAGATAGGAGATAGATATTAGATAGATAGATAGATAGATAGATAGATAGATAGATAGATAGATAGATAGGAGATAGATATTAGATAGATAGATAGATAGGAGATAGATATTAGATAGATAGATAGGAGATAGATATTAGATAGATAGATAGATAGATAGATAGATAGATAGGAGATAGATAGATAGATAGACAGATAGATAGATACATAGATAGATAGGAGATATATAGATAGGAGATAGATAGATAGATAGATAGATAGATACATAGATAGATAGGAGATATATAGATAGGAGATAGATAGATAGATAGATAGATAGATAGATAGATAGATAGATAGATAGGAGATAGATAGATAGATAGATAGATAGATAGGAGATATATAGATAGGAGATAGATAGATAGATAGATAGATAGATAGATAGATAGATAGATAGATAGGAGATATATAGATAGGAGATAGATAGATAGATAGATAGATAGATAGGAGATAGATAGATACATAGATAGATAGATAGATAGATAGATAGGAGATAGATAGATAGATAGATAGATAGATAGATAGATAGGAGATATATAGATATGAGATAGATAGATAGATAGATAGATAGATAGATAGATAGATCTCTTAGCCAACTGTTACGCGTAAAAAGAATCTCTAGTGATACACAAAAACTTAACAGAGATCTTAATTACATGGAGAAAAAATTTGAAAAACGGGGATACCCTAGGAAAATTATTCATAAAAATAGAAGCCAAGTTGATAACATGAACAGACAGGATTTATTATGTACCAAAAAATCGAAAGACATAGACAAACGTATTCCATTTGTCACGACATACAATGATTTGAGTCAAGAAATAAATAGTGTTGTAAGAAAACATTGGTCTATCCTGCGTAATATGGATATTCATCTCCCAGAATTAGACCACCCCCCTCTTATCTCCTTTAGACGAGCGAGGAATATCAAAGATGTATTGGTAAAAGCAGATGTAGGTCCTCTCAAAACATGCACCCAGTCAGGACTATGGGGCAAGACACGTACAGGGTGTTTCCCCTGCAGATCCTGTATGAACTGTCCCCACATGATTAAAGGCGAGACATTTACGCACATGAATAAAGAATATAAGATCAAACATTATCTTGACTGTAACACCAGTTATGTTGTCTACATGCTCACATGCCCATGTGGCTTAGCATATATTGGGGAGACGACATGGGATTTCAAAACCCGTTTTACACAACACAGGTACACAATCAGGAAGAGAAAACTGGATCTCCCAGTCTCAAGGCACTTTACGGAGAAGGGACACACTTAGAGCCAGTTAAAATTTGTGTTGATTGATCATATACCCCCCCTCAGACGTGGAGGGAATAGAGAAAAGATCTTGAGAAAAACTGAACTAAAATGGATATCCAGATTAAACACTCTCAAACCTAACGGGTTAAACGTGGAGTTCAACCTGGGTAACGTTTTGTGAGGGTGAAGCCTCAATCCCTGCATTCGGTGTCTTGATCCATAAAATCGATCCCAAACTGTGACTAGATAGGAGACTCTTTGCATGATTATTGATATTTGTCTCTTTTTTTCTAGATTTAACACCATCTTTCAATATTTGATACCGAATTATGAATATGCAGCAAGCTGATTGACAACCCTCCAAGTGGAAGACAAAACTCCTTTTTCCTCACTATTTGGCCTGTATTCTACTTGTACTTATTCAGACATTAAATATATTTTTCTCTAGAATTTGGGATAAGTGTTGTGACAACTAGATTGTACATTCCGATTACATATCGCTATTACACTGATGTCTCCTCATACTGTCCAGTGTTCTCATCTACGGCCAGAAGGGTGTCGTTATTGTTCGCCACAGGGGGTTGTGACCATAATATATGTTCCACCCCCAGTGGTGTGAACATTGCCACTATTGGGGATGCGATTACATCGCAGATTGATCCCCCTGGCACCTCTTATTCCAGTGCTATATGCACACTATTCTGGACACAGGACATACCTCTACACGGGTGACAGGCTAAAGCCGAGTCGATAACGACCACCCGTAGTGATATAGAGCTCTTTGATAGGCTCTTTGGTAACTCTGGAGACCATATGTGTATGCACCAGCGCTATTTAGATGAGATATACCATATCTCTATATTGTGCCATATACACGCTGGGCACTTATTCTTCATCCCCCTCCCCCTTTTTCCACCCAATTCTCTGTTGTCACACACATATCCATTAGATTGTTTTCTTACCTCCGCGGCCCTAATTTAATATGGCCGCCCGGCAGTCACCGAGACACACTGCGCGTGCGCCACAATTTGGCGCGTGCGCAGTGTCATTTTTCAGACGCCGATGGGCCAACATACCAATAGCGAGGCTTCCACACCAGAGGAGATTTTGCATAGCTTGTTGGGTAATTTTAACCTTTTCCTAGCCAAATATTGCACATTTTGTTTCACTTATAAAGGACACTCAATACAAGATTTTTGTCTGACATGTTTTGTATTAAGATGAGTACATTTTTAACTTTGTATAATATGCACCGGCACTTTAAAGACACACCCCCTATGCATATGTGCACATTGTGTTTCCTATTTATACCCCAAATGGGGCACTTGTAAAATTGCTTGAGAAAGGTGTATCACACCGAAACGTCGCCACCTGTTCCAATAAAAATCACCTTTATTTGACCTGAATTCTGGAGTGCTGCCTACCATTTCCAACGCATAGATAGATAGATAGATAGATAGATAGATAGATAGATAGATAAGAGATAGATAGATAGATAGATAGGAGATAGATAGGAGATAGATAGGAGATAGATAGGAGATAGATAGATAGATAGATAGATAGGAGATAGATAGATAGATAGATAGATAGATAGATATGAGATAGATAGATAGATAGATAGATAGATAGATAGATAGATAGGAGATAGATAGATAGATAGATAGATAGATAGATAGATAGATAGGAGATAGATAGATAGATAGATAGATAGATAGATAGGAGATAGATAGATAGATAGATAGATAGATAGGAGATAGATAGATAGATAGGAGATAGATAGATAGATAGATAGATAGATAGATAGATAGATAGATAGGAGATAGATAGATAGATAGATAGATAGATAGGAGATAGATAGATAGATAGATAGATAGGAGATAGATAGATAGATAGATAGATAGATAGATAGATAGATAGATAGATAGATAGGAGATAGATAGATAGATAGGAGATAGATAGATAGATAGATAGGAGATAGATATGAGATAGATAGATAGGAGATAGATAGATAGATAGATAGATAGATAGATAGATAGATAGGAGATAGATAGATAGGAGATAGATAGATAGATAGATAGATAGATAGATAGGAGATAGATAGGAGATAGATAGGAGATAGATAGGAGATAGATAGATAGATAGCTAGGAGATAGATAGGAGATAGATAGATAGATAGATAGATAGATAGATAGATAGGAGATAGATAGATAGATAGATAGGAGATAGATAGATAGATAGATAGATAGATAGATAGGAGATAGATAGATAGATAGATAGATAGATAGATAGATAGGAGATAGATAGATAGATAGATAGGAGATAGATAGGAGATAGATAGATAGATAGATAGGAGATAGATAGATAGATAGATAGATAGATAGATAGGAGATAGATATGAGATAGGTAGATAGATAGATAGATAGGAGATAGATAGATAGATAGATAGATAGATAGGAGATAGATAGATAGATAGATAGATAGATAGATAGATAGATAGATAGATAGATAGGAGATAGATAGATAGATAGATAGGAGATAGATAGGAGATAGATAGATAGATAGATAGGAGATAGATAGATAGATAGATAGATAGATAGATAGATAGGAGATAGATAGATAGATAGATAGATAGATAGATAGATAGGAGATAGATAGATAGATAGATAGATAGGAGATAGATAGGAGATAGATAGATAGATAGATAGATAGGAGATAGATAGATAGATAGATAGGAGATAGATAGATAGATAGATAGATAGATAGATAGATAGGAGATAGATAGATAGATAGATAGATAGGAGATAGATAGATAGATAGATAGATAGATAGATAGATAGATAGATAGGAGATAGATAGGAGATAGATAGATAGATAGATAGATAGATAGATAGATAGGAGATAGATAGATAGATAGATAGATAGATAGATAGATAGGAGATAGATAGATAGATAGATAGGAGATAGATATGAGATAGATAGATAGATAGATAGATAGATAGATAGATAGATAGGAGATAGATAGATAGATAGATAGATAGGAGATAGATAGATAGATAGATAGATAGGAGATAGATAGATAGATAGATAGATAGATAGATAGATAGGAGATAGATAGATAGATAGATAGATAGATAGATAGGAGATAGATAGATAGATAGATAGGAGATAGATAGATAGATAGATAGATAGATAGGAGATAGATAGATAGATAGATAGATAGATAGATAGATAGATAGATAGATAGATATGAGAGATAGATATGAGAGATAGATAGATAGATAGATAGATAGATAGATAGATAGATAGATAGATAGATATACATGTAATATATAAGTAAGGATAAGAAGCATTTCATACCAATCAATATATAAAACATATTTCCCATGAGTGTGGAGTTGACCAGGACTCCCCCAATCTTCATCAGATTGCTGTAATATATATCGTTCGGCCACTTCACCTTTAACTCAATATCCTGTAAGGAGCAAAAAGGTAAATCAGATCTTTAGGGTCATCAACCATGACATAGGAATCTATACTGACCACAGTGGAAGACAGGGAGAGCTTCTGACGATGTCTGTCAGTGTGATGCTGACAAGCACAATTGACTGTATTGTAGAGAAACATTGAAATAGGGAAATGTCTAAAATAAAAACAAACTTTGTTGCCTTGACAAAAAGCTTCTATTGTAGAGGAAGCTACAACCACAACAACATGACATGGGTTCTTTATTGTGAATATCTTTACAGAGGAAAATATATAGATTTATTTTTTATAGGGCAAAATAGGTAGTGAAAGAAATTACTGTATATACTCGAGTATAAGCCGACCCAAGTATAAGCCGAGGCCCCTAATATTACCCCAAAAACCTGGTAAAACCTATATTTTTTTTACTCGAGTATAAGCCGAGTTTGGGTTTTCAGCACATTTTTCTGAGCTGAAAAACTAGGCTTATACTCAAGTATATATGGTAATTCATAAGTACAGTAATTATAGTATCATCTAAATTCTACTGACCTGAGAATGCAATTTACGCAATTTATACAATGTTTCTAATGCATGGTAAAGGTAAAAATTAAAAAATGTGGAATTGTTATAATTTTAAAACGTAAAGATGCTTTTGAATACATGGTGTGTAACCCCAAAACGGTGCCATAAAATTATTAACAGACCTACAAAATAGAAGCCCTCATAAGGCCACTTAAAGGAAATCTACCAGAAAAATCCATCATGACTTTATAACTTTATATTTATAATTTATTCTATCCTGATCCTTACAGGAAATCTACTATCAAATTCCATCCTGATAAACCAGAGACACTTCCTCATAGATCCAGGCACCGGGACTGTGGTATCTTCTTATATGTGTTATCCATGGCCTCCTTCCCATCAAGTTTTATAATTATGCTAATTAGCCTGAAGAGTACTGGGGGCGTTACTAGAGGCTCTCCGTGCTGTAGCTTCACACACTGTTACACTGCAAAAAGAGCACTTACCTCTCCCACAGCAGGCAGAGGGGGGAGTGTCGAGGGAGCAGGGGTGAGGGGGGACAGTGTAACAACCTGTGAAGCTGCAGAATGTAGGGGTTCTGGTTATGCTCCCATAATTTTAAAAGTTGGTTTTAGAAGTAAGGATACCTTGGACAAATATAACCACAGTCACTGTGCCTGGATCTATGAGTAAAAATACCAAATAATAATAATAAAAAAAAAGTTTGGTCTCTTGGAACGCAATAAGAAAATAAACAAAACTAGATTACTCTGCACTCATGGCTGAAAAATAAAGGGGGGGGGGGCAGACTGGAATAAATGTATGAAGCATATGTAATATATGTAGTATATGTAATAATATATAATCTATATAGTATATGTAATATAATACAGAATATATGTAATATTATAATATAGAATATATGTTGTATATGTAATATAATGCAGGCAGTCCCTGGGTTACATATAAGATAGGGTCTGTAGGTTTGTTCTTAAGTTGAATTTGTATGTAAGTCGGAACTGTATATTTTATCATTGTAATCCCAGACAAAAATTTTTTGGTCTCTGTGACAATTGGATTTTAAAAATGTTGGGTTGTCGTAAGAACCAGGAGTAACACTAAAGCTTCATTACAGACGCCTGTGGTAACTGTTACAGCTGATTATTGTAACCTAGGACTAAAGTACAGTAAATTACCAATATCCAGAGGTCCGTTTATAACTAGTGGTCGTCTGTAAGTCGGGTGTTCTTAAGTAGGGGACCGCCTGTATATGAATATAATATATGTAGTATATTTAATCATATATAATCTATGTAGTATATGTAATATAATGTATGTACTAGAGCAGTTTTCGTTATTCTACAATAAAAACTCTGATAACACAAAGCAAAAAGTTGAGGCAAATGTCCGGTTTTCCCTTCTTTTCTCAGGCCTTTCCTATACCATGATCCACAAAACAAGGATCTATCGCTTCTCGGCAAATTCTTCAATCACCCAAATCCCAGGGCCGGTAAAGTGGCAGCTTACTTCTCCCCTTTGCTTATATTGGAAAGGTGAAACACAACGGAGCTTTCTCTGCTCCATACGACTGTGGCGTTCTTCAAAGCTTGTCCATCTGCTTACATTTAGCGGCCGGGCTGCAAGCGTTTCATAGTGAGCTCCCTACGGGGCGAGACGCTGAGATGTGCCCCATAAGGCTTAGAAAGATTTAATGGGAAAAATGTTTGAGGTTTGGGAACAACAGCAGGAGGCAGCGACTGACGCCCCGGATTACAGCGCCGCCGCGTAAAGGTAAATGGCTTGAGAAGGGAGTGATGCTGGAGAAATCAGCCATGACCGGCCCGATACGTCAACTTTCTGTCTACCCTAAGTCCTCGGCTGATAAATGGATGCAAAGGTTTGAAGACCTGATCCAGCGGAGGATGGAGAGACGTGAAGTATAGAAATAGACACAGTGTAAATGCGAGGAAGTCGTTGGTTTTAGGGAAGATGGGAAACATATGCTGGTGTGAAAGAAAGCCCCCCGAAGAAGAAGAAGCGAAGGGTTACAGTCAGCAGTTATTAGAACCCGGCAACGGCAGAATGAGCTACGAGGTGACAAAGCCGTCTGACTCCTTCAATAAACTCAGTTAACCTTCTGTACGCCAAGTACTCCGCTGCGGCAATTGTGTGCGCCCACTGGTATCGTTCCGTAATTAATCAGTATTCTGACACACATAGGGAAGCGTTAGTGGAAGCTCCACCATGGACATGTCATGTTTGAGGGTGATCAGTGATAGGCTCTAGTCTGTGAGCAATGGTGTGGCAGTAGTGATGACAGCGCTCATAGTGGAGACTGAGCCCCATAGTGCTTAGAGTCCACCTGTTGGAAGATGTCTTCCCACGTTCCTTCTCATTCTACCCATTGTACTGTCCAAATCCTTTCCTTGCCCTCCATCTTGTTCTGCCCACAACACAATAGACTGGGATGAAGACTCCGTGGTCAAGCTTGTCCTGCTCCCACCAGAGTATACTAGACTGAAGACTTTGTTGTCAATCTTGCCTTCTCCCACCACAGTAGACTAGGGTGAAGATTTTGTTGTCTATCGTGTCCTGCTCCCACCAGGGTATACTAGACTGAAGACTTCTCCCACCACAGTAGACTAGGATGAAGACTTTGTTTTCTATCCTGTCCTGCTCCCACCAGGGTATTCTAGTAGACCCTGTTGTCAATATGTTCCTACTCTCACCACAACCCATAGGGATGAAGACTATGTTGTCCATCTTGTACTCTCCCACCACAGTAGACTAGGATGAAGACTTTGTTATCAATCTTGCTCTTCTCCCACCAAAGTAGACTTGCATGATGACTGTGTTGTCAAACTTGCTCTGCATATACCACTGGGAAACCACCACTCAGTTGACCAACCCTACTACCTCCACCAGTATACTGGGACCCACAACTGTGTTGTCCATCTTGTCCCACTCCTGCCACAATATACTGGGGCCCACCACTCTGATGACCAGTCCATCCCTAACAAGATACCCTTCGACCCACCACGTTATGCACCGACCATTCAGTATGTGAACAAGTGTTGGATAGATAGTGGGATCATAGAAGCCTACATGTTACCTTACATAAAGAGGGAAAATTCTTGGCTTTCCTTCAACCTGGTGTAAAAGGTTTAGTTCATCGCTCTTACTTTGTCATATAAGTGGCATGTTCACACTGCTCCAGGGACATACTTCGCCCCAAATTTCTATAGTACAACATGTTACAACGAGGTCTATAGACATAACAAACATGGCCACAGCACCAATTAGATGGTGGATAATGTTTACCTCATATCCCGGAAGTGTCCTCACAGCCTCCACAACAGCCATGGACATCAGATGCTGGACAAAGGCGATCCTCTGCCCCAGGGGAGAAGACAGGGGGATGGTGACCAGCAATGTCATTAAGGCACATCCTCTAGGGCTCAGCCAGATGTTCCCACCCCGACCTGCAAACAAGCAGTGAACCCCATTATATGAAAGAATTTACTAATGATGTGTAGAGAAATGTGTAGTAGTCTATGGTGTTCAAAATTTAGATGTATAGAATATGTGAAGTTACATTCATAAAATGTCTAAATACAGAGGCACTAGTATAAAAAGACAATACTCACCTATCCCCGATTCCCCCGCACTTCACTTCCTGTCGTCTCTCGATGTACACAGGAAACGCTTAGATACACCTACTCAGACAATCACTGGAGAGACAGTTAAAACACCTAAGATAGTGATTGGCTGAATAGGTTTCTCCACCCACTTCCTGTGTTTCAAAAGACAACAGGAAGTGGAGTGCATCATCATGATCAATGCAGAAGAAGATCGTTAATAGATAAATATTTTATGTCGGGGGACCCATGTTCAAACACTGATTCTCTGGAAACCCCCTTTACGTGAACCGATAATTGGGAAGATAGAAGCCATCTAAAATTAGCACTAGAATATCTAGTGTCTATCGTGTTCACCCATACTCCCTCTACCAGGATTATACATGGAATATACATCACTTTGGATTGAGGGCCAGAAGCTTCACTTTTGAATTTAGAAGAAAGATTTGGCCTAAAACCTTCACCTATGAGAGGTTTATAGTGACCTTCTCTACCAAGGACACTGACAGACACGGACCCTAGGCTGAAAAAAAACCCCCATTCATAAGTACAACCGATGACCTCACTAGGAAGCAGTGAATCACTAGGCGTTACAGGCAGTGACCCGTGACGTCACATATAACCCCGCAGGGCAAGAGAAATCTGTCATATGTCTCTAAACCTACAATAACAGTCAATGGGGTGAAAGGGAGTCAATGGTTAAACTAAAAAAACAAGAAAAAACAAACAACTTGACACCAAATTCAGAATTTTCTTTCAATAAACATTCTTGAAGGGATATTGACACTTTAGACATTGATGAAATATCCACATGATGGGTCAAATATATCATATGTTTGGGTCTTATGTGAGACTCGGACCTACTCTGAGAATGAGGACCCTCTGACTATGAACTCAGTTCTAGGTTTTGAATAGACTTGGATTATGGGGTCGGAGTCTGTATATTGTAGGGAGTTTGGCCCAATTTCACTTAAAAGCCTCTGGGAGGTCTGGGTAGAAAATTTTATGTTATACTGTACCTCCAGCTGATCAAATGATCGCTGCAGCCAATCACTGATCTCCCCTGAGACCGTTCCTGTTCCTGTAATCCCCGAATCCACTGATTGGCTGAAATGGTTACATGACTGCCAACATTTCCAACTCCATTTCCAAGATGGATTAAGGTAAGTATATTATCTCTCCATTAGGCATTTGTAGTGAATATACCTAGTGCCCTCTATTGTGCTCCTGCTGTTGAGTACAGAGGGTACAGAAAGTATTCAGACCCCTTTAAATTTTTCAGCCAAATCGGTAACTTTAAAAAGGTTCATTAATGAACACTCTGTCCCCATCTTGACAGAAAAAAACAGAGATCTAGATATTTTTGCAAATTTATTAAACAAGACAAACTAAAATATCACATGGTCATGAGTATTCGGGCCCCGGTGATAAGTATTCGGCCCCTGGAGATGAGGATTTATGCCCCCGGTGATCAGGATTTTTTCGCCCCCGGTGATGAGTATCGGGCCCCCGGTGATGAGTATCCGGCCCCTTTGCTCAGTGTTGAGTAGAAGCAGCTTTGGAGCTGGTGCAGCCTGGAGTCTTCTTGGGAAGATGCTACAAGTTCCTCACCCCTGGATTTGGGGATCCTCTGCCTCTTCCTTGCAGATCCTCTGCAGTTCCCTCAGGTTGGATGGTAAATGTTGGTGGAGATGCTCAATTGGGTTTAGGTCCAGGCTCTGGCTGGGCCGGTCAGGAATGGTCACAGAGACGTTCTGAAGCCTCTGCTGTGCTATTTTAGCTGTGGGCTTAGGGTCATTGTCTTGTTGGAAGGTTCGGCCCAGTCTGAGGTCCAGAGCATCTGTAAGAGGTTCTCATCCAGGATATCCCTGTACTTGGCCACATTCATCTTTCCTTCCATTACACCCGGTGGTCCTGCCCCCATAACCTGATGCTGCTCCCTACGTGTCACTGCTGGGATTGTATTTGTCAGGTGATGAGCGGCGCCGGGTTTTCTCCACCGCTTAGAATTAACACCAAAAAGTTCAATCTTTGTCTCATCAGAGCAGAGAATCTTATTTCTCATAGTCTGGGTCCTTCATGTGTTTTGCACACTGTATGCGGCTGTCATATGTCTTGCACTGAGGAGAGGCTTCTGTCGGCAGACTATGTCATAAGACCCCAACTGCTAGAGGCTGCAGTGGTAGGTGACTCCCATCTCCCTACTGCATCTCTGGAGCTCAGCCACACTGATCTTGGTGTCTTATTTTCCACTATTACCAAAGCTTTTCTCCCACAATTGCTTAGTTTGGCTGGACGGACAGAATGAGGAAGAGTTGTGGTTGTCCCAAACTTCTTCCTTTTAAGGATTATGGAGGCCACTGTGCAATTAGGAACCTTGAGTGCTACAGAGATTCTTTGGAACATTGGAAGGATCTGTGCCTTGCCACAATTCTGTCTCTGGGCTCCTTGGGCAGTTCGTTAGACCTTATGATTCTCATGTGCTCTGACATGCACTGTGAGGTCTTATATAGACACGTGTGTGCCTTTCCTTATCAAGTCCAATGAGTTTATTGGACTCCAATAAAGAAGCAGAACCATCAAGGAGGATCAGAAGGAAATGGGCAGTGAGTTACATATGAGTGTCACAACAAAGGGTCGCAATACTTATGACTATGTGATATGTCAGTCTTCTTAAATTGGCAAAAATATCTAGATATCTGTTGGGGGTGGGATGGGGTGCAGACTGTTCATTAATGAGCAAAAAACATTTTTGATCTTACATTTTAGGACAAACCTTATGAGAGAAACACAAGGTAACAGAAGCACCAGAAGCAGAACACGAGGGACCAACTAGGTTGTCTCATTACATATGTAATGTATAGAAAAGTTTATCATTTGCGTGAATGAGGACCTTAAAAATAACACAGAAAAATTGGATTTACAATTGATGATTTTAGCTTCTCCCCTGCAGAGGTGTCCTCACACTGCTGTGCCCTTAGCTCTCTGAATTTAGGTGTTCCACAGCCCCGCTCACTGCTCTGAGTGAAAGCTGTAGTATTCAACTTGAAGCCTGTTATAACTTTAACGTATAGGAGGGGAACCGTGGAGAAGTTCAATGCAGACAGCACTTGTGTGAGGACAAGTCTCCAATGGATTTAGAAAAGTTGCAATCCTGGAATATCAATTCATATTTCACAGTCCAGCTGCTACTAACAGTGGCTGCAATACCTGACACTGGCTGCAGAGATTACAGAGCACAGCAGTGTGAGGACATAGTCCCATTGTACTTGGGGAGACTAAAATATAAATCCAATTCTAAAAGCTAAAAACTGAACTTTGTGTTGTCATAAAGAGTCAATGTCATGAAACTGAAGACACAGGAAGGAAAAGTAAAACACCAGGGATTCCGCAGAGCAGGTTTTCTTAAATTGAAAGACGTCCCCTGACCTTTGCCTTGAGTCTGCCGAGTTGCAATAGCGATTAACCCCATTTCCTTTGGTTCGTGAAACATCAGCCTGAAAGTGATGGGAAAATAAGCGGTCAGTACACACAGGAAGCAGCGACACATAAAACCTAATCACCTGTGAAATGAGCCATCAGCAGCCAGAGGAGAGACCACATCTACATGTATAGCAGAGCCGAACCGCTCAGGGCTCCTCCCGCACCCTCACACACTCAGCTCTGCTACATCTGTACAACCAAACTGCTCCCTCAATTACTTACAGTCTGCAATGCGAATAAGAAAAATTCTGTACAAGAAAAAAGCCGTAATACTAAGAACCAACAATAAGGAGGTTCTGCTGCATCTGACAAACTCATCTCAGCTACATCTACATATCTATCCATCTAATATTGAATGTCCATCTATATGGTCTATCTAGCTCACATCTATCGTTATATCTATTATTCTATCTACAATGTCTACAATATCTATGTATGTAACTACCTATCACATATCTATCTATCTCATATCTGTCTACAGTGTCTATTTCATGTCTATCTATCTCATATCTATCTATCTATCTCCTATCTATCTATCTATGTATCTCTCATATCTATCTCATATCTATCTATCTATCTCATATCTATCTCCTATCTATCTATCTATCTATCTATCTATCTATCTCCTATCTATCTATCTATCTCCTATCTATCTATCTATCTCCTATCTATCTCATATCTATCTATCTCATATCTATCTAATATCTATCTATCTATCTATCTATCTATTTCATATCTATCTGCCTATCTATCTCATATCTATCTATCTATCTATCTATCTCATATCTTTCTCATATCTATCTATCTCCTATCTATCTCCTATCTATCTCCTATCTATCTATCTCATATCTATCTATCTCTTATCTATCCCATATCTATCTATCTATCTATCTATCTATCTATCTATCTCATATCTATCTATCTAATATCTATCTATCTATCTATCTAATATCTATCTATCTATCTCATATCTATCTATCTTCTGCTGAGAGTCTTTGTGGTCCTGGCTGCACACAGTCCTCTCATGATTGGCTCAGTCTGTAAAATGTATATTATCACTGTATATTTTCCTGTAACCTTTAAGAAGACCTGTCCTGTCAATATGGGAACCTAAACCAACTACCGGTCCTTATGGACCGATGGTTTAGGGTCCAAAATCAACTTTCTTGAAGTTTTTACTTTGTAGGTAAGATAAAGCACATCATGCACCAGCACCGCTTCCCGCTATGTTGGGACAGTATGTGCCGTATATACAGGCAGGGTGTAATATGCCGGCTACACTGGCCGGAACGCACAGGCGCCAAGGGAACGGGTCCATAAGGATTCTGCAGCTCAGCCCCATTCACTTTTATGGTACGAAGCTGTAACCAAGTGACAGATAATCCTGACCTCTAAAGGGATGGGAACTGAAAGCTGCCGCCCTCTAAGAGGGGACGCCAACTGGACCCCAACGTGTTTCATCAGTCACTGATCAGCTATGGTACCGAGAGGTCCGCAATACTCCAGTCCCAGAACATCCCAGTACAGATCACCCAACACGTTAGTTTTAATCTAAGACCAAAATTCTGGAGCCTCTTTTCTTACACCTCTGTACCATTCCTCTGTTATTCCTACTGGAAATGATGTCTACATTGACAAGTGGGTGGTACCATCCTGAGGTGGGATCTCCCTATATGTCCCATCATTTGGAATGATCTCACTGGTTTTGGGTGAAAATATTGTCACGCCTCTTTTCATAAGCCCCACCCCTGAATAGCGGAAACCATGCCCCCTTTTGGGGGGCCTTTTTGGCTGTGGGCGCTCCCCATTTTGGGAAGTGTGGGGCACATAAAGAGCCCAGAACTCTGGTAAATTAATTTAGAGCCCAATGGATACAAAAAAAATGTTGCCTGACGTTTGGGGATTGCTATCTAAATAAAGGAATTATTATTATTGTGGGAGACATGTCCTTTGTTCCGAAGTTGGAGATACATGAGAGGTACGGGGTCCTCTCCCTGAGCAAATACCGACCACTAATTTGCTTTCACAGTATGTAGTGCCACACCCCTTTGACAAGGGAATCGCCACACCCAGTTGTCCATATATTCATTCATCTCCTGGAGGAACAACAGAGGAAGGGTGAAAAATCTCCCCCATTTTTACACACAGAATTTCCAGTTCTGATTTTAATCTACTAATAAATCTAATTATACACAAAACGAGCTTTTTAAAAAAAAATAATAAAAAAAATAAATTTGTAATAGAAAACCACAAGTTGCTTCTGTGTTGCCGACAAACCAAAAACATTCAATCTCGGATGACTTCTAAAAAAAAAAAAAAATCCTCCTCATACGAGCCCCCCGATCCGTCCCGCCAAAACAGGGATCACAGTTACACGTCTACCCCCTCCCTCCCACCTCAGGCCCAAATTGGTGTTTATTGTAATATAAACTTTAAGGGAAACGGGAGATGGAAATCTTGAGGGAGCGTCGTAAAAAAATAAAATAAACAAACATTAACAAATTACCGACGCTCCCTGATTACATCCTTTGAATTTAACGAGAGCGTTTATTTCACTTGGCAACGAGTATAATAAGAGGATGACAAAAACAAGATGGCGGCAAAGGACAACCGACCGCGCCACACGTGAATTATCCGAAGAGTATAATAATGGCATGGAGTATAAGATAATAAGACGAGGCTACACAATACACAGGAAGCCGGCGGGATCCCGCGACTACAGTGTGTGCGCAACGTTTTAACGAGAACTGGGGATTCAAAACGATTCCTTTCCCCGAGAGATCTAATTAAGACTTTAATAACATTAACGTTAGACTCCGTGATGAATGGTCTACACATGTAACCATGACGCTAATAGCTCTTTACAGAATAAAAGGTCCTTAAGGGGGCGGGCGGGGGGGACTTTTATTGTACACAGAACCTGAATTAGCAGCGCAACATTCAATCCGGGACAATAGTAATTAAAAGAGAGTTTGCAGCCAGCGCACGGCTTGTACATTGTAACGAAATAACAGAACATTAAGGCTTAAAGGGAAGGTCCACTTGCGTTTTAGACTGGTCCAATGCATCTAAAATGATAAAGGACGCAAAGTTTGAAACAGTTTTGTTCACAGTTTCCTTGTTTAGTTTATGTCGCACCTTAATAATGATCCCTTTATTTATATAGTGCACACAGATTACGCAGCGCTGCACAGAGCTTGTCACATCAGTCCCTGTCCCCATGGGGCTCACAATCTAATCCCCTACCAGTATGTTTAGGAGTGTGGGAGGAAACCGGAAGACCAGGAGGAAAACCACACAAACACAGAGAGAACATACAAACTCTTTGCAGTTGTTGACCTGGACGGGAATTGAACCCAGGACCCCAGCGCTGCACACAGTCCCGGTGCCTGGATCTATGAGTTAGTGTCCCAGTTTTATCAGGATGGATTTTGATGGTAGATGCCTTTAAGCAGGGTTTGTCATCTTGAATTTTTTGTCTATTTGATATTTTGATATTTGATATCTTATCTTATAATAAAAAAGAGTGCAGAGCATGCAGACCGGGGGGGGGGGGCATTAGGCCTCATATAAATAGATGGATATGAGAAATATACAGAAACATATAGATGATAGATATGAGAAATGCATAGATAGATATATAGGAGAGAAAGATATGAGATAGATAGATAGATATGAGATAGATAGATAGATATGAGATAGATAGATAGATAGATAGATAGATATGAGATAGATAGATAGATAGATAGATAGATAGATATGAGATAGATAGATAGATAGATAGATAGATAGATAGATAGATAGATAGATAGATAGGAGATAGATAGATAGATAGATATACAGATAGGAGATAGATAGATAGATAGATAGATAGATAGATAGATAGACAGATAGATAGATAGATAGATATACAGATAGATAGATAGATAGATAGATAGATATACAGATAGGAGATAGATAGATAGATAGATAGATAGATAGACAGTTAGATATGAGATAGATAGATATACAGATAGGAGATAGATAGATAGATAGATAGATAGATAGATAGATATGAGATAGATATGAGATAGATAGATAGATAGATAGATAGATAGATAGATATGAGATAGATATGAGATAGATATGAGATAGATAGATAGATAGATAGATAGATAGATAGATATGAGATAGATAGATAGATAGATAGATAGATATGAGATAGATAGATAGATAAATAGATAGATAGATAGATAGATAGATAGATAGATAGATAGATAGATAGATATGAGATAGATAGATAGATAGATAGATAGATAGATAGATAGATAGATATGAGATAGATAATGGATAGATAGATAGACATGAGATAGATAGATACATAGATAGATAGATAGATAGATAGATAGATAGATAGATACATAGATAGATAGGAGATAGATAGATATGAGAAATGTATAGATATATAATAGGAGAGATAAAATGATCAGCTGTAAGGTGTCTGTAATGAAGCTTTATTGATAATCCTTGTTCCCATGACAGCACAAAATATGGAAAATCCAATTGTCACAGAAAAAATAAATTTTGGCACTACAATTTTAAAATGTATAGCTCCGACTTACATACAAATTCAACTACCAACCCGAGGAACCTATCTTGTACGTAACCCAGGGTATTTCAAGTGCCCAGAAAAAAACCACATAAATCTATTATTATTATCATTATAATCGAGTGTCGCCCATGCCCTCACAATCTGCCTCAACAAGTTTCGGTCTCCACTGTGATTGTAGAATTATAATCGAACACCAGGAAGATGAACAAAACATCCAATTCCTGGATACATGGGCTGCGTTAAAATTGTAAAAAAAAAATTAAAATGTTACAAATAAAAGTACAAAAAAAATTTAGTAAACAAAAAAAATCTAAATTTTGACCTTTTCTTAGAGAAAATGAATTAAGTGGCAGTGAGCGCTACACGGTTAACAAAAAACAGACACATAAATGACACCATCTATAACCCTCATCCTCTGGAGCAAGGTATAATGAAATATAAAAAATATTTTTAAAAAACCTAAAATCTCGGGAATTCTTTGATGCTTCAAATATTTGGCAGTGGCTGCTGAGCCGTATTAATGAGCTGAGTAGATGTTCCTCTGGGCCAAGAGGAAACTCGGTAAGGAGGTAGAAAACATGGGAGGGAAGCGGATAATGCACCGCGGAGACAAATGGAGGCAGACAGATTTATACGTGTGATGCGAGATAACTCCTGGGGCATTACACCACCGCCCCAACACTACAATAAACTGACTGTTACCGTTTCATAGCTCGCAACGTGACATACAGGAGACTGAGACAGCCTGCGAGGGGAACATGTAAACTGCTAAAATTACAAAAATAAGGGGCAGTGGTGAAGTGGATGACGTTTAGGCAGAGAAATTTGTGTGCAATTGTTGGGTAGGGAAGGGTTAAATGGCACCTGCGGCACTGCATGTCATGTGACCACGGTGGTGTCATCTAAGGTCCTTTACCCACTAACATTTGCAAAATCTACCCCATGTATGTATCTGATCACATGAAATCACAGCACAGCAAAGCAGTGAAAATGTGGTGACAGGTTCCCTTTATTCTGTGCAATTTTTGGGCAAGGCCAGCATCACAGAAGGGGAATTTTTGGGTGAGTGTTTGCACAGAGGGTGTGTTGTGTTATTTTTGGGGAAGGCTAGGGTTTCACAAATAAAAATGGGTTGCTTCATCCATCTTTCAGAATAGGGGACCAATCAGAGATTGCAAGTAGATCAGTGCATCAAAAATCGACGATGTGGAATTTAATCCATATTTCATGAAAAATTTGATCTGTCGTGAATGATTCTGAGTTCTGCAAAGCTTTTGTAGAAATTCTGAAGCGACCGGGATGAGGTGCCAGTCTATTCGAGGTCGGATAAGGCTTCCACAACCTGCCAGTTTTGCCACAGAGCCCCAATTATTTCACAAATTCCTTTTTCAAGGACCCTGAGAATGGACTAGGCAAAATAAATGGGGTAATTTAGGGGCTCCATTGTGAGACCGGGAGGACATGGAAGCCCTATCTGACCACCTGAAGCCTTTCTCGGCATTGCCTGGTGCCTCAGGAGTCTCTCAAAAAGTATCCGACCTCCTAGGGTCCAGGGATGAGCACTCTGGTTCACCACTTTTGAGAGACTCCTGGTACAAGTAGCCAGGCCATGCTGGAAAGGATTCCCCAACCTCCTATTTGGACCTGTTCAATCCCAAATGAAACTTTTGAAAACAACTGGATAGATCATGTTATGATAATCTTCTGCTGAACACACGCCTCCTCCTCTGCTCCAGCACCTCCTCTCTGACAGTGGAGAAGATTACAATGGTCAGATACTGGGACTGATATCTCAGCAATCGTGGAGGCTACAAACAAAATTCCAAGTGCCCCCGAATCTGTGACACAGCCCCTACAGTATTTTCATCATAACATGTATGAGGTGGTGAAAGGTCCCTCTTTAAGAGGTTATCATGGATTTATAAAACAGCAGACACCTACTCCGAAATGGAGAGGGCTCACTGTACAGGCCTAATGTCAGAACAGCCTGCGTTTACGAAAGATATCGTTTTTTTTATAATTGCGTTTATAGAAAATAAATTAAAAAAAAAAAAACACAATCGCCACCCTCCCTATTAACTACTTAATATTTTATACTTTATTATCTTTGTTTTTTCATACTGCCATTATACCTGCATAACCTACATGAAAAACACTATAGGGACTATAAAAAGAAATAATATAGATCAAATTATTCTGGATGAAATACGCTGCGGTTTGTAGACTCATTTTTCAGTATGTGGGTTTAATGCCCGTGGAAGGTGCTAACAGAAAAGGAATGAAGGTTTCAGCAGAATATGTGAAGGGCGGCCAGAATCTCCGCCATGTAAAGTTTGCTCCGGCAATCAGTCACACGACTTTCCTGGATTGGGGAGATCTTTGGGGGATATATGGAGATTCAGTGCAGAAACAGTCTGAACACACTGTCTACTACCAGCTTAATAATTCAGTCCCTGCCAAATATAGTTGGGGAAGGGGGGTGGGGGTGTATGGGAATGTAAAGTTCAGAGTCATTTATTTTAGGATCCAGTTAGGGAACTTCAAATTTAACACAGAAATTTTGATAGCCACATTTGGGACTTTCAGAGCTGGCCGTGCCTAGGTGCCTAGGGTGACCCCCAGATGAGGGGGGGGGGGGGGGTTTGGGAGGGGGCAGTTAGTAAATAAAGAGTTTTTTTTACTTAAATACAAATGGCGGCTGTAAGAACCGAACAATCTTCCCTCAGTTGCCCGGCCCAATGTGAGGAGGAGGGTGGGGGCAGTATGAAAACTCAATTGGTGAAGTTGCCCATTGGAATTTTCTAATTTATCCAAGTCAAGTGTAAAATCAGTCCCTGTCCCCAATGGGGCTCACAATCTAATCAACCTACCAATATGTTTTGGAGTGTGGGAGGAAAGCGAAGGACCCAGAGGAAACCCACGCAAACACAGAGAGAACATACAAAGTTTTTGCAGATGTTGACCCAATATGTAGGATTGCAACCAAAAGGGTAACATGCACAACAAGTCGGCATATCAAGAGAGGCAGGCAGAGCTAAGAACCATCAGTGTAGATTTATTTTGAGATTGGTGGCCTGGTGACCGTAGGTAGTGCTATGTAAAATTCAAAATGGCCGTCTCTCTGAGGCTGGGTTATACCTTTTTCTAGAAGAGTTACATAATAGCCACCATTGCTTATCAAAGGGAACAGCATAAATTAGTGACAGAAACAACAATGTCATCGGTCTACCACTTGTCCACCAGATTCAAGTAATCTCGGAATGAGCGGCTGAATATAAACTTTCCAAAGTAGAAAACCCCTTGAAAGGGTCAAAACTAGTAATAGCCTAACAACAGTTAATAGTTGATCAATGGGAGTGCAACAACCAATTCAAGATCAATTGGCTTTTATCTATGACAGTAGGTAATAGATGGAAGGCAACCCCTTGTTGAGGATCGATTAACTTTATACATGGTGGTTAGTACCAGAAGAACATGCACGAGTGGGCCATCTACTAGAGACAGAACTGCCTTCTTCCTGCCCAGAAAGTAAGATCTACCAAGGGTGACGGGCAGCGTGTCCCCACCGTTCTATTGTGAATAGGTTTGTAAACTATAGTTTTAGGCCAGAAAAACCCTTTAAAATAGTTAAAAGTCCCCAAAAAAACTTCAAATGTATGTTCAAATCTATGAAGCAGAAAAGCATCTAAAAAATGTGGACGTTGATCCTTCAACCATTAGAAAACTGCTTTCGGATGTATTAATTTATGACTTTCCTGATTAACGATGCTTGTGTTTCCCTCGTAGAAGAACAGGACTTCCTATAGTAGTAGATTTTACCTATTTTTTTTTTTCACTAAACCAATACTATAAAAAGTAGCAGCCAGTTTCCAAAATAACTTCAAACGAAGCCAAGATGTATAAATCTCGCTCTATTCCAAGCCTCTAGGCCGCTCTGCTGATGGCTTCACGAGAACGTTTCAAAGAAGGATGCCAGCTCCCAGCCGGTAGAAATATCTGTCAGCTTCTTAATCAAGTTCCCATAGACGTATTTTCCGACTCTATGAATACACATTATTGTTGTCCATCCAAGCAGTCCCCGGACCACAATCTGCTTTTTTAGGTCGTCTGGAACGAGGTAGATAGTATCACGTACCGCACTTGAGTTACTCCACTAAAACTTCATCCTCGGTAACACGGCTTTTGGCAGGAATCCTCCTTTCAGCACTGTAATTATTTCATGTCCTTTCAGAAATAATTATAGAAGCTCTAGTGTTAGAAAAGCTGTAAAAAGAAAATGAATCTTTCCGGAGAAATTTCAGCAAGTATCTAGAACCTACAAAGGGAAACTTTTTGTAACTCTTCAGGATTTTTTTAATGGTCTCATTTCGAGTGAGCTCAGTCAAGATTTCCTACGGGAAGGACCAAATTCTTAATACAGATCCAACAAAAAAAAGGAAGGGTGTTGGCACAATACTTCCATAGAAAAAAACATAAAATGGCTCTAAAGAAAGCATAGTTTCTCCTACAGGTAGCTACCCTGTAAGTCAATGTCCACACATGTAAAGATCCTGGAAACATGAATCAGATTATCGGCCAAACTAGAGCCACCATCTATGTTTGAGAATGGTTGCTCTTCATCAGTACAGAGTACAGTTTCTATTGGCTGGAGAAGACATCAGATCAAATTAAGTCGAAATTTCTGTAACTATATTACCTAGACCAGTGATGGCGAACCTTTTAGGGCCAAGTGCCCAACCTACAACTAAAACCTACTTTTGTGTCGCAAAGTGCCAACATGACAATTAAAGCAGTAACCTATTGATCCCAGTTGTATCACAAGTTTCAAGCATATTGGCGACCTGTGGACACTAATACAATAGAAAGAAGATGGAGAAATTTGGATTGCAGCTTCCTTCCAGGGTCCCCTGAAGAGGAAGAATCAGGGGACCCAGAGCAGGAGCTCCAATGATAATCCATCTCTGTCTACACCTTCTCGATTCTTGTGTAGTCCTGGCAGCCAAGGAGATGTTGCTTTAAAATAGCACTGAGCGTAGCACTCAAACCTTCCTCCTGCGATCCAAGACAGCCATGGGTCCTGGATTGCAGGAGGAAACCTTGAGTCACATCTAGCAAATTCTGTGCTGGGGTGAAGGCCTGGGTGTCCACAGAAATGGCTCCGAGTGCCACCTCTGGCACCGGGCCATAGGTTCGCCACCAGACAAAATATAAATCTAATGAAATATTATCTAATGATAACACAAAAGTGTTACTTTTAGGAAGTCCACCAAGGTCTGTTTGCAATGTAGAATTACACAGCCATGGGATTTTTGGATGGTTGGGGTCATCGAGACAGTCTTCCAGACAATTGGCACAAGAAGCATTGAAAGAAACAGTAATAGTTTGTGATGGTCGATCGGTGGAGAAGACCAAAGAAAAAAATATAATAGTAGCGAAGGTGGAACATCAATGGGAAAGAAGGAGTATAGGTTAGGGCCAGTTTACATCCTACCAATTATTTCCTACCAAACACAGGAGTGGTTGAACACACAGAACAGGCTCATGTCTGGAGTCACTGGAAAGACTTGCACCTGTTCTATGTGTTAACCTTACCTGGTTTCGGCTCAAAATAACTGAAGTAAAAAACTGAAGACCCAAAAAAGATGTGAACAGACCCTAAGAAGTCTTCAACACGAAAGCTGGTGAGAAGTCCAAAAGATATGAACTGATGCCAAGCAACGCAAAAATCCCCACTCAATACTCTTGGCGTTGAAGGAGGCTTAAAGAGAAACTACATATCCATTTGCATTACATCGGGCACAGATGGTTTAATGTCCCTCAACACTGTCCACCAGTCCTGTTTACACTTTGGCTTTAGGCATCACCCATGAGTTGTCCGCACTTTTTGTGCAGTGGTGGTTGTGAGGTTAGGACACCAAGTTTCGAAAATAACACAGGTGCCTACAACACACCACAGGATGGTGGGCCTTCACCTTTTTAAAGATATTCCTCATTAAGGACACTAGTCAACCCTTCTGTGACAATATATATGGCGCATTTGTGTCTTTTAAGTTTCTCATTTACTTCCTAAATGCTTCATTTTTTAAATATGTTCTGAGGCCGAGGACGGGGAGGTTTCCCATGTTTAATGTCACCAACACTGAGGTTGAGCCTTAGCGAAGGAGACAAAAGAACACAACATTGTGAAGTTTGAGGCAGCGCTACGACCGCTGGATTATGTGGGAGTTAATAAAACACCTTGCCGCTATTGTAAACAGATTGCTTTACTCCGCACTCCATGAGAGGGCCAGCAGACATCTGCTCTTTATAATGTCGGAGAACCACAGCCATCGGCAGCTGGAGGTGCAACTCTTTCTATAATGTGGCCTCAACAATCCCTTCTGTCAATGGTAGTGAAAACTCAGTGAAAACTGTCCTATCATGGACATCCATTTTCAGAAACCAAAAAACTGTCCGTAAACAGGAATCGATCATGGGACAATTTCCTTTGAGAAAAAATGTTTCGGGTCTGGAATACAATATACATGATCTCAAAAACTCGGATTTGGCAAAAAAGAGAATGTTAATTTAGAGACAAAATACAGTAGACATATCAATCACAATCAGGAAGCATTTGTACAATGATCAATACAATTGACCTTTGCCGTGGAATTAGGTGGCAAGTAGAATGAGTCACTGTTAGGCTAAGTTAAGACAAATCTGCTTCCGCCATACTGTAGCACGGTGGGCACAGGTCGGCGCCGGAGAGAGGCGCACTGTGCCGTATTCCGGGGCATGATAGGACATGTTCTAACTTTTCCCCAGCTACGAAATGGTGCCGCTCCATCCGGCTCTGTGCGCCCATTGCCGGCCTATGGGAGACGTAAATCCGACGTATATACATCGGCCGTATATACATCCTCCAATGGCCGTCTGAATGCATCCTTAGAGTTGAAAACCCGGTAATTAAAGCGTTGAACAGATCATATGGAATGTAACAGGTTCTGAATATAAACATGTCGCCTCCAGTAGACATTCCAACAGTTAAAAAGTATGAACAGGATAAAACATCAAGTAACATAGAAAGAGGGGTGGGGTTGGATATTGGGGGAAAGGACAAGTAAGAGAGAAAGTAAAGCAGAGAAGAATGAATAGATAGAGAAAAAGGCACGTAAAGAAAGCATTATATAATATTATCTTATGGTACCGACCCAGATGTAACCCAAGTCGCAAAGGAGTGTGAGTCTCTAAAAGTTATTCAGTTGGACCATGTATTGTAGAATTGTGGGATTCGGCCTTCATCAATGGCCCTCAGCTCCGCCATTCTGAAGATATGGTTCAGGGCAGCAATCCAATCAGCTCTGGTGGGGGGAACAGAGGATCTCCATAATCTGGCTACAAGGATGTAGTCTCAGAAGGTCCTTTTTTATTTTTGAGATAAGTCTTGGAAGAGCCGAGAGCAAAGCCTGTTCCGATGTCAGGGTCATATGAGAGAGCCGAGAGCAGAGCCTGTCCCGCTGAGATTTGGTCAATGCGTTATATAGTTGGTTAATATTCTGCCACAAGGGGGCGATGAGCGGGAAACTCCACCAAATATGTAGCATTGTGCATGAGTTGCTCTTGCATCACCAGCACTGGCCCGAAATCCAATTTGTCTCCGCTTAACCGGGGTGTGGTACCAATGTGAGAGAATCTTAAAGTTAAGTTCTGCAGGATGATGAAAGAACATGAGTTAGAGTGAATACAGTAGACCATTGCTCTTTGGTAAGTTCTTTACCCGAGGCCGTCTCCCAGGCCCTAGCATAGCATGGTATCGAGTCTCCTGTCTCCCTTGCCAAAAACAATCCATATGGTAATGAAATGGTGTGAGTAAGTTGAGTTTCAGTGAGGGTAGATGTAAGAGTTTCAATAGGTGCCAGAGAGGAGATGAAGTGCCGCAATTGCAAATAGTTGAGCCAGTAACCAGGCGCGTTTCCAGTGCCTATGTCCACTAATGATCGAATTCCACCCTCATCCACCACATCTCTAATTCTAGGAAGTGTACTCCCAGGAGAGAGCAGGCTTGGGCCCCTGGAGTGAATTGTGGGTTATCCAACGAGGAGGTCAAGGCACCCGGAAAAGAGACTATTTGTAGTTTAAAGCAAATTTCCTCCAAGCCTGTAGGATTCCCCTCAGGGCCGATGATATCTGCAGAGACTCCAGTGTAATGGATTGTGGCAACCAGAAAAAACCCAATACATGTGAGGAAGATAATTCCACTTCTGATCTGACCCAGAGCTTTTTTTTAATCTGTGGTGGAAGAGATCCAACACACAGGTGCCTGTGGCTGCTCTATGATAGGATATAAAGTCTGACCCCCCCCCCCCCTTCCCCATTATCTTGGGTCGCATGAGGAGATTTCTTCTTATACGAGGGAGAGAACCTGGTCTTATGAAGTGGCGAGACAATTTCTGGAGAGACGTAAAGAAGGTTGGAGGAATGTCCATGGGTACAGTCTGAAACAAATATAGGAGGCGGGGTAGAATATCCATTTTTAGTACATTAACTCTCCCAAACCAAGACAGGACCAACGACTGCCACTTAGTCAGGACGGCTGCTATAGCTTTCAATAACGGTTCATGGTTGAGAGAGTATAGGTGGGAGAGATCTGAGGAAAAGTGGACACCTAAATATTTAATAGATGCGTCGGCGCAGCGAAAAGGAAAGACTGGAGCTAAATGTGACGCTTCAGTAGAAGGGAGTAACATGTTTAGCATCTCTGACTTTTGCAGATTAACTTTAAAGTTAATGAGTTTCCCATATGTATCAAAATCCTCCAGTATTGCTCATCGTTAGCTTGATTCCAGGCACATTCTTAATGTAGTATTCCCATCTGGACATATACATTTCATTTAATATACCTTCCATATATACATTTCTTTAATTGGAGGTTATTAAAAAAAATATCTGTGTGAAGATAATTTCCCATAAATAAAGCCACAAATGGATGTCCTTGGATACGACCAACCCCAAACTCTTCCAGCGGTGGCCAGAAATGCACTAGTGAGCCCTGCCGGACCATCCGGATTCAGCGTTCATTACTACAGGGGCGGCTGTGGTATGTGCAGTAACTCATAGACATTTAATTTTGTTCTCTACAGCAGAGGTGGTCGTATCCAAGAATGTCAGGGGTGTCTGGCTGATGAGGTAAAAGACATTCACTTTACAAATCAAAAAATGGAGAATACTTTTAATCTAATGTATACTAAACTAAACTAAACTAAACTAAGATTTCTTAACATGTGTTAGTCTAGAATTTCTATAGATTTTGGTCACCTGTGACTATGGGGTAAAGGACACAAGGTCAACAATGGTAAAAACGTGACTCGGAAAAAAAAAAACATACAGTAAAATTAGAAGAAGTCTCGGCTTCCCGGAATAAACGCCTCTGGCTACGAGATGTTCCACTTATAAAGACATTTTAGAGTCGTGCAAGTCACAACTGAAATCTTTTAGCACAAACCCCGACACACAGCGTGTAAACACAAGGCCGATGGGCTTAAGGCCACAAAAATCCAACCATTCACATTAGGAATGAAGAAGGCAAACATTCCTCCCGAGAATCCTCTGATTATCTGATAGGAGAAATTCCCTCTGATCTGCCGGGAACCACCCAAACAATGTTGGCCATGGGATGAACCCATATGTACCCAGGGATTAACGCATCAACACACCACTTAAGGCTTGTTTCTTTAAGAATTTCAATGCATCTTGGAAATGAGAAAATGACTGGAAAGGAGTAGCTGGAGGACAGGACCAAAAAGGTTTTGTGTTTAACCCTTGAAGACATTTTCCCTTCAAAACCATCTATGCTTATGGTCAGCAACAGAAAAAAATATACAAAATAAATCTTTTATAAAATGTTTTCCTTTTGTTATCGGTTCTGCTTACCGTGTGACTGAGTAACAAATCTAAAAATTCCCAAAATTATCTAGTTGTCGAATAACTGTCTTACACATCTAACATCTGTAATCCCATTTATTGGATGGGATTAGGCCCTGAGCCACCAAGGATCACCCCAAAAATCACTAGGAAGTATGCAGACCTTAAAAGGGATTGGTCATAACTTTACTCCGGTAAGTACAAGACCCATATTGTACTTACCCCAGTATCTGTTGGGCTCTGGACCTGTGATGTCCCCTGGCAGATAAAGGGGGCAGTGCTGTCAAACTTTACTATATGGGGGATTCTATGAGGGTCTTTTACTTACTCTGGGAAAAATTCTTATTAATGGCCAACCCCTTTGATCCCCGCCAGGTAATATACCCAGCCAATCACAAGCTACAGTCACACGTTCAGGAAGTATAGTGATTGGTGGGGTACCAAGAGGAATCAGAAGAGGCCCGCCCGGATCGATAAATCATTAGATGTTTTCAAAAACATATCCTTTTATCGCTGTCAGTGGACTGGACACCCAATAAACAGAAAATCTTCCATTTTGATGGCCACGGTCAACCATCTATTTTCAATAAAGGGCAATATGATCTGATCTGTGCGATTCTTAGGCTTGGTTCACACTACATTTTTGGTATACGCTTAGTAAACCAGTTATCATCGCATCCCAAAAAAATGGCAGCTATCAAGCTACATCTTTGCATCCTGCTGCCTCCTGCTGAGAGATGTATACATTCAGCGGAGGCAATAGAAGGTTATGGAGAGCGGATGCAGTGTATTGCATCCCGCCCCCCAGCCTCACTGAGCTGATACGTCGCTCAGCAGGAGGGAGGAAACCGTCCATATAGGACAACAGTGACATCACTGGGGAAACGCCCCATACTTCGACAGCAGCCAATTACTGGGTGCTGCCGTTGTTGGGGGGAGGAGGGATCCCAGGTCTGGAAGGTCCCTGGCCCATTTCATGACTGTATACGGTTATATTCACACACGGCAATATTCCTAGATTACATACACAGATTTCTGCAAACCTCATTCACATAGAAAGAACAAGTGAAAAACCTTCTTTGAAAACCCAGTTTTTGGTCCCTGAAAAAATCTTTGGATTAGTATTTATTTTACTTTATTTTCTTTGCAATGTGGAAAAAAAAAAAATCTAATAAGGAACATTGCCCAAGTTCTCTTCACGTAAAAAATCTTAAAATGTGTAACCTGACCTGTCTACATGGATCGGACACTGATTTCAAAGGGCAATGTGTAATACCTCATTTGTCCTGTGGAGGCACTGTAGGAAAAATGAGCACTGCTTATGAGAGCTGATCGCTTAGGGATCTTTTTGCAGGACATCTGGTTATAAGCTAAGATCGGGAGCATTAATATCATATTGCTGTTGGTAAATTACATATATTTTATTAAAGACATCATTCAATCTGTATGAGGATTTATATAAACAAGACTTAACACTTTCCCAGTCAAAACTTACAATAATTCTTGGAATATTTCAATTATATTTCATAAAAGATATGAAAATCTTTTGTCAACCTTGTAGATGAAAGCATTTTTTTACGGAACAATTTTAATATAGTATTTTTTTTTTTTATTTTAAATCAATGTAGAACACAAAATACATTAAAAAAATTCCAGAAGTTCCATAGCTTTGAAAATTTGACTAGTTTTTGAAAAGTATAACTAGAACAATTAATATTTTTATATATTGATTGTTTACTACATTCTAATTATTTTTAGGCAAAAATGTAATTTGTAAAAATTCAGATATTTCAAAAAAATGCTGAAATATTGTTCTTAAGGATTTTATTTCCCAATAAAAAATTTTGACGCGTATTTTTAGACTTTAAACCGAAAGAGAAATAATTTAAAAAAAAAATTGGGAAATAGAAATAGTACAAACCAATGTCCCAATTGGTTTTGAGTAAAAAGAATATAATTGGTATTTAAAAAAAAAAAAATCCATATTTTTTGGTTGAATTGAACCTAATCTAAAAATAGGGTAGAACAAAAATTCTTAAAAAAATAATATATAATTCCACACAGGAGCTCACACAGCGGGATACGAGGAGACTGGAGTAAGTGTAAGACCCCCTGTGAGCGTAAGAGAATATTAGAAAGTTCTAGAGGTCATAGTTTAGCGTTCCCTGGGAGCGGCATGACCTGCCTGGCGGTACGGCGGGTTAACCGTCCTCATTGAACACTGCTGCTAATTAAGGACTCTTGTTTTTCGTCAGGAGCGGCAGTCATGGAACATGACTACAGCGCCGAGAGGAGAAATTATCTTCTGATCAAGTGAGACAGGAGGACCCAGATGGTCTCAGCGAGGCCTCCTTCAGAATAAATGATGTTTAATGGGAAAGCGGCCAGCCACCAGGTAGAGGAGAAGGCCGCTGACGTTGACCTCTCCGTGAAAGCCACAGTGTTCTGTTACGTTGACTTAATTCCTTCTACGCTGGGCGAAAAGCTACAGCTGTGTGGCCCCCAGCTCAAGTAACAAAAGATAAGACCCCCCCCCCCCCTCCTTCATCATCCATGCAAGAAGAAGAAGAAGAATGCTGATGAACAAGGCCAGACCATACATGATTCCCTCCATGGATTAGTCTTATATTGGCCAAGCAATAAAAATTTTCTAGATATCAGAAGAAAATAGCAATAAATTTAGCAGGAGGTTTCTGGGATGTGTGAAGTCATTGGAGAAGTAATCCCAGGAAGTCCATATACATAGGGCACACAGACAATTGTCATTGTACGTCTATCTACCTCATATCTATCCTTCTACTGTAGTTATCCAGGAAAGGTGAGGCAGCAAGTCCAACTGTAAAGCATATGGTGCAAGGGTGCGTTTATTTATGGGTTGAAATAATAATATGTGTTCCTAGCTCAAATTGTGGGGTGCTGCCCCCTAATGTAGAGGTTCAGTTACAACTGTGCTGCCGTGGACCTTCTTTTGGTATCTATCTCATGTGTATCTACCTCATGTCTATATATCTCACATTTATCTATTTATTTACAGTATCTATCTCATGTTTATCCCATATATATATATATCTCTCATGTGTATCTACCTCATATCTAGCTTAATCAAGTCTATCTCCTATCTACCCATCTATCTATCTACATCAAGTTTATCCATCTATATACCTCATATCTATCAATCTATCTACAGTATCTATCTCATGTTTATCCCATATATATATATATATATATATATATATATATATATATATATATATACATACATACATATATTTATCTCATGTGTATCTACCTCATATCTAGCTTAATCAAGTCTATCTCCTATCTACCCATCTATCTATCTACATCTATCCCATCTATCTATATACCTCATATCTATCAATCTATCTACAGTATCTATCTCATGTTTATCCCATATATATATATTTACATACGTATATTTATCTCATGTGTATCTACCTCATATCTAGCTTAATCAAGTCTATCTCATATCTATCCATTCATCAATCTACATCAAGTATATCAATCAATGTACAGTATCTATCTGATATCCATCTCATATCTATTATCTACCTATCTGATATCTATCTACCTTATATCCAATTCAATTCACAGAAGCTTTATTGGCAGGACCAAATACAATTTAGCATTGCCAAAGCATTTATAACAATTGGATTGTGAGAAAAAAGGTGGGGTACAGGGTGATGGGGAACAGGATGAATGGGGACATGGGGTTTGGGGGGTAATTATAGTCCATGGTATATCACATCTCTCTCAGTATATGGTAGGCAGAGATGTATTGTGCGGCCATTGCGGTCTCCTCTTCCCCCAGCAGGATGGATTTTCTCTCCTTCCTCCATGGAGCCGAAGTCTGGGAGGAGACCTGAGAGTCTCCTGAAGTGAGTGTCCCTCACTGCTGAGTATCTGGAGCAGTGTAGCAGGAAGTGGACCTCATCCTTGGTGGCCTCCTGGTCCTGGCACTGTGGGCACAGTCTGGTCTCCCTTGGCACGTACGTCTGTCTGTGCCGCCCAGACTCCATGGCAGGTTGTGGGCGCTCAGTCTATACCGGCTATATGGCAACCTATCAGAGCTTATCTTTGATTTTCCCACGGCTGTTTATAAAATGAAAGCTGAGCTCTTATTGGTTTCCATGGGCAACTAGAACAGTTTTACCTCAGACACCTCTGATAAATCTCCCCTATAATATTATACTAGACTTGATGTAGATAGATATAAGGTAGATATATATGATATAAATACTGTAGATTGATATCTACATATCTGATAACTATCCATTCATCTATAAACATCCAATATATCTATCCATCTATAGCATCTATCTGATATCTATACATCTACCTACATAAAGTCTGATGGGCCAATTTATCAGCTATTTATAAAATGAAAGCTGAGCTCTGATTGGTTTTCATTGGCAACTAGAATAGTTTTACCTCAGACATCCAGTCTATCTGTCCATTATGGTGGTTAGATAAAGAAAGTCCACAGCAGCACCGTGTACAACAGAGACCCCTAAAAAGGGGGGGGGTGCACAGACTCACCAGTCCTGGTAAAAGACTTGCATATACACAATATTCAAAAATAGAGGCAGCACTCCCAGATGAAAGTGAAAAAATGGAAGGGTTTATTCACAAACCGGCGACGTTTCGGTGTTTATCACCTTTCTCAAGCTTGAGAAAGGTGATAAACACCGAAACGTCGCCGGTTTGTGAATAAACCCTTCCATTTTTTCACTTTCATCTGGGAGTGCTGCCTCTATTTTTGAATATTGTGTCCATTATGGTGGATAGAGACCATTAGGGTGTCCCCCATACTGCCACATGAATCTGCAATGGTGGGAACCACGATAATAGTTACAACTTCATATCTCCTTAGTCATAGTCACCAGAAAATCCATGAGACCCCCCCAACTCGATATTCCCCAACCACCGATCTGCTCCCTGTGGGCTATAGGCCCCTGCTCACATATAGACATCATGGTCCGACCAGTATGTGAAACCAGTCTAATCCAATGCCAGTCACGAGAAGGCTTCATTATTCTTTGTCCAGGTTGACAATGGGTCTTTTTGATGTTTTTGTCTGTGCTAGTGAAGCCTCTTATGAGAGTGACAATGAGAAGACGACCAAAACTTTTGTCTGGGAACTAGAAAGTGGCCTTTTCTTCCCATTCAGGAGTCGCCCATTACTTTGACCTTTCCAAAATGAGTCTCGGGTGGATTAGCATGTAAAACAGCATCAAGTGAAATTCCTGCTCGGCTTCTCGATTGTGCAAACACAACCCCGACCGGAACGTAAAAGCGAGTATTGTCATGTGATAGGGTAAGAATGAAGCATCAGAATGGTCCGGCCTCGTGACGGGAATAAGGACCCAGTGTTTCACTATCACTCTAAGCTTAGAGCTCCACATTTAAAGTATTAAAGTGACCCTCGGTCCTAGACCTCAAAACTTGGCAATACAAGATCTACTGGGGAGCCCTAAGGGAGGAGGAGCAATCTGCTGTAGAGTGTAAGCTCTTATGGGCAGGGTCCTCTCTCCTGTAGAGTGTAAGCTCTTATGGGCAGGGTCCTGTCTCCTGTAGAGTGTAAGCTCTTGTGGGCAGGGTCCTCTCCCCTGTAGAATGTAAGCTCTTATGGGCAGGGTCCTGTCTACTGTAGAGTGTAAGCTCTTGTGGGCAGGGTCCTCTCTCCTGTAGAGTGTAAGCTCTTATGGGCAGGGTCCTGTCTCCTGTAGAGTGTAAGCTCTTGTGGGCAGGGTCCTCTCCCCTGCAGAATGTAAGCTCTTATGGGCAGGGTCCTGTCTACTGTAGAGTGTAAGCTCTTGTGGGCAGGGTCCTCTCTCCTGTAGAGTGTAAGCTCTTATGGGCAGGGTCCTGTCTCCTGTAGAGTGTAAGCTCTTATGGGCAGGGTCCTGTCTCCTGTAGAGTGTAAGCTCTTATGGGCAGGGTCCTGTCTACTGTAGAGTGTAAGCTCTTGTGGGCAGGGTCCTCTCTCCTGTAGAGTGTAAGATCTTATGGGCAGGGACCTCTCTTCTGTAGAGTGTAAGCTCTTATGGACAGGGACCTCTCTGCTGTAGAGTATAAGCTCTTATTGTCAGGGTCCTCTATCCTGTACAGTGTAAGCTCTTATGGGCAGGGACCTGTCTCCTGAAGAGTTTAAGCTCTTATGGGCAGAGTCCACTCTCCTGTAGAGTGTAAGCTCTTATGGTCAGGGACCTCTCATGTAGAGTGTAAGCTCTTATGTGCAGGGTCCTCTCATGTAGAGTGTGAGCTCTTATGTGCAGGGTCCTCTCTCCTGTAGAGTGTAAGCTCTTATGGGCAGGGACCTCTCATGTAGAGCGTAAGCTCTTATGGGTAGTGTCCTCTCTCCCGTAGAGTGTAAGCTCTTATGGGAAGGGACCTCTCTACTGTAGAGTGTAAGCTCTTATGGGTAGGATCCTTTCTCCTGTAGAGTGTAAGCTCTTATGGGCAGGGACCTCTCTCCTGTAGAGAGTAAGCTCTTATGGGCAGGGACCTCTCTCCTGTAGAGAGTAAGCTCTTATGGGCAGGGTCCTCTCTCCTGTAGAGTGTAAGCTCTTATGGGCAGGGACCTCTCTCCTGTAGAGTGTAAGCTCTTATGGGCAGGGTTCTCTCTCCTGTAGAGTGTAAGCTCTTATGGGCAGGGACCTCTCTCCTGTAGAGTGTAAGCTCTTATGGGCAGGGACCTCTCTCCTGTAGAGTGTAAGCTCTTATGGGTAGGGTTCTCTCTCCTGTAGAGTGTAAGCTCTTATGGGCAGGGTCCTGTCTCCTGTAGAGTGTAAGCTCTTGTGGGCAGGGTCCTCTCCCCTGTAGAGTGTAAGCTCTTATGGGCAGGGTCCTGTCTACTGTAGAGTGTAAGCTCTTGTGGGCAGGGTCCTCTCTCCTGTAGAGTGTAAGATCTTATGGGCAGGGTCCTCTCTCCTGTAGAGTGTGAGCTCTTATCGGCAGGGACCTCTCTGCTGTAGAGTATAAGCTCTTATTGTCAGGGTCCTCTATCCTGTAGAGTGTAAGCTCTTATGGGCAGGGACCTGTCTCCTGAAGAGTTTAAGCTCTTATGGGCAGAGTCCACTCTCCTGTAACGTGTAAGCTCTTATGGTCAGGGACCTCTCATGTAGAGTGTAAGCTCTTATGTGCAGGGTCCTCTCATGTAGAGTGTCAGCTCATATGTGCAGGGTCCTCTCTCCTGTAGAGTGTAAGCTCTTATGGGCAGGGACCTCTCATGTAGAGCGTAAGCTCTTATGGGTAGTGTCCTCTCTCCCGTAGAGTGTAAGCTGTTATGGGAAGGGACCTCTCTCCTGTAGAGTGTAAGCTCTTATGGGCAGGGTTCTCTCTCCTGTAGAGTGTAAGCTCTTATGGGCAGGGACCTCTCTCCTGTAGAGTGTAAGCTCTTATGGGCAGGGTTCTCTCTCCTGTAGAGTGTAAGCTCTTATGGGCAGTGTTCTCTCTCCTGTAGAGTGTAAGCTCTTATGGGCAGGGACCTCTCTCCTGTAGAGTGTAAGCTCTTATGGGCAGGGTCCTCTCTCCTGTAGAGTGTAAGCTCTTATGGGCAGGGTTCTCTCTCCTGTAGAGTGTAAGCTCTTATGGGCAGGGTCCTCTCTCCTGTAGAGTGTAAGCTCTTATGGGCAGGGACCTCTCTCCTGTAGAGAGTAAGCTCTTATGGGCAGGGTCCTCTCCTGTAGAGTGTAAGCTCTACTTCTTGTCTCACTGTTTATTCATAGTTTTTACATCTAATATGTGTTTGCCCTATAAAATTATTGTTAAAATAGCAACAAAAATATTATAAAATATTGTAATACGGTTCCTCAGCTGTGTCTCATTATCTGGACCATTTCAGTGACTCCCCCTGGGAGCAGTAAGGACACGAGGACCCTCACAGCAGCACTTTACTAGATTTCTTTTTAAACGCTGCTATGGGACTATTCACACAAAGTTACATTTTTACCACGTCGATAATTATCAAATTATGGAGATAAAGCACTTGAAATCAGATAATCTGCAGACTGTGAAAGGGTCACTTAGCTCAAAAGGTGACAGAATCCTGTTAACAGTTGTGGAGGATAATGGCTATTTCTGTAATGAGCAGCGACTGGAGAGCGTCCAGAGAGGCAGATGAGGGAGGGATCACCCATCACTCTACAAATAGGTCATTTTTTATATTTTTAGGCTTGGCAGAATGGACAATATGTGTAAGAAGTAAACCAAATGGTAGAGGTCTACGTTCTCCTAACCGTCTGCTACCGATCCCACTTAATGTCTCCTCACGATACGATAACTTATTGAAACTTAAAGGAGTTGTCCAGTTTAGAACATAAAAATAACTTTATTATGCAATTTACTAGAGAATACTAGAGTTTTGAAGAAGGGAGGATCCTCATCTCTTGACTACAGTGAAGATTTCCTCTTGCTTTGGAGGCCCTAACCTTTCAACACACCGTTGTAATGCTTCATTTCTCCTGTGGAGGAGCTGCAGAGAAACTAAACACTTCCTGTGATCGACTTCTACACAGATCACAGCTGATTGCTGGAGGTCCCATTAGCTGACATCTTAAAGAAGATCTTACTTCTTAAAAATATAGATTGTGATGGATATTTGGGAACCGAGTGGAAATTTTCATTTAGTCACATCATATTTAGAACCAAGTATGAAGTCCTTGCTGATCCCCACATCTCTCTGGTTTTTAATCCTCCTTGGGGGTTTTTCCGGTGCAAAGTAGCATGATTTTCCAGTCAGTCACTATATGAGATTGGGTCAATCCTGTAGCTGGTGGTTTGGTGTATGTCGAGGGTCAACAGGAAGTCCAACCCAACGGGGTACGAGGAATCACAGGAAAAGGGGTGTCCAGTTGTTGTTTTTTTTATATTAAAAATGGTTGTCATTTTGTAATGATAGTCAAATCATCCCTGGGCCTATGGTCCTGCTAAAAACCATCAACGGTATGGATTTTGGGACTTAAGAGAAGATCGCTTTGTAAGATTTCCTCTTGGAAATAGCGAGATTCTTCCTCCAAGATGAAGTCCATCTACAATATAGACTTGGACTTGGATGGTCAAACAAGATCGGAACCATGAGTTTAGCACATTGAGCCTTGAATATGAATAATTCTGTAATTCCACCACCTCCTAAGAGGCTATCTCTGCGGACACTCAAGGCTACATCTAGCATCTTGATTTGGGAAGATAATGGACTAGGTAGGAGAGATTTTGAACACGTAGCTTAGATGTCTTGCTCTGTACCAAGTAGAACTGGGTAACAATTGTTAACGTAATTCTTGTTGAGTTTGATTTTCCAGCTGTTTTCCAACTTAGTGAGGCATGCCGATATCTTTCACTACGTCGAGTTTATCTTAATGCGACACTCTAAGCTGGATCGAGCCTGGATCGGGGGACAGTAGTTGTCTCCTATTGGTTGAGGGCAAACCTCTCCCAAGTGGAAAGGTATATGGACAACTTTGGAGACCAGTGACAGGTTTCTACTTGTCTAGGCTATTCAGTGAAGACTTTCTTGAAATCCCTGAAGCACAGAATTGGAGCTCATTCGCAGGTGTGTCCATGGTATATACGCCAAAAACACATCCGTTTTCAGTCCATTTTCTGTCAATGTTGTATCTGCATTTGTTGATCTTTCTTTTTTCATTCACAATAATTAAAATAAAAAGGTTTGTGGTTCCTCTGCATCAATTGAGGAAAAAAGGACTGTACAGAGATGTCCTCCACATGACGTGTACTGTAGCCCGGCGCGCAGGAGAGAAGGCGGGATGAGCGCCTCAAACCCGTCTCCATAGGAAATAGCGCCACACGGCTGCAAACATGGGAAAAGTTAGAGCATGCTCTAATTTTTCCCTGTGTAGGGTATGATACACTTATACCCTGTACTGTATATTGTGCCCTTATGTACTGCATAGTGTGCCCCTGTGTACTGCATAGTGTGCCCCTGTGTACTGTATAATTTGCCCCAATGTAATGTATTGTGTGCCCCATTTACTCTATAGTGTGCCTCTATGTACTGTATAGTGTGCCTCTATGTACTGTATAGTGTGCCTCTA
The DNA here is from genome assembly GCF_040894005.1 of Engystomops pustulosus. Taxonomy (NCBI): domain Eukaryota; kingdom Metazoa; phylum Chordata; class Amphibia; order Anura; family Leptodactylidae; genus Engystomops; species Engystomops pustulosus. The sequence continues at coordinate 247,825,069 of NC_092412.1, forward strand.
TGTACTGTATAGTGTGCCCCATTTACTGTACAATGTGCCCTTGTGCACTGTATGGTATGCCCTATGTACTGTATGGTATGCCTCTATGTACTGTATGGTGTGCCCCTATGTACTGTATGGTATGCCCTATGTACTGTATAGTGTGCCCCATTTACTGTATAGTGTGCCCCATTTACTGTATAGTGTGCCCTTATGCACTGTATGGTATGCCCCTATGTACTGTATATTATGCTCTAAGTACTGTATAGTGTGCCCCTATGTACTGTATGGTATGCCCTATGTACTGTATAGTGTGCCCCTATGTACTGTATATTATGCTCTAAGTACTGTATATTGTGTCCCTACTTACTGTATAGTGTGCCCATCTACAGGGCCCTAGCTATTGATTGTCCCCATATATAGAATCCATATTTCCTATACTGCCTGCCATTTCCTGGGTGTATGATTACGGGATCTTAATTAGGGGATCTTTATCCCAATATATGTTTTTTTGGTAAGGAGGCAGAATGCTCGACCCGGCCTCCATGTTTGTAAATTTTTCAAGTCACTTTAGAAAATTCATCAAAGCTTTCAGTCCGCATTTAAAGGGATCCGACTGCAACCTATCAATTCTAATCGGCAAAAAGGGATTAGGAATATGAATGTGAAGTACATTATCATTGATCTCCTACACAATGACTGCCGATCAATATACAAACCAATCAGGAAATGCCTCATTTATGAAATCCTGTTAGTCAAAAAGTGCTAAAGTGTTATTAGCGGATGTAACAATCTGCAGATCCGATCTCCATCACTTGTGGAGGCTCCAAAAAAATCTTTACAAGAACAGATTAAAAAGGTTTTACTCAAGTTCAATACTTCTCCGAATGTGTATTCATGTCGATAGATCAGAGCCAGGAAAGAAAAGTCCTCCTACAATCGGTCCTATAGGGTATATGGGGTCACCGATTCACCATTGTTTCCTTCCTATATGCCCTATTTTTGGGATTTTTAACTCACCAGAATTCTCAGGGCTTGAGAGAGTTTCCCCTTGTCCCAAAAATTTCATATGAAGTAAATTTTTATTTACTTTTTGCAGTATTTTTAGGTTTATCTTTTAGCTTTCGTTTCTCAGGCTGCTGTCTATAAGCCAAAGCCATAATCTTTTGGCTTGCCTAACCCTCGTTACCCACGGTAATTCTCTTTCCATGTTGTTACCCATTGAGAATTGGCGACAAATCACCAGAACAACTGACCTCTAAGAAGAGCATCTTCTGCCACCTCCACCAACCCAACCAACTGTTTCCATAGTAGACGTTCCACCACTACCATTAGGGTTGTCACTTCTTCTCTAGTCCCCATCGTTCCTTAGCCACCAATGGTGTTAATTTCAGCAACTAACATGCTAATAAGGATCCCTACTGCCAGGTGGGTGGTGACAGCATGTTTGTGCCAGCCCTGGACTGCCCACCTCACAGTAAAGAACCTAATTAGCATATTGGATGCCAGACCAAATGCCACTCTTTGATTGGTAATGGTGAGAGGTTGGAGCTAAAGAAATAATTTCAACTCTTATTAAAGGAAATCAACCACTCAAAAAAACAAAAAAAAGACTCACCTCCGCTCCTCTTGATGTTGATCCCAATGCTGTCCACCACGAGTCTTGACACATCGCCATTACCCATAAAAGAAAGTTATAATTAGCAGCACTGAGCGCGGGGACAAGATGTCTGGCGCTTGGGCTGCTAATTATTCATGCCTCTCACAGCATGGTGACATCATGTGAGAGGGAGTTGTGGGGGAATTTCTTAATTAGCAGCCCGGAGCGCCGGACATCTTGTTCCCGCACTCTGTGCTGCTAATTATAATTTTCTTTTCTAAGTGATCCTGGCGTGTCACGACTATTGACGGACAGCACCGGGATCAAGATGAAGAGGAGCGGATGATGTTGACAATTGAAGTATGCAAAGAGCTGCTGAATGGAGGTAGTGAACGTCTCAATTAATAAAAACGGTTTAAAACAATAAAATGAACAATACAATCTTTATCAAAACAAATGCCGCTCCCCTGCTGATACTCAGCTCCCCCACTGGTGTCTTTAGAGATGACACATGTTGACCTTGGAATGTTGGCATCTTAGCACTGCACCATTGATGAGCTGAGTCCATGCCATCAATGGAGGTCGGAGATTGGCAGAGGTCTGGTGGATCATCTCAATGTGATGGTCAGTGTGATTGGCTGTACAACTGCTCCAATAAAAAAAGGAGAGACAACAAGGACCACAACGTTATCTGCAGCCCCTGTGACTAAACCCTAGTTCTTGTAACTTCACACCTAAGCTCTTCTGTAAAATGAAGCCGTTGCTAGTCTTTAGTATTGGGTTAATAACCAGTGGGACATAAACTTATCCAACCAAAGTTCCACCAGAACACCAGAGGAGTCTACGGTCGGATAAGGCTCTTTACACCATTACGGCCCAAGAGGTCCAGATGAACACAATGGGGCTCATTTACTAAGGGACCCACGGCCGCACTTTCGTCGGATATTCCAACGTTTTTGGATTTGTGCCGCTGTGACAGGGATTTAGAAAGGGATTGTGGCGTACGCGATCAGAGTTTGGCGCAGCGGTGCCGGCTTTCATGCAACACAAAATCGTGGTCCGTGCCGTTGGTCGATCCGACTGTTTCGGTCAAACCACGGGATTTAACTTTAAAATTGTGACGCAAGGCATGTATTTACATGCACCAGGAAGAAGGTGAACTCTGCCGGACCTGAGGGGGGAAGAGACACATGCAGGAAATCGGGCGCACAATCTTATTGAATCGCGGCACAGTGCATTGTTGTCGGACAATGCACTTTCTGGAACTCCTCCGGACCGGGTAAGTAGATGTGCCCCAATGTTATTGGCCCCAAGAATCCAAATTCATCATTGACTGTAACTAATAAACAAAGCAGACGCAACGAATGGCCATGTCCATGAATTTCCTACGAGAGTGGACTTTAAAACTTATCAGTAGTCGCTCGTTCCCCTCCTAGATTTACCTGCTCCAAACCTTTTGTGTTCAGATCTCCTCCTGGGCTCACCTCCCAGCTTATTCAATATTTGCAAAGTTAAACATGGAGTTGCCAGCAACAGTGAAGCTTTTATTGCCGATGAGAGTCACAATATTAAAACAAAATCGCGCACTTACATCAGATAATAGCAGAGCTCTCGAGAGGTCAGAGCAGGTCGAGGCGGGCGTAAGGGCTGCTAATTTTTGAAAACATTGAAAGAGTTGTTTTCCAGCTGAACCACAATCTCTGGGCGAGCGCGAACGTCAGCCCCAATCACGGGGATGAAGGCGAGTGAAATAATGAGTGTTAGTGTGTTCTGTGTGGCTTTCTAGAGCGCAGCGTAGGATCGTGAAACATAATACATCCAATCAGACTTTTAATACCGCGCACTCCCGGCTCCCGGCTAATCCCCGCATGGCAGATTTTGGGAGTAGCAAACAAATATAAATTGGAAGCAAAATGTTCGCCTGCTTCCTGACATTAGGGAGAGGGGACTATAACAATATGGATACAATGACTGCTTATGATGTTTATGGACGCATGACATAAAGCAGGGGAAAAAATAGCTCGGCTCCTGCTCCAAAATTGCAGCCCCCCAGAGGAGAAAGGGGAGAAGCCGTCAGACAGAAGTCTTTCACCTGTGCCACACACACCCTAAGAAGCAGAGCTGTGAAACAAAGCTTCACTTTTTACGAGTACGGATGCAGCAGAGCCGAGTTTGTACCTCGGTGTGGTATTCGGTGGTTTCCCACAAGAGGATGACTACCATAAAGCGGACATCCAAAATGTTCTGCATTCAAGCTCCACCTCCCAGATGCTCCCATCCTGTCTGCGTAAGCATCTCCATAACTAGTATAATATATATATATATATATATATATATATATATATATATATAGTCCCATAACCACAGGGCAGGTAATGCATCTCTGATTGCTGTGGCCGACTGTAAGGACCCCCAGGGATCGCCAGGACAGGCAACTGTAACCACCAGGCTACCCTGCAGTGACCAGGACTTCCAGGACCGGCCGTCCCAGGAGTCTCATGTCTTAGATGGGAAAATCCTTTTCTAAGGTGTTATTCACTTTGTGTTACACAATTGTATAATGTAAAGTTCTACAATTTTCCAATATACTTCCTGTATCAATTCCTCACTATAACTGTAGGAAGCTTCATTGTTTTACTTCCCGTGGATAAACAACAGTCCCTGGTCATGTGGTGTTACACAGGTGCACTGCTCGTTATATACCTGGCCATGTGACATCACACAGGTGCATGGTTCATTATATCCCTGGTCAAAGTGATGTCACACAGATGCACGGCTCATTTTATACCTGGCCATGTGCTGTCACACAGGTCCACGGCTCATTATATTCCATGGTCATATGATGCCACACAGGTGCACGGCTCGTTATATTCCTTGGTACTGTGATGTCACACAGGTGCACGGCTCATTATACCCGGCCATTTGATGTCACACAGGTGCACGGCTCATTATACCCGGCCATTTGATGTCACACAGGTGCTCAGATCATTATAATCACTGGTCATGTGATGTCACACAGGTGCGCAGCTCGTTATATATCCCTGGTCATGTGATGTCACACAGGCGCACGGCTCGTTATACCCCTGGTCGTGTGATGTCACACAGGTGCACGGCTCATTATATTCCCTGGTCAAGTGAGGTCACACAGGTGCACGGCTCAATATATCCCCTGGTCATGTGATGTCACACAAGTGCACAGCTCGTTATATTCCTGGTCATGTTATGTCACGCAGGTACACGGCTCATTATATCCCTGGTCATGTGATGTTACACAGGTGCACGGCTCGTTATATCCGTGGTAAATGTGGTGTCACACAAGTGCACGGCTCATTATACCCCTGGTCATATGATGTCACACCGGTGCACAACTCATTTTATATAGGCCATGTGATGATACACAGGTACATGGTTCATTATATCCCTGGTCATGTGAGGTCACACAGGTGCAAGGCTCCCAAAATCAGCCTGAATAATCAGGCTATAATGAGCCGTGCACCTGTGTGACATCACATATCCAGAGTCAGGTATATATCCACAGTAAGTAAATGATTAAGCTGACAGAATTATTGATTAAGAATGCCAGCAAGCAGAGATCTTGAAATACAAACAATATTTGCTCAAATCCCTAACCACTTTTATCTACTGGCTTAACATGTCGCTATATGAGTGGGTTGGAGAACTGATTACAGATTCTAAGTAGGATCCATAGTCGTTTTTTGGGTGTGAATACAGAAGAAAACTAGACTTTCCCTTTAATTGTATAAACTATCCTAATAAATACAAGGTGGAGGAATGCGGGCGATTGTTTTCCAAGGAGAGGAGTAGATTATAAAGTAAATTCTAGCAAGTAAAAATAAACCTAATTCCTGTATGGAGAACACGTAGAATATTCGGTGGAGCGGCGGCGTGGGAGGAAGCATTAGGATATTGCTGATAAAAAGCCTTTCTTTCCAAATGGAAGCAAATCCTCCAATCATCTGCCAAGAATTACACGCAGCTGAGCACAAATTGCCTCCGCTACAAATAGACACTTTACATTATTTCTATCATATGTGCAGCCGGTCCAGGGCAGGGACTTTGTTCCTTTTTCAGACTGAACCTGTTACAAAACAGAATATTAACGAGTCATCAGTTGCCCCACCCTGACGACCCAGGCATGGACCAAAAACCCCACCAACATGATGGAGAGGCTGTCCAGGCAATATATCAGGCAAATCCTTAAAAACTATTCCCAGTTCTAGAACTGAAATCTATTATTGTTTATTGTTATCTCTGCAGTTACAATGTATTTGTTAGTATTACCATGGTAACAGACAACAAAGCCTGTGTAGTCTGATTCCACACTCATATATATATATATATATTTTTTTTTTTTTTTTACAGTACTGTATATAAAAACTGCAAATTTTCTACATTTTTTTTTATCTTATGAGGACACAAAAAGCCTCTAGAAGATGATTTGAGTAATAATAATAATTATTTATATAGCGCACACAGATTACGCAGCGCTGCACAGAGCTCGTCAAATCAGTCCCTGTCCCAAAGGGGCTCACAATCTAATCAATCCACCAGTATGTTTTGGAGTGTGGGAGAAAACCGGAGGACCCGGAGGAAACCCACACAAACACGAGTCAAGTTCTTTTCAAAATTATTAACAGAGAAGAACGCTCAAAAAAATATTTCCAGGTTTAGAGAACCCTTACTTAAAGAAAATCTACCATCATGATAAACCAGAGACACTTACTCATAGCTCCAGGCACCGGGACTGTGGTAATCTTCTTATATTTGTCATCCATGGCCTCCTTCCTTCTAAAAAAAATCTACTTTTACAATTATGCTAATGATACAGAAGGGCTCCGTGGGCGGTTTCCATGCTGTAGCTTCACAGGCTGTTATGCTGAGGAAGCATAGGGAAGGGGGAAATGTGCTCCTGCACAGTGTAATAGCCTGTAAAGCTACACAGCTACCTCCCAGAGCCCTTTGGTTACATCAGCATAAATGTAAAAGTTGATTTTAGAAGGAAGGAGCCCATGGATAACAAATATAAGAAGATTACCACAGTCACGGTGGTAGGTTCCAACCTCAATAGGGGCTTGCTGTCTCTGCATTATTGGGGCAGCCTATTGTTTGTCTGTGTAGTACTCTATTTGCCCCCTGGGGATTTTCAGGAATTTTGAAAAAGTCGGGGTAAGTACAACATTTAATAAAGTGGTTTTTTTAATATAAACTAAGGAATTCTGGTATATTTTCTATATCGGATGCACTTTTCTTTTTTAAAATTTTTTTATAAAATCCAAAAAACTTTCTGGCAAGTCCACAAGAAGCAGAGCACATGGTGGGCGAGAGCGTGCAGCGCCCGACAGATGTCCCGTAGCTTCATAGTAAAGCCTCCGGCATCTGCTTACAATTTCAAGGCAATTGTAAATACACCAAAGAAGGTCAATTGGTTCAATTACTGTCTATGTGTAAATCTACCGCTAGATTTTTTTTTTTTTTTTACACACTTGATATTTTTTTTTTTTTTTTACAGGAAACGCACTTTAAAGGAGACAATTCACTTTTCATTGTAGGCTGCGCAATAATAAACAATGAACGCGCTCCTCGCCCTCATTAGCGCTGCACATGGAGCTTACAGAAGAGGCCACTTATGCTACATTGTGTACATTCTTTCCTGCCAAGAAACAGCGCCACCCTATCCTCAGGTTGTGTCCGGTATTGCAGCTACATTTATAATTCTACATTCAAGACGTCTTGATTGGAACCGGTCACCAGCAATGAGCATATGAAACCACTACTATCCCCTTATCCAGCTCTTCATCCTTTTCATATCCATCATCCCGTTACATATGAGTGTTGCTGGATTTTTGGTAAAAAAAAAAAAAACAAACAAAAAAACTTGTAATCCCTCTGTTCAATTTTAGCACAAAGAGGTAGGGATTTCAAGCAGAAGTCAAGCTCTCTCCTTGGGTTGTAAATTCTCGTCCCCTACACCAGACTTCCTATGTAGTTTCGTGCATGCGCCGTGTAAATAGATGTTCTGTGCAGGTTACAAGCCGGCCAGGGGACCGATACATTGGCTATTAGGGGCAGATTTTCCAACTAAGAGGAATGAAGTCAAGCTCTCTGCACCTCCAATTGGCCCCACCTCTGTAAAGTCTGCCTCACTTCCTAGAAAGCGGCAGAGGAAAGGAAAAGAAGGGTGGATTTTACAATCACGAGGCATAAAGTCAGGGGAGGTCGGGAAGTTCATCCATGAAGTCAAGCTCTCTCTGCCTCCAATCGGTCTCTCCCATTGTAAAGTCCGCCTATCGATGCCCATGCCTAACTGCTCTCTTCCTGCACAGCCTTGCGCATGCGCTATGTTAATAGATGTTCTGTGCAGGATAGAAGCCACCATATACCCAGATGATATGCAGGGGCTGCATCACTATTCACATGGCGCATGCGTAAGACTATGCAGGAGAAATTACATGATGCCACCAACGGGCAAATTTTACAACGGAGAGTTAGAAAGTCAGGGGGTCGGGGAGTTCATCCATGAAGTCAAGTTCTCTCTGCCTCAAATCGGTCTCTCGCATTGTAAAGTCCATTTCTTGATGCCCGTTCCGCACTCCCCTCTTCCGGCGCAGCCTTGCGCATGCGCTGTGTTAATAGATGTTTTGTGCAGGTTTGAAGCCATCATACACCCAAACGATATGTGCAGTGCAGGGGCTGCATCACTAGTCATGGCGCATGCGCAAGACTATGCAGGAATAGAGGAGGGCAATAACGGGTGAATTTTACAACAGAGGGGTTGAAAGTCAAGGAGGTTGGGAGTTCACCATGAAGTGAAGCTCTCTTGGTGGCATTGTTGTCGTAAAACCCGTCTCGCTGCCCAATTCCAATCCAGTCATGCACATGGCCTGTGTTGTGGCGCGACCTTGTACTCCCCCGACTATGACCAGAGAACTGGGGGAATAGAAGTAGTTTTTTTATTACCACAATGCAGAAATGCTCAGACATAACAGGATGATGGATGTGAAATTTATGAAGAGCTGGTTTTCATTTGCTTGTATTCGAGATTGCCTTCCAGATACAGGTTACATGCTACACACATACATGCTACACACATACATCCTACACACATACATCCTACACACCTACATGCTACACACATACATCCTACACACCTACATGCTACACACATACATGCTACACACATACATCCTACACACCTACATGCTACACACATACATCCTACACACCTACATCCTACACACATACATGCTAAACACATACATGCTACAGACAACTGTCCTGATCATTCATCAGTAACCAAGCCGTCCCCTAGACACGCCCCAGATCTACAGGAGGGCTGTCCTCTGACCTATCGGGCTCAGTGACAGCATTGAAGGTCCTTGCACACAGATGCGCGTGCCGGACAGGATCTGGGGGTCCAAAATGCTAAAAAAAATCTATCGACAAAAAATAAAATACCCTCTACTGGGTCTACATTCCAAACATGTTCCCTAAAAATAGCTCGCGTATAATAATCTCCACATTTTTACACGGTTTTGATTATAAGAACTGGTGATTAATCTCCTTGACCCTGTACTCACAGATGAGGAACGAGGACAAGTGCAGGAAACGTCTGTGATTAGGGAACACGGGGCCCAAGAATCGAGGTTTATTATTCTGTGACGAGGCCGGGAACAGGAGTCTAAAATATTCAGTCATCCAACGTCGGATTAAAGGAATTTATCTACATCAATATAGATAAACAAGAAGATAAATTATAGGAGGTTTAAATCTATTTTACAAAAATAAAATCGGATTTTTGCTCAAAAAATTTTTTTTTAAGGTTTTTATGATCATTTATGAAAAAGTCTGCTGGATACCCTCAGAGAGGTCAACACTTTCACTTTCTTTTACTTTATAGAAATTTTAATGTACAAGGGGGCAAGTAAAATAAGAACGTGTCCTGCCACACCCCGATTCTCTGCAGCACTCTCATTCCTGGGGGGTCTCCCAAAATCACAGGAAACCATAACAAAGCACGTGCGACCAATCACTGGATGGAACGATGACCCACCTTAGCCAATTGGGATTTGAGATTACATAGCAGTCTATGGAGAGAGAAGGGAGTGGAGTGAGCAGGAGACAAGTGAGTGAGAAGAGACAGAGGATGCTGCAGCTATTCTTAAGTTTTGTATCAAACTCAAAGTGCATTATTCACATCAGTACATGGTGGAGACTACTGATTAAGTTCCATATGATCCTGCTGATGCTTCCACGTGAAAGAAAAGAGGCACATGCATAGACTGAGGTTGCTGCAGCTAACACTTAGTTTTGTATCTCACTCCAATTGGTTTATTCACACATGAACAGGTCAGTACATATCTATAATGTTCTATATGATTCTGTTGATGCTTATAGAGCAGATGATTCTCTACTTTCTGTGTGCAGTGTATGGGAGCGTATTAGGTCAATACTACTCTATCATGCTCTATACAATTCTGTTGATGCTTCTGAGTGGGAACGGCAAAATATAGGCAAGCTGTGGAGCTTATACTACATATTAGTATTTTATTCACATCAGTCATTACTGCTATATAATGTCCCATGTGATCTTGCTGATGTTTCTGAGTGAGATGGTAGAGACATAGGCAGGATCTGCTGCATCTAATAGTAAGTTTCTATCTCACCCCAAGTCTTTTATTCAGATTAGTACAGGTCAGTATTCCTCTCTAATATGATCCTGCTGATGTTTCTGAGTGAGTAGTTAGAGACATAGGCAGAGGCAAGATCTGCTGCAGCTAATAATAAGTTTCAACCTCACTTCAAGTCTTTTATTCAGATCAGTAAAAGTCAGTACTCTTCTACAATATGATCCTGCTGATGTTTCTGAGTAAGTCATTAGAGACATAGGCAGAGGCAGGATCTGCTGCAGCTAGTAGTAAGTTTGCATCTCACCCCAAGTCTTTTATTCAGATTAGTACTCCTCTACAATATGATCCTGCTGATATTTCTGAGTGAGATGGTAGAGACATAGGCAGGATCTGCTGCATCTTATAGTAAGTTTCTATCTCACCACGTCTTTTATTCAGATCAGTATAGGTCAGTATTCCTCTATAATATTATCCTGCTGATGTTTCTGAGTAAGCCATTATAGACATATGCAGAGGGAGGATCTGTTGCAGCTAGTAGTAAGTTTCTATCTCACCCCAAGTCTTTTATTCAGATCAGTGCAAGTCAGTACTCCTCTATAATATGATCCTGCTGATGTTTCGGAGTGAGTCGTTATAGACATAGGCAGGATCTGCTGCAGCTAGTAGTAAGTTTGTATTCCAATACGAAAGAAGGTCACGGTCCAGCCAAGACTCTCCAACTTGACAATGCTTTATTTCAAATACATCATAAAAGGTTCCAATGCATCTTTAACGTCTACGCGTTTCGAGCGGAGACCCCGCTCTTAATCATGACAAACATATACTTACAATCTGCCTTAACACATATTTAAAACTCCCTCCCGGTGACATAACCCCACCCTCCCTGTCTACATCACTTCCGGTCAATCCATATAGACGTTAGAGATGCATTGGAACCTTTTATGATGTATTTGAAATAAAGGATTGTCAAGTTGGAGAGTCTTGGCTGGACCGTGACCTTCTTTCGTATTGGAATATTATATATACCTGAGCAGCAAGGTGGCCCGTGCCGACCCAACTACAAGCGCCTATTACAGAGGGAGAGTTGAGCTGGTGTTCAATTTTCTCACGAAGTAAGTTTGTATCTCACCCAAAGTCCTTTATTCAGTTCAGTACAAGTCAGTACAGCTCTTTAATGCCCCATATGATCCTACAGATGTTTCTAAGTAAGTGGTTAGAGACATAGGCAGAAGCAGGATCTGCTGCAGCTATAAGTAAGTTTGTATCTCACCCCAAATCATTTATCCAGATCAGGTCAGTACTCCTCTTTAATGTCACATATGATCCTGCTGATGTTTCTGAGTGAGTGGTTAGAGACATAGGCAGAAGCAGGATCTGCTGCAGCTATAAGTAAGTTTGTATCTCACCCCAAGTCATTTATCCAGAACAGGTCAGTACTCCTCTTTAATGTCCCATATGATCCTGCTGATGTTTCTGAGTGAGTGGTTAGAGACATAGGCAGAAGCAGGATCTGCTGCAGCTATAAGTAAGTTTGTATCTCACCCCAAATTATTTATCCAGATCAGGTCAGTACTCCTCTTTAATGTCACATATGATCCTGCTGATGTTTCTGAGTGAGTGGTTAGAGACATAGGCAGAAGCAGGATCTGCTGCAGCTATTAGTATGTTTGTATCTCACCCCAAGTCATTTATCCAGAACAGGTCAGTACTCCTCTTTAATGTCCCATATGATCCTGATGATGTTTCTGAGTGAGTGGTTAGAGACATAGGCAGAAGCGGGATCTGCTGCAGCTATTAGTAAGTTTGTATCTCACCCCAAGTCATTTATCCAGAACAGGCCAGTACTCCTCTTTAATGTTCCATATGTTCCTCTTGATGCTTCTGAATTATGCACTGTTTGTTGTAGGTTAGCTACCCTTTATGGAACTTCCAGTTAAGCAATTACATAATAAATTATACAAATTGACTCAGAACCAAAAGTTTCGCAGTAAACACCACCCCAGACTGCAATCATATTACATTTTCTGTTTGGGTAGGATTCACGCCAAGCAAATAAATTGAAATGTAAATAGCGATTCGTCTGTGACACCAATCTGCAGCCGAGAGCAATGGAGGTTTTACAAATAGAAATGTCTCATTCCCACTTATAAAACAGATATCTGCTGCGTGACCGGGGAACTGGAAGACAATTTCACAGCTAGACGCAATGCAGATCTGTATCAGTCCATGAAGTGTCATTACATCTTGGCTGAACCACGGAATAAAAATTCCAGGGTTTACAACTGCTTAAGAGGGAAAGCATCTTATGGGGAGCAGAAGTCTTAGGATTAAATCTCTTCAAATCCACTAAGCGCAGTAGCAGAGCTCAAGGAGGACAAACAGAAGCCACGGGCGGACAGAGGAACAGTAATGAAGATTCATGGGGTGGGGGGGAAGGGGCATGGAGACGCGGGTGGGCTTGTTTGGGAAAGTTTTTTTTATGGAGAGTCAAAAAGTCAGAGTTTGATGGGTGTAATTGGCTTAAAGGGAATGTCTACACTGTGTAACGCTTTAGTGGGTCTATAATAAAAGATTTTTTAGCAATTTAATGGGATTTTCCAGTCTGAGCCCAAAGCAGACGCCTCTGTCTGTACAGTTCATTGAAATGAATGAGAGTTCTATCTGCAGGTCCTATGCAGGTCCACAACACTATGGAAAGGGCTGTTCTGGTAGGGGAGCCAGACTCTGCACCCCTATTAATCGAATATGACCGTATTTTTTTCGGACTATAAGGAGCAAAAAAAAATCCTTTGATTTTCTCAGAAATCGAAGGTGCGCCTTATAGTCCAGTGCGCCTTATATATGAACCGTACTTACAGACAACAGCTGCCTTGTCTGCCACCTGCTGGTCATTCAGCCTTATAATCCGGTGCACCTCATATTTGAAGCTAGATGTTTTAGCAGGCTTTTATCGATGGTGCGCCTTATTATCCGGTGCGCCTTATAGTCCAAGAAAATATGGTATTAAATGTTTGGATCTGGAGAACCCCTTTAAGAATCTCCTATGTAGATCTATGGGTCTTTCAGACTAAAAATAAACCTTGTGTAGTCTAATACGCAAGTCATTCTTGGGTTTAAACATGTTCCCTATGTGTTTATGTGACTCCGGTAACACTGCGGCGTTCACTAGAGAAGATAAAATAATCCAATATGTGATTTACATTTCAGCTTTGCAGTATAGGCTGAGACAAATGAGCATTCCACAGCTTCCAATCGTATTGGCATCTTGAGGATATCAATACAGTTGAAAGAAGGGGGGGGGGGGGGGAGTTCCAGTGTCCCTTTGAACAGGAAGAATCATGGCGCAGGAGATCCAACAATAATCCAGCCCTGTCCACACAGTCCCAGGAAGCTCAGGAAGTGTTGCTTTAAAATAGTGATGAAAGCAACACCTCTTGGGCTACCCAGGAGTGTAGGACCAGGCCTTGAGTCGCTCAACTTATCTGGTGAACTCTGTGTTAGGATGATGGCCTGGGTGCCCGTAGAGATGGCTCTGAGTGCCACCTCTGGCACCCATGTTATAGGTTTGCCATCACTTCCCTAGCCCAAGAAACATCTGCATGGGAATACTGTGGTATCAATGATCTGAATTAGATGAAGATAAGAAGCAATAGAGTACCGTATTTTTAGGACTATAAGGCGCACTAAAAATCCTTTGATTTTCTCAGAAATCAAAAAGGTGCGCCTTATAGTCCAGTGCGCCTTATATATGATCCATACTTACAGACAATAACTGCCTTGAGCTGTGCACAGGTCTGCCACCTGTTGGTCATTCATCCTTATAATCAGGTGCGCCTTATAATCCGGTGCGCCTTATATATCAACCTAGTCGGTTTAGCAGGCATTTATTGATGGTGCGCCTTATACTCTGGTGCGCCTTATATTCCGAAAAATACTGTAGTTGATTCTTGGAACAAACTTCCAGCAGATGTGGGTGGAAAATTAAGAGTATAAACCTGTGTCTACTTAAAGGCAGCCGGAAGATAGCAGATGGAGCGACGGCGCACCGGCACTTCATTCCCTTCTATGGGACTCCCTGGATAGACAAAGTCAAGTAGAAGTGGACGGATCAATAGTTGATCATTTGGCATGGGGCTGGTCAAGGTGTATTTGTGCGCCCGTTATCCAGTTTTCTGGTAGACCCAGTGATCAGACCCGATTTCTCCTCTCTGCCGTCGATGGGCGATAAGCCACCCTTTTAATCATCTATTTTAGTAAACCCAAACCCTTGCTCTATTAAGCAGCAGCTATTTGTAGTAATGAGACATTCCCATTAATAATCGGCAGACTCGCCGGCATCGGGTTGTGTTATTACACCTCCCGTAACGCGGCGGGGGGAGCTGGTGCATGATATACTTAGGCAACTAATGGACTGTGAAGCCAGAAAAACAGAACGCCTACTTACTGGGCCTGAGCTTCACTCATTGCTTTCTGGATAGGACAAGGTCTCCGAACGGACGGAGCCCAAAATATTTACTGCCAATTATTTATCATTAAGATAGGACTGAAAAAACGGAAAAATATTTTTTATTTTGTTTTCCCAAACACTTAGGGTCAAGGGCACAAGGAGGTCAAATCCCAAATATTCTATTCTATATGACTTAATAAGGCAATTTTCCCGCCTCCAAATACTAAGGAAATGTTTTGTATACAATATATCTGTTATTTAACATGTTCTTAGGATTCCATTTAATAAATTTATTTTTACAGGTGGTCTGCTACTTAAGAACACCAGACTTACATACGACCCCTAGTTACAAACGGACCTCTGGATATTGGTAATTTACTGTTCTTTAGTCCGAGGCTACAATGATCAGCTGTAACAGTTATCACAGGTGTCTGTAATGAAGCTTTAGTGTTAATCCTGGTTCTTATGACAATCCAACATTTTTAAAATCCAATTGTCACAGAGACCAAAAAAATTTGTCTGGAGCTACAATTATAAAGTATACAGTTCCGACTTACATACAAATTCAACTTAAGAACAAACCTAAAAAACCTATCTTGTATGTAACCCGGGGACTGCCTGTATACTTGTTATATCCAATAATTTTTTTTCTTATTTTTTTTTTTTTACCGTACAACAAATCTGACTGAATTCTGCACAAAAATAAAATAAAAGCAAGAGTTTGTTACGTTTGTTATAACCGTATATACTCGAGTATAAGCCGACCCAAGTATAAGCCGAGGCCCCTAATTTTACCACAAAAACCTGGTAAAACCTATATATTTTTTACTCGAGTATAAGCCGAGTTTGGGTTTTCAGCACATTTTTTGTGCTGAAAAACTAGGCTTATACTCGAGTATATAAGGTATTTAATTCCCCGTTTTAATTTACGGTGGATCTGCTCCTGATTTATTCATTACAGAGTTACTCCAATTTTTTTTTTTTTTTTTTAGGCAGAAATAACTCCTGGGGTGGGGGGATTCACCAAGTCTTGTCCATCGGTTATTGGGCTTGTTAAAATCTGTGTTTTTAGGAGACAACAGCTCTTCATTCGTACTTCTGGGGTGTAGGAAGCTGGTGGGGGAGAACAATTATGGCTTTATATTTTAAAACACCTTAAAGTCCCTTAAACTTTTGTATCAAATCGCAATTATAGGCGGCCCCCTACTTAAGGACACCTGACTTACAGACGACCCCTAGTTAAAGATGGACCCCTCTCTCCCCTGTGACCTCTGGTGACCTCTCTGGATGTTACTATAGTCCCAGGCTGCAATGATCAGCTGTAAGGTGTCTGTAATGAAGCTTTCATAATCCATGGTCCATTCATAATCCTTGGTCCCATTACAGCAAAAAAATTTTGAAACTCCAATTGTCACTGGGGCAAAAAAATTTTTTGTCTTGATCTACAATTATAAAATATACAGTTTCGACTTACATACAAATTCAACTTAAGAACAAACCTATGGAACCTATCCTGACTGTAATTGTAAAAAAAAAAAATTAAATAAAACATTTTAAACTACACTTTAAATACATTAAGTGAATTAATAAAAATTAAAATAATAAAGAAAATTAAAGAAAACATTAAACTGCGTTAACTTTCACAAACCTGTTCATTTTCTCTCTCTATATTTTCACAACATGAAGAATTACATTTTGGATTTAGTAGGAGCCATTGACAGTGCAGCCCCCCGGGGCCTAGATGTAAAAGTCTAAAAATCATTCATTTAAGAAATCCTGCAAATGTGGTGGATTACAGTATTTTACAAGCCGTGTCGAATGTGTACGTGGTCCATCTGGTTTGAGAGATAGGTTTTAGGCGTCGGAGAAGGCTTTGGTGCTAAACGTTTCCCTATGTTAAAATAAACACCTCAGCACCTAATACTTCAGCGAGGGGGTCCGCGAGGCAGAGGCTAATGAGGGGACGCAGACACCCCGCCGCTCACAAATTAGCACTTCATCAGGAGCCATTAGAAAAAATACTGAGGAAACTATTAAAAATGTTTACAATTTCATTATCAAATTACAAATTATGAAACATTTTTTTTTAGATTTAAAGAAAAAAAATTTTAAATATACTTTTTTTTTATTTTGATTTTTTAGTCAAAATAACTTTTCACTATGGGTTGTTGAAAAATTCAGATTTTCGATATTGATCGTCAACGATGAATTTTATTCTTCGCTAATTTGTGGGGTTTTTTAGATTTTTTTGTGTTGTTGTAAATTCTGATTTTCGATATTGACCGTTAATGATGAGAGAAAAATCAAAAATTAGCAAAGAATAAAATTCATCATTAACGGCCAATATTGAAAATCAGAATTTACAACAACCCAAAAAACTCGAAAGAAAATACAAAAATTAGCAAAGAATAAAATTTGAGTTTTTTGGGTTGTTGTAAATTCTAATTTTCAATATTGGCCATCAATGATGAATTTTATTCTTTGCTAATTTTTGTTTTTTCTTTCACTATTTTTGGGGTTGTTGTAAATTCTGATTTTCGATATTGGCCATCAATGATGAATTTTATTTTATGCCAATTCGTGTTTTTTCTTTCGATTTTTAAAAAATGTTATTCCGTTTTATGCACACAGCTGTATCTCCATTCTATGCTGCAAGTAGCTTTAATACTTGTACCTTGGTCCTAATCACATCAATGGAGCGAAGCTACAGTATCAGACACAGTGTTTTTTTGCTGTAGGTGTTCAAAGAGGACATTTCACCATCTTCAGCAAATCCGACTCTTTGTATCCTTTGATTAGGCACTCTTCCACTAAGTCTGATATAGTTGGATTTTTTTCCTAGCCACAAATTTCCAGAGTAATAAATACGGTCAAATGGGTGGAGCCAGGCTGTCTGCTCCGGGACAGGACCACCCACCTGAGTCCAATGTCTGTAGAACTAAGATAGCTTTGAGATAGTTCCAGCACCCAATATGTTAACTATGATCGCTACTGTCAGATGGGTGGTTCTTAGAGGGAGGAGACTTCCTGACTCCACCCACTGGATAGTAGAGACCCAAAAAAGTTTACCGGGCAATTTTATGAGATGCAAAAACCCAAATTGTATCAAATTGATACAAAGCAACCTAAAACGGGCTCCCTCTTATTAGCGGGCCTATAGTACGTGCATGGGTCATTGCCATTGGGTTAACTATATTAGGCTGGACATTGACTAGAGAAGCCATGCTGGGTCGGAGGTAAGTACAGAGCTATTAGTTATGTGCTCCCTGTGGGGGCCGATAATAACAATAGATTCTACCCTTTTAACTTTGTTTTTGCAAAAACTGGTTTTACCTTCGATCCAAGAATTGGGATGAGAAATATCGGAGGGGAACAATTTTTTTACTTATGTTTTTTATTTTTTATTTTTTTACCATGGCTGTATGGGAACTCAAACTAAAGTTGTTACATTCAGATCATCACAGCCAGATTTTGGGAACTCCTTGGGGACCGTGAGGCTTTTCCTGTCCCCTTCCCAACAGATGTAGAGAGCAGGAGAGCGCGGAGATTCTGCACATTCTTCTCGCATTGATCCTCGCGAACCCGATACGGCGGACGTTCAATCTCATGCATTCACAATGACATCAGCCACCACACAGGACCACAACGCACACTAAGCAGGTGGCCACCAGCAGCCTCACCTCACATCTGGTATTGTCATCTGCCCCGCTCGGGAAGTTTTTTACATTTTTTTTTTTTACTTTTTAATCTGTTACACTGGTTTTGTGCTTGAAGAAAGTCAAAATGAAACCAAAACGAAACCACACATCCCTTTACACTCTGCCGACGGACCGACAAAAAAAAAAAAAAGTCGTAAAAATAACAATAGGCATAAAAAAACTTTCTGAAAGTTACAAAAAAAAAAAAAAAAGGTGTATTATACAAATGTGAACAATTAATGTTTCTGTGTTTGCACAATATCACCCATTTTACAGTTTTGTAAACCAAAAATAAATTTTAAAAAAGGACATAGTTTTATTTCCTAAAATGGGATATAAAAACGATTAAAATATAAAATTCTTGAAATTGTTTTTTTTTTAATTTTAAAATCCACATTGTGGTTACAAGAACATTATATTTAGCTTCATTAAAGAGATCAATATGATGGCAGAAATACCAAATAATTTGATATTTGACTCCCCCCTCCACTTCCCTAATGATTGTGATTGGGCGGGGGAGGGTGGCAAGCGATTGAGTCGGATTGCAATACCCCAGCCTGACCACAACACAGTCAGGGTCAGCATAGAACATTGGACTGGTGGGGTGGGCAGGCTTGTATCAGGCCGAGATCAGGGCAGGTGGAGGTCAGAGAGTGCAGGAATTAGCCTAAGGTCAGGACAGGTAACTATGGTTCAGAGTCAGGCCAAGCCAAGGTCATCACCAAGAATCAGAACTGGATTGCAGAACAAAACCCAAGGCCAGCGACACATAACTCAGGAACCAGGAAGTTAGAGACCCAAATATCTCCGGCACCTTACGGTGGGGAAAGATGCCTTTTGCCACTAAGGCTACGTAGGGATTGGGCAGCAATATTTTAAGTAATGGGTACACCGGCCCTTTAAACAGAATAGTCATGGCATATGTCCCACGACCCCTAGGATAGAGGTGGGAGGAGTAAACAGGAGAAAAGAAGGAGCACCCTGACGGCTGTCCACACCACATAGCGGTAAGTTACCCGGAGCCGGTGACCTCTAACAGAAGTGGGGGTTGTCGACGATCATGGGTCATCATGATCATATTACATAGCACCAACCGAGAATGATCCTATAACCATATATGGCAAGTATACAAGCTGAGGGGCGGAGCACAGCACAGGAAATCAAAGCCGATCCATGTATCATGCTCCGCCCCCTCCATTCCACCATGGAAAAATCTGCAGGGCTCTCTAATGGGATTTCTGGATTGTGACCCCCATGATCCATATTAAAAAATAATAATCTTTATTTATATTGCGCCATCAAATTCCGTAGTGCTTTAACAAATCCACAATTGCTCTCTGTTATCAGCCGTCTCCAGCTGTGAAGAGGATGCTAATAGTAAGGTTTTTGCCAAATCAAGTTTCCTTTTTTTACGACTGTTTTATTGCTTTTTATGGAGCACAGATCTGTAGTTAGTAGTGTAGGTGCGGTGATTGTGCTGATTCATTACTACGGGGAGATGAATTATACTTCACAAAACTCTAAAATATCATATTCAACGCGCTCAGCGGGAATGCTAAGAGAATCGTATAAATAACCGGGGGCTATCATTGCGGTAGCCTTCAGGTGAGTGCACATGCCACATGGCGTTAAGTATACTGGCATTAATCGTTAATGACAATCCCTACATTTAGCAGCTTCTTTCTGTGCTGTTACTCTGTTATTCCTCCTGGAAATATAATAATAAATTGGCAACTGGGAGTTACCATTCCTTTTGTGAAATAATAATGATTGGACAGTTTTTTCAATATAATAATATAATATATTATAATATGAATAATAGATATTCATATATTTCCAGGAGGAATAACAGTGGGATATCCCAGTACATAGTTCTGAAGCTGCAATATTATGTTAAATGCAAATATTTACTAAAATAGTCAGTGTAGGGACAGGTCCTCCGATATCCGATAATATTCCATCTGCTGGTTCCTGCTGGTTTCTAAAATGAAGAAATCCTATAAAAATTGTTTACACAGTACTTAAATTTCCCCGTTGTGTGAGTTATTTTATCAGCTTCTCTCCCTTTAAGTAACTATCAAAATGTTGATACAGAAGCTGCTACATGAGGGGCTGTGCAGAAGTAAAGTGGAGTAACACATCAGTGCACCAGAGTGCTCCAAACACAGCTACAATCCTGAAATATAAATATTTCACAGTCCAGCTGCTACTAACAACATACACAAAGGTCTGATTACACATCTCTTCAGGGACAATGCATAACACTGTCTGCAGAGAGCACAGCAGTGTGAGGACAACCCCACAGAGCACTTGAAGAGGCTACAATCCTGGAATATAAATTCATATATCATAGTCCCGCTGCTACTAAGAACATATGCAGCATTGCGATTACGCATCTCTCCACGGACAAAACATAACACTGTCTGCAGAGAGCAAAGAGCACAGCGGTGTGAGGATACGCCTCCCCCCAGTGCACTTGCAAAAAGCTACAATGCTGGAATGTAAAACCATATATCTGGATGCTAGTAACAACATACACAAAGGTCTAATTACACATCTCTCCAGGGACAATACATAACACTGTTTGTAGAGAGCACACCAGCGTGAGGACACGCCCCCAGTGCACTTGCAAAAGCTACAATCCTGGAATATAAATCCATATTTCACAGTCCTGCTGCTACTAACAACATACACAGCAGTATAATTACCCATCTCTCCAAGAACCGTACATAACACAGTCTGCATCTCTGTATGGTCAAAACTGCTGTGAGATTCCCTTTAATGTGTACTGTATCTTACTGGTCAACCCCTTTAATAATGACTTTAATTTTTTTTCTTGTTATCCCGATAGGTAACAACAATCTGAATATTCCAGTTTTCTAAATATGGACCATGTTGTTCTGTTTTATATATATATAAAAACTAACATAAAATATATAAAAACTAACATATAAAATATATATAAAAAAAATATATAGAAAAACTAAAATTTAATTGAGAAAAAAAAAGTGACCTTGTTGCCGGTGACAGCCCGCCATGCGTTCGCCTCTCTCCATTCCCGGACATAGTTTAAGAATGAAAGCTGCGACCTGATTGGTTGCTACGGGCCCCTTCTTCTCGGAGACGATATTTATGAGGCCCTTTGTGGGATTTTTGTAAGGACGGATTTCTCAGACTCGGATTCAGCGCGAGGGGAAATGAAATGTTCCTTTTACAATTAAAAGGACACTTGAGCCTGAAGGATACGAGGTGTTATGACTGAAAACTTCACCTGAATACAAAATAAGATTGTTAAAATATTTGCTCTCCCGGAATAATTGGAGGAAAATTAGGCCACAGGGACCGGGGAGGGGGCAACAAGAGGGGAAAAGATCCTGATATTTTTAACGTGTTTACGGGGGGTCAGTGTCAGCTAATTCTGAGCAGGGAGCTGGATTTTCCGAGACAATCATTTGATTATCTGAAAACAAAATTAACCTGTGGCCTTTGACATCAAAAAGTCAAACACAAATTAACCCGTTTCAAATGAATTAAGCAACTCAGCGCCACCACCCTGACTACCTGAATCGGGCATGTTCTACTTTTTCAGTTTCTTTTTTAAAAAAAAGTTAAAAAAAATTAAATAAAAATTTTCAGGTTTGCGCTGCCCCTTTACGTATTAAATTTTTATTTTTTTTTAAATGGGCGGGGACTTAACCGGCTGTTATTAAAGTCACGCAAGGCCATCCAACTTTATCCGATATAAGTGGTTATGTAACAGATTGAGAGATTTCCCACCCAAAAAGTTGTGTAGAGCCCGAAAACATTAGTCCGGAAAGGGGGGGGGGGGTCTTCAACAATTTTTTTAAATGATTTCTGATTAAAAAAATCTGTTTCCCTTATAAGAAAGGATTTGATACTACATAATCAAGAGAATCGGTCGAGAAGGCAGAGAAATTTTTGGGAAAATGTGACCTATTTTTCACGACCTACTTGTTGTCACCCGGCATGAAAAATGTATCTGGTCACATTAAAGTACAATGACGGATTCTCAGACAGACTCACCAACCACAACGCTGTAAAAGTCGCCCCCTGTTGACAGTGCTGGCAAATTTTGAGGGAAAAAAAATGCTATTTTTTTTTTTTTTGCAATACAGCTGCAAAAAATGCCCCATATTCCCCTGATGACATAGGAAAATTAGTAGAAGGGGTGCTGAAAAATTAGCGACTTTTGTGCAACTTCTAAAGAGAACCTAACAACAGGTTTTACCCCACTAAACTTACCCCTTCAGGTAGTGGATGAAATGTCCCTTCTAGAATTCCCTCTTTTATGTGAAATCTCACCTGTTTGCCTATAAAAAATGTGTGATTTGTAAAGCGCTACGGAATTTGATGGCACTCTATAAATAAAGATTATTATTAGGCAAAATCAGGCAAATATGACTCTTCTCGCCTCATTTTAACATGAGGATGCAAGCTTAGTGGTTGCAGGAGGGAAGTGTCACTTCAGATGCCATGATCTTCTATTCTGTAGCATCTAGAAACATGATGCTGGTGTCATATTAAAGATAAGAATCTCATCTTTCAGTATGGTTCTGCAAGATACAGAATTGGACATAAAGGCAGTTAAAAATACTGCATCTTTATCTGCAGCTGGTATTTCTCACTATGTATTTAGCGGTCTGTACCTCTGGAGTTCTGATGTGATCTGAAAGATGAGATCCTTATCTTTAATATAGGACACAAGTAGCATGTTTCTAGATACTATATAACAGAAGATAGGGGCTTCTGAAGTAGTACGACCCATGCAAGCACTAAACTTGACTCATCTCGTGTGAAAATGAGGTGATATGGGTCACAATTGCCTGACTTTGGGGATATTTATTATAGGTAAATGGATGAGATTTCACAATAAAAGAGGAAATTCTAGAAAGGACATTTCATACCCTACAAGAGGGGGCTAGTAGATTAGTGCGGTAAAACCTGGTGACAGGATCCCTTTAAAGTTGGAAAAAATCAACAGACTCCTATGCCAGGCTAATAACCCTCTAAGGCCTCCTTCACGGTCACGTGAAGCCCGTATGTTAGCCCCATCCCATATACTGCACACCTTGTACAGAAGGGGAGTCCTTGCATCATACAAAAAAATGAAGCAACGACTTCCCGACTGCCTGCCCGCACTGAATTAACTGTTACACGACCAGCACCGCAGTCCAGCCGGCAAACAGTACATGAAAATTTGTGGCTCTCTGGGCACAGCCATTAAGGGGTGTATTTCGAGGGCATTACTTATGCAGTCAGCCCCCAGGCACTGAGTTTCAGGTGCTGCCAGTTCTCCTCGTACCGGTCTTCTCACTTTTCACAATTTTTCAAATGCTCAGAAATGAAGGAAAAGCATTCATCCAGCAATTCCACACGTCGGGTTCTGAATACATAAAAAAGCACAAGAAAACATCCACACCTGCCGAGCCCAATACATAAACATGGCCCCAACACCCCGTTTTTAATTTAAATTATTATTTTTTTTTTCCCTTTTCAGAATTTACAGAATTATTTCATTTAAAATGATTTCATATTATGGCATTTTTTGTATCTTTATTATTTTTTCATTTTAAATTTTAGGATCAAAAAAAAAATTACAATAATAAAAATTACGCAAAAGGCGTCAGACCAAAGATTTTTAGGGAACTAATGAGCAGAATATCTAGAGATGAATGGAACAGAAGTTTCTGTTCAGGTGTCTACCGGACATAGTGCCGGATTGGCAGCTGAACAGCCAATCCGGCAAATTGTTGCAGCCCTGGTAACTAGGCAATGCTATGATTGGCCAGGGGTGCATTGGGGGCAGTCCCATTGAGTAATCAAAGCCACGGCTAGGGGTGTTAAATTGCCAGACTGGCTGTTCACCCGCCAAATCGGGCAATATTTGAATTTTCGAACGGAAATTTCGGATCCACTTATCTGTAATAATGATACATTGGTTGTTTAGGAGACAAGAAGATTTTATCCCATTCCATAGTTTCATAGATGACAAGGCAGTTTTCCCCTGTATGTGTTGTGTTACTATATTGTCTAAATTTTGTCCCCTAAATGTATCATGTTACTATACTGCCTTAAAGAGGACCTGTCACCGCCGCAGTGTTAGAGTGATAGCGTTACTGAAAACCTCCGGTAACGCTATCAAACACTGTGGCGTGGTACAATGTAATCATCGGACTGCTCGCAAAGCTGTCCGACGTATTCATGAGGGGGCGGTCCGAGGCGCTGCCTCTTCCCCGGACCACCCCGCTCGCTCCATAGGCCGGCAGTGACTGCAGCGCGCTAGGCAGCAGTCACCGCCCCTAGTCACGCCCCAACCCCGCTCCCTCATGAATACATCGAAACGCTTTGCGAGCTGTCCGACAATTACCCCGGCACAGTGTTTGATAGCGTTACCAGAAACCTCCTATCACTCTAACACTGCAGCGTTTGATCAAGTGCCGAAAAATTGGGTGACGGGTCCTCTTTAAAGGGGTTGGCCACTTTACCCCATGTTTTCTGTAATGTGAGTGTAAGTGTAGGGGGCAGGATATTAGGTAATATACTAATACACATCTACCTAAATACTCAGGTAGTACAGTCGATGACTATGTGGAATTACTAGAATTTCTATATTTCTGGATCTATTGTGTTACCAAAGGCCCCAACTTTTGGCAGAGTGTGCCGCACTCATACACTGTTTTGTTGATAAGCTTAACTTATCATCATAGTTTATACGATTGAAGAAAGACACATGTCCATCAAGTTTACCCAAGGAAGGGAAGGGATTGGAAGGGGATTTAGGGGAAACAATTCTATAGAACATAACCATCAATGTTATTTAGGTGTAAAAAGGCATCTAGACCCTTCCTGAAGCTCTCTGCTGTCCCTGCTGTGACCAGCGCCTGAGCTCAGCTATTCCACAGATTGACAGTTCTCTTGATTTCTCCATAGGGAGACAGTGCCCCCTTGTTTTTTGATTTGAACTTGTATTTTAACTCTAACCCGAAATCATTCCTGTTAGTTTCTATACCGTCTATGCTGCTCCTCTAAAATCAGGAAGTTGGTCCTGAGCGGTCATCTCAAGCCATGGGCCGCCCACAGGAAATAGCGAAAACTGTGCAAAAATAATTACAACGACCTATAAAACCGAACAAAGAGTTTGCGTAGGTGAAAAGTTCTCTTTAAAAAGTAAAAACAAAACTTTTATGAAAATTTATAAAAGACATAAAACATAACATCAAAAATAAAGAAGAAGACTCCCAACAAAAATACCAAAATATTCCAAGTCATGAAGACATCTGCCCATTTTTACCTGCCAAATTCTTCCTTTCTTGGAGCTTTCATCTCCGCTCGCGCTCCACAAACGTTAGTACCAAGACAATGACAAACGGCTGCCCTCAGACACATGAAGCAATTAGGCGCGTGTCATGTTCGAGTTAGTCATCACTTTAGTGACCGCTCGTAATGATGTGTCAAATTGCAAACCCCCGCCAAAAAAAAAAAAAAGAGAGGTAGTTTTTGGTACCTTGCCGACTGTTGCTGCTTCACTTTCAACACCTAAAGCCAACAAAGGTCTATCTACCATATAAATCTATATCACACTGACAAAAAATACAACAAAAAAAATCACGACAAAAAAGTGGTAACAAAAAAAAAAAAAGGGATGGAATTAATTTAATGGCTGAATGAGCTCACAGTAGAGAAACAGCCGGAGTCTAATAAGAGTCCGTGTGTATATGTTTCCACCCCGACTGGTAAGATGCCAGTCAAGGCTCCGAGGCAAACAACAGGTGGAAGCGATTAGTCCTGTCATAGAAAGTTTGAAAAATGGATTCTAGGCCCAAGCTGACTAAATTGAATTTGACAGTGTTGTCCTAAAGATTCAGAGCCGGGGGAGGAAAAAAAAAAAAATTCTATAGTTTAATTTGGAATCCCTTGATTATTCATTAGAACCTCCAGATGGTCTTTGTTGATGTTTTACATATTAATATATATGTTGTATTATTGTTGGCAGGATTTGACTTGTTCTGTGGTCAGGATCTGCATAGGTTTCTAAGTGTCCTCATTAGCGCTGCCGAAAGAATACACGGAGGGGAGCAAAGGCAGAATTTTTTATGATGTAAAAACTTCTCGGGCTGTACCTATGATGGTTGTATTAGGGGTACTAACTTTCGAAACTTTCAATGAATACAAAAACTGGGAAGAGGACGTGTACGTTGGTTCTAAACAGGAGCTGGGTGGTTGTTAGAGACGTGCAAAATGAGCTTGGAATGGTTGGACCCAGTACATCTGAAGATTGAGAACTGGTTTAACTCAAGTGGTAGCCAAAACTATTCTTAGCTGCAGAACTTCAAGTCACCGAACAAGAGATCACTTGTTGTCCGCCACATGGCTTGTAGGACCAACAATAGTTCATTTTGTGTGTCAGTGTCCACCATACAGCTTGAAGGACCAACCAGTGGAACCAGCGGCCGATTGTGTATCTGATAGGCCCAGGGTTCGTCACAAAATTTGGATCTCCTATCTAATTGTACACATACACTCACCGGCCACTTTATTAGGTACACCTGTCCAACTGCTCGTTAACACTTAATTTCTAATCAGCCAATCACATGGCGGCAAGTGCATTTAGGCATGTAGACATGGTCAAGACAATCTCCTGCAGCTCAGACCGAGCATCAGTATGGGGAAGAAAGGTGATTTGAGGCCTTTGAACGTGGCATGGTTGTTGGTGCCAGAAGGGCTGGTCTGAGTATTTCAGAAACTGCTGATCTACTGGGATTTTCACGCACAACCATCTCTAGGGTTTACAGAGAATGGTCCGAAAAAGTTCACTGTACTCAAATGGCCTCCACAGTCACCAGATCTCAATCCAATAGAGCATCTTTGGGATGTGGTGGAACGGGAGATTCGCATCATGGATGTGCAGCCGACAAATCTGCGGCAACTGTGTGATGCCATCATGTCAATATGGAGCAAAATCTCTGAGGAGCTTCCAGCACCTTGTTGAATCTATGCCACGAAGAATTGAGGCAGTTCTGAAGGCAAAAGGGGGTCCAACCCGTCACTAGCATGGTGTACCTAATAAAGTGGCCGGTGAGTGTATATATGTGTATGTTATACTGGAGATTTTCTCTTCAGGTGGCACAGACTGGTTTTTGGTACTTTCCAATAAGCCAAAATCAAGAACAAAAAGTTTGAGAGAGATATGAGGCTTCACAGTAAAATTAAGACTACAGTAATCATGCAGATTAATTTAGAGTTGATCAGGCCATTATTTTAGTCAACTAATAATACACAATCATCATCTAGAAAAATGATGGCCATATCCAAAAACATTTCTTTCATAGGTTTCTCATCCATCGACTCTTCCATAGAGTATAGTAAAGTAGCTGTTCATGTACTTTCATTGGACACCAGTCACCACAGGTCTCTCAACACTTGGTTTGGCATGTCCTGTTTTTGTGGAGAAAGGTAAAAGTCACCTCTGGCAGCTAGAAACCCAGTTTGGGGCATGGTGTAACTCAACGGGGCAGATTTACTTACCCGGCCCATTCGCGATCCAGCGGCGCGTTCTCTGCGGTGGATTCGGGTCTTCCGGCGATTCACTAAGGCAGTTCCTTCGACGTCCACCAGATGTTGCTGCTGCGCTGAAGAGCATCGGAACGCACTGGAGTACACCGAGCCAGGCTGAGTGAAAGTAAGTGCGTGCCGGGCGACACTTTTTTTTTCTTAAATGCGGTGGTTTTTCCGAATCCGACGGGTTTTTGTTTGGCCATGCCCCCCGATTTCACAATCCGAATGCGTGCGCCAAAAACCCGGGGCAATACAGGGAAAATCGTCGCAAATCGGAAATATTCGGGTAACAGGCAGGGAAAACGCGAATCGGGCCCTCAGTAAATGACCCCCAACATCTCCATTATTGGGGATCGGAAACCCTCAAAGCACTAGAAAATATTTTCTTGTTGTGTGGTAAGAGATAAGTTTGAGGGAGACACCATGGATGATAATGAAACTCCTATCATCGCTTCATCCTTGGGTGGTGCCTTCTCCTGATTTCAAGGTTGCAGCCTAGCAGGTAATGAACATTGTGACACCAGGTCTGAGCAAAGGGGCTTTTCCATATAATAATACCCCCTACCGGTCAAACGAATTACAGGACAAATTCTGGGAATTGCTTATGAATAAATAAATCATACTTAAATGTATAAAGCAGGAAGACAAAGTTCCTTCACCGCTGCTTTATCCTACACAACGTCCATAAACATTTTTCAAAAGGCGTAAAATTTCTTAAGTGTATTCAAGGCGACAAAAGATGAGAAAGAAATAGAAAAAAAAATTCTAAACTTAAAAAGCAATTGTCAAGCCGCATCTAATCTCTGCATTTCTTTACCGAGCAGAGATACGCGGCTCTAACCAATCCATTATCCCCTGAACCCACGAGACCTCCATAAGAGCCGGCCAATCGCCTCGTAGACAGGCAATAAAGCCGTGTCACGCTGAAGATATTATCTCTGATGTATGTTAAGCTGTACAAGACAAACTAATATAATGAATACACAAACACAAGGATCTGCTGTCCAAATGTCAAGTTGCGAAGCAGAGCGTTTAGAAGCCGGGAAGAGGCTCCTATCACGAAGACAATTATTTTATGATTTCTGCTGACCATAAACAGAAGATCCCCTGCTAGAAGTCGTCTGGGCGGGAGTTGAAAGTAGAATGTTGGTCTGTACGGTGAACATATGGTAACTGTTAGAAGGATTTTTTTCAGTAAATAAAAACTATGCTCTTTAGGTGGTACTTCATACCTTCCCGTCACTTCAGTACCAAAGCTTCCAGTCCCCACTAGAATGCATTTCCTAGACATTAGGAAACACTTGAAAAAGACACTCAACCAATCATTGAGGCAGGATTCATACACTTGTGCTTCCAGTTGTATCGGGAAACACCCAGGAAGTGGTGTGGAGACCAGGAGGAGCCGCGTAGGGATCGGTAAATGTGGTTTTATAATGATATGGGCCCCAAGAAGTCCCTTTGATTAAAACTTTTATTGACTTCTTGGGAATATTAAAATAGCCAACCATTGGTTGAATAAACTCACAGTCAATCATATGTTTTAATACTAGCAACACTCACCCTCTTTTTGTGCTATTTTTCATAACTTTAAATTAAAAAAACCATAAAAAACACATTAAAAGTGCCCCGTGCCCCGTATCAATTATTGTAACACAATTACCTTAGCGTAGAAGTGAAGCACTCCAAAATATTGAATAAAGTTGCAACATCCGGGCAAGGGTAATTAGTAAAAAAAAAGTACTCTTACCGTTATTCGGACGTAAACGCACCCACGGGCTGGAGATCAGGGGTTCCAAAGCGGGGGAGAATATACTATCCCTATATGGTCCCTTTTGACTCCCGCTCTTACAAGGGCAGTCCACAGCTTTCCCTGTTGGACTGAGGCGTGCCCCCTAAATACATCAATGTCCCATTGATTTTGTAACATGACCGATTCTATTGAAGGTAGACTTTCCAACAAAGTAAAATACAGACCAGGACAGTCTTGGGCATCCACCACCCAAATTAATCCATGGCCCTGAGCATGTAGGAACAGAGCTTTGGCTTGTTAAGGAATCAGCACAAGAATCTCTTACATTCATGCATGTTGTAGTGTATTTTAGTTGGTGGGGGATCAGGTTCTCTACTTCTATCTTCTGTATATACTCAAGTATAAGCCGACCCGAGTATAAGCCAAGACCCCGCCGCTGCTGACATCATACTAGGCGCCGCCTGGAGGAAAAACATGGCGGCGCCCAGCATGAAGTTAGAGAAGACAGAAGATAGGCGCGGAAGCCAGAAGAGGACCCACACGGACATCGGGGTGCAGCGCTGCAGGTCGGGGCCACCGGAGGGTGAGTATATAAGTTTATTATTTTTTAAATATTTTTTATGACTGCATGACTTATGTATGACTCGTGTATAAGCCGAGGGGACGGTTTTCAGCACATTTTTTGTGCTGAAAAACCCGGCTTATACACGAGTATATACGGTATTAACCAAAATGAGACCAGGATCAACACCCCCCTCTTATCATTTGAGAAAATAGGTGGACAATTTTGTGTCATGGTCTCGGAGATGAAACCTAAAACATAGAAACCTCAATCAAGTCACTTCATGTAATAAATTTTACCTAAAGTGACACAGATCTTGGAAAAAAATTTGTCCCTAAAACCGCAAGCTTCGAAAATGTTTAATAGGACTTTGCCATGTGGCTCTGCAGGAGTATTGCATTCATGGTTTCTCTGGTAAAGATGAGATTTGGTTAACGAAGAAGGAACCTT
Organism: Engystomops pustulosus; assembly: GCF_040894005.1. Taxonomy (NCBI): domain Eukaryota; kingdom Metazoa; phylum Chordata; class Amphibia; order Anura; family Leptodactylidae; genus Engystomops; species Engystomops pustulosus. The sequence goes on from NC_092412.1 coordinate 247,855,779, forward strand.
GAAAGAACTCTATGTTGACCTTACCCATCGAGAAGATTGAAGGTGGAGGTGGTGACTTCTGAAAACATCACAACTCTACCCAGCTTTTCAGTTTGGAGATTCTCACGATATTTGTCCAGGTTGAAGTCCTCAGACGTGAAGCTTTCTTCTCCAGTGACAAGTGGAGCTAGAGATGGAGTGATGTCCACACCGGCCAGCGGGGAGTCACAGATCTGCAGAGACATCTTGCTGGATTTTATCAAACCATTTTTGTTTCTTCTTGATTGAACCCATTGGAGAACATCAGGGTAGTCCTCCTGTAGAAGACACAAAAAGACAAAAATGACTGGTGACCATGACAAATGGGTCTCATTACTTAGTGTTATGGTGACAGCAATAAGCGCTACAACTTTTTATTAGACTTTATGTTTCAATTGTTCGCCATCTGCAGAATCTTTTCTTGTTGTGAATGATCATTCTTGTGGAGGGGCAGATTTGGCATTTTGAGGGCCCCAATCAATCAAAGTTACGTCCCATCTGCCAAAGTGGAAGAGGAACAGGTATATTCAGGAACTATAATACAAAGTATAACCCAATTTGATTTCAGACATGGAGTCTACCAGATAAAGAGCATTGTGCAGGACACTTTAGTTTCAACAAAACTTTATTGATCAAGATGCCAAAAGAAGCCTTACAATAGAACCGGCAAAACATATGCCCCCAGAAGGAAGGGGAACAATGGGGGGGGGGGGGGGGGGGGGAGTCTTTGACACAAGATTGGTATAAGTGTAGTACGTAAAGAAGTTTGTCTTCGTAGAGGTCTCATACAAGCCATGGAGTTACAGATGAATCTTTAGGGTGACAGTACCTAAAGCCCTCTCAAGGTTGGATGGGAACACATCTGCCAATGCTCTATCCCTCTTACCGAGTACATCATCAATCGTTGTATAAAGAAGTAGGACTGTCTGGTGTCTAAAGTGTAAAAACGAGAGCACCAGTGGATACGGCCACGCCCTAAGAAGCTCATTTGCATAAATAAATTTCTCAAAAATGACAGAAATTAAAGGAAATATTCCATCAAAATCAAGCATGATAAACCAGGGACACTTACTCGTAGATACTGGCACTGCGACTTTGGTGATCTTCTTAAAGTCTTCTAAAATCAACTTGTAAAATTACGCTAATGAGCATGAAGTGCTATGGGCATGCTACAGAAGCCCGATGTGCTCCGGCTCCACAAGCTGTTGTTACACACTGCCGCAGTACGTCTCAGTCTCACCCTCCCCCCCCCCCCCCCTTCCTATAATCTCAGCAGCGGAGAGCACACAGCACAACCGGTCAATCTACAACACAGAGGGTCTGATAACACGCCCATAGCCTTTCAGGCTCATTAGCATAATTGTAAGAGTTGATTTTAGAAGGAAGTGGTCCATGGATAACGGGTAAGGCCACATTTGTTTTCTGCTGCTTCTCTGGTCTCGGCTGGTGGAACTTGTGCCTTTCTTTACTGAAATCTGCAACCCCCTACCCACCCGATTTTTTTTACCTTTTTTTTTTTTTTATCTCTTCTGATTTTTCTTTTTATGTCAGGTATACAAAACTATATGTTATCGATATACTTATATACGTTTGTCCTTTTTATGATTTTATGAACTGCAATGGTTATTGTCCGGATCTCAGATTTCGGCAGATTTTGCCTTTGTGCTGGACTTCATGATGGACGAGCCTTGTAATGAATTCTGAGGCTGCTGAAAAGATGATGTAACAGCGATTAATATGATGCAGTTCTCCGTGCTGAGCCCATTCTGGGACTGGGAAGCATGACCCGTGATAGGACGGGTCGCGGAGCTGCATGCGGTTAGCTCCTTCATGGATAGTAGAGCCAGGTATCACATTGGCAGAAGACCATATGTCTGTATCACATCAGCCCCGTCAGGTTCCCATCACTATGCGGTTTATCTACAATCCACATTGTAACGTCTGATTACATTCTGGCCGCGCCGTTACATCCAACCTCAACATCCCGCAGGAAATAAACCCGGACAGACGCTTTCTGCTCCATCATTTACACAGAACACCTTTATCACAATGAACTGCAGCAAGATTCCAAATATAAGTGACCTTACAAGAACATACTAATATATATATATATATATTATACATATACAGATCAAATACAAGGTCCACGGCCACAATGTAGCCCCTCGCCTCATGTTATGTGGGTCAACAGAGACATCCAACAACACAACATCCATGAACATATCTTCATGCCTGTGCCACATATATGTGTGTTATCCCCGTGCTGTGACATCACTGTGTGTGTTATCCCCGTGCTGTGACATCACTGTGTGTGTTATCCCAGTGCTGTGACATCACTGTGTGTGTTATCCCCGTGCTGTGACATCACTGTGTGTGTTATCCCCGTGCTGTGACATCACTGTGTGTGTTATCCCCGTGCCGTGACATCACTGTGTGTATTATCCCCGTACCGTGACATCACTGTGTGCATTATCCCTGTACCGTGACATCACTGTGTGCATTATTCCTGTACCGTGACATCACTGTGTGTATTATCTCTGTACCGTGACATCACTGTGTGTATTATCTCTGTACCGTGACATCACTGTGTGTATTATTTCTGTACCGTGACATCACTGTGTGTATTATCCCCGTGCTGTGACATCACTGTGTGTATTATCCCTGTACTGTGACATCACTGTGTGTATTATCCCTGTACTGTGACATCACTGTGTGCATTATCCCCGTGCTGTGACATCACTGTGTGTATTATCCCTGTACTGTGACATCACTGTGTGTATTATCCCTGTACTGTGACATCTCTGTCTGTATTATCCCTGTACTGTGACATCACTGTGTGCATTATCCCTGTACTGTGACATCTCTGTGTGTATTATCTCTGTACTGTGACATCACTGTGTGCATTATCCCTGTACTGTGACATCTCTGTGTGTATTATCTCTGTACTGTGACATCACTGTGTGCATTATCCCTGTACTGTGACATCTCTGTGTGTATTATCTCTGTACTGTGACATCACTGTGTGTATTATCCCCGTGCTGTGACATCACTGTGTGTATTATCTCTGTACTGTGACATCACTGTGTGTATTATCTCTGTACTGTGACATCACTGTGTGTATTATCTCTGTACTGTGACATCACTGTGTGTATTATCCCTGTACTGTGACATCACTGTGTGTATTATCCCTGTACTGTGACATTCTGCTTCCCACTTATCTAGAAAGCTTCCGTTTTTTCTCCTACCATTTGGTCATGTGACTGGTAGTATGAGGGCGCTAATCAATGTCAGAGGGGAAGGAACTTTTGGGTTCTGATTGACACACCACCACATGAGCAGAGCATTGTGGGACATGTAGTACCAGCGGGCCTGCACTAGTAGATACTTGGTATTTTCTCATTGGCCAAATATATCACTGTGGGTCACGTTTGGCCAGTGGGCGAGAGCTTGACACCCCTTCACCATATAATTGTGGGGTAATATTTCTTGTAAACCCACAATTTCTCAGTCCTGAAAAGTTTAACAACCAAGTTTTGGAGATATATCACCAGCCTCGCTCATCCCTCTGAAGATCTCCTCCCACTAGTACAGCGACAAAGATTTTCCAAAGTCAGACTTTTCCAAACGTCCTGCCACAAATCTCCCAAGGAATTACAGACGTGCTCAGGAATGAGAGCAGAGCTTATTTTCACAGCTACTGATACTTGGGTGATGAACTTCTCTTTAAAAATAATATTTGTCATTGGCAATTCCTGTAAGTGTCCTCAACTCCTGAAGGGTCTAGTCAACGGCTTTAATAGTCCTCTATGCGCCTGTCAAGTAATAGCCACCGGCACGGCCGGGCCACACATGAGTTGTCTTCTTTAGACCAACATAACACGGTAAGGGCGGACAGCACATGGACTTCTCAGGAAATTCTTCTCAAAAACACAGCAAATCTGCTAAATCCAATCATTTCACATCCTCCTGATGTAATGGAAAGGGAATTAGGAGATACCAGACAAAGTTGTGCACGCCAACCGAAATGTTAGGCACATCTTACGTCCAGAATGGCAACGAGAAGCAGCCCATGTCCACCACCAAGTTTGGACTTAAGGTCATAAGCTACACCACGTCAGCCAACCACAACCTCCTGTGACCATCATTCTGCTGCTCTCTTCCATGTGGCTGATGTCCTACTCCTATCATTGGACCGGGACCAGCTTTCTCAACCAATTTTCCCTGGTTTCTGGCTTTCTTTTTGAGCGTCTAGGGCAGTGGTGGCGAACCTGTGGCACGGGTGCCAGAGGCGGCACTCAGAGCCCTTTCTTTGGGCACCTGGGCCATCGCCCCAGAACACCAGACAGGACTCAAAGAATCTTCCTGCAGTTCCAAGCAACTTAGAAAATGCTGCTTTCAGTCATATTTTGATACTAACTTCGCTACTTGGGACTGTAGGAAGAGGGAGAATGAATAGACAGGGCCGAATTATCTTTGAAGGACCTTCTGCTGGCCCCTACAGGTCTACAGAGGGGCACTGGAAAGAATCTAAAATTATGCAAACTTTCCATATTTCTACTGTGTTGCTGTCATCAGGAGGCCAATATGATTGTTGAAGAACAGAGAGCAGTTAGTTACTGCTTTAATTTTTGGTTGGCACCTCGCGATAAATAAGAGGGGTTTTAGGTGTCTTTTTGGGCACTCAGCCGCTAAAAGGTTCGCCATCACTGGTCTAGGGTTACGCATGCACTGCGACTCCCAGCTCCATAAAGGGCAAAGTCCTCATCAACCAATCACACTATCTCCTTGTGTGGTTTTACAACCCCTTGCTCATCGGTGCCTCAGAAAGTTAGACATTGGGTCACATTTACTAACGGTTCGAAGCGCGTTTTTCCACCGGGTTTCCTGAAAGTTTCCGATTTGCGCTGAATTGCCCTGGGATTTTGGCGCACGCGATCGGATGGTGGCGCATTGGTGCCGGCTTTCACGCGACAGAAATCGGGGGGCGTGGGACAACCCGACGGATTCTGAAAAGCCGCGGAATTTAAAAAAAAAAATTGTGTCGCAAAAATAGCACTCACATACACCGAGAGGGAGGAGGTGAATTCCGGCGGACTTCAGCGCAGCAGCGACACCTAGTGGACATCGGGCGCACGACTTTAGTGAATCCCAGCAGAACCCGAATCAGCGTCGGACAACGCACCGCGGAATCGGGTAAGTAAATGTGCCCCATTGTGTCTTCCGGGTGATATTATTCGACTTCTTGATTCTTATTTTCATTGATCCCTGATCTGATGCAAACTTAATCCATCTATGCCTCTTACCATCATCTTAGCCGTCCCCTACATTATTTCTTAGCTTTTGACTTTTTTGCAAAAATAAGGCCAATTAATCCCCCACTTCTATGTATTATTTTAACCAGTATCCCTCTAAATGGAAGTAATATGTCATATTGGCTACTATGCAATGACCATTAGGGATCGGACTGGTCAGACCTGAATTTCTTGACTTAATGATGCCATATGTATTATTTAAAAGGGTTTTACAAGTAATAAAGTTCTCAGATTTTAATCCCCTAGTGATGTTCACAAAATAAAGATAATATTTAACCCCCTTACTTTACAATTTTTTAGTTTTATTGCTGTTTTTGTTTCTATCACTCAGTGATGGTCAGTGTAAGATTCAGCAATGTGGGTGGGCACTAGTTGAGTACACACTTCATGATTCCTCTGTGCTATTGGATGCAGTGTGCTGACAATGTGCTTAGATTATCAGGGTACAGGGTATAGCTACACTTTCATTTAGCTTCTGAAGATTCTACTAATATCTAACATAAAAAAGAGAGATGAGACAAATCACAGTCATGAGATGGATAAAAGACACAATGACACACTGCTACCTCACCTATAAAACACACTGTCAGTTCTGCTATGCCTCCCGCTCCCCTTGGATCAAGACCTTATCGTGTCTGTAGTCTGTAGAGAAGGCCTATGAACGCTGCTTTCCAGTCCAGTACAGTTTGTAGTGCTGGTCTTGTCTGCACGCTACAATGCTCAAGAGAAGCTATTCATGAGAGGTATCTGCCGGACCATAGTCAGAAGGGATTCCAATACTGTATTTTTGTTAATAACACCGAATTAGAGAAGGTGTTATTTTTGTTATCCTAAGTATATTAGAATTTTGTCTTTGTGGTAATACCCCTTTAAGAGTTGTCTCTAATAAGGACAATACTTATAATAACCATAGCACTTAATCCACGCCCATCTTTGACAATCAAAGAAGCAAACCTCTCGTGGTGTTGAGTCAAGCTAGGTTAACTCTTGGTCCCTCAAAATTCTCAGTTATTTTATCAAATCTTGCTTATCTAGTGCCGATATCTACTACCGGTGACTGACAGCCTGTATAAGACTCCAGAGCCGCCTTCACAACTCAGTTTTCAGAATTGAAATCTCAAAGAAATTCTGTTCTTGTGCTTTATAATTTATCATCAATACAAGAGATGTCACGTTACATTGTTGGAAAATAAGGAAACCTTTATCTTGATTGGGTCCATGTTTAACTAAGAAATTGTGGTTAAAATATATTATGTATTCAGTATTTTAATGTTACCCTAGAACAAAAGTCAAGTCAATCCAAAACGGATGAGGTCTATTACTAGCAGACAAGGCCCCGACCAGTCCCTCATGCTTGGGTTAGACTTAGAGTGTGCAAAGGTCAAGGACAAGTGGCCACCCCTAGCCTAAGTGACCTATCAGTGCTACGCGCTTCCAAAACATCCCCATAGGATTACAAATTAGGGTCAGTCTTCCCAGTAGAGGAAGCCTGGGGTCGTAGAGAGTGAGAAACCTAAGGGTCATACTACTTCCTACACGAACCAGAGAACCACGTTTCGGGAGTGTGGGAAATTTAGGAAAGTCCTAACTTTTGTCTTCTTTGCACTTACTTATTTTAATCCTTTAGATTTATTCTACTCATTTTAACTTTCCTTAAAATTTTTGGGAAGACAGATGTCATAAGATATTAATGTCTTAGATTCCATCCCCAAAGAACTTTATGACCAATTTCCTAGAAAGGCCAATGATCTTCGTGTTAGCTGCAATCTAGGTTACATTTCTTAGAACATCCCTGGTCTCGAACCAAATAGAAAATTATTTTTTAGAATTTGAAAAAGAGAATCAAAAATTTCACTTATTTTTAGATTGTGGAATTCAAAACTAGCTTTTCTACTGTGCTAAAGTTTTTTTTAAATATGACCCAGTCTGTATGACAAATTATTTTAACAGGTGTGGCCGTATATGAGGAGGTGAAGACAAGTGACCCCCGAGCAAAGAGTGGAATTCCAAGATATTCCACAAGACTAAGCAAATATTATTGTTTACACGTAATAAAACATCTTCTGGATGATCCCGGTGACCACACAGGTGATATGTACACGTATAGCATTCACAAGGGAACACCACACAAACTGCAGATTTCATAGTACAAGAAGTTTTTGTTTTCGAGCTTACTGGTTAGTTGTCCGCGGGTATCAATCAGGAAGAATAAACGTATCAGCACGTTTTAAGTGTTCACAAAACGCTCTTACTCCAAACGTTTTTCTCGCACATAGATACATTGGGGCACTTACCCGTCTGATGAAGTTCACAGAAAGTGCGTTGTCCGACGATAATGCCCTGTGCCGCGATTCACTAAGATCGTGCGCCCGATATCCTGCATGTGTCGCTTCCCCCGCTCAGGTCCGACGGAGTTCACCTTCTTCTTCCCGCTGCATGTAAGGGTAGTGTCTTGTGCTCAGTCCGAATCAGTCGGATCGTCCGATGGCCCGCCCCCCTGATTTCTGTCGCATGAAAGCCGGCGCCGATGCGCCAAAATCCGATCGCATTCGACACAATCCTCTGCTAAATATCTGTCACAGCCGTGCAAAATCCGAAAATGCCGGAAAATCCAACGAAAGTGTGTCCGTGGACCCTTAGTAAATGTGCCCCAATGTGTTGGAATTTTATAAAGATGTGAAAATAAAAAAAAATCCAAAAAAACTGGATTTTTGAGTGTTGGATCCAATCTCGTTTTGTATTTCAGATTTGATAGCATGGTACAGAAAAATAGAAATATTAGAAGTTTTGTGCAAAGGGTACCGTATTTTTCGGACTGTAAGGCGCACAAAAAATCCTTTGATTTTCTCAGAAATCAAAGGTGCGCCTTATATATGATCCGTACTTACAGGTAACAGCTGCCTTGAACTGTGCACAGGTCTGCCACCTGCTGGTCAATCATCCTTATAATCAGGTGCACCTTATAATCAGGTGCGTCTTATATATGAAGCTAGACATTTTAGCAGGCATTTATTAATGGTGCACCTTATAATCCGATGCGCCTTATAGTCTGAAAAATACTGTACATTTCATATATATTTTTTAATTTATATTCTTTTTACATTTTCAAAATATATTTATATTTGTATTTGATTAAGAAAATGAAAAATAAAAATCTACCGTATATACTCAAGTATAAGCCGACCCGAAAAACTAGGCTTATACTCGAATATATATGGTATACCCATTTTATAATTGTGAAAGGAAACCACCTATCATCAGAAATCTACCTATTAAAGGCAGATCTAACGGCAGGTTGCTAAACCCAAATCTATCTTTACCGAATCCTAAAATACTTCCCAAACTAAGCTGCACTTTATCTAAATAAATGCATAACGCTATAAATAAGTGAATACTACAAAACTCATTGGGGCACATTTACTAAGGGTCCACGGACCCCATTTCTGTCGGGTTTCCCGACTATTTCCGTTTTGCGCTGCATTTACCAGGGGTTTTTGGCACACGCGATCAGATTTTGCCGCAATCACGGCAACAGATCCGGCGATAGATCCGGACTAAGCGCAGAATTTAAAATTCAAGACAAAGCACTCACATACACCGGGAAGAAGAAGGTGAACTCCGGCGGACCTCAGAGGGGAAGCGACACATGCAGGATATCGGGCACACAATCTTGTTGAATCGCGGCAGCTCGGAATCCTCGTCGGACAACGCACCTCGGGAATCACGCAGGGACCGGGTAAATAAATGTGCCACAATGTCATTATTTACAAAACTGAGCTTAAATAATTTGCTTTTATGATTCACAAAATTTGATGGCCTTTCTAAAGTAGGCGGAGCCATCTACAACTACAACTCCCGTGATCCTTCATTTTTCAGTAACAGCTCCTCCCTCTGATGCTCTACTCCCAGTGATGATATAACAGACAGTCATGCTTTGTTACCACAGTAATGATGTGTAACTGTCATCACTGCACATCACCTCACTGAGATGACCCTCACCACAGCAGCAGCCATACTGGATGCACTGCAACCAACCGACTACAGCCAAACATAGTGCTGATCACATGACCTGCCCAGGCATGAGCAGGACATGTGATGTGGACATGTGACCAGCGGCATCTTCTGTCCTGTGTCTCCTCCACATGGAGGAAATTAAGATTAATTAAAGGGCCGGTAACATTTTAATTCTTAATTACAGTTTATGTCCACAGCAAATTTCTTCTACAACTAATTACATATTAGCTTATATTTTAATGACCCATTTGAATACGACTTATGCTTGTACCCTTTTAAAGGTCTATGACTGGATCATGTTCATGATCATACAATGTTATACTAATGGTGGGGTCCTATAATGTACTTACTCACCAAGATGTCTTCTGTCCAATACAGTTTTTTTAAAACCTTTTATAAAACAGTTTTATAAAATATGCTAATGAGCTGGAGGTGCTCAGGCTTACGTCGCCTGAGCGCCTCCTGGCTCTGTGGTCCGATAATTTATTCCGTCGGCCGTCAGTCTGAAAATCTTGCCCAATGCGCTTTGAGACTTTACACAACCAAGGAAAATCTCCCCAAGATTTTCAGAGTGATCAGAAGGCGGGTCCCGGCTATGTTAAGAATATTGGGGGCGGGAATTTATTATAAGCCCTCGGAGCTAGGTTATGCTCAGCCTAAGCGCCTTCAACTCAATAGCATATTCCAGTGGTGGCGAACCTATGGCACTGGTGCCAGAGATGGCACTTAGAGGCATCTCTGTGGGCACACGGGCAGTCTCCCAGGCACAGAGTATACCAGACATGGCATCTTCCTGCAGTCTCCAAGTCCAAGTAGGGCCCTGGTATTTTAAAGTGACCCATCCTGTGCTGCATGGTCCTGTCTGAAGAGTGAAAAGGTGTAGACAGGGTCAGATTGGAGCTCAAAGATTCTGGTAGCAATAAGTTTGTTACTGCCTAAATTGCCGTGTTGGCATTTTGGGAAAAGCTAGTGGTTTTTGGGTCTCATTTTGGACACTCGATCTCTAAAACGTTCGCCATCACTGGCATATTCGATAGAATAGTTTTTTAGGAAAATCGCCATATCCCAAGATTACCAAAAATAAAATTAAAAAAAAAAAACAAAACAGTATTTCAGGTAATAGATGTAGATAATTTTAGTAGAATACTGAAAATTAACTAAACTCTCTCGAACTTTCAAACCGAAGAAACTAGTTTTTATATTTATAAGCTAATGAATTTTCCACAGTCTCAATTCTAAAATAACTGAAATAAAATGTAAAAATCTTTTTTATTTAAAAATAAAAAACGTTTTTTGTTTTTTTTTTACAAATAGCACTGCAAAAAAAAAAAAAAAGTGCAAAAATATGTAAAATGTATAAGAATTAATAAGCTGGTAAATGTGTCTCATACAAGTACAACAAAAAAATTTTCTCAATCTTTAGTGCCCTCTAGTGTTACATTTCCACACATGATAAATGCACCTAAAGCACAAACCAAAAAATAAGATAAGATAAAAAATTAAGTATAAACAATACGCAAATGAGTTTTTGATTTATGGTTATTGCCATTCACCATATATTGTGCATAAAACATTATGGTGAAATTACTTTCTTATTGTCTTCACACTGTACACAAAAACTACATTTCATACGATGATAAGAGATGGTGGGGAAAAAAAAAATAAAAAATAATTTTTTTTCATTCTTCCACTAAAAATAGTGAACATATAAGTGTATATAATTTTTTCTACACATTGCTTCTGTTAATTTTTTTCCCAAAAATATCCATAAAAAAAGTATTCCTTAGTATGTATGTAACCAGCTTTAGACTTTCCTTTATACCGAGTTGTTTGTGGATGTTCTGTGCTTGTAAATAATATCACAAATTCATTGTTTCTACTTAAGAATTTTTTTGTTTTCAGGGTGATTTGCGGGATAAAAGGGTCACTAAAATTATGATTTTATGTTTTTTTTTCCCACACAAATAAGTCTATGTAAAATGCCTAAAATAAAATACCAATTTCATGCCGTTTTTTAAAAAACAATAAAAACCTATAAATGCAATAAAAAAAAGTAAGTCACAAAAAAAACCAGTGTGTGTTTGAAAATTCCCTTTTCATTTATAACTAACTGCGACCTCTGCTCACGGCAAGTTATTTTTTGCAGACATAAAATGCACCAAAAGAAAGGTAGGAAAAAACTATTTTTGTGTGAATGAGTAAATCCACCATAATATGGATCTACACAAAATTATTCAAATGTTACATGATTGTACTAAAAAAAATTTTTAGCCAAACTACAAAATTAATTTAAAACGTTGAAAGATCTGTTTTTTTGTAGCCTGGAAATAAACTGTTAATATTTTACAAACCTCTAACTATGTCTACTAAAAAAAAAAAAAAAACTGTGCAAAAGGTAAATTTGTTTATAAAAAAAATTTGAAGCATCATTTTAATTAATTAACTTGTACAAATATTTGCAAATACAGGTGGTCCCCTACTTAAGAACAACAGACTTACATACGACCCCTAGTTACAAACAGACCTCTGGATGTTGGTAATTTATTGTACTTTAGTCCCAGGCTACAAAAAACAATTATAACAGTTATCACAGGAGTCTGTAATGAAGCTTTATTGCTAATCCTGGTTCTTATGACAATCCAACATTTTTAAAATCCAAATGTCACAGAAAACAAAAAAAAAAAGTTACAATTCAAAATACTGTATACAGTTCCGACTTACATACAAATTCAACTTAAGAACAAACCTACAGAACCGATCTAGTATGTAACCCGGGGACTGCCTGTAGTATAATGTAATAAATATTAATATTTATGTATTTATAATATTTTCTATTATATTATTATTTGAGGATTTTTAGATCACCAAAGTGTAATAAAAATTAAAAATGTATTATTTTTCGTACATGTACAAGAATAATACCGTAACTGTAATTATTGATGGTACTAATTTAATGACATACTAATAAATAATATGCATTTAATCTTAAAAACACATACTGACAAATAGTAAATAAAAGGATATCGTTCGAATCTGAATCACCAAAACTTTCATTAAATATTGTTAATAATTAATTAATCAGTCCCTGGTTAGGCAGATAGCGATATATTAAGGTATATACTTGCTTTATAGTTTACAAAAAAACCCAAAGTATTTAGAATCAATAACGTTGTATCAATTTTAAACAGGATACATTTATTATTTTTGGAAATGCAATTTACATTTTTTTTAAAACTAAATTTTAAAAAAAAATAATTAATGTAATTGAGGGATACAATGTATACAAGTTTATTAAATACAATGGGGAGAGTCAAATCGGGCTAATTACGTCTCGACGCATAACACCCATCAGAGAACATAAGAGTCTTAACCTGGTCAAGGTTACACCAGATAGGACAATAATGTTACAGATGCCTTGGTAATTACTAACTATACAGACGACAGGTTATCTATAACAAAAAGTATATAAATATAATATTATATATTATATAAATCAATAACAAAAACCTACATACAGTCAAATTTTGGTTACTTACCAAAAAAAAAATATATATATATCCAAAATCTAAACAATTTACACAAAGAAAAAATAAATTAGTTGTAGATTAACTAGTATTTTTGATATTTTAGGTCCGGGAATATAATAACAGTATGGAACAGTATAAGTGGGAACATCAAAAAATGAAAAAATAATATATGATATAATCAAAGGCTTAAAAATCCAAAAACTCATGATAAATACGTTCTTGACTGGAACCTGCCCCCGATACTACAATGTTCTACTGTCCAATGTAGTTGTGTGATGGAATTTGCATACGTCTATAATTCGCCCAGTGTTTTGTAGTTTGTATCTCTTTGATATAATCTGCTCAATAAAACTTTATTGACCCATAAAAATCCAACAATTCTTTCACAAAAATTATGACTCCCAGGTCTACCTATTAGGATTTCCAGGTGTTATTATTAGGTATTGGCTCATTTTAGAGCAGTTTCCCCTAAAATGGATAAAAGTATAGTATTTTTTTTTTCATAAAAAAAGTAAAAAAAAAGCAAATGATTAAAATTTCATGACTCTAAAACACTAATATGTATCTATCATAAATGTAACAAAACTTAAGTAAACATAAAAAATCATATAAAATGGATAAAGTAATGACCAAGATCTAGACCAAAAATAGTCAAAATGTGACGAAAATGTCAAGAAAATAAATTAAAGGGGGGAAAAAAAAAAAAAAGGCATAAAATCACTTAAACTTCAACTAACGATAATCGTGACTAAATGGACTAAAGGTAATAAACAAATATGGAATAGAAGTACCGGTAATGGTAATGGAACTAATATAATATTAATATATATATATATATATATATATATATATATATATATATATATATATATATATACAGGCGGTCCCCTACTTAAGGACACCCGACTTACAGACAACCCATAGTTACAGACAGACCCCTCTGACCTCTGGTGAAGCTCTCTGGATGCTTTACTATAGTCCCAGATTGCAATAATCAGCTGTAAGGGGTCTGTAATGAAGCTTTATTGATAATCCTTGGTCCCATTACAGCAAAAAATGTTTAAATTGCAATTGTCACTGGGGCCAAATTTTTTTTTGTCTGGATCTACAATTATAAAATATACAGTTTCGACTTACATACAAATTCAACTTAAGAACAAACCTCCAGACCCTATCTTGTATGTAACCCGGGGACTGCCTGTATATATATATATATATATATATATATGTCACAAAATCTACTTTCTATGTTTTAGTATAAACATAATAATAAAAGTTCCCCAAAAAATAAACTAAAAATATAAGAAGTGACTGCTATACTCATAATTATACTAGTAGTAGTATACAAGCAAGCCCTAGCCCTATTATTGGATTGGTCTCACACAAAAAGTTTAGAACATGAAAAAAAAAAAAAAAAAAAAATGTAAAAAAGTTGACCATGTTGCAGAAATTGGGCCAACAAATAAACAAAAACATCCCAGTATCTACCCTATTCAATGCCTTATGTGTGAGTTGGCGCTCCTCGTCCGTCTCCCTGTTTACACGCTGACCTGATGAATATGGATGAAATCTCAAAATGTGGCCCCGATGAGCTGCCAGGGTCACAGGTTTAGGCAACTTGTTAGAAACTTAAGCTGGACAACTTGTCTAAGACGGATCACCTAGAACATGACGACCTATGTGTAATGTATAAAGGCAGCCTTGTAGCCCCTGACTGCGCATTTTTCGTGCTCACAGTCATTTCATTTCTTGTGAAGTCTCTCCTTATCGGAGCCGTCAATCTCTTCATTCACAAGACTACGACCATGTGGCTATGGGCATCCATCATATCCATTCACTTAGGAAAGACAACCCTATTATTGCAGTTCTATGTACAGGCCGGGACCACACATCTTGGACGTGTCCAGGCCAATAAATAACCTTTGTCGCGTGGAGATGCACCACGGTGCAACAAATGCATAGGGCTACCATGACTACAATGTAACATAACGGTTCATTTCATTTTCTTTGAGCTTTTCTCAAAGTTTTTTTTGCCACAAAGTTCAAAATCAAAATTTGAAAAATCCAAAAATAAAACAATTCATTCACTTCGATGTACTAAAATAATGTACTATAGCATAAAACATACTTCATATCATGATTATTCCACACACACTCTACATGTGGTATGGGTGTGTGAGACAATCCACAGCCATCGCTCTACTACATTTTCAGGAATACAATATTTCTGCAATTTTATGGTCCTAGTTTTCACCCTTTCTTGCTGAATCTGCACCCATCCAGTACACCCCATACACCTCCTGGCTCAATCAAGCTCCACCCCATACACCTCCTGGCTCAATCTAGCTCCACCCCATACACCTCCTGGCTCAATCTAGCTCCACCCCATATACCTATTGGCTCAATCTAGCTCCACCCCATACACCTCCTGGCTCAATCTAGCTCCACCTCATACACCTCCTGGCTCAATCTAGCTCCACCTCATACACCTCCTGGCTCAATCTAGCTCCACCTCATACACCTCCTGGCTCAATCTACCTCCACCCCATACACCTATTGGCTCAATCTAGCTCCACCCCATACATCTATTGGCTCAATCTAGCTGCACCCCATACACCCATTGGCTCAATCTAGCTCCACCCCATACAGCTATTGGCTCAATCTAGCTCCACCCCATACAGCTATTGGCTCAATCTAATCCGGACAGTCCACCTCCTGGCTGAAACTGTCCCCGCCCAGAAAAGCAACTGGCTCGATCTTTGCCCACCCATCAGACTAACTGGTTTGATCTGCCCAAGATCAGTAGACCTGCTGGCTCAATCTTCCCCCAATCCAGCAGACCTCTTGGCCCCCAATGGACCTAACCCAATATACCTTTTGGCTTCATCTTCCCAAGACCATTAGACCTCCTGGTTCGATCTGCCCCCAATCTAGCAGACTTCCTGGCTCAATCTGCCCCCAACCCAGTAGACCTCTTGGCTCCCAATGGACACAACCCAAGATACTTCTTGGCTTGATTGGCCTTCAGACCATAAGACCTCCTGGCTTGACCAGCCTCCACTCATGGTTCAATATGAACCCAAATCCAATAATTACTTCAGTTTTGAGACCACAAAAGGAGACAAGTAATTTTCTAAATCTGTCCGACACATTGTTCATCGCCGTTCTACTTACGTCGGCCCAAGCACATGACATCACGGATGACCCACACTGTGGAGGGTAAGGAGATGCAAAGAAAATCCTGTCTGGTATATTACATGTGATCTACAACGTGAAGGAGGAGAGGAAACAGGGTCAAGTGACTAGAATCAGACCCATGGGATACAAAATATTTTAAAAAAATTAATCGGAAAAAAAATCCATTGAAAAGATGCATTTCAGTGGTCCATAGCATCTAGTAGGGGGGAGGGGGGGCATTTAAGGAAACCCATTTGAGCACATCTTGGTGCTTTCCCGATGCCGATGTCCCCTCACCCTTCATGTTACCTGTGGCTTGTGAAATAGGTTGATCTGGAAGCAATCTGCGGAACGGCTCCCCTCATCACCGCTGTGTTTATTATAGGAAAACACTCAGGTCAAGAGCTAAACTCTATCTGCGAGCAAATAGCCCGGCGTAGTGATACACCCGCTGCATAAGAAAACAGCCAAATAATACAAGAAAAACACATTGGGGTCTGCGGGGCGGCCTGTATATTTACTCAGGAGCCGAGGGCACTGAATGAGCCGCGCTGTTCTCGCACAGCACTGCCCCAACTAGGGCGCTCCGCACCCATACACACGATATTTATATTACTACTGAGCAAATAAATATAGAAGACCCACATAACATGAAGTATAAGGAGTAGTAAAAAAAAAAAATATCAAAAATATTTAGAATCTAAAACTGTCCCTTATTTCTGTTTTGGATACAAAATCCTCCCATTAGATTCCCCCTCCATTGTGGTGTACCGCCTAGTTATCCAGGGTATCACATGTCCATAATATGGTGCTCGCCAGGGGAGTAACTACAGCGGAAAAGTCATAGCAGCTGCTATGGGGCCTGCAGTGTCAGGGGGCCTGCCGTCTATGTGCACTATATGTGATGGGTATATGCTGTATTTGTGTGTATATATGGTGTGTTTGTGTATTTGCTGTATGTCTGTATATGGTATTGTATGTATGTGTGTATTTGCTGTATGTGTGTGTATATGTGATGTGTATATATGCTGTATTTGTGTGTATATATGGTGTGTGTGTGTGTATTTGCTGTAGGTCAGTATATGGTATTGTATGTATGTGTGTATTTGCTGTATGTGTGGGTATATGTGAAGTGTATATTCTCTATATGTGTGTGCATATGTGATGTGTATACAGTATACTATAGGTGTGTATTTGATGTGTGAACACTGTGGGTGTATATAAGAAGTACATATATTGGGGGTCATTTACTAAGGGCCCGATTCGTGTTTTCCCGACGTGTTACCTGAATATTTGTGATTTGCGCCGATTTTCCCTGTATTGCCCCGGGATTTTGGCGCACGCAATCGGATTGTGGCGCTGGCATGCACGCGACGGAAATCGGGGGGCGTGGCTGAATGGAAACCCGACGGATTCTGAAAAACCGCCGCATTTAAAAAAAAAAAAAAAAACTGTCGCGGGACTCGCGCTTACCTTCACCAGGTATAGGCTGGCGAACTTCAGTGCATTCCGGCGGGCCTCGGGGGAACTTCAGCGCAGCAGCTCCACCTGGTGAACGTCGGAGGAACTACCTTAGTGAATCACCGGAAGACCCGAATCCACAGCAGAGAAGGCGCTGCTGGATCGCGAATGGGCCGGGTAAGTAAATCTGCCCCATTCTATGTGTATAAGATGTGTATATACTGTATACATAAGTGTATGTGTGCATAAATGTGTGTGCATGAATGAATTAATGTGTGTATGTTTGTAAGATTGTGAGTGAGGAACTGTATGTACATAAGTATACAAATGGTTTGTGTATAATATGAGCATATAAATGTATATGTTCATATGTGTATGTTTTTTTAAGGGGGAAGTGGGGCCCATTCAAAAGTTTGCTATGGGGCTCTGCCTCTCCAAGTTACGCCCCTGGTCGCAGCATTTCACGCAACAGGGAAGGTACTCCTAGAATATATGATGCAAGGAGTCCCTGCATCTGGAATACAAGACTACGGGAAGGCGTGGTTGTCCTGTTGTAGTGCAGGGACTCCTAGCATCATATATAAGTCCCTTTCCCCAGTCTCCGGTCTGTGAAATGCTACCAAATCTTAACGAGCCTAAAGCCCGTTACCCAATAGCAAGATCGGTCAGAAAAAAGTTCCATGTGATTGGT
Organism: Engystomops pustulosus; assembly: GCF_040894005.1. Taxonomy (NCBI): domain Eukaryota; kingdom Metazoa; phylum Chordata; class Amphibia; order Anura; family Leptodactylidae; genus Engystomops; species Engystomops pustulosus. Next base: position 247,873,979 of record NC_092412.1, read on the forward strand.
GGATTTCGCAGAGTGAACCTAGAGTCCATTCTCTTTGCTACTTCAGCACTTCCCTCTCCCTGCTGTAATATCAGAGGGGATGGGAGAGTGCTCCTGCACACTGTAACAGCCTGTGAAGCTGCAGCACAGAGGGGCTCTGATAATGTCCCCCAGGCCATGGATAACTAATATAACAGTGCCTGGATCTATGAGTGAGTGTCCCTGGTTTATCAGGATGGATTGTGATGGAAGATTTCCTTTCATTTCTGAGAAACTTATTTATGCAAATGAGCATCATGGTGCTCCAAGGGCGTGGCCGTGTCCAAGGCCTAATAATTGCTGCTAAACAAACGTGGTCGTTTTCTAAAGGCTGTTAATTAAAGGAATATTTAAAACATCTGCACAGGAGATGTCATAAGTTACCTGATAGATGTGGGACATATATATCGAGAATGGGGGTCCCCTATCTCATATCCATGCAGAATGGAGAGGGGGCCATATAAGTGCTCCCTTCAAAGTGACAAAAATAGCCGAGATAACACCATTGGCTACGTTTGTAACCCGGGAGCTTTTTTTCAGGTCATAACCAATTTTCACGTAATCTCCCCTTGTACAGTTATGACCTCGGGGTCTGGTTATCTCTACCCTGCGCAGCCTTCTATGACCCCTGGTGGAGGACGCAGAGACTAATGTCTGTTAGTCTATGCCCTCAAGCTGAGGCCAGTTAGCGTGCCCACAGATCCCATGATGCCTTGTGTTCTCTCTCAATGTAATTAAGCATTAAATCCATTTAGTTTCCCACAAGTTAATCCGCTGAACACTGCACAGTGCACATACAGGATGTATATGGTGACCAGCCTGACAGCTTCCATCACATGGAGGAGCAGGGAACATGTAATAAGTGGTAGAAATCCAAGTACACCAGTTACATGCAGTCTATAGCCTGTTCTGTGTGAGCACTAAGGGTTAATGGCTTGTCTGCACAGTGCACAAAGTGAGAAGTACAAGGTGAGGGAGGGGAGCAGCATGAGGTGCAGGGAGAGACAGAGAAAGTTCTGTAGAATCTCAAACTGGAATGGAGGGACTTGGACACATCCAGCTCTGCAACATAAACCGTCACATGACCTCCTCCTCTGTGAGCAGGGAGCAGCAGCTCCTCCCCTCCCATGAAACTGACTGAGAAACAAACTATAAACAAAGTACGGATTCACGGGCTTATCAGCACAGGGAGAGGAAGCAGCTCCTGCAGCACTGAGGTAATCTGAGGGGTATAGCAAGGAAACTGCTGCATATAGGTAACATAGATAATAGGCATACTTGTGTTACATCCCAAGAGCTAGTGATTTGTGGGGAAAAAAAAATCTTCGCAGTTACTCTTTTAGGGTTATCTTATCCCATCCCAGCACACAGGCAGTGACCCCTGGTGGAGAACGAGGGAACTTTTTATCAATTTTACTAATTATTGCTGATCTGTCATCTCCCCTGTACAAACACTTATGACCTCAGGGGAGAAAAACACAGAAATCCTACAACTTTACCAATCACAGACACTGAGGGGTTATCTGACCCCAGCACACAGACCGTGACCACTGGTGGAGAATACGGGAACTTTTCCTCTTGTCATCACCCCTAGTACTTTCACCTCTCCATTGCCTATAGGACGACAAGCAGCTTAGCACAGAGAATCAGCCACCTTTGTGAGGATGTAGCGCCCCCTATAGGCATCAGACCTGGTGACAGATTCCTTCTTCTAACTATGGAATACTCTGCATTCTCCCTTCTTTTGTTGGGTGACTCCTGGCATCTGTGTTGGGTGCTGCTCTTGTGCACACACAAGGTCAGGGATTAGACCTGAATATCCATGCGGCCGGGATTCCTGGATTATCCAAACACAGGAGCAAAGTCAAGAAGCCGAAACCTGACGACTTAACAAACCTATTGTGGAGGACACAATCCTCTAAGTGTTTGCTTTGGTGTCCCAGCTGCCCTATTCTGTAGCCTTTCAACACCCAGATATAGACATACATCCCATCCCAAACACATATGGGGCCGAGGCACGACGCTGGATTACACACAATGGATGAATGATCGGGACATTATTGACAACCAGATGTGTCCCATAAGTAGCATATACAGGCAGTCCCCGGGTTACATACAAGATAGGGACTGTAGGTTTGTTCTTAAGTTGAATCTGTATGTAAGTCGGAACCGTATACTTTATAATTGTAATCCCAGCCAGAACTTTTTTGGTCTCTGTGACAATTGGATTTTAAAAATGTTGGGTTGTCATAAGAATCAGGAGTAACACTAAAGCTTCATTACAGACACCTGTGATAACTGTTACAGCTGATCATTGTAGCCTAGGACTAAAGCACAATAAATTACCAATATCCAGAGGTCCGTTTGTAACTAGGGGTCGTATGTAAGTCGAGTGTTCTTAAGTAGGGGACCGCCTGTAGTGATAGCATACTTAAAAGGTAATAATAATTTATTATTTTTACCTTCTATATTAAATTTATGTATCACACACAGATTACGCAGCGCTGCATAGAGTTTTCAAAATCAGTCCCTGTCCCTATGTGACTCACAATCTAATCAACCTACCAGTATGTTTCGGAGTGTGGGAGGAAACCAGAGGACCCGGAAGAAACCCACGCAAACACGGAGAGAACATACAAACTGTTTGCAGATGTTGACCCTGGGACTTGAACCCAGGACCCCAGTGCTACAAGGCTGTAATCCTAACCACTGAGCCACCGCGCCACCCTGTATAATCCCAATATATCCTCATACACTATATTCCAGGGGGATACATGTGCGCTGATACATTGTAGCAAACCAACGACCTCACACGGGATTGTCTTCAGTTCATACTTCAGTGCCAGCCGGGACAACAATATATTGGTTTTAGAAAGGAAACTGTCAACATGTATGAGCAGACCGAAGACATCATTAGTTAGTTCCAAAACTGTGAACTATGGGTTTATATTCCAGGATTGTAGTGTACTGGGGGAGGTCCTCACACTGCTGTGCTCTGTGGACTCTAGTGCACTGGGGGGAGGAGGAGTGTCCTCACACTGCTGTGCTCTGTGGACTCTAGTGCACTGGGGGGAGGAGGAGTGTCCTCACACTGCTGTGCTCTGTGGACTGTAGTGCACTGGGGGAGGAGGGGTGTCCTCACACTGCTGTACTCTTGGAGCCAGTGTTCTGTATTGTCTGTGTAATCAGACTGTATGTTGTTAGTAGCAGCGGGACTGTTAAAAATGCATTTATATTCCAGGATTATTCAAGCTTCAGTGCAATTAGAGTCTGCTGTGCTCTGTACTCTCTGCAGCCAGTGCCCCTGGAGAGATGTGTAATCAAACCTTTGTGCATGTTGTTAGCAAAAGCAGGACTGTGAAATATTCTAGAATTGCAGCATTTCCAAGTGCACTGGGGGGTGTATCCTCACACTGCTGTGCTCTTAGCTCTCTGCATGCACCGGCTTCATTGCCCCTCCCTTCCAGAGTCTTCTTTTTTCCTGGTGAAACATATTTATTTAACAGAGAAAATCTCTATTATTCTCATGGCGGGCACCCAGAGATCAGACCTCCAACCCCCCCATAATGTGACAGTGGCGTCACTTTTCTGAACTTTCACCTCTAAGCTTTATACTGAACTAAGGTTAAGAGGTCATCGGAAGAAGCAATGGCAAGATCGAGAACTTCAAACCACTAATGATTCTATGCCTTATTAAACAATGTTTCCTACTCTTCTTCATCTCTCCTTTATTCCTCATGGAACTGACAACTGGGCGTTTCCATTCCCCTTGTCATTGGGGACTTGTCCATATTCATAGACACTAACATTTTACATCACACCCCATTTTTAACACACATTACCAGGAGGAATAACAGAGGTAAGGCACAGCTAATCACTGGTCTCTGAGCAGTCACTGGTGTTGATTTGACATGAATAATATTCCAGCTATCAGCATAATTCATATTCAAATGGGCCATTGAAATATAAGCCAATAAGTAATTAGTCGTAATTTAAAATTTTGCTCCCCCTTAGCAGAAAAATGTTGAGGTCATACACTATAATGAAGAAGTAAAATGCTACTGGCCCTTTAATCAGTCCATTGATTTTGTCCCTGTGGAGGAGACATAGATGGCCGCTGGTCACATGTCCACATCACATGTGCCAGGGCAGGTCATGTGATCACCACTAAGTTTGGCTGTAGTCGGTTGGTTGCAGCTGTGGTGAGACGTCATCTCAGTGAGCTAATTACATCAATACTATGGTAACAGAGCAGGACAGTCTGTTAGATCATCACTGGGAGCAGAGCATAAGAGGGAGGAGCTGAGAACTGAGAGATCATGGGATTAGTAATATCTTGTGTATCATAAAATTAAACTATTTAAGATCCGTTCTTTGATTAACAGCATGGAGTTTTGTTCTTTTTTTACAGAATTATGAATTTTTGTAGCAGACGTTCATAGTATCCCTTTAAGGTGATGTCATTACTTCCAGTCGAGTGGAGGCCCTTGTAGCCACAGTTGACGAGTTATCCATAATTATCAGTCAGGATACCCCTTTAAGTTACAAAACTTCTACAGTTTTGTCTAGAAAACAGATGGATTTCACCCTAAGAGCCCAATAAGCCCCGTGCACACAAAGCGACCAATTAAACTCCTCTTGGCTCAACCTGGAAGCCAAATCCATGGATATGTGGAGTCAGGACGAGCTCATGTGTAGGGAGCGGATTCCCGGTGCTCCCCCTGGTCACAGATGTGACACCGTATCCCCGGCTTTTTCCTCATTACGTTTCGGACCAGACATCTGTGTAAACAATAGCGGGACGTGTTAATGAGCGGCTCGATGGCGCAGCCACAATGGACTTTTGTCCTTTTTTCTGCTTTCGTATCCGTGAAAAAGTCCCAAAGTCAAGAAAACTTTTCACCGTGTTTACAACCTGGTATCGCGAATGGGAAAAAAAAAAAAAAGTTATAGACTGTGTCAATTAAGTACATGAAAAAGATCACGTCCTCGCTGAGGTTTTTGCGAGCGCCCGGTGATATACTGGTCCCTCAGCGGAAGTTAAAGCTTTGCGTGTTTTTCATTGGGGCCAATTTGAAGGTTATACAATAACGACCTAGCGGGAGGCGAGAGGGTTTTACGATGCCGTGACCATGCGGTGTCCTTCTTCAGGATCTATAGAGGACACGTAGGATTCTTCTCCTCCTCCGACGTCCTGACATCTGTTCCCCCAATTCTAGGACGTATCCGAGCCAAGTCGTCGATGGCTCGCTGGCCGTTTTAGGTTCTTGTCCGACCTGTTTTTACGGGGTCGCCTTTCATGCAGGACGGTTACGAGTCTCCCCGGGCCCGGACTTTCTGAACAATTATGCCATTTTATAAGATTGTTGGTAGCCAGGAAAAGGGGAACGTTATAGGGAGACGGGGATTTGGCCGTAGTGGAAGGAAAACTTTCTCAGATGATTCGATCCGCAATAAATTTACAAGACAAATGTTAATCTACGATTTCATGACCTCTGAGAGACGAAGGGAGAACGGGATATTCCTGCGGGGGCTGAAAGGGGTCATTCTCATATCAGACATTTATGGTATATATTTATATACACCTACAGGAGGAACTTCTGATATAGGCCGGCACAGCAGAGGGGAGACAACACCAACCCAAACCTACCTGAGGGTGTTGTGGGGGTAAGTGAGAGGGGGCCATACAATCTACAGTCACATATCCTTACATCTAATGCCAAGGTACCCCATAATATAATCACATCTACACGCAGCGCCCCCATAATATAATCACATCTACACGCAGCGCCCCCCATAATATAATCACATCTACACGCAGCGCCCCCATAATATAATCACATCTACACGCAGCGCTCCCATAATATAATCACATCTACACACAGCGCCCCCCCATAATATAATCACATCTACACACAGCGCCCCCCATAATATAATCACATCTACACACAGCGCCCCCCATAATATAATCACATCTACACACAGCGCCCCCCCATAATATAATCACATCTACACACAGCGCCCCCCCATAATATAATGACATGTACACACAGCGCCCCCCATAATATGACATGCACACACAGCGCCCCCCATAATATGACATGTACACACAGCGCCCCCCATAATATGACATGTACACACAGCGCCCCCCATAATATCACATCTACACACAGCGCCCCCCCATAATATAATCACATCTACACACAGCGCCCCCCATAATATAATCACATCTACACACAGCGCCCCCCATAATATAATCACATCTACACACAGCGCCCCCCCATAATATAATCACATCTACACACAGCGCCCCCCCCATAATATAATGACATGTACACACAGCGCCCCCCATAATATGACATGCACACACAGCGCCCCCCATAATATGACATGTACACACAGCGCCCCCCATAATATGACATGTACACACAGCGCCCCCCATAATATGACATGTACACACAGCGCCCCCCATAATATAATGACATGCACACACAGCGCCCCCCATAATATAATGACATGTACACACAGCCCCCCCCATAATATAATGACATGTACACACAGCGCCCCCCATAATATAATCACATGTACACACAGCGCCCCCCATAATATAATCACATGTACACACAGCGCCCCCCATAATATAATCACATGTACACACAGTACCCCCCATAATATAATGACATGCACACACAGCGCCCCCCATAATATAATGACATGCACACACAGCGCCCCCCATAATATAATGACATGTACACACAGCGCCCCCCATAATATAATCACATCTACACACAGTACCCCCCATAATATAATGACATGTACACACAGCGCCCCCCATAATATAATCACTTCTACACACAGCACCCCCCATAATATAATGACATGTACACACAGCTCCCCCCATAATATAATCACATGTACACACAGCGCCCCCCATAATATAATCACATGTACACACAGCGCCCCCCATAATATAATCACATCTACACGCAGCGCCCCCATAATATAATGACATGTACACACAGCGCCCCCCATAATATAATGACATGTACACACAGCGCTCCCCATAATATAATGACATGTACACACAGTGCCCCCCATAATATAATCACTTCTACACACAGCACCCCCCATAATATAATGACATGTACACACAGCGCCCCCCATAATATAATCACATGTACACACAGCGCCCCCCATAATATAATCACATCTACACGCAGCGCCCCCATAATATAATGACATGTACACACAGCGCCCCCCATAATATAATGACATGTACACACAGCGCTCCCCATAATATAATGACATGTACACACAGCGCCCCCCATAATATAATGACATGTACACACAGCGCCCCCCATAATATAATCACTTCTACACACAGCACCCCCCATAATATAATGACATGTACACACAGCGCCCCCCATAATATAATCACATGTACACACAGCGCCCCCCATAATATAATCACATCTACACACAGCGCCCCCCATAATATAATGACATGTACACACAGCGCCCCCCATAATATAATCACTTCTACACACAGCACCCCCCATAATATAATGACATGCACACACAGCGCCCCCCATAATATAATGACATGTACACACAGCGCCCCCCATAATATAATCACATGTACACACAGCGCCCCCCATAATATAATCACATGTACACACAGCGCCCCACATAATATAATCACATCTACACGCAGCGCCCCCATAATATAATGACATGTACACACAGCGCCCCCCATAATATAATCACATGTACACACAGCGCCCCCCATAATATAATCACATGTACACACAGCGCCCCCCATAATATAATCACATGTACACACAGCGCCCCCATAATATAATGACATGTACACACAGCGCCCCCCATAATATAATGACATGTACACACAGCGCCCCCCATAATATAATGACATGTACACACAGCGCCCCCCATAATATAATCACATGTACACACAGCGCCCCCCATAATATAATCACATGTACACACAGTACCCCCCATAATATAATGACATGCACACACAGCGCCCCCCATAATATAATGACATGCACACACAGCGCCCCCCATAATATAATCACATGTACACACAGCGCCCCCATAATATAATCACATGTACACACAGCGCCCCCCATAATATAATCACATCTACACGCAGCGCCCCCATAATATAATCACATGTACACACAGCGCCCCCCATAATATAATGACATGTACACACAGCGCCCCCCATAATATAATGACATGTACACACAGCGCCCCCATAATATAATCACATGTACACACAGTGCCCCCCATAATATAATCACATGTACACACAGCGCCCCCCCCATAATATAATGACATGTACACACAGCGCCCCCCTCCTCGTGACATCAGCCTGACCCTGGGCTCTGGATGTGTATGTGAGTCTCTGCTACAGCGGCTGCATAACCCCGACCCAGTATCATGTATAGTCCAGTCTGCAGAGAGAACTGTGCATCAAGAGCGACACCATGTGGACAGCGGTTGGATTACATTCATCAATTACATAAATTATCATTTAGGATATGAATTTCCTTATACAGAAGAAATGATGCAGACCTCATAATATACAGAGCAGAAGTGTGCGCAGAGGAGAGTATAAGCACAAGATAGATAGATATATAGATAGATAAATAGATAGATAGATGGAGAGATGATAGATAGATATGAGATAGCTATGAGATGACATGACCTATCTTTTCCCGTATTACGGCGCCGTGCGCTGTATCTTCCTGTGGAGAGGGGCGGGGGTGAGCTGCGGTCACCTCCTCCTCATCTTCCCACACGCTGTCATGTGCCCACCGTGCTACGGTGAGGCGGGCCACGGCAGTGTGCATGTAGCCTTAGTCGGATATTTGGAGGCGCTCAGTCACCCTCGCTGTATGAGCTCAGTCCAGCCCTCAGATTGAGTCTCACCAAAGTTTTTGTCAGGGTCCGAGAGTCCTGTGACCTGCACAAATCCCAGGCCCGAAGATGGGATGGAGTAGGCATCCCGCTAGCAGCCTCATCTAGAACTCAACTTTTCCATGTAAAGATCTGTGCGAGGGCTTGTATTTTGATAACCGATCGGCCTTTTGGTCACTTTTAATAAAATTTATTAAAAAAAAAAAAAAAAAAAGTGCCAATTTCAACTTTGGCAGCTATATTTCGTTATGGGGTTAAAGCCTGGGAATAATCATTATTATTTTATTAAATTATATTTTGATAGATGGGACATTTTTGGGATGCGGCGATACCGGATGTGTCTATGATTTATATTTACATCCTTTCTAGGGAACGGAAATTTTTGCTCGGAGAACAAACAGGCTGCTGTAACTTAAAGGGGTTCTCCGGCAGTGGAAAAACATAGCTGCAGTCTTCCAAAAACAGCGCCACACCTGACCATGGTTACTGCCAGTACTGCAGCTCAGCTGTATAGAAATGAATGGAGCTTAGTTGCAATACCACACACTACCCATTGTCAGGTGAGGCGCTGTTTTTTTGAAGACTGCAGCCATGTTTTTCCACCTCCGGAGAACCCCTTTAAGGGAACAAGTGCAATAATCAGCTAAGATACTTGCTCCGATAAAATACTGGCTGTAATACGAAAGGGAATATGTGCAATAGATAACTGAAAGGTCATCAGTTTATTCAGCATCAGTTTTTTTCTTTTTTTAAAAGAGATAAAACAGAAATGCTGACAGTAATGTGAACTGAGCCTAATAAGTGTGAGATTTGATATATTGTCTATATATACTGCCGCCGAAAAGGAAATTCGTACCTATAACGCCTCTTCATTCCCCACTGCGCTTACATGACATAGCCACTAGAGGTCAGGCTTGTGTATTACATCCGCAGCTTCATCACAAAAAGTGTAACTTCACCTCCTCTATCTGCATCACTGGGACCCCAACAGGGTCACCACTAGCTATAACAACCAAACTGCACCCATGTTTTTACTGCTGGCACAAATACATGTTGACTAGATGACTAAATTACTCACCCAGCTTTCCTGGACTCCTGCATGGCAATCTGCCTGGCATAACTATAAAGGACATCTGCCACCAGGATGAAGTACTGTATGCAAATGAGCCTGCAAATGAGGGGTTAATGGAGTATGGAGCCCCTCAGGTTCATTTGCATACAACCCTTCATCCTGGTGGCAGATGCCTTTTAAGTGGGCAGACGTGATAAATAGATGTCAGCGGGGGACACTCACCTGTCGGGCGGTCAGCAGGTAGACGGGTGTTAGGGGGGGTATAGAGCTGATTTCACAATCCAGGCCCAGACTGCTGAGGATCTGTGTCAGCACCTCGTGCCTCTGGGGGTTGCTAAGTTTTAGAGAGTCAAAAGTTCCCAGATCAGGATCCATCTGTGACTGCGGAGCCATCTCCAGCCTTACCTGAGACCAAAATACACAGGGAAACAAAGGGTTAACACAAAAACTAAAAAAAAAAACTCAGGATCAGTACAGATCAAACAAGTAATGTCATGTATGTACACAGTGACTGCACCAGCAGCAGAATAGTGAGTGCAGCTCTAGAGTATAATACAGGATGTAACTCAGGATCAGTACAGGATAAGTAATGTCATGTATGTACACAGTGACTGCACCAGCAGCAGAATAGTGAGTGCAGCTCTGGAGTATAATACAGGATGTAACTCAGCATCAGTACAGGATAAGTAATGTCATGTATGTACACAGTGACTCCACCAGCAGAATAGTGAGTGCAGCTCTGGAGTATAATACAGGATGTAACTCAGGATCAGTACAGGATAAGTAATGTCATGTATGTACACAGTGACTGCACCACCAGCAGAATAGTGAGTGCAGCTCTGGGGTATAATACAGGATGTAACTCAGGATCAGTACAGGATAAGTAATGTCATGTATGTACACAGTGACTGTACCAGCAGCAGAATAGTGAGTGCAGCTCTGGGGTATAATACAGGATGTAACTCAGGATCAGTACAGGATAAGTAATGTCATGTATGTACACAGTGACTGCACCAGCAGCAGAATAGTGAGTGCAGCTCTGGGGTATAATACAGGATGTAACTCAGGATCAGTACAGGATAAGTAATGTCATGTATGTACATAGTGACTGCACCAGCAGCAGAATAGTGAGTGCAGCTCTGGAGTATAATACAGGATGTAACTCAGGGTCAGTACAGGATAAGTAATGCCATGTATGTACACAGTGACTGCACCAGCAGCAGAATAGTGAGTGCAGCTCTGGAGTATAATACAGGATGTAACTCAGGATCAGTACAGGATAAGTAATGTCATGTATGAACACAGTAACTGCACCCGCAGCAGAATAGTGAGTGCAGCTCTGGAGTATAATACAGGATGTAACTCAGGATCAGTACAGGATAAGTAATGTCATGTATGTACACAGTGACTGCACCAGCAGCAGAATAGTGAGTGCAGCTCTGGGGTATAATACAGGATGTAACTCAGGATCAGTACAGGATAAGTAATGTCATGTATGTACACAGAGACTGCACCAGCAGCAGAATAGTGAGTGCAGCTCTGGAGTATAATACAGGATGTAACTCAGGATCAGTACAGGATAAGTAATGACATGTATGTACACAGTGACTGCACCAGCAGCAGAATAGTGAGTGCAGCTCTGGGGTATAATACAGGATGTAACTCAGGATCAGTACAGGATAAGTAATGTCATGTATGTACACAGTGACTGCACCAGCAGAATAGTGAGTGCAGCTCTGGAGTATAATACAGGATGTAACTCAGGATCAGTACAGGATAAGTAATGTCATGTATGTACACAGTGACTGCACCAGCAGAATAGTGAGTGCAGCTCTGGAGTATAATACAGGATGTAACTCAGGATCAGTACAGGATAAGTGATGTCATGTATGTACACAGTGACTGCACCAGCAGCAGAATAGTGAGTGCAGCTCTGGAGTATAATACAGGATGTAACTCAGGATCAGTACAGGATAAGTGATGTCATGTATGTACACAGTGACTGCACCAGCAGCAGAATAGTGCGTGCATTCTCATTCTGCTGTGAGCTACTGACGGGTGTGGTTGTTACTGCTGAGCTCCTGCACCACCTGGAGCAAACCCAATCCACCCAGGCCTGCTCTCTCCTCCCCAGGGAGGGAGTGGGTTCACTGGGATGAATCCTGCAGGAAAGTCCCAGGCTCCTGTCTCCCGGACCAGGCCGGCGGGGGGCAGGAGAAGCCAGTTACCGGCCAAATCGGAGGGGGTAAGAAGATCTGCCCGGAGCCAAGGACGCAGCGATGTGACCTCGGCTGCCACCCCCAAGACCCAGGGAAGCCGCAAGGTCTCCGGAACACAGAAGATCAAGGCAAGTGACATCAGCCTGAGTGCTCCTCCTGGAAAGCTGGATGTATGTGCAGGAAAGCTGGGTGGTTCAGCTGGAAAGCTGGGTGCTCACGGAGGTGTGCAAAAAGCATGGGGTGATCTTAAGGCCCGGGAGTCTGCTTCCATCTATGGCTCCCGGATTGCTGAGCACCTCCGTGAGTACGAGGAAGCTGGAAAAGCGCTGAGGAGGCTCCAGGAGGAGATAAGGGAGACCTTGGCCCTAGCGGGGGTGGCCACTAAGAAGAAAAAGTCTGATTTTCTTACCACCATAGACAGACTAAAAGCCGAGGTCACCGCTCTGCAGGAGAAGCGACATCTAATCCGCGAGCACAGCGGTCCGTTCCGGGAAAAGCTGGAGAACGACGCCCGGTTTGATGACATGCGCCAGGAGCAGTTAAGAAAACTGAAGGGGCTTCAGATCCAGGCGGATGATGGCGATGATGAGGAGGATGAGGAAGACCTGCCGTGTCCGTCTGGTGGCCTGCACCAACACCAGCAGACCTCGCACGACAGGCTGCCTGCGGAGCAAGCGCCATTACCATCAGGCTGCGGCTCTGCCAACCTGGAGGAGGAAAGTGATGACAGCGGCCAGGGGGGGGCGCTAATGGCTCAGATCCGTCAGCTTGAGTCCCCAGTTCACCTCCAGAACTTTTCCTTTGGTGATGATATCCCGAGTGATGACCAAAAGAGGAAGAAGACGAGACCCAAGAAGACCAAGGCGTCTCAGGAGGTGAGCTTGGTGTTTCGTCCCCTCCCTGTTTCCTCCGGGCGGGCAGCAGTGCCAGCCTGTCGTGTAGGCCCCGTTACCCAGCCCAGCACGAATCCTGCAGTGGACTCGGTGCCAGGGTGCGGGGAGAGTGCAAAGCCACGTTCCATCATGGCGCAGAGCACCAGCCTTGTTTGCAGTAGCAAGGATGGTGCAGGGAAGGCATCGGCCGAAAGGCCGGACAGTGAGGGCGATCCAGCAGGTCCTGGTACTGTGCGCTGCCCCCCAGTGGGAGGGGGGGTGGCCCGGTGCCAGGGGCAGTCTGCAGAGAAAGGCGCAGGAAAAGTGTTGTTTTGCATTGGATCATCAGACCCTGGAGAGGGCACAAAAAGACTGTCCGGAGTCTGCAAGGGCAAGCGGCCTCTTGCATCCAGCGAGCAGCAGAGCAGAAATATTGAAAAAACTACTGGACAACAAGGGGTTAATGCCAATGAGGCAGAGGGCACCTTTAAGATCGGGGTTGGAGCTGCCTCTTCTCAGGCTGTATCAGCTATGGAGGTGGCTCTACCCCCAGTGCCCAGTGACGCTGAGGCAACCCCAGGTCCTCCTGGCCCAGCTGGTGTGAGTGATGCAAGGAAGCGAGGGAAGCGAGGCAGTAATGCACATAGTGTGGTGAATGTGGGAGTGGTGAATGGTGCTGAGGGGGGTGATCCTGGTGTGCGTGCTGGACCTTCTGCACCCCCAGTGGTGGCCGCTCCTATAAGGAGCTATGCGAGTGTCACCGCTGGGGCAAGTGGGGTTAACTCCTTGTCTCCTGGCTCTGGGAACAGCGTTTTGCAAAGGCGTCTTCTGGAGGCTCTCAGGAGAGGGGAAAAGTCAATCACTGTAGAGGGGAGAGATGTTGATCTGTCCTTCTGGACAGACAGGCATGGCCTGGCAGCCTTCCAAGAGAAAAGGGGGGGAGAGACTGTATGGTCTTTACCCACAACCGGGCCCGGAGCTTCCCGTAGGAATGTGGTTCGTCTTCGCTGGAGGGGCAGTGACGCATGCCCACCCAGGTCAAGGGTGGTGGAGCTCCTCCTGAAGATGAACTTCAGGGCTAGTGACATCTTTGTCCTGATACATCCTTATGGTACTCCGGAGTTCGATGTCAGCTTTGTTCGGCCGGAGGGCTTAGAGCTCTTCTGGTCAAATTATGAGCTGGCAAAGAACGAGTCTGGCTGGCGAGACTTTGCTGTGCAAGCAGTGTCTCGCCAAAACGCAGTCAAGAAGGTGACCGTTTTGACCCGTAACGAGTGACTTTCTTGCATGGACATCATGACTTGGCTCAGTCGTTATGGCGAAGTAGTTCAGGTACCTCAGAAAAACCGCGATGAATTTGGCATTTGGTCTGGGGCCTGGACCTTCATGATGAAGTTGAAGTGTTCAGGCGGCACAGTCGCCCACATTCCTTCTTCAGCCTTTCTTGGGCGGGACAGAATCCTGATTTTCTACCAGGGGCAGCCGAAGGTCTGTCACAGGTGCGGTGACCCCACCCACTTTAGCGCCAGCTGCCAAGTGCAGAAGTGCGCTTTGTGTGGTGGGCTAGGTCATCTCGCTGCATCCTGTAAGGACATTAGGTGTAACCTGTGTGGTGAGCTCGGTCACCCTTTCAGCCGTTGTCCTCGCTCCTTTGCCAATGCGGTTGTGACCCCAGTGGAGGAGAGCCATGAGGTTGCTTCTGCTGGGGAAGGTACCAGCAGAGGTGGAGGAGCTGAGGGGCCTGTGAAGAAAAGTAAGAATAAGTCACCTTCTCAGTTGAGGCGGCTTGAAGCCAGACAAAAAGGGAGAGAACTGGGGAAACCTCAGGTTGCTGGGGTGACCCTTGGTCCTTCCTCAGAGGCTGGTCATGCTACTGAGGCCCTGAGGGATGATGAGTTGGATGAGGAGGTCAGGAGGATGGAGCGCGAGAAAGGTGCCATGTCCTCCACGTCCTCCCATTATGAGAGTATGGATGAGGATAACAGGATTTGGCTAGAAAATAAGCGCAAGCAGAAAAAGAAAAAACGCGGTGTATCTAAGGTACCTAAGGAAGGGAAAACTTCCTCCCCTCTGGTTGAGCTTTCCAACCGGTTCCTCACCCTCGATGAGATCGCCTCCTCGGAAGGAGAGGCTGAGGGTGGGGTTCTGGAGGTGGCGGCGGAGCAGCCTGCAGGGGGCGCCGAGTCTCTATCCTCTGGGGATGCTGGGTCCTCAGAGTGGGAGACTGACTCAGAGTCAGGAGACAAGGACGAAGGAGAGGGTGGTCCGGGTGGGTCCTTGGGGGCCAGTAATAACATGGACACCTCAATTTCGTTAAAAAGAAGTTGCCCCAATTCTGATGGTAAAAGGGAAAAGGCATCATCTTCAGAGGAGAGTCGGGGGAAGGGAAATGGAAAGAAAAAAGCCGTCTAACTCAATCACTCATGATGGCGGCACCCACTCCGTTGACGCTGGCGTCCATTAATGTCGCCAGCATTAAGTCTGATGCGGCTAGATTTGCGGCCTTTGATTTTCTCGGCCGCGTTGAAGCCGACATTTTATTTTTGCAGGAGACCAGGCTGCCAGATTTGGCGGCCGTGTTTAAAGCTAAGAGGGAATGGAGACACGGGCCTTCCTATTGGTCTCTTGCGGCCGAGCCGTATAGCGGAGTGGCGGTCCTTTTTACCGCACCGGTAGAATGCCGACGAGTTATTGAGTTAGAAATGGGGAGGTGCCTGATCCTGGATGTCCTCATGAAGGGACAAGAACTTCGCCTAATTAACATCTATGGTCCCCAGTCCAAGTGGGACAGGAAGTGTCTCTTTATGAGGATCAAGCCCTACCTTTTTACAAGTCGGCAGGTGGTCTTTGGAGGGGACTTCAATGCTGTCACGAGGTCCCAAGATAGGGGAGGTTCCAGAGACAAGCTGACTTATGATAGCGTCGCTCTTAATAGCATAGCTAGTGAGGCTCGCCTGGTGGATGTCCACATCCGGCACACCCCAGGCCACGCGGGGTTCACCTATTATAGGGGTAGCTGCAGGTCTAGAATAGACAGGTTTTATTTAAAGGAGGAAGCCATCTCTTCAGCAGTGTCCGTTGTTGAGGTGGAGTTCTCCGACCACTGTTTAATTTTGTTTTCTCTGAATGTTACAGAGACCCCCCGGATGGGAAGAGGCTACTGGAAGCTCAATTCGTCTCTCCTGGAAGAAGCAGAGATAAGACAATCCTTTGAGGACTTCCTTCAGAGCCAGGTACCATTGCTGGGCCTTTGTAGCAGTAAGTCAGAGTGGTGGGAGATGCTCAAGAAAAGGGTGGCGAGATTCTTCCGCCAGCTCTCGAGCCTCAGGAGCCTGGACAGGTACCGCCTGTATCAGGGCCTGAGGAGGAAACTCGAGCATCTCGTCTCGACTGGAGGTAGTCGTGAGGACATCTCCAGAGTGAAATCCTTGCTGAAGAGGTGTCAGTACGATAGACACGCATCTTTGGTTTTTGAGAGGGATTACGGGAAATACCGCTCGCCCGACCCTTACAGAAACTGCAAGATGTCAGTGAATGGTAAAGTTGTCACGGGACTGGTTGACAGTACGGGATCCCTGAAAAGGTCCAGATCAGGGATCCTGGAGGTCGTCAGATCCTTCTACTCACACCTCTTGGGCAGGAAGGATCTAGATCGGGATGTGATGTCGGCTTTCCTGGCAGAAACTGTCCCTGAGCCAGGAGTAGACCCCTCTCTTGATGTTTTGACAGAGCTGATCAGGGAAGAGGAAGTCAGCCTGGCGATTGAAGGGCTCGCCCTCAAGAAATCGCCAGGTCCGGATGGCTTAACATCTGAGTTTTATAAGACCTTTAAGGACGCCTTGGTTCCCCTCTTGACTGAGGTATTCAATGAGTGTCTTTCCTCGGGCGCTCTGCCGAAGTCAATGAGGAGGTCTGCCCTGATCATCCTGTCAAAGGGTAAGGACCGATCTCGTATTGAGAACTGGCGTCCCATAGCGCTTCTCAATACGGACAGAAAGGTTTTGGCAAAGGTGCTGTTTAATCGGCTGGTGCAGTTTGCACCCCGGCTCCTTTCGGGGACCCAGCACTGCTCTGTTCCAGGCCGCAGTACATTTAGTGCTGTGCTTTGTGTCCGGGAGGCAGTGGAGCAGGGCAGGGCTGGTAACTGGAAGGGGTACTTGCTGTCCTTGGATCAGGCAAAAGCGTTTGATCGGGTTAACCACGAGTACCTCTGGTCTGTCCTTCTGAGGTATGGCCTGCCGGGGGAGTTTGTCAATTGGCTGAAAGTTTTGTACGCAGAGGCAGAGAGTTTCCCGCTTGTGAACGGTTGGATTGGCCGCCCTTTTGAGGTCGGGTCTGGTGTTCGCCAGGGTTGTCCTCTGAGCCCACTTTTATACGTGTTCGCGATTGACCCATTCCTTAGGAGGGTTGATCGTGGGCCGTTGGTGGGAGTCGGGATGGACCAGGCGGCACCGGAAGCCACTCTAAGGGTGGTAGCCTATGCCGATGATGTCACCGTTTTTGTGTCCTCGAGAGGGGAGGCGCAGTGGGTGATGTCAGAGGTTGACCGCTACTCAGAGGCTTCTGGGTCCAAGATCAACCGGGATAAGTGTGAGAGTCTCTGGCTGGGAGAGGGGGATCCAGGCTTTGATCTCCCGGACACTCTTCCAGGGCCCCAAGACTCTGCCAAAGTTCTCGGCATCGAATTTGGCCAGGGGGATTACCCCATGCAAAACTGGGACGGCAGGCTTAAGATCGCCGCTCAGAGGGTGGACCAGTGGAAGGGTTGGTCTTTGACCCTCAGGGAAAGGGTGAACTTGATTAAAACTTACCTGCTCCCATTGCTGATATATCTGGGCAGTGTGTGCATGTTGCCAGAGCCCCTCTGGACTCGGGTCTACAGTCTGTTCTTCCAGCTGTTATGGGGGAATAGGCTGAACCTAATCAAGAGGGAGGTTACTTACCGCACGAGGAGACAAGGAGGGTTGTGTATGGTCAACCCTGTGGTGTTCCTAGTGAATACCTTTCTTAAGATCAATGTTGCAAACCTCTGGAAAGAGAGGGCTCCTCCGTGGGTATACTCCTGCAGGGGATGGTTTCGGCCTTTCTTCCAGGAATGGGAGACAGGAGGGCAAGTGAAGGATCTTCGTACACCGCATGGGCATCTTCCGGCTTACGCTACCCCGGTTCTGAAGGTGATTCGCCGGTGGGGTCTGGGAATGTGGGAGATCAGGACTTTGTCGAGGAAACTCCTTGACAGGAGGGTTCTGTTTGCCCGTTTCCAGAAGCCTCTGGCCCTCAGGGATTGCCCAAGTCGGGATCTTGGGGTGGGTTTAGGTCTTTTGAATTCCATCAGGATCCCCTTGAAGTTTTGGGACTTGGCTTGGCGCTGCTTCCATGGAAAGCTGTGTGTGAGGGACAATCTGAAGTGTAGGAGCTCTGAGGAAAGGGGTTGTCCCCGGGAGGAGTGCGGTGGCCTGCTGGAGAGCATGGACCACTTCCTGCTTCAGTGCCCCTTTAACACAGAGGTGTACAACCGGGTGGGCGCTTCCATCCATTGGCCCGGGTTGGCCGGTCTCTCCTATGCGGAGTGGGCCTATGGAGCATTCAGAGGCCTGGGTGGCCGGGACCGCTGCACGTTATTCCTAGTTAGCCTAGTGGTCAGGTACCACACGTGGAACGCACGGTGTTTAGTGTCGACGCAGCGTAAAATCCTCCCGGTGGATGAGGTGGTTAGGAACATTCTGGGTGACCTGGTGAAGGTGCGCTCTCTGGAGTATGAGAGGCTGGGCACGGGGAGGGCCTCTCTCCTTTGGAGGGGGTTCTCCTTTAGTGTCCCTTAGTCTGTCATCTCCGCTCCTGGTGTTGGGCTGAAGCTGACACTGTAGATTTTTGTTTTGTATCTGAGCTTATAGTGATGTAGGGGCTTGCAGGCACCGAACCTGGGCTTTATGTGGTTTGGATTTGTTATGTTGATTTGTTTAATGTGTTTGTATCTTGTGTACATTGTGTATTTATTTATAGTTATATGTAGTTATAGTTCTTGTGTGTATATAGGTTGGTTGGTTTTGGGGTGTTGGTGTTAGGGTGCTAGGTTGGGAGGGGGGTGGACGGGACTTGGACTGTACGATCCTGGGCACTGGTCTGGACTATATAACGCAAACTTTGGACGTTAGACCAGTGTCTGGGAGGGAGGGTGATGGGCGTGGGATTTAGTTAGCTATATTTAATGTTATTTAATGTTATTAATGTTATTTCAGTTATATTCATTGTTATTTCTGTGTTTATTTCTTGTTCGTTTATGTGTATTTTGCTGTGTATTTAAAAAAAAAAAAAAAATTAGGTGGTGGGATTGGGTGAAGGTTTTGTTTTATAATGCTGATTGTGTGGTGTGTGTGTGGCTGGGCCAGGAGATTTCCGTAAGACTCTTTTAGTTTGTATTATTGTTTTGTTATTATTATTATTGTTTTTGCCAGAAGTTATGGCTTGATTTATGTTTATGGTTGTTATGTTTTTCATTTTTATATAAAATAAAAGATTTACAGGATGTAACTCAGGATCAGTACAGGATAAGTAATGACATGTATGTACACAGTGACTGCACCAGCAGCAGAATAGTGAGTGCAGCTCTGGGGTATAATACAGGATGTAACTCAGGATCAGTACAGGATAAGTAATGTCATGTATGTACACAGTGACTGCACCAGCAGAATAGTGAGTGCAGCTCTGGAGTATAATACAGGATGTAACTCAGGATCAGTACAGGATAAGTAATGTCATGTATGTACACAGTGACTGCACCAGCAGAATAGTGAGTGCAGCTCTGGAGTATAATACAGGATGTAACTCAGGATCAGTACAGGATAAGTGATGTCATGTATGTACACAGTGACTGCACCAGCAGCAGAATAGTGAGTGCAGCTCTGGAGTATAATACAGGATGTAACTCAGGATCAGTACAGGATAAGTGATGTCATGTATGTACACAGTGACTGCACCAGCAGCAGAATAGTGCGTGCATTCTCATTCTGCTGTGAGCTACTGACGGGTGTGGTTGTTACTGCTGAGCTCCTGCACCACCTGGAGCAAACCCAATCCACCCAGGCCTGCTCTCTCCTCCCCAGGGAGGGAGTGGGTTCACTGGGATGAATCCTGCAGGAAAGTCCCAGGCTCCTGTCTCCCGGACCAGGCCGGCGGGGGGCAGGAGAAGCCAGTTACCGGCCAAATCGGAGGGGGTAAGAAGATCTGCCCGGAGCCAAGGACGCAGCGATGTGACCTCGGCTGCCACCCCCAAGACCCAGGGAAGCCGCAAGGTCTCCGGAACACAGAAGATCAAGGCAAGTGACATCAGCCTGAGTGCTCCTCCTGGAAAGCTGGATGTATGTGCAGGAAAGCTGGGTGGTTCAGCTGGAAAGCTGGGTGCTCACGGAGGTGTGCAAAAAGCATGGGGTGATCTTAAGGCCCGGGAGTCTGCTTCCATCTATGGCTCCCGGATTGCTGAGCACCTCCGTGAGTACGAGGAAGCTGGAAAAGCGCTGAGGAGGCTCCAGGAGGAGATAAGGGAGACCTTGGCCCTAGCGGGGGTGGCCACTAAGAAGAAAAAGTCTGATTTTCTTACCACCATAGACAGACTAAAAGCCGAGGTCACCGCTCTGCAGGAGAAGCGACATCTAATCCGCGAGCACAGCGGTCCGTTCCGGGAAAAGCTGGAGAACGACGCCCGGTTTGATGACATGCGCCAGGAGCAGTTAAGAAAACTGAAGGGGCTTCAGATCCAGGCGGATGATGGCGATGATGAGGAGGATGAGGAAGACCTGCCGTGTCCGTCTGGTGGCCTGCACCAACACCAGCAGACCTCGCACGACAGGCTGCCTGCGGAGCAAGCGCCATTACCATCAGGCTGCGGCTCTGCCAACCTGGAGGAGGAAAGTGATGACAGCGGCCAGGGGGGGGCGCTAATGGCTCAGATCCGTCAGCTTGAGTCCCCAGTTCACCTCCAGAACTTTTCCTTTGGTGATGATATCCCGAGTGATGACCAAAAGAGGAAGAAGACGAGACCCAAGAAGACCAAGGCGTCTCAGGAGGTGAGCTTGGTGTTTCGTCCCCTCCCTGTTTCCTCCGGGCGGGCAGCAGTGCCAGCCTGTCGTGTAGGCCCCGTTACCCAGCCCAGCACGAATCCTGCAGTGGACTCGGTGCCAGGGTGCGGGGAGAGTGCAAAGCCACGTTCCATCATGGCGCAGAGCACCAGCCTTGTTTGCAGTAGCAAGGATGGTGCAGGGAAGGCATCGGCCGAAAGGCCGGACAGTGAGGGCGATCCAGCAGGTCCTGGTACTGTGCGCTGCCCCCCAGTGGGAGGGGGGGTGGCCCGGTGCCAGGGGCAGTCTGCAGAGAAAGGCGCAGGAAAAGTGTTGTTTTGCATTGGATCATCAGACCCTGGAGAGGGCACAAAAAGACTGTCCGGAGTCTGCAAGGGCAAGCGGCCTCTTGCATCCAGCGAGCAGCAGAGCAGAAATATTGAAAAAACTACTGGACAACAAGGGGTTAATGCCAATGAGGCAGAGGGCACCTTTAAGATCGGGGTTGGAGCTGCCTCTTCTCAGGCTGTATCAGCTATGGAGGTGGCTCTACCCCCAGTGCCCAGTGACGCTGAGGCAACCCCAGGTCCTCCTGGCCCAGCTGGTGTGAGTGATGCAAGGAAGCGAGGGAAGCGAGGCAGTAATGCACATAGTGTGGTGAATGTGGGAGTGGTGAATGGTGCTGAGGGGGGTGATCCTGGTGTGCGTGCTGGACCTTCTGCACCCCCAGTGGTGGCCGCTCCTATAAGGAGCTATGCGAGTGTCACCGCTGGGGCAAGTGGGGTTAACTCCTTGTCTCCTGGCTCTGGGAACAGCGTTTTGCAAAGGCGTCTTCTGGAGGCTCTCAGGAGAGGGGAAAAGTCAATCACTGTAGAGGGGAGAGATGTTGATCTGTCCTTCTGGACAGACAGGCATGGCCTGGCAGCCTTCCAAGAGAAAAGGGGGGAGAGACTGTATGGTCTTTACCCACAACCGGGCCCGGAGCTTCCCGTAGGAATGTGGTTCGTCTTCGCTGGAGGGGCAGTGACGCATGCCCACCCAGGTCAAGGGTGGTGGAGCTCCTCCTGAAGATGAACTTCAGGGCTAGTGACATCTTTGCCCTGATACATCCTTATGGTACTCCGGAGTTCGATGTCAGCTTTGTTCGGCCGGAGGGCTTAGAGCTCTTCTGGTCAAATTATGAGCTGGCAAAGAACGAGTCTGGCTGGCGAGACTTTGCTGTGCAAGCAGTGTCTCGCCAAAACGCAGTCAAGAAGGTGACCGTTTTGACCCGTAACGAGTGACTTTCTTGCATGGACATCATGACTTGGCTCAGTCGTTATGGCGAAGTAGTTCAGGTACCTCAGAAAAACCGCGATGAATTTGGCATTTGGTCTGGAGCCTGGACCTTCATGATGAAGTTGAAGTGTTCAGGCGGCACAGTCGCCCACATTCCTTCTTCAGCCTTTCTTGGACGGGACAGAATCCTGATTTTCTACCAGGGGCAGCCGAAGGTCTGTCACAGGTGCGGTGACCCCACACACTTTAGCGCCAGCTGCCAAGTGCAGAAGTGCGCTTTGTGTGGTGGGCTAGGTCATCTCGCTGCATCCTGTAAGGACATTAGGTGTAACCTGTGTGGTGAGCTCGGTCACCCTTTCAGCCGTTGTCCTCGCTCCTTTGCCAATGCGGTTGTGACCCCAGTGGAGGAGAGCCATGAGGTTGCTTCTGCTGGGGAGGGTACCAGCAGAGGTGGAGGAGCTGAGGGGCCTGTGAAGAAAAGCAAGAATAAGTCACCTTCTCAGTTAAGGCGGCTTGAAGCCAGACAAAAAGGGAGAGAACTGGGGAAGCCTCAGGTTGCTGGGGTGACCCTGGGTCCTTTCTCAGAGGCTGGTCATGCTACTGAGGCCCTGAGGGATGATGAGTTGGATGAGGAGGTCAGGAGGATGGAGCGCGAGAAAGGTGCCATGTCCTCCACGTCCTCCCATTATGAGAGTATGGATGAGGATAACAGGATTTGGCTAGAAAATAAGCGCAAGCAGAAAAAGAAAAGACGCGGCGTATCTAAGGTACCTAAGGAAGGGAAAACTTCCTCCCCTCTGGTTGAGTTTTCCAACCGGTTCCTCACCCTCGATGAGATCGCCTCCTCGGAAGGAGGGGCTGAGGGTGGGGTTCTGGAGGTGGCGGCGGAGCAGCCTGCAGGGGGCGCCGAGTCTCTATCCTCTGGGGATGCTGGGTCCTCAGAGTGGGAGACTGACTCAGAGTCAGGAGACAAGGACGAAGGAGAGGGTGGTCCGGGTGGGTCCTTGGGCGCCAGTAATAACATGGACACCTCAATTTCGTTAAAGAGAAGTTGCCCTAAATCTAATGAGAAAAAAGAAAGGGGATCATCTTCAGAGGACAGTAGGGGGAAGGGAAATAGTAAGAAAAAAGCCGTCTAACTCAATCACTCATGATGGCGGCACCCACTCCGTTGACGCTGGCGTCCATTAATGTCGCCAGCATTAAGTCTGATGCGGCTAGATTTGCGGCCTTTGATTTTCTCGGCCGCGTTGAAGCCGACATTTTATTTTTGCAGGAGACCAGGCTGCCAGATTTGGCGGCCGTGTTTAAAGCTAAGAGGGAATGGAGACACGGGCCTTCCTATTGGTCTCTTGCGGCCGAGCCGTATAGCGGAGTGGCGGTACTATTTACCGCACCGGTAGAATGCAGACGAGTTATTGAGTTAGAAATGGGGAGGTGCCTGATCCTGGATGTCCTCATGAAGGGACAAGAACTTCGCCTTATTAACATCTATGGTCCCCAGTCCAAGTGGGACAGGAAGTGTCTCTTTATGAGGATCAAGCCCTACCTTTTTACAAGTCGGCAGGTGGTCTTTGGAGGGGACTTCAATGCTGTCACGAGGTCCCAGGATAGGGGAGGTTCCAGAGACAAGCTGACTTATGATAGTGTCGCTCTTAATAGCATAGCTAGTGAGGCTCGCCTGGTGGATGTCCACATCCGGCACACCCCAGGCCACGCGGGGTTCACCTATTATAGGGGCAGCTGTAGGTCTAGAATAGACAGGTTTTATTTAAAGGAGGAAGCCATTTCTTCAGCAGTGTCCGTTGTTGAGGTGGAGTTCTCCGACCACTGTTTAATTTTGTTTTCTCTGAATGTTACAGAGACCCCCCGGATGGGAAGAGGCTATTGGAAGCTCAATTCGTCTCTCCTGGAAGAAGCGGAGATCAGACAATCCTTTGAGGACTTTCTTCAGAGCCAGGTACCATTGCTGGGCCTTTGTAGCAGTAAGTCAGAGTGGTGGGAGATGCTCAAGAAAAGGGTGGCGAGATTCTTCCGCCAGCTCTCGAGCCTCAGGAGCCTGGACAGGTACCGCCTATATCAGGGCCTGAGGAGGAAACTCGAGCATCTCGTCTCGACTGGAGGTAGTCGTGAGGACATCTCCAGAGTGAAATCCTTGCTGAAGAGGTGTCAGTACGATAGACACGCATCTTTGGTTTTTGAGAGGGATTACGGGAAATACCGCTCGCCCGACCCTTACAGAAACTGCAAGATGTCAGTGAATGGTAAAGTTGTCACGGGACTGGTTGACAGTACGGGATCCCTGAAAAGGTCCAGATCAGGGATTCTGGAGGTCGTCAGATCCTTCTACTCGCACCTCTTGGGCAGGAAGGATCTAGATCGGGATGTGATGTCGGCTTTCCTGGCTGAAACTGTCCCTGAGCCAGGAGTAGACCCCTCTCTTGATGTTTTGACAGAGATGATCAGGGAAGAGGAAGTCAGCCGGGCGATTGAAGGGCTCGCCCTCAAGAAATCGCCGGGTCCGGATGGCTTAACATCCGAGTTTTATAAGACCTTTAAGGACGCCTTGGTTCCCCTCTTGACTGAGGTATATAATGAGTGTCTTTCCTCGGGCGCTCTGCCGAAGTCAATGAGGAGGTCTGCCCTGATCATTCTGTCAAAGGGTAAGGACCGATCTCGTGTTGAGAACTGGCGTCCCATAGCGCTTCTCAATACGGACAGAAAGGTTTTGGCAAAGGTGCTGTTTAATCGGCTGGTGCAGTTTGCGCCCCAGCTCCTTTCGGGGACCCAGCACTGCTCTGTCCCAGGCCGCAGTACATTTAGTGCTGTGCTTTGTGTCCGGGAGGCAGTGGAGCAGGGCAGGGCTGGTAACTGGAAGGGGTACTTGCTGTCCTTGGATCAGGCAAAAGCGTTTGATCGGGTTAACCACGAGTACCTCTGGTCTGTCCTTCTGAGGTATGGCCTGCCGGGGGAGTTTGTCAATTGGCTAAAGGTTTTGTACGCAGGGGCAGAGAGTTTCCCGCTTGTGAACGGTTGGATTGGCCGCTCTTTTGAGGTTGGGTCTGGTGTTCGCCAGGGTTGTCCTCTGAGCCCACTTTTATACGTGTTCGCGATTGACCCATTCCTTAGGTTGGTTGATCGTGGGCCGTTGGTGGGAGTCGGGATGGACCAGGCGGCACTGGAAGCCACTCTAAGGGTGGTAGCGTATGCCGATGATGTCACCGTTTTTGTGTCCTCAAGAGGGGAGGCGCAATGGGTGATGTCGGAGGTTGACCGCTACTCAGAGGCTTCTGGGTCCAAGATCAACCGGGATAAGTGTGAGAGTCTCTGGCTGGGAGAGGGAGGTCCAGGCTTTGATCTCCCGGACACTCTTCCAGGGCCCCAAGACTCTGCCAAAGTTCTCGGCATCGAATTTGGCCAGGGGGATTACCCCATGCAAAACTGGGACGGCAGGCTTAAGATCGCCGCCCAGAAGGTGGACCAGTGGAAGGGTTGGTCTTTGACCCTCAGGGAAAGGGTGAACTTGATTAAAACTTACCTGCTCCCATTGCTGATATATCTGGGCAGTGTGTGCATGTTGCCAGAACCCCTCTGGACTCGGGTCTACAGTCTGTTCTTCCAGCTGTTATGGGGGAATAGGCTGAACCTTATCAAGAGGGAGGTTACTTACCGCACGAGGAGACAAGGAGGGTTGTGTATGGTCAACCCTGTGGTGTTCCTAGTGAATACCTTTCTTAAGATCAATGTAGCAAACCTCTGGAAAGAGAGGGCTCCTCCGTGTGTATACTCCTGCAGGGGAAGGTTTCGGCCTTTCTTCCACGAATGGGAGACAGGAGGGCAAGTGAAGGATCTCCGCACACCGCATGGGCATCTTCCGGCTTATGCTACCCCGGTTCTGAAGGTGATTCGCCGGTGGGGTCTGGGAATGTGGGAGATCAGGACCATGTCGAGGAAACTCCTTGACAAAAGGGTTCTGTTTGCCCGTTTCCAGAAGCCTCTGGCCCTCAGGGATTGCCCAAGTCGGGATCTGGGGGTGGGTTTAGGTCTTTTGAATTCTATCCGGATCCCCTTGAAGTTTTGGGACTTGGCTTGGCGCTGCTTCCATGGTAAGCTGTGTGTGAGGGACAATCTGAAGTGTAGGAGCTCTGAGGAAAGGGGCTGTCCCCGGGAGGAGTGCGGTGGCCTGCTGGAGAGCATGGACCACTTCCTGCTTCAGTGCCCCTTTAACACAGAGGTGTACAACCGGGTGGGCGCTTCCATCCATTGGCCCGGGTTGGCCGGTCTCTCCTATGCGGAGTGGGCCTATGGAGCATTCAGAGGCCTGGGTGGCCGGGACCGCTGCACGTTATTTCTAGTCAGTCTAGTGGTCAGGTACCACACGTGGAACGCACGGTATCGACGCAGCGTAAAATCCTCCCGGTGGATGAGGTGGTTAGGAACATTCTGGGTGACCTGGTGAAGGTGCGCTCTCTGGAGTATGAGAGGCGGGCACGGGGAGGGCCTCTCTCCTTTGGAGGGGGTTCTCCTTTAGTGTCCCTTAGCCTGTCGTCTCCACTCCTGGTGTTGGGGCTGATGCTGCACAGTAGATTTTTGTTTTGTATCTGAGCGTGTAGTGATGTAGGGCTTGCAGGCGCCGAACCTGGGCTTTATGTGGTTTGGTTTTGTTATGTTGATTTGTTTAATGTGTTTGTATCTTGTGTACAGTGTGTATTTATGTAGTTATAGTTCTTGTGTATATAGGCTGGTTGGTTTTGGGGTGTTGGTGTTAGGGTGTTAGGTTGGGAGGGGGGTGGACGGGATTTGGACAATATGATTCTGGGCACTGGTCTGGACTATATAGCGCAAACTTTGGAAGTTAGACCAGTGTCTGGGTGGGAGGGTGATGGGCGTGGGATTTAGTTAGTTATATTTAATGTTTTTATTTCCTGTTTTATGTCTTTTTTTTTGCTGTGTATTCTTTAGTTATTTATGGGAAAAAAAAAAAAAAAAAAAAATTAGGTGGTGGGACTGTGTGAGGGTTTTGGTTGTTCTCATGCTGAGTGTGTGGTGAGTGTGTGTGGCTGGGCCAGGAGGTTTTGTAAGTTTATTTTTGATTATATTTGTTGTAATTATTTTGCCAGAAGTTATGGCTTCATTTATGTTTATTGTTGTTATGTTTTTCATTTTTATATAAAATAAAAGATTTACAGGATATAACTCAGGATCAGTACAAGATAAGTAATGTCATGTATATACACAGTGACTGCACCAGCAGCAGAATAGTGAGTGCAGCTCTGGAGTATTATAAATTAGTTAACTACCTGGCATAGAACGGCTTCTCCACCGGAGTCTCCATAGGTCTGGTGGACCATTACCACATCTTGCATATCATTGTCAATGTAGCCCCATCCTTGCACCTGATCATCTCCATCCGTCTCATACACATATCCGCTGGAGATCACATTTAAACCAATTGGATCTCTATTGGGTCGGTCAAAAACAAAGGCCTGAAGAGACTCCTGTAGTTGTGATCTCCTCACTAAACTCACATCACCGAATGTAAACGAGGAGGAGAGTCCTAGTATCTTCCCACCATTTCCCATGTAGGAAGTAAACAGGTTTTGGACCTCGGATGGTATCGGATCGCTGGTCACCACCACCAATAACAAGCAGTTATCCATCCATGGGACTTTGAGGACTTGTTCCTCCGGTAGAGGGTAGACCACATATCTACATGGGTCAAAGCACTGGAGAAGAACATCTTTGACTTGCTGGAGCAGATCCTGGGACAAGGAGCCACCATAAATGAGGACGTTCGGTGGCTTTCCAGTCTTGTTAAGATTTGAGGTCTTTTTAGGACAACCCACGTCGGAAGTGTCCTCTAAGCTGCTGAAATCATCGGGGAGGTCCGGGATGTTTTCAGCAGATGCAAATTTCACCGACTCTATGGTACAGTTCTCCAACTCGAGACACTCGTGGCAGCTGGAGAGGTGGAGATGAGGATGTTCTCCTCCCTCTCCGTGATTAGGATCAGTTCCACCGCTGGCGCCTCCGCCATGACTATGAACCACCGTGGTGCTCTCAGCCACACCCATGTCTTCCTTACGGTTCTCCTCAGAAGCCGAAACGTTGAGTTCCTGGTGGGATGTCCTCTTAGTCGAGAAGCTTACTTCTTCTAATGCTTCTTTATGCTTCAGTGACTCTCTTAATTGCACAGCTGAAAAGTCACAAAAAGTGCACAATAAAAAACAAATAGGTAGGTAGGCTACAAAATACTGTAAACTTAGCCCCATTTACCATATTGGGACACTTAAAGGGGACCCGTCACCATATTTTAACCTACTAAGAACCAACCTCCTAAGGTAGAGAGAGAAAGTCCTTTCTAGAATCCCCTCTTTTTAATTAAATTTCCCACGTTTACCCATTTTAAAAAAAATCTACTACAAAGTAGCGTGACAAAGAGCACAGAAGATGAGTCATATTTTGCCTGAGATAAGTCAAGTTTAGAGGCTGCAGGGGGAGGGTCAATTCAGGGACCGGACATCTTCGGTTCTGTAGGACCTAGAAAAATGCTGCTGGTGTCATGTTAAATATAAGAATCTCATCTTTTACATAATTTGTGGTTCTGCATCTAAAGATCTTCGAGTTGAAGATAAAGATGCAGTTCTGGACAATTTAACCGTCTGTATTTCTGATTCTGTAGCTCACAGATCCACAGTCATTCTCATCTTTAATGTGACACAAGCATTAAAGGAAACCTACCACTTGAAGTGGCAGATTTCAGAAGAAAACACCGAGCACCAGCTCAGGGTGAGCTGGTGCCGGAGCTTATTTTTGTTAGTGTTTTAAACCGCGGTATCGCGGTTTAAAACACTTTTTAAACTTTATAGCCGGCGCAGGGAGGTACGCGCTCAGCGCTTACCATGCGCGCGGCTCTCCTTCACTTCCTATGTAGCCGCGCGCACAGTAAGCGCTGAGCGCGTACCTCCCTGCGCCGGCTATAAAGTTTAAAAAGTGTTTTAAACCGCGATACCGCGGTTTAAAACACTAACAAAAATAAGCACCGGCACCGGCTCACCCTGAGCTGGTGCTCTGTGTTTTCTTCTGAAACCTGCCACTTCAAGTGGTAGGTTTCCTTTAAGCTTCTAGGTGCTGTAGAACGGAAGATAGGGGCTTCTTTAGTGGCTCTCTACCAGCCTCAAAAACTTGACTCATCTCAGGCAATCCATGACTCTTCTCTGCTCATTGTCACATGACTTTGGAGAAGATTTTTTTATAGGTAAACGGCTGAGATTTTACATAAAAGAGGGACAATTCATACCCTACCTGAGGGGGCTGCTAGTTTAATGGGGTGGAATCTTCGTTAAAAAGTGCTTTTTGAGGGGTTGTCCTAACAAAGACACTTATTAGAGGATAAGTGTCAGATGTATGGGACCCCAACACTCAGAATAAAGGACATTATTCCCCCACTTTCCCCAAAGTTTGTAATTTGAAATTAGACCCTGTATAAATTTATGACTTGGAGGAGCTAAGAAATTGAAGGAGATCACATTGCAATGAATAACCAATCACAGTGCAGCTTTGTTTTCTCAAAGGGCTCTGGAACAATGAAAGCTGTACACCGATTGGTTGCTATTTTTTTTTAGGAAAATCTCCCCTAAAATCCAGATTCCTGAAAGACAATATGTACAAGTCTGATGTAATAGGAGTCAAGAAGTTATAGAATACAATAACCATATGTACATAAAGTAGCTTCACTATAGTTCCAGCCATTTCCTACTCCATCTAGTCAGCAGATGTGTAGAAGGTGGCGGCCATGACAGAACTGACGTCACATGACTAAACCTGAACCAGTCAGCTAAGCATCAACCTGGGGTCCCTTGAACCCACAATTGTGAGGACTTACTGTGGAGTTTTCTAGAACAAGTCTATCACCTTTAATTTCTTAAAGGGGTTTCCAATATCATAAAACATGATCTATCACTGATCTTTCATGATCAGTGGTGGTTTAAATTCTGGGACCACTGGTCTACAAAATGGAGGGGCTGCATTGTAGTATCTCCTTCACTGTTTATCTGTGATACAATTAGTGATCTATGGGGGCCCCGTTGTCCGTGGAAGGTGTGCGAAGGAGTTTGCCTCAAAAGTGATGACTATCTGTCCGGCCAGCTTGAGAAGCATCATACTAGGTCTCATGAACCCTGTTCTTTGTGGTACCATCAAGGTCCCACAGGAATTATAACACCAGAACCACAAAGTAATCCATGGTGGACCCACCAAACGGACACCACAACCCCAACGTTCCTACAAGTCTATGGTGGATTAACTATTCCGATCATACCCACAATATTCAACCATCGGACCTATATTTTCTATACTACACTCCACACATCCCAACATCTTACCACTTGACTGAGAAGATGCGGCCTCCTGTAAAACAGCTCTTTGGAGGAGATGTCTATGTTGGACCCACTAGTCCAACCAAGCACAGACCACATCACAATTTTCCTCTATTAGTTTAATAAATCTGTGGTGGATCCACCAGCTCAACAAAACAAACACTATGCCCACAAAGTAAACTATGGTGGACCCACCAGTCCATCCACACAGACACCACATCCACGATTTTCCTTTACCAACCCTACGAATCTATGGTGTATCCACCAGTCCAACAAAACAAACACCGTACCCACAAAGCAAACTATGGTGGACCCACCAGTCTAACCACACAGACACCACATCCACAATATTCCTCTATCGGTCCTACAAAGCTCATGCTATACCCACAATATTCTAACATTGGCCCTATATTTACCACACAAGACTGTACACAACCAAACAGCCATCTTCCCACCTGATAGAGAAGATCCAGGCTCCCGCAAACATCTCCTTGGAGGAGACTGTAGCTCCAAATGAATTTTTCTCAAGAATGTCTTAAACACAATCTTCTGACAGAAATATTTCTGAGTTCCTGTAGTTTAAGCTTAGCAGACAGAGGAGCATTGTACTGCGCACATATCAGAGTCATCTGACCATCGCCTGGACCAGAATAGAAACCTCAGAGAATAGTAAAATAATATATTTGTCTACATTGAGGGAAAGTGTGGGCCGGTGTATGTGGTGCCTCCATGTTATGAGGTAAGACGCTTACAGGTGATCTTCTGAGGAAGCGATCCGTTGTCCATCTGCAGGCGATCTTCCATGAATGCTATACCCAACTCGCTGAAGTTATCCACACTGGCTTCTGCCAATAATCTGGAAGAGTCTCCATGACACAGAGCTAGAGATAGACAGTACTCCGAAAGCTTCCGAACCTGATGAAGGAGAGGAGAGGGCAGTTCTAGATTAGGACATTGTATATACAGGACAAAAGAGTACAAAGGTCGGTCTGTAAATCATGGACCGTGCAGTGGATGGATTTTCTGTTCCGACAACAATGCAGAGGATGAGACTCTATATATGATGCAGGGAGTCCCTCCTTACCAGCAGAAAAGCAGTCCCATCCCCGGCATTGTGGTTTCTCCGTGAAATACGGCCACTGCAGGTCCATGGTTCACAGTCTTTCCACAGTCACAGAAAGAGCCCTCATCACAATTCCCCCGAACTGGAACAATGGATTTGTGGTGGCTACGACTCTCCCTCAGCATCTTTGAAGAAGTCGTGGCCATTTTGGGAAAGACCAAACTGGAGAGGTTAATAAAGCAATGGAGGCCCATGTAAAGCAGAACAGATGGCGCCCAGAAGATTTACTTTTCACAACTAATGTACAGTCAGATTAACTTTTTGGGGTTATTATAATCAATCCATGGAGTAACCCTTCATTGTACTTCTATAGATTAAGAGATCCATCATAATAAAGTAAATCTATAACAGGGGTGTAGCTGGTGAGTGATTCTAAAGTCCCTGGATCATAGACATTCCTATGGAGCGTCTATACACATGCACACTCAGCTCTGATCAGCAAGCATGTGTTCTTAGTAGAGAGAGGGGAATACACCACTGGTTTTGGCTTCTCTTTCATGAAAAGAAAGGCTTGGGAAGGTTGGATTCTTATCTCCAACCCCTTGTCCTCCAAGGACATCAGACACATTAGATAGCAGACAAGTAGCACTGGAATTGGGGGTATAACCAATGAGGGACGCCCTAGGTTTGGGAAGTATCATGTATCGCACTGTCCAGCATGACAGCCATTGTATGTATAGGAGGTAATGGGAGAAGTTCTCAGCCATTGAGAAGAACTCTAATAAATCCCCCTCCCACCAGTGAAATCATATTCTCCAGATCAGGTTCCCATTCACCAGCTTAAGTGCATCCTCCATAACCAATAACATCAGGACATGAGATGAAGAACAACCAAAACAAGGACTGGGTAACCTGATCAAAGCCCCGTCATGTCGGATGGAAGCCCAGGTACAAGAGAGGCTTCCCGAGCGCTCAGGATACAAGATAAACAGGGACGAGATCTTCCTGTGACGATCAAAGAGGAGGAAACCAGCCCCAAACAACAGGCTCTTATATAACCAAAGACCATTGTGTACTGGGAAGTCATCTCCAGGCTGGACCAACCATCACAAGTGCAAGAGAGACACAACGGGGACTCGATGGCAAGTCAATATACTACTGCACCACCTAACTAAAGGGGAGATCACTGTCCAGAACCACAACCCAACCTCACCCATCATTACTAAACCATCTGCATGGCATTCTCCTTGCATCACAGAGCTGCCAATAACTACAGAATATATCCATTTTGGTCAATCCTGGGTCCAGTTTTACTTTCCAGGGACTTTTAAAAAGGGAGTTCAGCTCTGGACAGGGGCGTAACTACAGTGGTAGCTGGCATAGCAGCCGTTATGGGGCCCGCAGTGTTAGGGGGCCCCGAAATGTGACCCGACACTAAAGAATGGAGGATGTTCATCACTATATACATATTATGCTGCATGTTGTACAGTATAATATGTATATATTCTGTATGTGTGTATCTGTGGTGTGTATATGCTGTATCTGTCTATGGCAGTGATGGCAAACCTTTTAGAGACTGAGTGCACAAATTACAACCAAGACCCAGTTATTTATTGCAAAGTGCCAGCACAGAAATTTAATTTGTGATTTATAATCCCATATCAGTACCTGAGGACACCAATAAAGCAGAAAATAGAAGAAATGTGGATGATCATTGTACCTTCCCTCCAGGGTCCCATAAACAGGAAGAATTGTCAGGGCTGAAGCAGGAGCTACACTGATAATCCAGATCCTTCCACACCTTCCCACTCCTCCAGTAGTCCCAGGTAGAGCTGTCACCTTAAAATAGCTCTGTGCACAGCAAGTCCTGGGCTGTCTGGGACTGCAGGAATATACCTGGAGTCCTCTTTGGTGATGGCCTGAGTGCCCACAGAAAGGGCTCTGAGTGCCACCTCTGGCACCAGTGCCATAGGTTCGCCACCACTGGTCTATGGTGTATGATATGTATATATTTTATGTGTGTATATATGCTATAAATCAGTGTATGGCACTTTATATATGTGTTTGTGCTGTGTATATGCTCTATATGTGTGTATGAGTGTATCAGTGTAATATGTATATTCTTAAGCAGGAAGGGGGGCTCATTAAGAAGTCTACTACTCTCCTAGTTACGCCCCTGGCTCTGAAGTATAATACAGGATGTAACTCAGGGTACATAATATATTTATATATGATGACCCAGTGATTGGATCAATAATGATTCCAATATAAATCCTGGATTCATGTCCAGCTTCTTGTTTATATTGAAGTTTGGATTTACAGGTTTACACAACACAAGTGATGGAGAGGAAAGACAAAGGATCTGAGGATGGGAGTAGAGGGGGGGGTTACCTTTTTGGGAGGGTGTGAAGCAGCTGATAAGGTTTCTCTGGGTAATGAAGTCTCTGTAATGAAGGCGATCCTCCGGCCTCCCAGATCACTATCACTCGGGGGCTCCAGCAACAGGCTCCACTTGTTCAGATCTTCAAAGAGCTACAAAAAGAGACATCGGAAATGAGAGGAAGTGGAAGCCAAAGTCAATACCACGAGGAGGTACACGAAATATTCCATAGACAGGCTCTGCTCACCAAAACCATGGTGTCCCCATGCTACCTCACTGGTCAACAGGGGTTATATGTGGCCCGGGAACTAGAGACACAATGGGAAGGGGGGCAAACGTGAAAGTTCTACTTGTTCCTTTCATTATACTAACTGGAAACTGTCAGCAAGTTGCTGTTGAAGGACTCAATGTTACATTTATTTGCTACTAAGATGGGATATTGGTAAACCGAGAGTCTCCACATCTCTCCAGGGACAATACATATCACTTCCAGCATGGTCAGCACTGCGGAGTAGTAGTACCTGGGAATGGTCTATGAAGAAGGCTTTGTTGCCCAATTTTAGGCACAACTTTTCCTCCCCCGGCCGTCCACTAGGGATCTTTTTCCCCTGTTCTTGGCTGTGGGTGCAAAAAGTGAAGGAGCTGGTCCGATGGAACTGGTGCACACAACTCCGGATCAGCAAGGCGTAGCAGGACCGGAAACGCAGCCACAGATACACGTAGCAGAGGGTTATGAGCATGACGGGCGATGACTTGAAGGATGGAGGGGGCACATACAGCCCTTATATCAGAGATCCCATAGAGGTGTGAAATGTAGGGGGGAGAGGGTTGATGATCAATCCCCCTTTATATCCAGAATGAAATCCCTGCTCTAAGGAAAAACAAAAAAAAAACTAAACATTAATAAACAAATTTAAATAAAAGTCTAACCAATGGCAAAAATCTATAAATTCCTGTAAATATAAGACCCTGAGTCGTCCATGAGGTGATATGTATCCTTCTTATCTCTCTGCAGTCTGATGTTGATAAGTGAAGGTCCCCAATACTGGTATGTATACACAGTATACAGAGAGCTCCCCCTAGTGGTGGTGCAGGCAGAAAGGTATCACATAAATTGGTGTGACCAAGATAGTAAGTTGTCATCTTACCACACGTGTGTTTAGAACTTGAAGGGGAGGGGCAGTAGGTTGGGAGCACAGCGCTCCGGTATCTCCTGCACAGAGATATGTGAACGCTTTGCGCAGCAATTCAGGACACTCCCATAGCATTAGATGGAGCAGCAGGGCACAAACTCGACCTTCTGCTCTACCACATAGTGAGAATGGGAGAACCCCAGTTCCCCTGATCAGTGGTGGGTTCCAGCAGTCGACTCCCCATTGATCAGATTGTTATCCCCCAAGTCACATCATCCAACCTATCTGCACAACAATCCCAATTTATTCAGTGTTGGCCAAGAGTCCAGCAATACTCCATTACAAGCACCTTTAGAGTCTTTTCTCGGCTCTGATCTATATAGAATTCTCAGTGCCACAAGATCAAATGTTTACCGAGGGCGGGCGTCCAGATCCAGCGCTCATATGAGGTCAGCAGGGAACTCTGTGTGTAGAGGTCATGCTGCACATGGGACATGCTCAGATGTTACATAGGTTATCCATGTGCATGTTATTATACAATCACACATCTATGTACATAGGAAAGTCAGGAGGAAGAGGGGCGAGCAACATCTACACCAAGGAAGTCACCAAAATATAATTTGCCCCAAACACTATACACTGTAGATCTGAAGCATGCACATTAAGGAAACAGGCAAAATGCAACCCGAATGCTCAATGTAATCTTAGCAGGTCTAGAGAGTCTAAATATGTCCCTGATGTGGAGTCACTGAACACAAAGGTAATAATGTAATTAGTGACTCCTCTGGCAGAATAGTGAGTGCAGCTCTGGAGTATAATACAAGATGTAACTCAAGATTGGTACAAGATAAGTAATGTCATGTATGTACACAGTGACTGCACCAGCAGAAGAATAGTGAGTGCAGCTCTGGGGTATAATACAGGATGTAACTCAGGATCAGTACAGGATAAGTAATGTCATGTATGTACACAGTGACCGCACCAGCAGCAGAATAGTGAGTGCAGCTCTGGAGTATAATACAGGATGTAACTCAGGATCAGTACAGGATAAGTAATGTCATGTATGTACACAGTGACTGCACCAGCAGAATAGTGAGTGCAGCTCTGGGGTATAATACAGGATGTAACTCAGGATCAGTACAGGATAAGTAATGTCATGTATGTACACAGTGACTGCACCACCAGCAGAATAGTGAGTGCAGCTCTGGGGTATAAAACAGGATGTAACTCAGGATCAGTACAGGATAAGTAATGTCATCAATGTACATAATCACTTATCTTTGTATGGTGGAGCTACCCGATGACTGAAGGTCTTATATTTACAGATATTTCAATAATCAGAACAATCATCATTGTAACTAAGCTACTATGATATGATCTATAACACATGACATAATCATTCTATAGTCACAGCTATGACTCTAGCTCAGATCTCCTTGGACACTTTAGGTTAATTTACAGTAATATTGTAGGTTACACAACAAAAACGTCATGCAGGTAACCGGAGACTTTCTCTCTCATTGAGAAACACTGAGGTTGATGTAACCTGCAATATTATCAGAGCCATAAGTCGCTATGATGTTACAATCAACATTACATTTCAGCTGTGAGGGTCTCGCAGGAAAGTTTGGTGGCGCACAATATACAAGGCTCATGTAAGGGGGGAATTATCCTTCCTAGAGCCTCCTGCATAGAACTAGGAGGACACATTGTGACGGCGGCTGAAGCAACATTTACCTCCATATACAAAGATCACATTATTATAACTCTTCTTATGACCACTCAGCTTTCCCAGACTCCTGAATGTCCCCCCATGATGTTTTTTACCAGGTCATTAAGACAATACATCATTCAGAAGTCTAGAAAAGCAGAATGACAACCTCTGAAGCTCCTGTATAGACAACAATTTGGTTGTCACCCAACATTTCCAGGTGAAGAAAACATAGAAACAAGATTTTCAATTCATTTATGACAACATTATATATTATATATGATTTTTATGGTGCTTTGCATTGTTAAAATGCATTGTCACAATGATTAACCCTTGCAGCATTGTTATGATGTAAGAGTGCAGAGTATTTAAGGAGGGGGCTATGCTCAGTGTCACTATAGCAGGTAGTAACGACACCCCCTATCGCTGTGCAGAGGGTTAGTACATTGTAGCACAGCAGAGCGTGCACCAGAGGCGCCATGAGCGCAGACACAGCACAACATACAACTCACATGCACTCCTATGCAGCCTGGACAGTGCAAACAAACTTGAAACCACCCTACAACCTTGCTGGGCTTCACTGACATCACACCAGCCAATCTCCACTCCGATATCATAGTAAACCGGCCAGGGGTTTTAGTACGTGATTTCTAATTGGTACATTATTGACAAGAGGAACGCCTTTGTCTCCTGATTGGTTGAGCAAGCCCAGCCTATGCAAGGGAACCCGGAAGCAAGTTGCATTAATAAGAAGTACGGGCAGGTTTGAAAACCAAATCTTTATTGACAATATAAAACAAATCCAATAGTAGCGTATTAGGCTCGCAAAGGATGATGGGATTTGTAGTTCAATTTGTTTATCTTATTTTTTTTAACCTTTTTTTTAATGTTATATACTTTTTTCAGTTTTTCTCTCTTTGGAAACTAAATTCATTTTCCCTATCATCATTTATAGCCTTGATGCTTATAAAATGAACTACTGCCATCATTTTTAAAATAGCTTTGGCGAAAAAATCTCATTTCTGCAGCTCATTTGAAGACCAATACATATACATCTTCACAATGGAGTGAAGCCTACATTCTCCTGCAAACTAACTCAAATTTTACAGAAGTATGACAACAGAATCTGATGGTAGTCAGTTACCATGGAGACACAATACTCTACAATGTGTGTCCTCAACTATACAGGGAATGAATCATATAACAACCATACAGTTACACAGCAATACAACCATAAAGATATTTCTAAAGCCACCGTATATGTATAGAATTCATCTAACATACTTTGAATAGTATAAACTAATTATGCAGTGAGTGAGTGAGTGAGTGAGTGAGACAGCCATAACGTGATTGAATACTACTACTATACAGTCTCTAAATAATATTACCATACCATGACTGGATAATACTACATTAAAGATTCTGAATAATACTACCATACAGTTGCTGGATAATACTGTCATACTGTAATTCAATAATACTCCCATACAGTCGTTGTATAATAATCCCATACCATAACTGAATAACACAACAATACAGTCACTGGATAATACTGTGACTGAATAATACTTCCATACAGTCGCTGAAAAAAACTTCCATACCGTGACTGTATAGTACTACCATACAGTCACTGGATAATACTGTCATACTGTGATTGAATAATACTGCCATACAGTCGTTGTATAATAATTCCATACTATGACTGAATAATACTTCCATAGTCGCTGAAAAATACTTCCATACAGTGACTGTATAGTACTACCATATAGTCGCTGGATAATACTGTCATACTGTGACGGAATAATACTACCATACAGTCACTGTATATTCTATACTGTGCCTGAATAATACTACAATACAGTTGTTGAATAATAATTCCATCCTGTGACTAAATAATAGTAACATACAACTGGATAATACTGTATACAGGGACTGAATAATACAATTATGCAGTGATGAAAAAAATATCTGATTACAGCTTAATGCTATACTATACATACTATACATTGACACAAAACTGGTGCAGACACTTTTTAAATATATGTACACGCAGTTTGCACATTATTTAAGTACAACGTCAGACAGAAAACTGGTACAAACACTTTAATAAATGTGGACTACAGTGTCTAAACACCACAACCATATGACCAATCAAAGCTAGCATATAGTTCCAGAATAATACAGTGACTGAATAATACCACCATACAACGACTAGATGAAACAACCAAACATTTATGAATAATACCACCCTACAACAACTGGATGAAACAACCTATAATATGTGATGCTTTTATTGGACCGGTTTTCAGTGTGTAAATAATACCTCTATACAATGGCAAAGTAAAATTACTATAAAGTCCATAAATAAAAGCACAGTACAATACGGTACTAATACTAAAATCATTCCACCATAGTTCACCCCCCCCCCCTTATTTCTACCACCATATAGTTACTAAATAATACCACCATATAGTGTCTGATTACTACCACTAACCAATTCCCTCACGTCATATCCTCCTCTGTGACTCCCAGTCTCCCCCTTAGGGAGTCAGTAATAGGATTGTCACTTTTCTCACAATACCCCCCACCCCATACCCGCACCCCTCTTCCCCACAGCCGTATATTACCGCCCCTGTCAGTGTTACTATACTAACATAACATTCCATATCTCAGTTGATACCCGGGGGCTAAATCCAGCAATGACAGATGAATTAACCTGCAGTATAACTACTAGGGGGGAGGTCAGAGGATTAATGATCTCCACTGCATTCACCCAGGACAGATAAGACCTGTGATAAGACGGACTGAGGCCTTAGGTCCTGGCTGAGGTGTGTGAAAAGGTGAGTTCAGCCTGATGATGTACAGACCAAGCTGATGAGATCCCTGGCTGTCATGGCGTGAGTGAAGAGGCCGCATCTGTCTTATCCAGGACAGGACAGGTACAGCTCAATCTTCATCTATAGAGTGATGATTATTTAGCTCTATTTATTCCATTATCTGTTATGTATATAGTGCCGACATATTCCGCAGCGCAGAGCGTACACTCACCTCAGTCCCCATCACTAACACCCAACATTATTATACTACCTACCGTTCATTAAGTTTTTTTTTTTTCATTTTTAATCCGTTTTAGTCTTTTTTTTTATGTTTATATTGTATTTTCTAAGCCCCCTCTTTTTTGTACTTTTATTTCTCCCTAAATAAAAAAAATGTAATATTTTTAATGTAAAAAAAAAATATATATATATATATATATAATTTTTTTTTTTTTAATGGATGGCACACAGATCCACGAAATACAAATCATTTTTATTCTGTGAAAGATTTATCAACTGACCGCGCAGCGCAACCCATCCGTTAAAAAGGAGAGCGTGCCCTAGTCAGATCCGTTTTTCATAGATCTCATATGGATGTGTGAAAAACAGATGCCAGACTGGTGCAAATTGGCAGTGAAAATAATGAAGT
This sequence comes from Engystomops pustulosus, assembly GCF_040894005.1. Lineage (NCBI taxonomy): Eukaryota > Metazoa > Chordata > Amphibia > Anura > Leptodactylidae > Engystomops > Engystomops pustulosus. Next base: position 247,914,565 of record NC_092412.1, read on the forward strand.
CATCTTTCGTTTTTCAACAAGGATTTTGTTCGCCTGTGGGTAGCCTTAGGCCCCATGTACATGACCGTGGGGGTGACGTATGTACAGCCGCAAGCTTGTGGCCATACATACGTCCCCCATAGATAGCTATGGCGCACGGGCTCGGCACGGGCTTGTTGCGCTCTCCGTTCCGAGCCATTGCCGCAAAAAGATAGAGCACGCACTATCTTTTTGGTCATATCTACAGCAGTGCAGCTACTATTTTCTGTGGAAAGTGGCGGGGGGACGAGCAGCACTCACCCCCTCCTCCTCTCCCGTGCGCCAGCGTGTGCCCGTCGTGCCACACCTTCGTATGCATGGGGCCTTAGGATGATTTTTGCAGCAATGACCCAAGAAAGAAGAAATACAGTTAAAGAAAAGAGACTGCTTTTAGTAGTTTATCTCCTGAGAACATAGGGATAGGATGCTTGAATTACAGGTTGCCCGATCCTTATTGACCCCAACATCGGCCATTTGAGGAAAGTAGGGGAAGAGACAATAGGCCCCATACATATAGTCAATATTTAGCTAATGTGTATGTGGAGGAGGCTTTACCCATTTGTGACTATGTGGGATTGATGTTAAGTGGTCGCATTGTATATTCTAAAGGGTGTGTCCGGCAAATGACTGCACAGCTGGATATTCTACTCTAGGCCCTTTTAGGCAGAGAATTACGCTATATGAGGTATTACGAGGTGTGTGGAACGGGCACGGCCTGCTCCACACACCTCTCCACCCATATGTAGTGCAATTGGTGTAAGTAGTGAAAAAGTCATAATTCATGGCTCTGTGCCAGCAATTGCAACTTTATCAAGGCGTATACACTAGTACAAGCCTTGGTAATTCCACTCCTAAGTTTTATATATACAAAGGGGTAGTCCAGAGGTTTAAAAAAACAAGCCTGCTTTTTTCCAATAATAGCTCCTCTCCTGACCATGGGTAGTGTTTGGTATTGCAACTAATCCCCATTCATCTCTGTACAGCTGCAATTCCAGCACAAACCATGGTCAGGTGTGGAGCGGTGTTTGGAAGACATGTTTTCCATCCTTCGGACAATCCCCATAAAGGCAACCTGTCAGGGCTACTTAGGACAATTACCTATATAGGTCAATTCAGGACATTGAACCACTAGTCCATAATTATCTGTGCGGGGCTTAGTGTCCCAATTCTCCCTGGTTGGGTGCTTTTACGAAATCAATACAATTTTTTTTTATTTTCTCCTGTCCCATTAAACCACAAAATGTTCAAAAAACATACAATATCTAGTTTCCGGTGCAGTCACCAAAATATACAATTTTCTCAATTCTGGATGGAATCGTATTCCAAGAAGAATATTAAATTTGAGGTTTAGAGAATTAACCTGGGAAATTTTGGAGAATATTTGCTGACAAACAGAGAAATCAATAGGAGTTTCTCCAAAAACATTACGGTTTTACAGATAACTTTGTGTTGCAGACAACAGAACACAGGAAACTCTCCTGATTCCTGAGACCTCATTAGTGTTTATGTCAAAACATCCCACCTGGACGGTGCAGAGCCCCAGCCCTATCATGGAGGGGAGGGGCAGCAAATCTGACAGCTTTAGTTATAGGACCCTTCATCTCCGCTCACCCATCTGTTCACACAGGACAATATTTGACATGTTTTGGTCACTACATATACAGTATAACTACATACACCAATCAGTCATAACATCGAAACCACCTGCCTAATATTATGAAGACCCTTCATGTGCCACCGAAACAGCTCAGACCTGCCAGGGCATGGACTGCACAAGTATTAACATTTTTAAAAATTTTTGCTTCAGTAGCTTTTCTGTAGGATCACACCAGACAAGCTTCCATCCGTCATCCATCAATGAACCTTGGACACCCATGGTTCACCAGTTCTACTTCCTTGGACGATCTTCTTTATATACCAACCATTCTAGACTGGGAACACCTCACAAGATCTGATTTGGAGATGCTCTTTCTTAGCAGAACTCATGGCTTACTTGTTTCCTAATGCATCTTGTTCCATTGCCACAAGATAATCGGTGGTATTCCCTTCGCCATCGGAAGGTTCCCCCCATTTAGAAAGTGTTTACCTTCCCAGTGTATAAAAGATGTCATCAAATTACCAGAAAACGCCTTTAATTAATCTGACGAAAAATCTCTGGGATACATCTTTGGTTATTAAGATTTCTCCTTTTGTAGGTTTATTAATCAGATTTTTATTTAAAATTAATAAGAACCAGGGGACATTCTATATAGACATCTATATTGATAAGATTTTTCTATATTTTTAATCAGAATTTGGGAATCTTCTTTTTAACGCCAACTGTCAATGATCTAAATGTAATTACAATCTGTGTCTGATACAAAGCTTTATTAACCAGATTTTTCTATATATCTCAATAGATTCAGTGAATCTTCTATATAAATAGATTTAAAAATTCAGTTACGCCACATATTACAATTATTGGATCTTCTGTAAAACAAAAAAAATCCCAATTTATGTTTTTTTCAATAATCTTTTATATTTACTGCTTTATAAATTAGATGGTTATATTGATTTGATTCGAATCTGTGAATCTGAAGTACATTCCAGATGTTTTCTATTCATTTCATTATAAATCTTCTATTTACACAGCTCTATTAATCTGATTTTATTACAATGTGGATTTCCTGAAATCTCCCTACATCTCCTCTACATCTGTATTTGTTTTTGGATCTTTAACAAAGCTTTATGGAATTAAAAAATTCCTTTTTGACAGGATATTTAATTAGAATCTATGGACCTACTAAGAGCATATATTTTTTAACCAGAATGTTTTATAAATATAATTTGAATATTTGAATCCTTTATATAGACAGCTTTATTAATCAGATTTTCTATATTCTTAATTATAATTTGTGTATATTTCATAAACAGAGCTTTAGTAATTAGATTTTTTAAATACAGAGGGGCACTTTTACTTACCTGGTCCCTGCGCAATCCCCAAACCGGAATGTCCGACGAGCATGAAGTCTGCCGGGATTCACTACCAGCGTGCGCCCGATATCCTGCATCTGTCACTTCCCCGATCAGGTTCGCCGGAGTTCACCTGCTTCCTCCCAATGCATATAAGTGCTTGGCTTGCGACACATTTTTAAATGTTAAATCCCGCATGTTGCCCAAATCCGTCGGCCAGCCCCCCGATTTGTGTCGGGTGAAAGCCAGCGCAATTATGACACAATCCAATCGCACGCGACGCAATTCCCGGCTGAAATGAGCCCAATTAAGTTGAATATGTGCATTTTTTACAGACATTGGGGCACATTTACTTACCCGGTCCCAACAAGATCCCGTGGTGCGTTGTCCGACGAGGATTCGGGTCTGCCCCGATTCACGAAGCTTGTGCGTCCAATTTCCTGCTTCTGCACTGAGGTCCGCCGGAGTTCACCTGCTTCTTCCTGGTGCATGTGAGTGCTTGATCTTGCGACACAAATCCTTTTTTAAGTTCCATGGTTTGTCTGAATCCATCAGGTTGTCCGATGGCCCGCCCCCCCCCCCCTTCCCGATTTCTGTCGCGTGCAAGCCTGCACCGATGCACCAAAATCTTATCCCGTGCGCCAAAATCCCAGGGCAATTCACCGCAAAACGGAAATCGCCGGGAAACCCGACGAAAATGCGTTCCGCTGACCCTTAGTAAATGAGCCCCATTAAGTTGAATATGTGCATTTTTTACATTTGCTAATAGTAAGTGCACCAAATTCATGAAGACTGGAGCACCAATTTGCATTGCAGGTTTTTTCTGGTGCACTCAGTTTACCGTGCGTGCAACACATTTATGTCGGATTTATGCGAATTTGTGTGAATATCATTATGTGCAATCGGCTTCATAAATATGGCCCGTTACTCTTCCAGAAATGTTATTATAATCTCTTGATCTTTCCTACAAATAGCTTTAATAATCAGATTTTCTATACACTGAATTAGTATCTGTGGATCTTCTGTACATAGCTTTATTTATCAGATCGTTCTATACATTTCCTTAGAGTAATAATAAAATGTTGATCTAAAACATTTTCTTTTTTTATACATACGGTATTTACATGTTGATCTTTTTTATACATAGCTTTATTAATCAGAATTTCTATACATTTTCTAAGAATCTGTTTATCTCCTATATTTACAGCAGAAATTTACTGCAAATAAAGGAGACGAGAAAGCTAAATTGTGACAAAGCATGACATATGTGTTGTATGGTGATGTCTCAGGGTTTTCATTCTATAGATGATATAGCACAGAATAAACCTTTGTTTCCACCATCCATACATTACGTGTCTCATAGATACAGCTGGAGTTCTTTCTCTATTTCTCTCCTGGTTCCATCTATGCTGTAGGTGCTTTGTTTAGTGAACAATTATGTTAAGAAAATCATTTTTTTTCCAGAAATAATAACAACATGGCGGTTCCCAGCTGCTCTTCTATAGGTTTACTGCACTACATTGTGTGAGTGTCAGTTATTTCCATAAAGTTTACTTTATGGAATGGAAAAATGTAGCATCACACTATACATTATAGCTTCTGCAAAGTCTGTTTGGTTCTTTAACATCTAAAGTGTGTGATATAAGGTATTATAAGGTTCTGCAGCAGCTGAGGTTTGTATTCTGAGATTCTGTAACCTCAATGATGACTTTATTTCCCTTGCACTCTACATGATATCTCCTCGGTCTTCTCTGTTCATGAGGACCTGCACATAAAGAACATGTGACCACAGCTCCTGCAACATATAATAATCAGTAAAAACAATGTACATTTCAACATATAACCATCAGTAAAAACAATGTACATTTCCAATGTGTAACAACCTGTCATAAGAAGGGGGAGGTGATTCTGCCTTTCACCCATTTGAACAGAAAATATGGCACTAAGGGTAACAGAGCAGGGAAATAATTGCCAGGTAAGATAAGGCAGCACCTAATGCCAAGTAGGAGCTTCATAAGCACATACATAAATGTAAGTGCCAAAAAGAAAGAAGAAAACTATAATATGTAGAAAGGGTACAGGGGTTTAAGAATGGGTGCTTAGACCCTTTAACAGAATAGTCGGTTGAAAATTTTGGCTTTTTAGTTTGGAAAGAAGTCTCCCCAGATATTCATACCTGTTCTGCAAATGGATATCTCCTAGGGGTCCCTTAATAACCATGCGCAATGGGTTCGATACATGTCTTCAGAATCTGAAAAGTGAGTAAAGCTGGGCATACAATGTCGGTAGAATACTAACTTGTTGGATTCCCCCATATACAGTATGTACATGCCGGGGGTGGTGGAGCGATGCATAAGTACTGTACTAGGAGAGGGCTGGAAGCAGCTTATCTCACTTAGAACAAAAAGATTAGGGAGCCGAAACCTCTGATAGAACATGAAACGGATAACTAGTTTGATGAAGTCATTGGGGGTTATCTATCCCCACGTTGTCTGGTTTCAACTGGGACAAATACATATTAACTGGGACAAATACAGCTAAACTGGGACAAATACATATTCAGTAGGACAAATACAGTTAAACTGGGACAAATATGTCTCAACTGGGACAAATAATGGTAAACTGGGACAAATACAGCTAAACTGGGACAAATATGTCTCAACTGGGACAAATGAGTGTCAAAAAGTAGTAAAAGAAACTGTGTAGCTAAGTCACACATTGTAGGGGTTGTCAGGCTATGGTAACTTTTCCTATTCACAAGGTGAAAAGCGTCTCGAATGTCCTCCTGTGTGACAGAAGCTCCATTACACAATCCATTCACTTATAAGGGGCTATGTGAGACCACCATCCAAGTCCCATCAATCGTGAAGAAATGAATGACCGGTCATGCCAATACTCCATCCTACCGATAGATCAGGGCCCCGCTGTTGGACCCCAAATAATCTGTAACTTATCCCCTATCCACAGGTGTAAGTTGGACAACCCTTAGAATACGATGTGTACAGCCACACTAAGGTGCTGGAACACATTTCTGTATTTAGTGTTTCTCCGCAATGTACAAAGCGTTGATCTTTCCTTCTTCCCGACATCATCTATCGGGGGTGAGATAGAGGACCCAATACACATACGATAGCTGACTCCTGATTTCTCTTGAATGAGAGCTTATACTTAAGCCCAATACTTTCTTTATAGGATTTTTTTTTGTATTATTTTTGTAGAAGATACTGTATATACTCGACCTAATGTATCACTAACCTACCGGTATCGTCCTACAAGTCCTGAACCTACTGCTGGTGCTTGCACTTTCCTGTCATTCTTCCTCGCAAGGGTCTATTGAGCTGAGAAGTGTGCACTTTCTACAAACCCCCGGCAGGAGGGGAGGGGGCTCTTTCATCCTTCCTCCTCCCCCTTACCTGACGCCTTGTTTACTTTAGGTGAGAGCTGTAAGATAAAAGAGCCGGCCTCAATGGACCTGCCAGTCAGTCCACAGCAAGACAAGGTACAAGCCTGACCTACTCCGCACTATGGATTCTGCACACTATACTCTCAAGGCCACGGTAGCCCACATGTGTCACTGCTCCAACCCAAGGCATCCCGGCCAAGGAGAAAGGTAAGCGCAACTGCTAGGGGCTGACATACTAATTATCACGTACATAGAAGATAATCGCAGGTTTCCTTTACACGAGCGCTTAACTTTATATATAATTTTTAGATTTTTGTTTGAAATTAAATTAGTTACAACCCCCTCGCTGAATTTGTAGTTTGCTCTTAATATTTATTTCGACCTAGTTAGATGCAGTGTTAGGACTCCAATTTGTATTCCTTTATTTTATAATTTTATTGTATCTATTAAAAAATCTGTGTGTTTTTTTTTTCTTTATTTTTGCTGATTGAATTCATGGAGTAAAAAAAAAATAGGGGCTTCCATTTTTTTTATCACTATGTACAAAAACCCCCCCAAAATTGTAGGTTTTTATGTCAATTGACTTGTTTGTATAATGTATACAAATTAAAAAAAAACTGAGGATTCAATACATGCAGTTCCCGGGTTACGTACAAGATAGGTTCTGGAGGTTTGTTCTTAAGTTGAATTTGTATGTAAATCGGAACTGTATATTTTATCATTGTTACCCCAGTTAAAATTGTTTTGGTCTCTGTGACAATTGAATTTAAAAATGTTGGGTTGTCATACAATCCAGGATTAACCATAAAGCTTCATTACAGACGCCTGTGATAACTGGTATAGTTTATTGTAGCCTAAGACTAAAGTCGGAACTGTATACTTTATCATTGTAATCCCAGCCAGATTTTTTTTTGGTCTCTGTGACAATTGGATTTTAAAAATGTTGGGTTGTCATAAGAACCAGGAATAACACTAAAGCTTCATTACAGACACCTTTGATAACTGTTACAGCTGATTATTGTAGTCTAAGGCTAAAGTACAATAAATTACCAATATCCAGAGGTCCGTTTGTAACTAGAGGTCGTATGTAAGTCGGGTGTTCTTAAGTAGGGGACCGCCTGTATACAGCAAAAAAATTTATATATACTGTAACTGTACCCATTTATTATTATTATTATTATTATTATTATTATTATTATTTATAACCTGCTTCCATAAAATTGCAAGTTGGACAAAAAAAATCTGAATCCTGAATGGGAAATTCAATTCCATTCTATTTGATTTTGCTCTAAATCTCAGTCACTAACTTTCAATTGATTAAAATGAATGAAAATAATAGTCATAGTTATAGGTTTAAGCTCTCTGTGCACACTATGTAGCACAGTTCCTCTTTATCATATAAGATCCATTGTATTGCTGTATTCCTATGTAGCAGAGGGGCTTTTTGGCTTTTGGGACTAGATGCGACTGTTTGCATTTTCTATACCCCTATAAGTTTATATAACACAGCTCCTAGTTATCATATACTATCCATTGTACCAGTGTATTCTTATGTGGTAGAGGGGCCTTTGCTCCCCTAAGGCTTTTGGGCCTAGATGCCACTATTTTCATTGTTTACGTCCCTATAAGTTACACGGTTCAGGCTCTAATGTATATTATGTAATACAGCTCCTAGTTAGCCTATACCATCTATGGTACTGGTGGGTTCTTATGGGGCAAATGGGCTGTGGTTCCCTTAGGGTCCACAAGACTCCAGGTGTGAATAACTCTACAATACCAACAGCTGTGACTCCCAGATAAACTAACATTTGGCAATATATAGGGGTTGGTCACTTCCTCTGTTTTTGTAATGTGTGTACACTTTGAGGGGGGAAGGATATCAAGTAAATTACTAATATACATCTAGTAATAGTTCTGCTACGCTTTCCTGATATGTAAAGTGAAGCCTCCTGTCTCTTTTACCTCATCAGCCAGACATTTCTGTCCATAAAATGGCCGCAGGTGGAGGGTCATGTGATCTCTATCTCTCCATAAGCAATATCCAGGACCTTATGATGGTCTTCATGATTATAAGATAACATTTCTGGAAGGGCGATTGCTCATGGACAGATATAGATCATATGACCCTCCATCTGCGGCCATTTTATGGACAGGAATGTCTGACTGATGAGGTAAAAGACAGGAGGCTTCACTTTACATATCAAGAAAGCGGAGCAGGACTATTACTAGATGTATATTGGTAAATTACCTCATATCCAGCCCTCACGCATTACACACACTTTACAAAAGACATGAGGTAAAGTGGCCAACCCCTTTAAGATAGGGTAGATTGCCTATTAAACGTGTCAATTGATTTCTCAGTATTTGTTGGATTCCTTTTCCATGAAAACCAAGGCCTCACATATCGTGTAATATTACATAGGATGAGCGTCAGGAGATGACAGACTCAGCTCTGCTACATCCTCGGACAGGTCCGGCGGCTCTGAGCACAGGAGGGATCCGGCTCTCAGACACTACACACATGTCTGTGACTTTTCCCCCCTTTACCTGTAAATTATAGGATTAGCGCTGTCTCCTGCAGCCTGGAGGTGTTTGCAGCCGGCGCCTTTGAAGTGTAATTGTAAAGAAGTGGAGCAGAAACCTGTCTGATAGATGCTGGTTAATATTACACCCACAATACGGCCGCTCTGTTTGTTCTGTGGGGTGTTGTGGCAAGAATAAGGACATTTCTATAAAAGCCGAGATCCGTCTTATGTATGATCATTATTGTGAGGAATGTGGGAGTAGTAGTCCGCTCACCGCAGTCAATAGGCGCAGGTAACGGCCGCATGTGTCTGTATAGACAGGTAATGGGGCTGAACAGGACGGCTTTACAGAGCCGAATCCAGGCAGGTAATGGTTTAACGCATGGGAGGAAATATACATATACAGATGTATGGGGAACACTCACATAGAGACCAAGAGAGGATGTATGAGAAATACATGGATAGTTTCTGATAGTTGTGAGATAGATAGATAGATAGATAGATAGATAGATAGATGATAGATAGATAGATAGATAGATAGATAGATAGATAGATAGATAGATAGATAGATTGAAGACATCTATTTTGCCCTAATGAATGCACAATATACCGTATGTAAATTGTTCATGTTTATTCAGATACTATGACCTTATTATTTTGCAGTAACCCAAATCTATGGAGGCCCTGGCTGTTGTCATCCACAGTGTCAGCAACACAGGAGAAACTGGTAAGATCTATCTATCTATCTATCTATCTATCTATCTATCTATCTCATATCTATCTATCTCATATCTATCTATCTCATATCTATCTATCTATCTATCATATCCAAGTATCTGTATCTACCTATCTAGCTATGTCTCAAAGAAGTCCAGAATAAGAATAATTTCTGGATCTGTAAATTTTTTATAGTAATAGAAGAAGAAATCCAAATATCCTCTTGCAGAATTAGCATTTTGCATGAATAGTAGATCAGTGTGTGCTGCTGCCGCTCTATTGTCCCAGTGAATGAGGATTAGGCGACAGCTCATGTTTACAGGTATAACACATCCTGAGGCTGCGGAGAGGAGGATGATCACAATCCAGAGAGACAACAGGATTTCCCAGGCCTAGGATGTCACAGGCCGCTGCTGCTCTGTTGTATTGGGATAGCATTACTGTATCCCAAGGACAGCTGGAAGGCATGATAGTAACTTGTAGTCCCAGAATGACTTTACACCTGTTTCTAGACAAGCTGGGAAATATTTCTGCTCTATAAATGGTTGGTGGGCTAATTAGGTGAAGGATTTCATGTCCTATGGGCTACTATATTTGGATCTGTGTTTTCTATTGACAGGGTAACACAAGAGATCCTGATAACGACACTCCTGGAAAAAAGGGAGCATTGGGATTTCAGCACCCTGTAAGGTAAGTGCCATAGCCACCCATGGACTCTTTCTTAATATATACTTAAATAATGTCTGGAGTTCACTCCCCATTGTATTTCTGGTTATATGGAGCCACCACTAGGGGGAGCTTAGGAGATTTCTAAATACATTGAACTAAATAATAATACAGTATGCAACAAGGCCAATTTAATAAAAGAATGATTTTGTGGAAATGTTTGACTTCACTTACTATATGTGCCAACCAGAACAATAATGGCAACTGACACCCAAAAAGGGAGGGGTTTATGATAACTCCACCCAAAGGTGAGCAGGTTAGATGATTTGGGGCTGTTACTGGGTGCTCCTGTGAACCATTTTATAACCATTCATATGTTGAATATTAACATCCTTCATCTCAGGTTAATTTTTGGAATGTTTTTGCCCTGGTTGGGTTCATATCAGCCACATCCTTACTCCTTTTTTCTTTCTTTTCCTCAGGCTTTACATGCCCAAATCAAAGACAGACGAGTACCTCCAACACATGGGGCAAAAAGTTCTAGCCAGTTTCCCGGTCCAAGCCACTATACATTTCTACAACGATGATTCTGAGTCTGAGGAGGAAGATGAAGATGAGATGGACTACTATAACTATTATCAGAGTTACGAGGCTTTTTCTGCAAGAGAGGCTCGAAACTTGGTGGAAGAGGACTCTGCATATTGTCCAGGAACCAAACAGAGCACCAAATAGTTGGGCTGTGACCAAGGGTTATCCCTTATAGACTAAAACTGGGACAGATGTCCATCAAACCCATTGGGGTCTTGTTTTTGCTATGTGGGGCCTTGAACCAGCCACGAGTATAGGGCCACCTTCTGTTTTAGGAAGGGTTTTGTTATGTACTAAACCTACTGGTCTCTGCACTGAAGCCTCATGGTTACCAAGATCAAGATGAACATCTCCAGGACATAAGAATGTTTGAGTAGGACATGCCATGGGAAGAAGAAAGACATGTTTTTGGGGAGAAGAATATGTGAGGAGGACATGGTGTGAAGGACCAATGGAGACTAAAATTTCTGTACCTGTTGAGGTTATTTGTCGAGGTTTGCCTCTCATTTAGGCACTTGTTGCAGGATGGTACTGGTTTGAGGGCCTAAAAAATGATCTTAATAAAAACATAAATCCTTCAGGTCAACCAAATTTAGTGAATTTTATGCAAATGATTTGGAGCTTCATATCCTTCAATCCTATGACCACCTAAAGTGAAGGTCGCTCACCCATGGCGGAGCAGCTATAACCTTCTTGACAAAGTCATACCCCAACCCCAGAGGTGAAGCATCATGTCAATGTGAAGCCAAGTTCATCCAATGGCCCATCCTGACTGCACTGCTATCATTGTATTGTAAATAGATTGTAAATGTTGTAATTAGAATTTTTTTTATTGTAAATTTTTTACAAATTGTACATTTTTGCGGTTGATGATTTGTAATGAGTTTAATAAACGTATGAGTTAAACTGGACTCGGTCGGATCTTAATTAAATAGTTAAATTTTGAATAGCATTACACTGATTATACATGAAAACGAGGCAGTGTATTCTTCTTGCACGGGATCACCTGTTTCTCACCCTCCATGCTGCTCTGTCTTGTAAATAACAAAGCCCCTTCTAGGGCCTGGAAGAGGGTCATTGCCAGCGAATTTCTACGACGGCCAACTCTAGGTCACATGATCTTTATCTTCTCAGCCTGAGGGTCTATAATCCATGTGCACTGCAGAGATCCAGCCCCCTCAGTCACTGCAACTGCCGATGGATGGTCACCTGTGGGTGCAGCTACTCAAGGTTTGAATCCAGTCACCGGTCACATGATCTATGTCACTTGGGAAGGGAAGACGGCATGTCCTGAAGTCGGACGCCATTGTTACTTTTTTTCTCGACTAGGGAAAGTACATGGAATAATTATTTTGGTATTTTAGAGGATTTTGGGACGTGGGAATGCCTAATGTGATCATCATTTAGTAATTTTCTTACTTTCTTTTTTTACTATATGAGCTGAGCCTTACGTGTTCCTATTGAAGGTCTACCATCATGGAAGCTGCCGACATACGCTTATAATATTGGGTGTACTTGTCTAATTGAGCAGTTCCATGATTTATCTGCATGAAAAAGCAACATCCAATCACATTGGGACCAATCTGCAACACAGAAAGGGAATACATGCTATGAAAAATGGGTATCGGATGTAAGCAGATATTTTGAAGTAACTGATATAGGACCCAAAACACAGTTCGGGGCTGATGGAATAAGTTATGGGGGATAACACAGAACACATAAACCTTCAAATTTGCTTCAACTTTAAAGGGGTTCCGCAGAATGAAGTAAGGATGACTATTTTATTCCAAAAAGCAGCGCCACACTTGTCCATGGGTTGTATGTGGTATTGCAGGTTTTTCTTTCGTGGATGTTGAGGCCTGCACCAGGCCAAGGGTGTACGGTAAAAAAAAATGTTGGTCCTGGTACCTGGCCTTGTGAGTCTTTGGCCTTAGGGCTCATTCACACAACAATTTTTTTTCTTCAGTACGTTATACATGTTTTAAAGGAATTGCATACCGATCCTTAATTGTGTATGTGCCGATTCACATGTCTATTATTTCCCGTGGATGACATCAGTGTGTTTCTTTTATCAGATGATACTGGGCACCATATTCCATGTTTTCCATAAAATTTTTGAAAACCATACTTTTTTTTTGCATGAAAAAAATAGGATTTTACGTGACAAAAAATCGGATCAGGTACCATTTCCTGATCTCTGTATTTTTTGTTTTGTTCTTGTATATACTCTTTTCTTAATGTATGTGAAGCCCTTCCTGATTGTACAGAACCATGGAATTAATGGCGCTCAGATACAATATTGACACGAAACGGACAAAAAAACGGATGGATGTTTTCTGTAGGATTGAGCCCTTTGACCGTAACCCAAATGATTTTTGATTTCCTCTGTGTATTTAGATAGCCATATTGATGTATCCTGGTCTGGCAACGTGTCATAAATATCTAAAATACACTAAAAGGGGTTGGCCACTTTACCTCATGTTTTTTGCACTGTGTGTGTAATGTGTGTGTAAATGTGTGGGGCAGAGTATGAGGTAATTTACTAATATACATCTAGTAATAGTTCTGCTCCGCTTTCCTGATATGTAAAGTGACGCCTCCTGTCTTTTACCTCATCAGTCAGACATTCCTGACCATAAAATGGCCGCAGATGGAGGGTCATGTGATCTCTGGCCATGAACAATCTACCTTCGAGGACCTTATGTTGGTGTTCATGAATATAAGATTAACCCCATAGCGCAATAAGACGTACCCTTACGTCTTACTGCGCATGGGGGAGTATGAAGAGGGCTCACGGGCTGAGCCCTCTTCATACTCACCGGGCATTTGCTTCATAATGAAGCAAACGCCCATCGCTAACACCCGCGATTGGTGCTTGCACCGATCGCGGGTGTTAACCCTTTGATCGCCGCCGGCAAAGCTGCCGGCGGCATCAAAGAGCCGGCGGCGCGTGGGCGCCGCCATCTTGGCTCCGATCGTCACTCCCCGTGACGTCACCGGGGAGCGGCGATCCGTTGCCATGACAGCCTGGGATCACACAAAGATCCGAGGCTGTCATGATCGAGGCTATCTATTACAATGTGCGATCTGCACATTGTAATAGATGGTATGCAAAATCCCCATATACTGCCATACTGTAGTATGGCAGTATATGGTAGGATCAATCAGACAACCTAGGGTTAAAGTACCCTAGGGAGTCTAAAAAATAGTAAAAAAAATAAATAAAAAAAAGTTAAAAAAAAAAAATTATATTAAAAAAACATAAAAATTCAAATCACCCCCCTTTCCCTAGAACTGATATAAATATAAATAAACCGTAAAAATCATAAACACTTTAGGTATCGCCGCGTCCGAAAATGCCCGATCTATCAAAATATAATAACCGTTTTTCACTCCGTTTAACCCCGTAGCGGAAAATAGCGCCCGAAGTCGCAAATGGCATTTTTTTGCCATTTTGAAAAATAGAAAAAATTCTATAAAAAGTGATCAAAAGGTCGCACAGTCCTAAAAATAGAAGCATTGAAAACGTCATCAGAAGTCGCAAAAAATGACACCACTCACAGCTCCATACACCAAAGTATGAAAAAGTTATTAGCGCAAGAACACGGCAAAATGAAGAATTTTTTTTCTGTACAGGAGGTTTTAATTTTTGTAAATGTATGAAAACATTATAAAACCTATACAAATTTGGTATCCCCGTGATCGTATTGACCCAATGAATGAAATAGACCTGTCTTTTGGGGCGCACAGTGAAAGCTGTAAAAACCAAGCCCACAAGAAATGACGCAAATGTGTTTTTTCATCATTTTCACTGCATTTAGAATTTTTTTCCCGCTTCCCAGTACACGGCATGGAATATTTAATACCATCACTACGAAGTGCAATTTGTTACGCAGAAAATAAGCCATCACATAGCTCTGTACACGGAAAAATAAAAAAGTTATAGATTTTTGAAGGTGGGGAGTGAAAAATAAAAGCGCAAAAACGAAAAAGGGCCTGGTCCTTAAGGGGTTAAGGTCCTGGCAGGGCGATTATTCATGGACAGATAGAGATCACATGACCCTCCATTTGCCGCCATTTTATGGTCAGGAATGTCCGGCTGATGAGGTAAAAGACGGGAGGCCTCACTTTACATATCAAGAAAGCAGAGCAGGACTATTACTAGATGTGTATTGGAAAATTACCTCATATACTGCCCCCCCCCCCCCACACACACACAAACACACACATTGCAAAAAAACATGAGGTAAAGTGGCCCACCCCTTTAAGTATTCATGTTTATGGCTCCCCAAATATGTATTATATACAATAAAGTTTTCTTTATACTATGGCTTATATGTAGTTGGTGAAAGTGAATGGCACAGATGCTGGTTCAAGGGCAGAAGGGGTTAAAACGAGCTGCGTGTGTGAGGATTTGGCTGCGGGTGGACAGAGAAGCCCCTTTAAGTATTCATCCATGGGAACGAAAAAAAGCTTGGAAACCGAAGTGGAGTGAAGTCAGGCGGAACTTTTACAAGGTTTGTATATTTTTTAGCTGGCGACAGTCTGAATGGTGTCAGCGGCTCCATCCGGGATGTGCTGGTGGATACAAGCGCCGCCACATGATGAGGGGTCACGGCCTAAGTCATCAGATACGTGATATTAAACAAGAGGGTCTTATCTCATGTGCCCGCGGAATATTCCCAAAACACCAACGCAAGGAAATATCTAAACAAAAGACATGTTAGTTATTCCGAGAGATCACAAAGATGGGTCCAACACGTGCAAAATATTCCTAAAATATACAGCGCCACCACTGTCCCACCAGGTGAGAGAGAGGCAGTCAGGTCCAATCTGTCTCCAAACCAATACCAATGCCAGAAGAAGTGGTCACAGAAGAGATAATCATTTACTTAAAGATATGCAAATGAATCGCCAAGTGCTCCGGAGGCGGGACCAGAATTGTCTACCGATAAGGGATCTAGATTTGTATGGAAATTAACCCAATAGTAACCGTTCGCTGTGATATTTTGAGCCTTTTCTTGCATCACAGCTGTCTATACAAATATACAAATCTTGAAAGTCAGCCCCGACCCCGGTGCACTTGAGGCTGATTTGCATACTAATATATTAAAAATAATCTTTGTATTGCTTCATTGGTTCGTTATAATAAAGGTTTCTAACCGGAACTGACAGGACCTCTTAAAGAAAATCTCAAAATCCATCATGATAAACCAGGAACACTTACTCATAGACTGTGGTAATCTTCTTATATTTGTTATCCACAGCCTCCTCTTTTTTTAAAGACAACTTCTAAAGTTATGCTAATGAGCCTGAAGTGCTCTCAGGGACGTTACCAGAGCCTGTGCTTTAGCTTCACAGGCTGTTACACTGTGCACGAGCACTTCACTGTGAGTGATGAGCAAAGGCAGAGATGGAGGGTGAGGCAGTGTAACATCCTGTGAAGCTACAGCATGGATGGGCTCTGGTAATGTCCCCATGAAACTCTCAGGCTCATCAGCATCATTTTGCTTTCAGAAGAAAGGAGGTCATGGATAATTAATATAAAATAATTCCCAAAGGGGCCTGGATCTATGAGTAATGTCCCTGGTTTATCATGATGGATTTTGATGGGAGATTTTTCTTAAAGTGAAAGGAAACTTCACTTCTGTTCCCCTAGAAGCCCCAGAAGACAAGAGATGCCAATGGTCTGATGTGACTTCCATGGGTCAGATGGGAAGAATCAGCGGTGTCATTGGATCGCACTGATAGAATATTGAATTTCCTTTCCCCAATGTAATCAATCATGTTCCACAAATGTCATATCACGTCCTGTGACATTGGGTGACACTTCTCCTCACTGCAGGTAAATATATCCTGCACCGGGGCCGGTGTACACTGCACTGAGCACACACTACACCTGACCCTGTGACAGCACCTGATGGTGATGGATGGCCCCGGGGTCACAGGATGAAGACTGGGGTCACTGTGCTGATGGTTCACACGAGTGTCATCACAAGCCACAACAGTATCCACCATACAGATAGCGACCTCACATCTATATCTATCTAATACATATCTGTCTAATATGTATATCTATGTTCTACCTGTCTGTCTCATATCTATCTATGACAACATGTGCAAAGAGTTTGTATGTTCTCTCCATGTTTGCTTGGGTTTCCTCCAGGTCCTCCATTTTCCTCCAATTTGGCAAGTTCTGTGCAGCGCTGTGTAATCTGTGTGCACTATATAAATAATGGAACTATTATCTCATTATATCATCTATGTATCTACTACCTGTCTTTTATATTTTTATCTATCTATGTACCTGTTTATCAAACTATTTATCTCATATCTATCTCCTATCAATTTATCTCATACATATCTCATATCTATCTATCTATCTTATATCTATCTTTCTATCTATCTTCTATCTATCTATATCTCATATCTATCTATCTATCTATCTATCTCCTATCTATCTATCTATCTATCTATCTATCTCATATCTATCTATCTCATATCTATCTATCTATCTATCTATCTATCTATCTATCTATCTATCTATCTCATATCTATCTATCTATCTCATATCTATCTATCTCATATCTATCTATCTCCTATCTATCTATCTATCTATCTATCTATCTCATATCTATCTCCTATCTATCTATCTATCTATCTATCTATCTCATATCTATCTCCTATCTATCTATCTATCTATCTATCTATCTCATATCTATCTATCATATCTATCTATCTCATATCTATCAATCTCATATCTAACTATCTATCTCATATCTATCTATCTATCTATCTATCTATCATCTATCTCCTATCTATCTATATCCCATATCTATCTATCTATCAATCTCATATCTATCTATCTATCTATCAATCTCATATCTATCTATCTATCTATCTATCTATCTATATCTCATATCTATCTATCTATATCTCATATCTATCTATATCTCATATCTATCTATCTATCTCATATCTATCTATCTATCTCATATCTATCTATATCTCATATCTATCTATCTATCTATCTATCTCATATCTATCTATCTATCTCATATCTATCTATCTATCTATCTATCTCATATCTATCTATCTATCTATCTATCTATCTATCTCCTATCTATCTATCTATCTATATCTCATATCTATCTATCTATCTATCTATCTATCTATCTATATCTCATATCTATCTATCTATCTATCTCCTATCTATCTATCTATCTATCTATCTCCTATCTATCTATCTATCTATCTCCTATCTATCTATCTCCTATCTATCTATCTATCTATATCTCATATCTATCTATCTATCTCATATCTATCTATCTATCTATCTATCTATCTATCTATCAAAAAGGCTCCAAGTTGAGCCGAAACGTTGCACTTTATTATACCTGTCATCATGGAATAAAGAATTCACCTTTAACACCATCAATTGGACTTTTTGGAGTGCTGCCTACTTTCTCCCACGTCTATCTATCTATCTATCTATCTATATCCCATATATCTATCTATCTATCTATCTATCTATCTATCTCATATCTATCTATCTCACATCTATCTATCTATCTATCTATCTATCTATCTATATCCCATATATCTATCTATCTATCTATCTATCTATCTATCTATCTATCTATCTATCTATCGATCTTTCTGTCTACATCTTTCCATCTATATCATATCTATCTATTTTACTGCAACATGTTGTCTTAAAGATAAAAATATGTTTCTACAATATCAGTTTTTAAATCCATATTTATTATTTAGCCCTTGTTCTGGCTGGGAATAGACTGGTTTAACAAACAGCTGGTTATTCACAGCGTTGGAGTGTACATAAAATAGCAATGGATTTGGTTGGTAGGTAGTGCATCTTAGAGATAGATAGGTATATAACGAGACATGAGATGATATATATATATATATATATATACTGTATACAAGGTAAGGAGGAATGCGATAGACAGGTAAATACTGTAGATAAAAGATTGTAGGTATGAGTTAGATAGTTGAGAGAAATATATATATATAAATATTAATGACATTTTAAAATTAAATAAAAAAACAAGTAATAAAAACAGTTCAATTAAAAAAGAAAAAGCACAAAAAATTGGCTTACGGTAATCAAAAAAGATTATATAGAAATGTACAAAATAAACTAAACCTACAAACATGTATGTGCTGCTCCCTAACATAACATTGTGGTTTTTGCATAAAATATATGTGTACTATAGAAAATGGGTAGAATGGGCATCAGACTCATTCATTTAAAGAAAATACTGTAAAATCCCAGTAATTTAGTAATATAAAAAAGTACACAAAGAGCTTAATACAAAAGGCTACAACTTCCTAGGAAATATATAAAGGAAAAATGTAAATAAATAAAATGTCAAAATGAACATATCTAATAAAAATAATTAATAAATTCATAGTAACGTTCTAATTGTTATTAGCTATTATTATAATGAACAGAATTTTAAGTGAAAATAAATACATTTCTGCTGCCCCATTTATGTGAGGACAATTAAAAAAAATATTTTCATTTTATTTTTAATTCTAAACTTTTATAATTATACACGTCGTTAAAAAAAACAACAACCTGTGTAGTGTTTTTATCTGGTGCTAGGATTTTGTTCTCATGGAGAGTCTCCCCTGTCCTCTGCTGTGGTCAGTGATAAGAGCAGGTCATGGGGTGAGGGTGAGGGCAGGGTTGTCCTCTGTGACCAGGCTCCTGAGACTACAGATATTTGATCTTGGCTGGTAAATCATTAGACCAGGCCTGGGGAGGAGGCCGCTATCAGTGCTCATTGCTGCCAGAGCTGTTGATGGGACAGATTATTGCAATGTATTGAGAGATGGATATGTGCCACTCACTGATCGGCTGGTGAAATTCAGCAGCACATTACATAGAGGCAATGAAAGAATAGCTAATAAGAAGTAGAGGAGAGACTATCAGCCATTGTTATGTGAGGCACAAGGTGAGGACGTGTCCTACTGAGGTCATCCGCTGCTCCGCTATGGATAATCACTGCCCAAATCCTAGGACTATGCCACTAATTCAGGATAACTATACATTAAAAGGGACCATAACTAAAAAAAACCCATGACCTGGGTGTAGGGAAACTTCGCGACTCAGATAGAAAGTTGAGTGAAGACCCCCCCTCCTCTACATCATACAATATGCATAATGTTTCGACAACCAACTATAGACCAAAAGAGTGGCCTTCTGGGCTTTGTTGAGCAGGTAGGTTTCTTTAGCATGGGGGGCCAATGGACATCTGTATGAATCTGTAAACCTATACAAGGGGCATACATGGTGAAGCTATGGTCATCAACACTTTAGGATTATAGGTTGGACCTGGTGGACCTATGACTTTTCTCAACCTTATTTCTGAGGACATTCCCAATATATATGCACGATGAAAGACTCAAGAGCATAAAACACTGGATAATTGCGGCTCCCACTTTAGGACTGAATGGCCCACTAAGGAGCTAGACGATGATCTGGTAGGTCTACAAGTCCAGCAAAAGGTAATCTAATGGCCTGGGGTTGATGGAGGGTGGTCTCCAAGAATAATTTTATTTGGTTGACCCAAGAAAGCACAGAAGGATACTGCAATTCCAAATATCCTATTTGGTGTCGGGACATGTTCGATTGAAACATCCCTGACTCTATGATGGACCAAGATATTAACCCTTATGCCCCGTGCACAAAAAGTGTGACTAACTCAAGGCCCCATAGCTTTATATTTGGCACATTCATGGTGTCTTACTGCATTACTCTTGCCCCTCTTTGCGGTGGGGGAATAAAAGCCTATGAACACCAGAAGGGTGAGTGTCACTCAAGTGATGTCAGACTGGGTGGCCCACGATGGCTTCCTCCACCTTACAAAGGCCTCCTGACTAATGGGCATACCTTTTAAGGTCTATTTGACAACTTCTGCACCTAGGGGTGCACCTTCTGTACATCTAGGGGGCCTGGACAGGAGATGGTCAGTCGTTGACTCTATAGGTTAATTTCAGCAGGTTGTTGGGACAATGATGATTTAACGTGTTGGCCTACAATCACCAATGTGCCGATTTGGCTTTCTGAGCAATCTTGATTAGAAGTATCAAATGAAAAGAAGGAGGCAATGGGGGTCATTTACTAAGGGCCCAATTCGCGTTTTCCTGACGTGTTACCCGAATATTTCCGATTTGCGCCGATTCCCCCTGAATTGCCCCGGGATTTTGGCGCACGCGATCGGATTGTGGTGCATCGGCACCGGCATGCACGCAACGGAAATGGGGGGGCGTGGCCAAACGAAAACCCATGGATTCGGAAAAACCTCCGCATTTAAAAAAAAAAATGTGTCACGAAAATTGCACTTACCTTCACTCAGCCCGGCTCGGTGTATTCCAGTGCGTTCCAATGCTCTTCAGCGCAGCAGCGCCACCTGGTGGACGTCGGAGGAACTACCTTAATAAATCCCGGCCGGACCCGAATCCAGCGCAGAGAACGCGCCGCTGGATCACGAATGGGCCTGGTAAGTAAATCTGCCCCAATGTATCAGTAATGGACAAGTCGTGGGTAAGAACATATTGGTAGGTAGCACCACCAGGACACGGACGCAACCCACACCACATAGTATGCCATCATACAGGACCTGGGAAGACATGTGTAAGACAACCCAAGCTAGAGCTACTCTTTACATTGACTCTGTCCAGTAGTTAACAAAGGTGATCTTGGGTATCATACATTCATAAGACTATTCTCTAAACATTCTTTAAGATAAGTTCAACCCCACCAACTTATAATAGTCTTACTCTGCCCACCAAAATCCTAATGCACCTCTGGGTAGACAAGGCAAAACAAGTCAGGTTCCAGTTGATTGTTTGAGAGGAAGCTTTGAAGTTGACAAGTGGGATCTACTTTATTTTGCCACAAAATCATAATTTTAGGGGCTTAGTGGGGGCTTCTGCATTCTGATCCATCACAACAATGTTTAGCCATGACCATCTTTTTGAAATCAAAATCATCCAAACTCCAATAAATTGGAACAGTCAATGTGAACGTAATTGAAGATGCCGTAGCGTAGAAAGAAGGGGCAACAAGAGATGTAAACTTCACAGTAACCTAATGGGGGGGGGGGGGTGTTTTGTGATCACCTCATCTACTGAGCATATCCTCTTACAGAATCAGGAAATTACAGAATTTGAATTATTAAAGTCTGCCTGTAACAAATCCCGTAACTTTTTGCTTTTATGTTGTATTTGTGTAAACAACAAACCAAGCGAGGGACGAATACACAAAGTCCTCAGCCCCTGCTCTCGGGACTTCAAAGCCTCCTCCGCACTGACTTGTCTCCAGTGAAATGCATTGGCAGATTCATCATTGATAGCATCTTCCAGTGACTCGGGGACCTTTAATCTCTGTGTTCAAGAATTGGGCTGCATCTTTCCCAGAAGTTTCTTGTATCAAGCAGCAGTAATGGTTGTCACATGGGCAAGACTGATCATTACACGCCTGGTTATGAGAAGATTTGGGAAACAAACTTTATAATGGGAATAGGTTGGTTAAAGCGTAAACAGGTTCTCCGGTTACGGACTTAGTAGATTCCCATGGCTACTATTTCCAAAGAAGGCCTGGAATATTAGGTTATCAGATCAGATGAAGATGCGATATCATCTATGGGCTGTGTCGAGCAATGCAGCCATATTCAACTTCTAAAGGGTTGTCCAAACTTTTATTTTCTTCTGGAAATCTCACGACGGAAAATAACCACAGACAATAAAACCATTCAACTCAATTAAGTAAATTTTAATTGACAAACTATAAAAATATTAATAAATTAGTAACCAAAATATTAATGTATTGAGGAGAAATGGTTCTCTGTGTCCCGTCTTCTGTCCGACAGGTAGAACATTCTATTGACTTCACTAATCGGGACGTCCCGTAGGGCAGGAATGGCGTCTGGAGCGGACACTTTCATCACTTGATTTTTGGCATACGAGTCTAAAGAGGAGAAGAAAACAAAGAACATAAGAAAACAAAAAAACTAAAGTTGTGGGGAAGGAACATATTTCAGAAGAAAATGTATCTTTTGGAACCGGAACATTCCAAAAGAACTCAACTAGGCCTCAGCACCGACATTTCGATGGTGGTGGAGAAGAGGAGGTTGTAAACGGTAGATGGCTTGACGGTCATGATAATCGCATGACTCTGGAGCCTACTCCTTCCTGGTGGAGTCCATGAGATCGGAATAAGTTTTACTTATGGAAACAGCTTAGTAGGGAAGTGCCCATAGGGCAGTGGTGCCAACCTATGGCACTGGTGCCAGAGATGGCACTCGGAGACATCTCTGTGGGCACATCAGCTGCCTCCCAGGCACAGAGTTTGCCAGACATGGCACCTTCCTGCAGTCTCAGGCAGTCCAAGTGGTGCCCTGCTATTGTAAAGTGACCCATCCTGTGCTGCTTGGTCCTGTCCAAAGAGTGAGAAGACGTGGACAGGGTCAGATTGGAGCTCAAAGATTCTGGTAGCAATAAGTTTGTAACTGCCTAAATTGCCGTGTTGGCACTTTGGAAAAAGCTAGTGGTTTTTGAGTCTCACTTTGGGCACTCGATCTCTAAAAGGTTCTCCATCACTGCCATAGGGGCTTCCATGGTAGTAGCTGTACCCCTGTTCTGGTGCCTAAAGATCCTTCTAGCAATATGAAGACTAAACTCACGACGATCCAAACGGCCGGTTCCTAGTAAACGTCGGACTCAGCAGTTTAAGATGGTGAATTAGAAGTTGATATAAGTTCCCTAAGAAAGTGACGGCCATCTTGTATTGACTAAAGCCCAATTACCCGTTACAGTGTGTATGGAGTCCAGGGGAGCCGTGTTCATCAGGTTTATTCCAAACAAGAAGATATAGGCGAAGCCCACCATAACCATGAGGTATACAGGGATAGCCACAGCCCAATACCTAGGAAGCAAACACAGCAAATATGTAGAAATGACACACCAACTACAGCAATCCCACCAGTATACGGAGCACGAGAAGATCCAACCCCTTATCCCACACCCACAGCGTATACTCACTTCTGAGGCCAATATGTCAGTCCTAGGGAGTGTAACCATGATTCAGGGATGTAGGCCCATGTTAGATAAAGGACTAGAAGACAAGAGAAGATGTGAAGAATCTATAGGACAAATCCTGAACTAGGGGGAACAAAAAGTCTCCAACAGAACCTCCACGGGTGGGGGGGGGGGTAGATATTGTGCTGGCCCTATTGAGGTCAACAGGTTGTCCATTAAAAGCTTAGGTTTCCCCTCGCAGAAGCTGTTCGATTGGGCATGTAAATATAGTATATAAAAGAGAACATCGGGAGAGGCTAAAGAGATTAAGATGCAGTTTTGTGAAAAGAAAATTTGATCTCCATGGTAACAGACTACACCAGCTCCTGTGTAGTCAGATCTCTCTTTTCTGGCCAGCTTACTAAAGGGACCTGTGTGAACCTGGTTACATTTTCACCTCACAAGATTCTGTATACTCACTAAATCCAAAATGAGATGCCAAGTAAAGGACAAATCCATATATGGCTCTTTCCGGCAGAGGAGAAGGTGAGTTTTCTACCATTTTGTGTTCCTAAAAAAAAACAATGGCAAAAAGAGAAAGAATTTAGTAATCAGATGTCTTCTCCAGAAGACAAGTGAAAATTAATTGATTTGCAAAAGACTTTTTTAAATGATCAGTTGTTATTATTACCTACCGATCAGAAATCATAAAATTGTTCGGGATTCTCATCACACGGAAGTTGTAGGAAAATCCGATCCTGTGGAAAACAGGTGCAGTTTCAGATTTTTTTCCAGAAATGTTTCAGATATTAATCAATATATTTACTAGTATTTCAAATTTCAGCATCTCGTAGTGGTGGTGGGGAGCGATGGAGGCCCATTGCTAAAAAACCCACAGAAACCCCCCAAAAAACTAAAGCCTCAAACTACAATAGGGCAGCACGGTGGCTCAGTGATTAGTACTACAGCCTTGCAGCGCTGGGGTCCCGGTTTCAAGTCTCAGAGGCAACATCTGCAAAGAGTTTATATGTTCTCTCCATGTTTGCGTGGGTTTCCTCTGGGTCCTCCGGTTTCCTCCCACACTCCAAAAAAACATACTGGTAGGTAGATTAGATTGTAAGTCCCATTGGGGACAGGGACTGCTTTGTCAGGCTCTGTGCAGCGCTGCGTAATCTGTAGGTGTTATATAAGTAAAGAATTATTATTAAAATTTGTCATTTAGAAAAGCGTTGTTTATTTTGGCCCCCTCCCATGGATCACTGCAGTTACTGCTGGAAAAATGGAAGAATTCTGATGGGTTGTGGGACACAAAATTTTAGGTTTTTTATTGCAGATTTTGCACCTTACCCTGTGACAGACATAGCCAAATTGTGTGGGTATTTTTGGCAAATCTAAAAATTTTATTTTTGAATTTTTTTACTTTTTATTTTAAAAAAAAAGTCTTTAATATTTTTGAAAATAAAAAGTTACAATTGGTTGTTTTCTCGGCCACGGTCAGGGGTCTTGTGTGTCACGATGCAGAACGATTGCACTTAGCGCCAGGAAGAGGTTTTATTCAAGCAGAACAGAAAGTACAAGCGGCACGGAGAGATCCGCGGTGTAATTTTTTGTGTGTTTTCGAAATGCTAAGCACCACACAAAGACGCGGGGATGTAAGCAGGATGAAGGTGAAGAGTAACAGCCAAGGAGTTCATCTCCAAGACAAAGGATCCGGCAGGTCACTGCTTGACTGAGAACCAAGTCAATTATAGGGAAGCAATAGGGGCGTGACGAGAGATCCGCCTCTTTACACTACACACCGGGGGTCATTAATCATCATATGCCAAAAATATGCCCCGATTCTGTCCAAAAAAAAAAAAAACTTATAAAAATTCCCTAGAGTAAATTGTAGAATTCTCTTCCCAATATCCAATCCTGCTGATGGCTCGGAGTATTTTTTTTTTTTTTTTTGCAACCACTTTTAAGATCAGGAGTTTTTTAAAAAGTTTTGAAAGTCAGTTTTTGTGGCAAGTTATTTTTATGCCGTTCAAAATTCGTCTAATTAATGTGTTTTCCATTTTAAGAAGTTATGGTCCTAAAAGGTCCTACAAGGAGCTCAGAACAAAAAAACACCCAGAAAGGTGAACATATCACCCAATTTCCGGTGTAAAGCGCCCACATCCGACATTTTGGGGCAAATTTACTTTCTGTCGTGATCCCCGATCCGGACGGTCCGACGTAGATGAAGTCCGGCGCGATTCACATAGCTTGTGCGCCCGAGATCCTGCATGTGTCGCTTCCCCGCTGAGGTCCGCCGGAGTTCACCTTCTTCTTCCCGGTGCTTGTAAGTGCGTGTCTTACAACACAATTTCCGATGTTACATGTCGCGCGTTGTCCAAATCCGTGGGATCGTCCGACAGCCTACCCTCCGATTTGTGTCGCGTGAAAGCCGGCGCCAATGTGCGCCAATGTGTGCCAAACGCCCCTGTTAAATGCGGCGCAACTCGGAAATCGTCGGGAAACCGCGGACCCTTAGTAAATGAGCCCCAATGTAGGTAATTTGGGTATTTTATGTGACATGTACATAGCCCATGTTACAAAAGGGGTCATATCACGGAGGGAGTGGTTTAGAAAGGGGCATGGCCAACCCACAAAATCTTGGCAAGAATGGTGTAAATCCCAATTTTGAGAACGTCGCCTACCAGGAATAAGGAGTGAAGTAAAAAGGTTCATTACAAGAGAGGGTCAAAGATAAGTGCAGCATGGTGGCTTAGTGGTTAGCACTACAGCCTTGTAGCGCTGGGGACCTGGGTTTAATTACCAGGGTTAACATCTGAAAAAAGTTTGTATGTTCTCTCCATGTTTGCTTGGGTTTCCTCCAGGTCCTCCGGTTTCCTCCCACACTCCAAAACATACTGGTAGGTGGATTAGACTGTGAGCCCCATTGGGGACAGGGACTGATTTGGCAAGTTCTGTGCAGCGCTGCGGAATCTGTGTGCGCTATATAAATAAAGGAATTATTATTATTAAGCGTGACAGCCTTCCCAGCGAGTGTCAGTGCCCCCAATGATAAAAGTCACTGCCTCGATGATCTACCAGGACATCTGTAAATGACAAGACAAGCATCTGAGGTAGGTTGTTTTAGGACCACTATGAGAAAAATTAGAGCCGCTCCTTATACACATCGTCAGTCTCTAACTCCAAGAGACTGACAATGTAACAATACAAAAAACTGAAAATTTCACAATATACAAAAAATATATATAAAAAAATGTTACATTTTGAATTTTTTTAAAATCTTAATCATATTTTTACATATTTTTTAAAAAATGTGTCCTTCACGAGAAACATATAAAGTAGAGACAAAAAAAATATAAAATTATAAAAACAGAAATGGAGCGTCTCTATGAGAAAGATTCAGCTTTTGGTTTGTCTTCCAGTCAAGTGTAACTGAATAAACAGATCCTTAGATTACCCACCGAGCATCGATGGCTGATAACAGGGAGTCAGAGCATGGGGGAGGGCGGGGGGGGGGGGGGATAGATGGGGAGTCAACAAAAGTTCACTGCAGTTAATCAGCAACTTCACCAAAGGTGTGATGAGCTAAATATGGTGAATGTAAGGTCAGGGATGACAGAACCGGGGAAGGGGGGGGGGGGGGGGGAGGTAAGTCACAAAAATACATTGTATTCATTTATTATCATAAGACAAGGAAATGATAGCAAAATAATCAGAAATGACTAATAATAACAACAATAATAATAATAAAGGATAAACCTTTACAGTTTTAGGTCGATTACCATTACCAAAATGATTTATAGTTGCCAAATGCCAGAATGAATTAGAGAGAATTTTTTATTACTTTCTGCAAAATCAAAAGTTTACATACACCAAGATTACTAGGGCCTAAACAATTAGGCAGGCAAGTAAATGTGCCCCACTGTGTAACATCACCCCAGGATCATTTGCACACAGTCCTTCATCCTGGTGGTAGATGCCCTTTAAAGAAATCAGCCAAGATATCAGGAAGAGAATGGTGGACTTGCACAAGTCTGGTTCCTCCTTGGGTGCAATTTTCAGAAACCTGGCGGGACTGGTGCACATTACAAAATAGATGCATCATGAGGAAAGAATGCTATGTGGTAATACTGAAGTAACCATGAGCCGAAGCTACTCCAGACTGGTTACACAGTGGCTGGAAGAAGAACAAAGTCAATGTTTGGGAGCGGCCATCACAAAGTCCTGATCTCAGTCCTATTGAAAAATTTTGGGCAAAGCTGTAAAGGCAGAGGCGACAGATATGGCTCAGATACACCAGTTCTGTCAGTTCCTACCAACTATAGTGAAAAGCTTGTGGAAGAAGATCCAAAACATCTGACCCAAGTCATACAATGTAAGAGCAATGGTTCCGAATACTAATGAAATGGAATGCCTTAAGAATTCTCTCTTATTATTCTGACATTTGGCAAATTCTAATTTACCTAAAACGGGTTTATTCTGATTCCATGTCGGATAGTGAAAAAAACCTGTCTTTTTATATAGTGTCTAGAAACATTTGCTTCCCGGTGCACCAGGGGTGGAGCCATATCTATAGCCACACCCATTTTTCTTCTTCTTTCTGTTCTACCCAAAATCACTCGGCAGTGCACTTTAACATAACAATTAACAACCTTCGTAGAAAAGGGGCGGCCCGTCAAGCAAAATGGGTGCACCAGTCGATAAGGCCCCGCCCCTGGTGCACTACTGTACTTGTATTTGCATAAAGATAAAAACTGAGTTCTCTCTAAAATGATTTGGAAACAGGAAAGGTTTGTCTGGAAAGTAGTACAATGTGTAGTATGACTTGTAGGGGGTGAGGCTGGAGCGGGGAGGATCCCTTTAAATTTAGAAACTAGAACTTTTAAAGGGAAAGAAACAAGACCTCATATAGTTGTATTGATGACAAAGTTAGTTTGATCAAGAATCTTAGAAGTTTTCTAGGTCCTCCAGGGGGGGGGGGGGGGGGGTTAATGTAGCAGTGCACATTCCTTAAAGGGACAGGTACCTGGAGGAGCATAGCCTGCACATGACATCAGAGAGTGACCAGTTCAGGTGTCGGTCACCGCTGCCCTATCTAAACTCCAGGAGGTGGTGAGTTACTGATGTCCCACTCCATGAACAGAAACAAACACTTCATCGCCTCCAGTCCTGCTGTCAGCGGCTAAAAGTGACATCCACTCCGGCCCCAGCGCATTCCTGCAGGTGAACGTGGCAGAGGTTGCAGGGAGTTCACAGGACAGGGACGGAAAATGACAGTTACAGCCGTCTGGTCATGTGTAAATAGTTGTGTAAATAAAGTTGATTCAAATTCATGCAGTGTTACATGGTTTTGTCTTTTAAATAAAGTTTTTTTTTTTACCGTATCAAAAACATTCATTCAAAATCGCTTATTTTTAAACTTATGACCCGACGTCGGGAAAGGTCATCGGTAAGTGGTCATTGGGGGTTTAAAGATCGATCAGCAGGCGAAGGCTGCAGCCTGTAGCTAGTGGCCAGGTGAGGGTACTGCAGCTCAACTAATTCCCACTTGAATAGGAGAAGACTTGAAGTATGAAAACCCCTTTAATGGTAATCAGTGTCACCCTATGACCCCTCGGCCGTCATGGATTCTGATGTCATACCACATGTCGCCACGTTTCGTGTACTAAGCTGCATTCACCATTCTGGAGTGCTTCAGAGCTGAAATCCCTTAAAGGGGTTGTGTCACTTTTCAAGTAGAAGGTGGTTTAATGATGAAGCGATTGGCGGAGATTTGGCTTCTGCGATCAGTGTCTGGCCATAAATTGTTATATTTAAAGGGTTAATTAAAGAGGGTCCTTTTTTATTAATCAACTATCTACACAGTATCTGACAAATAGACATAATACCTGCCCCCCCCCACATTCACATTAAACCCCTTATTATTATTATTATTATTATTATTATTATTAATCTTCACAATCTACCAGGCACAGCGCCGTGCATATATAGTGGCTGTGCTTGGTATTGCAGGTCAGCCCCTGTATAACTGATCACATGCTCTTGTAATAGCGGAGGACCCCTTTAAACGGGAAAAGTTTGACGAGTATTTGTCAACTATTGAGTGTCCCGGAGCAGATCCACTCCCCTAAGGCCACACGTTTCTCTACCCGGTGGCTGTGAGAACCTGGGGACATGTTCTCAGGGGTCAATCCATGAGACGTGATGGGACAATATATCACGGTGACAATGGCTGAGGGGTCTCCATTCATCACTCACTGCCGCAGCCTCTAATGGCCTCTCTGCACCGGTCTCACTTTTACTTTAGAAGTGGATGGAGAAGAGCACAATGAGGGCTCCGGGGGAGGGGGGTTTACTAGACCAAAGAACTAAAAAAGGGTCCTGTCACTTTAAATCTGAGTGACACGTATCTGGAAAGACGCTGTCTCCATAGACATCAGAAAATGGGTGACAGCCGGGGGCGTAATGATGCAGGGGGGTGGGGGGGGGGGGGCGGATTGGTATAAGACCAACGATTACTAGAGTGCCCAGGCAGAGGCGAGTACAGAGTTTAGTTTAGCATTTTTTTTCATATGGCAAGTGTGAGAGGAGGCTGCTGGACGTTTCATGAATGGGGGAGGCTGCTGGACGTTTCATGAATGGGGGAGGCTGCTGGACGTTACATGAATGGGGGAGGCTGCTGGACGTTACATGAATGGGGGAGGCTGCTGGACGTTTCATGAATGGGGGAGGCTGCTGGACGTTTCATGAATGGGGGAGGCTGCTGGACGTTACATGAATGGGGGAGGCTGCTGGACGTTACATGAATGGGGGAGGCTGCTGGACGTTACATGAATGGGGGAGGCTGCTGGACGTTACATGAATGGGGGAGGCTGCTGGACGTTACATGAATGGGGGAGGCTGCTGGACGTTACATGAATGGGGGAGGCTGCTGGACGTTACATGAATGGGGGAGGCTGCTGGACGTTACATGAATGGGGGAGGCTGCTGGACGTTACATGAATGGGGGAGGCTGCTGGACGTTACATGAATGGGGGAGGCTGCTGGACGTTACATGAATGGGGAAGGCTGCTGGACGTTTCATGAATGGGGGAGGCTGCTGGACGTTTCATGAATGGGGGAGGCTGCTGGACGTTTCATGAATGGGGGAGGCTGCTGGATGTTTCATGAATGGGGGAGGCTGCTGGATGTTTCATGAATGGGGGAGGCTGCTGGATGTTTCATGAATGGGGGAGGCTGCTGGATGTTTCATGAATGGGGGAGGCTTCTGGACGTTACATGAATGGGGGAGGCTGCTGGACGTTTCATGAATGGGGGAGGCTGCTGGATGTTTCATGAATGGGGGAGGCTGCTGGATGTTTCATGAATGGGGGAGGCTGCTGGATGTTTCATGAATGGGGGAGGCTGCTGGATGTTTCATGAATGGGGGAGGCTTCTGGACGTTACATGAACGGGGAAGGCTGCTGGATGTTTCATGAATGGGGGAGGCTGCTGGATGTTTCATGAATGGGGGAGGCTGCTGGACGTTTCATGAATGGGGGAGGCTGCTGGATGTTTCATGAATGGGGGAGGCTGCTGGACGTTTCATGAATGGGGGAGGCTGCTGGACGTTTCATGAATGGGGGAGGCTGCTGGACAGTATATACAGTGTAATAGTATAATATAGAGTATTATGCTGTGTGTAGCATACATGTGTATTATCAAGTGTAAAAAGGGCCAGATCCAAAGTCGGCCCAGTGATGTCGTGTTACGCCAGTGTGGACAGCAACTCCTTCCAACGCCCTCACAGACATAAATGCTCGGTTTGGAAAAAAAGTTCAGGCATATGGAAATACAACTCACTGATCCTTCTTTGCATCCGGATCTCACAATGAGGAGCCTTGTTACTATAGGGGGCACTATTACAAGTGAGGGTCATACTGGGGGTCTCTTTGTTACTATAGGGGGCACTATTACAAGTGAGGGTCATACTGGGGGTCTCTTTGTTACTATAGGGGGCACAGGTACCAGTGAGCGTCATACTGGGGGTCTCTTTGTTACTATAAGGGGCACTGGTACCAGTGAGGGTCTTACTGGGGGTTTCTTTGTTACTATAGGGGGCACAGGTATCAGTGAGGGTCATACTGGGGGTCTTTCTGTTACTATAGGGGGCACTGGTACCAGTGAGGGTCATACTGGGGGTCTCTTTGTTACTATAGGGGGCACTGGTACCAGTGAGGGTCATACTGGGGGGCTCTTTGTTACTATAGGGGGCACAGGTACCAGTGAGGGTCATACTGGGGGGCTCTTTGTTACTATAGGGGGCACAGGTACCAGTGACGGTCATATTGGGGGGCTCTTTGTTACTATAGGGGGCACTGGTATCAGTGACGGTCATATTGGGGGTCTCTTTGTTACTATAGGGGGCACAGTTACCAGTGAGGGTCATACTGGGGGGCTCTTTGTTACTATAGGGGGCACAGGTACCAGTGAGGGTCATACTGGGGGGCTCTTATGAAGGTGTCCATAATCTTCCCATCCTGGTTACAATGGGCGCCCTCTCCTGCTTCCCTCAGCATGATCACTTACAATACAGTGAAGGGGGAGGGCAGACATGTAACCTGTACACCCCCGGCAGTGAGTATACAGCAAGCAGAGCTTGTACTCACGGTTAGCAGTAGCCATTCAGCACTTCCTGTATTGCCGCTAATCACCATTACACCAGCAGGTGGCGCTAGAATGGAACGCAAGCTTCCTGTGCTATTCAGCCAGCCGCCAGCAGATGGCGATAGTGCGACCGCCAATCCAGTGTACAATCCATTGCATGACACTGATTCCACCAGCAGATGGCTCTCACGTACACCGGAAACAATGCCATGCAATGGAGTCAGCAGCAGGTGGCGCCGGTGAGGTGATGCATTCTTCCTATGGAGCAGCAGGTGGCGCCGGTGAGGTGATGCATTCTTCCTATGGAGCAGCAGGTGGCGCCAGTGAGGTGATGCATTCCTCCTATGGAGCAGCAGGTGGCGCCGGTGAGGTGATGCATTCCTCCTATGGGGTGGGGGACGCTCTGTCCTGCCTCTCTCCGTCATCACATCGCGTCCCGCCGAGAACTTACTGTTTGTTCCTTTATCTGCGGAGTTTACGTGACGGAGGGGCTTCAGCCTCCACCTGTGCGACCGAGGTGAGTGACCGACCCCCGGCGGGGGCATCAGGGGGGGGGGGGATTGCAGGGGGGACATTAGGGGGATTGCAGGGGGGACATCAGGGGGGGCCATCAGGGGGACAGGGGAGGAGGCGCTGGCGATAAAAAGTGCAATTACCCGTATATAGAGACCTGGAAGGGGTGGCACAAGAGCTTACAGTCTATGAGGATGAGGGGGGACACAAGAGCTTACAGTCTATGAGGATGAGGGGGTGACACAAGAGCTTACAGTCTATGAGGATGAGGGGGTGACACAAGAGCTTACAGTCTATGAGGATGAGGGGGTGGCACAAGAGCTTACAGTCTATGAGGATGAGGGGGTGACACAAGAGCTTACAGTCTATGAGGATGAGGGGGGACACAAGAGCTTACAGTCTATGAGGATGAGGGGGTGACACAAGAGCTTACAGTCTATGAGGATGAGGGGGTGACACAAGAGCTTACAGTCTATGAGGATGAGGGGTAACACAAGAGCTTACAGTCTATGAGGATGAGGGGGTGACACAAGAGCTTACAGTCTATGAGGATGAGGGGGTGACACAAGAGCTTACAGTCTATGAGGATGAGGGGGTGGCACAAGAGCTTACAGTCTATGAGGATGAGGGGGTGACACAAGAGCTTACAGTCTATGAGGATGAGGGGGGACACAAGAGCTTACAGTCTATGAGGATGAGGGGGTGACACAAGAGCTTACAGTCTATGAGGATGAGGGGGTGACACAAGAGCTTACAGTCTATGAGGATGAGGGGGTGACACAAGAGCTTACAGTCTATGAGGATGAGGGAGGACACAAGAGCTTACAGTCTATGAGGATGAGGGGGTGACACAAGAGCTTACAGTCTATTAGGATGAGGAGGTGACACAAGAGCTTACAGTCTATGAGGATGAGGGGGTGACACAAGAGCTTACAGTCTATGAGGATCAGGGGGTGACACAAGAGCTTACAGTCTATGAGGATGAGGGGATGACACAAGAGCTTACAGTGTATGAGGATGAGGGGATGACACAAGAGCTTACAGTCTATGAGGATGAGGGGGGGAGGCACAAGAGCTTACAGTCTATGAGGATGAGGGGGTGACACAAGAGCTTACAGTCTATGAGGATGAGGGGGTGACACAAGAGCTTACAGTCTATGAGGATGAGGGGGGGAGGCACAAGAGCTTACAGTCTATGAGGATGAGGGGTGACACAAGAGCTTACAGTCTATGAGGATGAGGGGGTGATACAAGAGCTTACAGTCTATGAGGATGAGGGGGTGATACAAGAGCTTACAGTCTATGAGGATGAGTGGGGGACACAAGAGCTTACAGTCTATGAGGATGAGGGGGGTGACACAAGAGCTTACAGTCTATGAGGATGAGGGGGGTGACACAAGAGCTTACAGTCTATGAGGATGAGGGGGGTGACACAAGAGCTTACAGTCTATGAGGATGAGGGGGTGACACAAGAGCTTACAGTCTATGAGGATGAGGGGTGACACAAGAACTTACAGTCTATGAGGATGAGGGGGGTGACACAAGAGCTTACAGTCTATGAGGATGAGGGGTGACACAAGAACTTACAGTCTATGAGGATGAGGGGGGTGACACAAGAGCTTACAGTCTATGAGGATGAGGGGTGACACAAGAGCTAACAGTATGAGGATGAGGGGGTGACACAACAGCTTACAGTCTATGAGGATGAGGGGGTGACACAACAGCTTACAGTCTATGAGGATGAGGGGGCGACACAAGAGCTTACAGTCTATGAGGATCAGGGGGTGACACAAGAGCTTACAGTCTATGAGGATCAGGGGGTGACACAAGAGCTTACAGTCTATGAGGATGAGGGGAGACACAAGAGCTTACAGTCTATGAGGATGAGGGGGTGACACAAGAGCTTACAGTCTATGAGGATCAGGGGGTGACACAAGAGCTTACAGTCTATGAGGATCAGGGGGTGACACAAGAGCTTACAGTCTATGAGGATCAGGGGGTGACACAAGAGCTTACAGTCTATGAGGATGAGGGGGTGACACAAGAGCTTACAGTCTATGAGCATGAGGAGGTGACACAAGAGCTTACAGTCTATGAGGATGAGGGGGTGACACAAGAGCTTACAGTCTATGAGGATGAGGGGGTGACACAAGAGCTTACAGTCTATGAGGATGAGGGGGTGACACAAGAGCTTACAGTCTATGAGGATGAGGGGGTGACACAAGAGCTTACAGTCTATGAGGATGAGGGGTAACACAAGAGCTTACAGTCTATGAGGATGAGGGGGTGACACAAGAGCTTACAGTCTATGAGGATGAGGGGGTGACACAAGAGCTTACAGTCTATGAGGATGAGGGGGCGACACAAGAGCTTACAGTCTATGAGGATGAGGGGGTGACACAAGAGCTTACAGTCTATGAGGATGAGGGGGTGACACAAGAGCTTACAGTCTATGAGGATGAGGGGGTGACACAAGAGCTTACAGTCTATGAGGATGAGGGGGTGACACAAGAGCTTACAGTCTATGAGGATGAGGGGGTGACACAAGAGCTTACAGTCTATGAGGATGAGGGGGTGACACAAGAGCTTACAGTCTATGAGCATGAGGAGGTGACACAAGAGCTTACAGTCTATGAGGATGAGGGGGTGACACAAGAGCTTACAGTCTATGAGGATGAGGGGGTGACACAAGAGCTTACAGTCTATGAGGATGAGGGGGTGACACAAGAGTTTACAGTCTATGAGGATGAGGGGGTGACACAAGAGCTTACAGTCTATGAGGATGAGGGGGTGACACAAGAGCTTACAGTCTATGAGGATGAGGGGGTGACACAAGAGCTTACAGTCTATGAGGATGAGGGGGTGACACAAGAGCTTACAG
This sequence comes from Engystomops pustulosus, assembly GCF_040894005.1. Lineage (NCBI taxonomy): Eukaryota > Metazoa > Chordata > Amphibia > Anura > Leptodactylidae > Engystomops > Engystomops pustulosus. Next base: position 247,950,518 of record NC_092412.1, read on the forward strand.
TCTATGAGGATGAGGGGGTGACACAAGAGCTTACAGTCTATGAGGATGAGGGGGCGACACAAGAGCTTACAGTCTATGAGGATGAGGGGGTGACACAAGAGCTTACAGTCTATGAGGATGAGGGATGACACGAGCTTACAGTCTATGAGCATGAGGGGGTGACACAAGAGCTTACAGTCTATGAGGATGAGGGGGTGACACAAGAGCTTACAGTCTATGAGGATGAGGGGGTGACACAAGAGCTTACAGTCTATGAGGATGAGGGGGTGACACAAGAGCTTACAGTCTATGAGGATGAGGGGGTGACACAAGAGCTTACAGTCTATGAGGATGAGGGGGTGACACAAGAGCTTATAGTCTATGAGGATGAGGGGGTGACACAAGAGCTTACAGTCTATGAGGATGAGGAGGTGACACAAGAGCTTACAGTCTATGAGGATGAGGGGGTGACACAAGAGCTTACAGTCTATGAGGATGATGGAGTGGCACAAGAGCTTACAGTCTATGAGGATGAGGGTGGCACAAGAGCTTACAGTCTATGAGGGTGAGGGGGTGACACAAGAGCTTACAGTCTATGAGGATGAGGGGGTGACACAAGAGCTTACAGTCTATGAGGATGAGGAGGTGACACAAGAGCTTACAGTCTATGAGGATGAGGGGGCGACACAAGAGCTTACAGTCTATGAGGATGAGGGGTGACACAAGAGCTTACAGTCTATGAGGATGAGGAAATGACACAAGAGCTTACAGTCTATGAGGATGAAGGGGTGACACAAGAGCTTACAGTCTATGAGGATGAGGAAGTGACACAAGAGCTTACAGTCTATGAGGATGAGGAAATGACACAAGAGCTTACAGTCTATGAGGATGAGGGGGTGACACAAGAGCTTACAGTCTATGAGGAAGTGACACAAGAGCTTACAGTCTATAAGTGAATATGCCTATAAGCCTCAAGGGCTCTGTTGGTTTTACCAGAGCCACCCTGTGCTGTAGCAATCTTTTGTGTAATGTACGGACTGTGTGATGTCGGACACTGCTGTTCCCTGTCACATTGAATGTTTATATATATATTATCAGTCGTTCCAGGATAAGCAGAAGCCTCGTCTGTGTGAGTGACGACACTTCCCATCTCTCGGGTGGGAGGAGTGTCGTGAGAGTCGCCGGCTGCTGCAGAGCGCTGATAACCCTCTAGTGTCTCTTATTGCTTCCTCCTCGGCTGATAATTATAACTCCTAATGTTTAAGTCTCTTCTGTTTCAGCCATGACGACCGTGGTTACTGAATTCGGCATGCGCACCACCCAACTTATAATGGGCAAATGTGAATGGGTGAGTCAGCTGTTAGGTGTATTTGCAGCCCTAAACCAACTACAGCAAGATTTGGGACACTAAATCACTCTGGTCCTTATAGACTGGTGGTTTAATGTCCCAAATCCCCCTGACAGGTTCCCTTTAATCAGCAACTTATTACTCTCGGCTCTGCCTCAGCTTTCAATCGCATTGGCGTCTCTCGGCTTTTAATCGTATTGGCGTCTTTAGGACCTGGTTTCAAGAAGGAGGGAAAATTTGGATTCTCATTGTAGCATCCCTAGAAGTGGCCTGGAGTCACTCACCTATAACAGAAGCCGTCAGTAGAGGCTTGTTTTAATTTTTTATGACTCAGCAGAGAAGAGTCATATTTTCCTGAGGTGAGGCTCAAGGGAGAGATTTCCGTATCATGAGCTCTATTCTAACTAGAACCATAATTTTTTTTTATCATATTAAAAATAAGATTCTCATGTTTGAGGTGACATCAGGCTTGTGGTTCTGGGAGTTACAGGCAATTAAACACATTGGAAAGATCTTTATCTGCATCTGCAGATTGTATTTCCAAATATTTCTATAACTTCTTGTATCTCAACTTGCGATCTGAAAGATGAGCTTCTTATCTTTAATATGACACCAGAAGCATATTTCTAGGTGCTACAGAATAGACGGTAGGTGGGCCTGAACTGAACACCTCCTACAGCACCCAAAATTGACTCGTCTTTGGTGAAAAGTGACTCGTCTCTGTTCATTTTCATATGACTTTGGAAGTTATTAACTTGTTTAAATAGGTAAATTAGAGGTATTTCAAGTGTAGACAATTTTCCTCATAGATGGGACTGTAAATAATCTTGTAACCTTTGAGATATTACTTTGATCATGAATCGTGTATGATTGCTACGTTTTATGACGTGCTATGAGATGTATGTGGACTGTATGTTCTGTAACTGGTAATATTCTTTATTAATTGTTGTCTTATTTTATAGAACCATGATAGATTTATGGAAGTGCCTGTGATAGATATTGTCACCAAAGGTAAGTTCTGGCCTATTATTCTGTGTTAGGTGTTTTGTTTGCCTTGATAGTAGTTCACAATTTTTGGAAAGCATAAACTTTCTAGGGGCTTTGCTCGCCTCTGTGTAGGCCGCCCACAGCTCCTGGTTATCCTGGACTGGAAGTGCTGGAATCACGTTCAGTGTCAACCCCAACGCTAGGCCAGTCTGTGGGTTCAGAGGTCAAATGGAGGATGAATGTGACCACCGGACTTAAAGCAACTCCCCCTAGTGGTGACTGTAGGGAGACAGAACATTGTCAGTAGTCTCAATGTCTATGGGGCTTTAAAAATAATCTATAGCTCTGAGACATAAATATGTAAAATATAAATATTTGATTTTTTTTTTTTTTTTAAAACATAGGATACATCTGGTATTGCAGCTCAACCCCTTTTACTAAACTGCAGCCTATCCGTAATGGTGGACGCAGCCCATGTATAAGGAGGTGAAAGTCGTGTCATAATTGATATATTTCCTTGTTTTTTTGTTATGCAGTGGATCCGGTTGGCTATTGGCTTTCTCATTCTTATGAAGAGATCCAAATGAATTGTGACCTAATGAAAGTCTATATGTTGTGGCCAATCCTGATTGTTTATAGTGGCGAAGATAAACCGCAAAACCCGCCATGGTGAGTGAAATTACTCAGTTTACTAGAGCCCCTGCTGCAAAAACCAAGCCGGTCAGGCACAAACTAGAGCCCTTGCTGCAAAAACCAAGCTGGTCAGGCACAAACTAAAGCCCCTGCTGCCAAAACCAAGCCGGTTGAGCACAGACTAGAGCCCCTGCTGCCAAAACCAAGCCGGTTGAGCACAGACTAGAGCCCCTGCTGCCAAAACCAAGCCGGTTGAGCACAGACTAGAGCCCCTGCTGCCAAAACCAAGCCGGTTGAGCACAGACTAGAGCCCCTGCTGCCAAAACCAAGCCAGTCGAGCACAAACTAAAGCCCCTGCTGCCAAAACCAAGCCAGTCGAGCACAAACTAAAGCCCCTGCTGCCAAAACCAAGCCGGTCGAGCACAAACTAGAGCCCCTGCTGCCAAAACCAAGCCGGTCAAGCACAAACTAGAGCCCCTGTTGCAAAAACCAAGCTGGTCAAGCTAGACACCCTACCATAGCAATTTTTTTTTTTTTCGTCCCAAGCTGGAATATGGGAAAACCCATTAAAAAATGATTCCCAGCCCCAAGTAATTGCACCTTAACCCTTTGGCTGATGCTGTAGTAGATTTCAACCCTAGACCACCAGGGATCTTGGACATTAACCCTTGAACACTAAACCATCAGGGATAATAAAATTATATTTTTTTTCGTTAAAATTTTTAGGGATTTAAAGTATGTAGATAAGGATATAAAAAACCTGCATTACATGGAACTATTAGAGGATCTTGCTGACCTATTTAAGAAAGTAGCGGTGAGTAAAATGGGGGGGGGGGGGGGAGGGTTCATTTCACAAAAAATGTGACCAGGGTGACTGAAATTGTTGAAGTGACCTTGACTTGTTCTCCTTACAGCATGATTGTCGCTTCATTGAAAATCTACTGAAAATATCAACAAAAATGGACATGGTGAGTGATGCACAAACTGCTAAATATAACAATTGTTGCAAAAATGTCATATCATTAAAAGGGCTTTCCCTTCCTAAAAGGTCTTTTGTGTGGTGTAGTATATAGAGGATGTGTCAGCTCTCCTCCTGTGTGGTGTAGTATATAGAGGATGTGTCGGCTCTCCTCCTGTGTGGTGTAGTATATAGAGGATGTGTCGGCTCTCCTCCTGTGTGGTGTACTATATAGAGGATGTGTCAGCTCTCTTGTGTGGTGTAGTATATAGAGGATGTGTCAGCTCTCCTCCTGTGTGGTGTGGTATATAGAGGATGTGTCGGCTCTCCTCCTGTGTGGTGTGGTGTATAGAGGATGTGTCGGCTCTCCTCCTGTGTGGTATAGTATATAGAGGATGTGTCGGCTCTCCTCCTGTGTGGTGTAGTATATAGAGGATGTGTCGGCTCTCCTCCTCCTGTGTGGTGTAGTATATAGAGGATGTGTCGGCTCTCCTCCTGTGTGGTGTAGTACATAGAGGATGTGTCGGCTCTCCTCCTCCTGTGTGGTGTAGTATATAGTGGATGTGTCAGCTCTCCTCCTGTGTGGTGTAGTATATAGAGGATGTGTCATCTCTCCTGTGTGGTGTAGTATATAGTGGATGTGTCAGCTCTCCTCCTGTGTGGTGTAGTATATAGAGGATGTGTCGGCTCTCCTCCTGTGTGGTGTAGTATATAGAGGATGTGTCATCTCTCCTGTGTGGTGTAGTATATAGAGGATGTGTCGGCTCTCCTCCTGTGTGGTGTAGTATATAGTGGATGTGACAGCTGTCCTCCTGTGTGGTGTAGTATATAGAGGATGTGTCAGCTCTTCTCCTGTGTGGTGCAGTGTATAGAGGATGTGTCGGCTCTCCTCCTGTGTGGTGTAGTATGTAGAGGATGTGTCAGCTCTCCTCCTGTGTGGTGCAGTGTATAGAGGATGTGTCGGCTCTCCTCCTGTGTGGTGCAGTGTATAGAGGATGTGTCGGCTCTCCTCCTGTGTGGTGCAGTGTATAGAGGATGTGTCGGCTCTCCTCCTGTGTGGTGTAGTATATAGAGGATGTGTCATCTCTCCTGTGTGGTGTAGTATATAGAGGATGTGTCGGCTCTCCTCCTGTGTGGTGTAGTATATAGTGGATGTGACAGCTGTCCTCCTGTGTGGTGTAGTATATAGAGGATGTGTCAGCTCTTCTCCTGTGTGGTGCAGTGTATAGAGGATGTGTCGGCTCTCCTCCTGTGTGGTGCAGTGTATAGAGGATGTGTCGGCTCTCCTCCTGTGTGGTGTAGTATATAGAGGATGTGTCAGCTCTCCTCCTGTGTGGTGTAGTATATAGAGGATGTGTCAGCTCTTCTCCTGTGTGGTGCAGTGTATAGAGGATGTGTCGGCTCTCCTCCTGTGTGGTGCAGTGTATAGAGGATGTGTCGGCTCTCCTCCTGTGTGGTGTAGTATATAGAGGATGTGTCGGCTCTCCTCCTGTGTGGTGCAGTGTATAGAGGATGTGTCGGCTCTCCTCCTGTGTGGTGCAGTGTATAGAGGATGTGTCGGCTCTCCTCCTGTGTGGTGCAGTGTATAGAGGATGTGTCGGCTCTCCTCCTGTGTGGTGCAGTGTATAGAGGATGTGTCGGCTCTCCTCCTGTGTGGTGTAGTGTATAGAGGATGTGTCGGCTCTCCTCCTGTGTGGTGTAGTATATAGAGGATATGTCCGCTCTCCTCCTCCTGTGTGGTGTAGAGGATGTGTCTCCTGTGTGGTGTACTATATAGAGGATGTGTCGCTCTCCTCCTGTGTGGTGTGGTATATAGAGGATGTGTCAGCTCTCCTCCTGTGTGGGGTAGTGTATAGAGGATGTGTCGGCTCTCCTCCTCCTGTGTGGTGTAGTATATAGAGAATGTGTCATCTCTCCTCCTGTGTGGTGTAGTATATAGAGAATGTGTCTGCTCTCCTCCTCCTGTGTGGTGTAGTATATAGAGGATGTGTCAGCTCTCCTCCTGTGTGGTGTAGTGTATAGAGGATGTGTCGGCTCTCCTCCTGTGTGGTGCAGTATATAGAGGATGTGTCGGCTCTCCTCCTGTGTGGTATAGTATATAGAGGATGTGTCGGCTCTCCTCCTGTGTGGTATAGTATATAGAGGATGTGTCGGCTCTCCTGTGTGGTGTAGTGTATAGAGGATTTGTCGGCTCTCCTCCTGTGTGGTGTAGTATATAGAGGATGTGTCTCCAGTGTGGTGTAGTATATAGAGGATATGTCTGCTCTCCTCTTGTGTGGTGTAGAGGATGTGTCTCCTGTGTGGTGTACTATATAGAGGATGTGTCGCTCTCCTCCTGTGTGGTGTAGTATATAGAGGATGTGTCTCCAGTTCGGTGTAGTATATAGAGGATATGTCCGCTCTCCTCCTCCTGTGTGGTGTAGAGGATGTGTCTCCTGTGTGGTGTAGTATATAGAGGATGTGTCGCTCTCCTCCTGTGTGGTGCAGTATATAGAGGATGTGTCGGCTCTCCTCCTGTGTGGGGTAGTATATAGAGGATGTGTCGGCTCTCCTCCTGTGTGGTGTACTATATAGAGGATGTGTCGGCTCTCCTCCTGTGTGGTGCAGTGTATAGAGGATGTGTCAGCTCTCCTCCTGTGTAGTGTAGTATATAGAGGATGTGTCGGCTCTCCTCCTCCTGTGTGGTGTAGTATATAGAGGATGTGTTGGCTCTCCTCCTGTGTGGTGTAGTATATAGAGGATATGTTGGCTCTCCTCCTGTGTGGTGTACTATATAGAGGATGTGTTGGCTCTCCTCCTGTGTGGTGTAGTATATAGAGGATATGTTGGCTCTCCTCCTGTGTGGTGTAGTATATAGAGGATGTGTTGGCTCTCCTCCTGTGTGGTATAGTATATAGAGGATGTGTCGGCTCTCCTCTATATATAAATAAATATTTTTTTCATGTTTCTTTCAGCCTAGACATAAGACTAAAATATCGGCCCTGGCAGATGCAATAAGTTGGGTGCAGACGGCTGGAAACCTTTTTATATACACAAAAATCATGAGCACAGAGGAACATTTACGTGCTCAGGTCCTTTTCACCTTCTTTTACCAATGTAGGTGTTAAAGTAAAAAAATAAAAGTAATTCTGTAATAAGTGGAGATGATTGGATTCTAATGATTTCCATCTTTATTCCTAAAGATTCCTTTCTATTAACCAAAATGGGGGAGGAGTGCTGCACCCTGACCGATAAAGTAAAGAAACACTCGTGTGAGACGTGCGATGCGGTAAGACGACCAATGACTATATACTCTATACATACTGGTAGTCAAGTGGGTGGTGACCTTATGGGTACCACCCCCAGAATGTGGGATTATGGGTTATGCTGCCTTGTACTGTTAACCATTGGCTTTTATGTGGCCTCCTGCAATCAGGGGAAGAGGAGATTTTTTTTTTTTTTTAAGTTATTGTAATTTTAGAATAATTTTAATTGTTAAATTCTTGAATTTTTGTAGGAATGCGAAAGAAAGAAGCTGTTTGGAAATAAAGCCTTCGAAAGAGAGCAGTACCCCTGCGCCATCCAGTATTACACCGCAGCGATGCAGTACAGGTAAACACCACTGCCATTACAACGTTTTCTTGGATTTTAACCCTTTTAGGATATAGAAGTTTTGAGTTCTAAAACTTTATTAAACTTTATTATTTTTCCATGTCGCTGGTTGAGGGCTTGTTTTTTGCAAGACAAGTTGCACTTTTTTGGTATTGTCTATTGGTAGTATCTAGAACATAGCTCTAGATAGAAATTCTATCTAGAGCTATGTGGGGCCAACCCCTTTGATACATTTGAATCCTCATGCTGTTTTTACCATAAAAATTAATCCACTGAAAATGCAAAGCTTTCCACAAAAAACAAGCCCTTATATTCCCATGTCGGATAAAAAAAAATAGTTGTATCTTTTGAAATTGAAACGGGGAATAACGAAAAATAAAGTACTATTATTATTTTCACACTTCATTTCTTTGCACATGTTTTGATCCTTTCTTTTTGGCTTTTTTTCACCAATTATTATTATTGATGGGATTTTGCTGTTTTCTCTCTTCAGCCCCCATAATCACATCCTGTTCGGCAATCGAGCCCTCTGCTTTGTTCGTCTGGGGGATTACTGGTAAGTCCTGTATGTGTCTCTGTTACAGTGACCACTAGCTCTGCAGGACATGGGGATTGTTGTAGAGCTAAAATATATTAACCCTTTCCTAGTGGCCTCTGGTCCTTCAATGTCCAATTCCATTTTTGCATTTTTTGGGTACAACTTCAATCTATCGCTTTTCCACGGATTCAGCTGCAGAGGGTGCATGTACTTCCGCAAACTGTCTGCCCCTTTTCCCATTGGCGTAACTAGAAGCTGATGGGCCCCAGTGCAAAGTCTGTGCCAGCCCCCGACTATAATGTACGGTTTATAGTAATAGTCTTCTCATATGGGAAAGAGAAACCATAAGTGCCCCCTAAACCTCTTGGGCCCGGGGGCGACCGCAACCTTTGCATCCCCTAAAGTTACGCCCCTGCTTCTCCCCTTTTAACTTTAAAGTTGTCCTTTTCCAGAGTGATTACCCTGCAGAGAGTCTCTTAAAGGGACAGTCCAGCAATATAAATAAGTCTGGCCCATTAGACACATCCATGATGTAGCGACGGTCCTTAGCAGTGGCTGTATTTGTGCGTCTGTGATGTGTTTTTGACACTAAGACTTGCCGATTGTTCTCTGTGTAGCAGTAGTTCATTATCCACATGCAGCCACATGGAATTAGTCATAACGGTGATTTATTTTAATTTTCTGTATCACAGGCGCGCGCTGTGGGATGCGAAGAAATCGGTTGTACTTAAGCACACGTGGCCAAAGGTGGGTATTCCCAGAATTCGGGGAAATTTTTTCCCATTGTGGTTTTTTTATCAATCGTTTGGTAATTAACGGATTCCCCGTCCTGTATAATGGCAGTGCAGGCAAACGTTGTGAGTGGTCTTCTACATGTAATGTAAAAGGTTCAACTATGTACAGCATAGGTCATATCATAATCATAGTTTATCCGAATCCACCATGATAAACCAGGGACATCACTCAAAGATCCAGGCACCGGGACTGTGGTATCTTCTTATATGTGTTATCCATGGCTTCCTTCCTTCTAACATCAACTCTTATAATTATGCTAAAGAGTCACAATGGCTCTGGGGGGGGGGGGTATCTTACCAGAACCCCTCCATTCTGTAGCTTCACAGGCTGTTATGCTGTCTCGCCCTTCTCCCTCAGCACTATCCCCTTCCCACTGTTTGCTAAAACTTCATCTGCTACAGCGAGATTACATCAGAAAAGAGGAGACTATGTAACAGCCTGTGAAGCTACAGCACGGAGGGGCTCTAGTAACATCCCCAGAGCCGCCCTGGTTCATCAGCATAATTTTAAAAGTTGATGTTAGGAGGCAGGAGGCCATGGATAACACATATAAGAAGATACCACAGTCCCGGTGCCTGGATCAATGAGTAATGTCCCTGGTTTATCATGGTGGATGTTAATGGTAGATTTCCTTTAAATTTCGTAAAAGGACTAAGGTACAGACTTAACCAACACTGTTGGGGTCAGTTCGCTCCTGCGTTGTAGTCCTCTGTTTTTATCTTCCGTCACTGGAACAAAAAAACAAGTGGGTGGGACCTTAATTTTAAGGCAGTCAATATCTTTTATTACTAAAACAATAATGGATCAGTGTAATGAAGAAAGTGCATGGATCGCAGTGGACTTTTAATGGCTTCTTAGGTCTAAGATCTTGTTTTGCATGTTTTTATTGGTCGAAATTGGCTCTGACTACGATGTGATGTGGGCTGAATCGAAGCGCACGGGGGTGCCCCACAGCCCATTTGAAATGTGATTCTATGGAAATGCATGCGATCTATAACCAGCATCGGGCATCGTGTAGTGTTTGTAGGAGGGGGAAAAGGTAACGCAAAAAGAAAAAGCCCAGTGACAGGTTAAAATTCATTCGGCTCACAAAAAGAGCCGGCTCTTCTAGCTCCTGAATTACTCCCTATAAAATGTATTATAGGAAGTCTTGGTTTGGGGGTGGAGTCAATCGTAAAGGGGTGGGGTTAAGTTATCGGCTCCCTGCCCAGAACCGACTAGTGCAGGGTGATTGTATAAGAACTAGAGTGGGACGGGGCAGTAGGAGGAGAGACCACAGTAAAGGTCACGTTCCCCCCTTTAGTATAATCAAAAGCAAGCGGCTCACCGGACCGGCTCCCTGACAAGAGCTGGTTCCCATCGTTCACTGCAAAGAGCCGGCACTCTGTGTACAACCCATCACTAGTTAAAAAAGAATATAATGATTTTAATGATGAGGGGGATTTGGGATTTTTATTATGTGTTTTCATCCCCTCCAGAAACCATTTAAATAAAAGGTTAACCATAGTTTCACGTAATGCCTTGGCGTATATTCACACAGCCCTAAAACGTGTCAGTTTTGCAGACAATTTGCTCACATTTTCAGCACAGCAGTATAATTTTTCCCACAGTTAAAGGGGTTTTCCCAATAAGCAAGTTAGGCCCGATCTTGCTGATGGGTGGGGGTCTTGGTAATGAGACCCCCACAGATCACAAGTACAAAGGGGTCCCATGGGGTCCCAGCTACCGCTGTCGCTCCCCGAGATTAATGTAGCACACGGCCACCCATGACTGTTCTGCTCCATTCATCTCTATGGGGCTGACTCGGCAATCGCCAGCAGCTCCATTGATCTCGGGAGCGACTGGCGTAGCTGGGACCCCATGGGACCCCTTCGTTCTCGTGATCTTTGGGGATCGAATCACTGAGACCTTCACCGATCAGCAAGATAGGGTCTAACTTGCTTGGTGGGAAAACCCCTTTAAGCATTGTGCTAAATACTTAATTTTGCGTTTTGGAACTGAACGGTGCCACCTGCCGTCACGTGTTGAGGTAACTTTGCGTTTCCATCTCGTTTACTGAAGTGTTTCAAAATGCAACCTTTTTACAAGCAAAAATTAAAGGCGTTGTCCACTTTCAGCAAATAATTGCTATGGGTTGTGTAAGTAAAAAGTCGTACAATTTTCCAATATACTTTCTGTATCAATTCCTCAGTTTTCGAGATCTCTGCTTGCTGTCCTGCTATTGGAAGCTTTTGTTGACTTCCAGTGGATAGAAATCTGTCCATGGTTTCACAGAGTATTCAGAGCCGTGTGATATAACGAGCCGCGCACCTGTGTGACCATAGACAGATTTCTATCCACTGGAAGTCAACATTGAAGGCCGCGGTCACACGTACCGCAAGACGTCCGTTCATAACGCGACACTAGCGCACAGGGGAAGGTCCTTGGCCCTAACGCACATGCGTTTCCAGCGAAACGCATGCGATCGGCTTAACAATCGGATTAGTTTCCCTGGAAACGCATGTGCGTTCGGGCAGAGGATCCCTGTGCGCTAGTGTCGTGTTATGAACGGACGCCTAGTGGCACGCGTGACCGCGACCGAAGCTTTCTATAGCAGGACAGCAAGCAGAGATCTTGAAAACTGTGAGGAATTGATACAGAAAGTATATTGGAAAATTGTATAACATTTTCCTTACACAAACCATAGCAATTATTTGCTGAAAGTGGACAACCCCTTTTAGTTTTTTGTCCAATTTCTGTGTAACTGTGGAAAAATGCTGCTGCTGTGTTGCACATAACAGCAAATTTTCGGACAACACTGTCATTTTTGTGTTGTGTGATTATACGTCTAGCCATTTCTAGGAAGGATTATTGAATTTTGGTTTTATGTACAGATAATTCTGGCGCCAGGGCGAGTTCTCTAGTGTCCCCCACGACACTGCATGTATTCCCCTCAGAAACGCCGCGCAGGCGCAGATTACAGAGTGAGGGAGATTTGTTAAGACGGCGCGTTACAAGAAACCGCTCTCCGTTCCACCAATGAGAAGGCCGGGCGCGGGTCACGTGACACCCCATCAGCCGGCTGCTCCTTATCTCGTTGCTCGCACGGTTAACTCTCGGGTCTGGTCACTCGGCCAATGAGATCGCAGGCAAAAGGGTCACGTGGGACAACTTCCGTCTGTGTAGGCGCTGTGGCGTTTCGCTCAGTTTCGTTTCTTCCCCGTTCACACGATGCTGCGCTCCGAGCCGCCTTCCCCTCAGCCCTGTCAGTGTGAGGATTTTGAGGAGGTGACCACGGAGTTTTTGCACCTGTCAGGGAAGAAGAGCGGGAAACCGAAGGTCTGTACGTTATTTGTAGCGGACTTGTTTTTTGACACAGTGCGTAGTCGAAGCGTTTTTGATGCGGTTGTTGAGAAAACTTTATAATAAACGCGTTTTTGCCGCACTTTGTGAATGTTTCCTACTAGTTGATGACACCACAACGTTACCCTGGTTGTGATGTGACCGGAGCAGGGATAGCAATGTGTTTATCATGGTATTTGTTCAGTTATTTATAATAATTTTTAGATCTGTCTTCAGGGAGGAGGAAGAATTGAATTAGTAAGGATTTCTTTTAAACTTGTATTTTTTTTTCCTGTTTCAGTCTTGAGCCATCTGGTTGCTCATTCAATAGACTTAACCCCTTAATCACCGACACTAGTTTTCAGCTCAATGACCAGACTCGATTTTTCAAATCTGACATGTCTCACGATAATTGGTTATAACTTCGGAACTCTTTAACATATCCCGGTGATTTTGAGAAAGTTTTCTCGTGACACATTGTACTTCATGTTAGTTATAAAATTTAAGTGATAAGTTTTGCGATTCGTTCTGAAAAAAAGTGAAAATTTGGCAAAAGTTTGTAAAAATTCTTCATTTTCCAAGTTTGAAATGTTCTGCTTTCCAGACAGGAAGTAAAACTACCCAAAAAGCTTGATAATTAACATTTACGGAATATCTGCTGTATGTTGGGATGATATTTTATGCTTCCGGTCATTTTTCTAGGATGTTATGAGGCGCAGAACTTTAGGTGCGATTTTTCTTATTTTCATGAAAATTGCCAAAACTCACATTTTGAGGGAAAACTCAGCTTCCAAGTGACTTTGTAAGGCCTAAATAATAGTAAAACCCCATAAATGACCCCACTATAGAAACTTCACCCCTCAACGTATGTAAAACAACTTCTATTAAGCCCATTAACCCTTTAAGTGTTTCACATGGGTTAAAACACTATGGACCTGCGATTTAGAAACTATGGAATTTTTTTGGTAAATACATTAATTTAGGCCAAACTGACAGTTTCAGAATAAATTAAATGATGAAACGCACTGCAACGCTTGATGCCCAATTCCTCCCGAGTACTGATACCCCATATGTGGTGGTAAACTTCTGTACGGGCGCACGGCCGAGCATAGAATGAATGGAGGCGCCATCCACAGCAGATTTGTATTGTCACATTGTACGACCTATACATTTTTATTTTTTTTTTGGTAATCCAAACATATGAGGTCTTATTATTTACGGAATGAGATACAATGTATAGATAATTTATTTTGGGGGTCTATATCTTATTCATGAGATTTTATTAACTATTTCAAGGGGGACACAAACAAAATCAGCAATTTTTATTTTGGATTTTTAGCATTTTTTTCCCCCACTCACCGTAACGTAAAAATAATATTTTATCTTTATTCTCTGGTTCACTACGATTGCGGTGATACCTCAGTTTTTCTTATTTTTGCTCAATTTTCCTGAGCAAAACCAACATTGGAGAATATCGCATTGTTTTTTCTATTGCCAAATTTTTAGGGCCATAACTTCTGTATTTTTCTGTTGTCAGACCTGGTTGAGGGCTTATTTTTTGCGAAAAGAGTTGTTCTTTTCAGTCGTATCATATTAGGGAACGTAGCTTTTTTTGATCACTTTTTAGAACATTTTTTGTGATGGTGTTTGATGAAAAATTGTATATTATGGGAAGTTTTTCGTAGTTTTTTTTTTTTCATCGTTCACCGAGCGGGTTCAATATTGATTTAGATTTATTGTACAGATTAATACGGACGCGGTGATACCAAATATGTACATTTTTCATGTGTTTTTGTGTTTTATCTACTGTATTTGCATTATATGTGTAACTGGGGAGATTATGGGACTTTATTTTATTTTATTTAATTATTATTATAAAATGATTTAATCTTTTTTTTTTTTTTTTTTTTTACTCTCACATATTTTCCACCTTTTGGCTTGAATAAGCGATCATCCGATCACTTATTCAAGCCTCTACACTGCAATACACTTGTATTGCAGTGTATAGTGTAAGTAACTGAGCATGCCGCGCATGCTCAGTTACTTACAGCCGGGTCCTGCCAGGAAGGCAGGACCCGGCGAGAAGAGAAGCCGACAGCCTCGGGTCACTCGTCAGGACCCGGGGCAGCGGCAGGAGGGATCGGATCCCGGGGGGGGTCCGATCCACGAGGGGACACACTTGCACGCCGCGGTCATGCTTGACCGCGGCGTGTAAGGGGTTAAACACCCGGGATCGGAGTTTTTCCGATCCCGGGTATTAGTGCCGGCACTATACTGATCCGATGTCCCGAAATCTTCTTCTGACGCGGCGCCGTAGAAAGGCGTCGCGTCAGAAGAAGTACCCTTAATGACCGACGTAGAATCCCGATAGGGCGGTCATTAAGGGGTCAAAGACGATTTCCATGAATCCTACTTGAGATTTTTCTGTATATCTGGCTGTATATCTTCCCAGTAGGGTTACGAATCAGTAATTAAGAACGTTCTGAAGGCGCGTTCACACGTTGGTTGAGGAGATGAGGTGATTTGCCTAATTACATTACTGTTAACATTTGCGTTTACAAAATGCATTGTAAACGCAATGTTAACATGTGAGTTAACAGTGCATTAACACATGCGTTAACAAATGTAAATAGTAATGTAATTAGGAAAATCACCTCTCCTTAGCTCAGCTCCTAATGCGTTTTAAAACGCAACCTGTGAATGCGCCCTAAGGCTGCGTTCACACATGACCTTTGGATCGCATTCTGAAATGAAATTTAAATTAAAAGGCTTCACCACCGATCACACATTGGGGCACATTTACTAAGGGTCCGCGGACCGCATTTTCGTCAGGTTTCCCGACTTTTTCCGCTTTGCGCCGCATTTAACTGGGGGTTTTGGCGTACGCGATTGGATTTTGGCGCCATCGCGCCGACTTTCATGTGACACAAATCGGGGGGCGGTGCCGTCAGACGACCCGACTGATTCGGACTGAGCGCGGGATTTAACATTCAAAATTGTGTCGCAAGATTAAGCACTTACATGCACCAGGAAGAAGATGGTGAACTCCGGCGGACCTGAGCGGGGAAGCGACACATGCAGGATATCGGGCGCACGATCTTGGTGAACCGCGGCAGCTCCGAATCCTCGTCGGACAATGCACCTCGGGGATCAGGATGGGTAAGTAAATGTGCCCCATTGAGTTTACATTAGTGTTTCAGAATGCTAGCAAAACGTGT
This sequence comes from Engystomops pustulosus, assembly GCF_040894005.1. Lineage (NCBI taxonomy): Eukaryota > Metazoa > Chordata > Amphibia > Anura > Leptodactylidae > Engystomops > Engystomops pustulosus. The sequence goes on from NC_092412.1 coordinate 247,965,886, forward strand.
GAATGTGGACTTACGGAGACTTTGACAGTTAAAGCCGTCTTGCAGGTCTGTGGAGACTTACAGGAAATACACAGAATAAGTAAAACATTTGCCTCTTTTATCTACCTTCTCCACAAGTGGATTATAATACAAGCGGTTTGGGTGGTAGCTTAGGCCCCAAGCCCTCCTAAGGGGCCCATGACCACCCACCATATTTTATACCAAGAAGGACGTTTTCCCATGAAACACTCATTACATCTCTTTATGCTCTCAATACACATGTACTCAAGCCATTTCAGGACCCATTGAAAATCCTTTATTCCCCAAGAAGCTGATTCTAGTACCATATATGGGAAGTGATGCCAGACTTGTAGGGGCCATAATATTCATACACCCCAGGGCCCATGGCAGTCTAAATCCACCCCTGACCTTGTTATTAGGCTTCTTAAAAGTCATGCCTGATGCTTAAGGGGCTGTCATCCAGAGGTAGCTAAGAGGCATGTGCATATTTCCTGGCAGGGTCAAGGTACTCGCTTCATCCAATGAGTGGCCTCCTCAGTCCATGGGGCCTCCCTTTTCCAGGGGACTTCACTTCCTGTGTGCTCCCGTGGTCCAAGGAGGCCACTCGTTTGATGAAACCGGTACATTGTCCCTCCTGATCTTCTTGTCGTACACAGGCTGGAAACTACAGTCTCCATGTGTTTTCTTTTCTGTAGAAGTGGGAAATCCCCTCAAAGGAAATCTACCACTGTAGTTTTTAGGTAATCACACTTACACTCACTCCAGGATCTTATCTTCAGTAACGCTATAAATATGCAAATCCAGATAAAAATAAACAAAGCTTATTCCCTTCTCCGTCCCATTGCCGTGCACAGGAGAGTGGATGACACGGTGATCAGTGGGGATCCTAATACACGGGGTTGTCCTATTCCCCACAACAAATAGGGTAGAAGGTCAAGTATGTGCCCTGCCGCACTATTTGCTTGACTATTATATAGCTCTATAATCGCATCTTCTTCCTGCCGGTCAATGTGCATGAAGATTATCCAGGGCTTTAGTCCATGTGAAGTGGTTAGGAAAACAAAATAATTCTACAGGATAGATGATTACTGTGAGATGGTGAGGGCTGTGATACCCGGCACTAAGTCACCAGATGTAGTCCCAAGCAGTGATAAAGCATCCATGCTCCATGTTACCTGTTTGTCATTCCTTTCCATTTAAGGGAATGTGCCGGAGCTGCAATACCAAACGCGAGCACTTCCCTGTCTTCATCTAAAAAAAAAAAATAATTAAGGCCGAAGCATTGAGCCGGTACAACTACATACCTGTGTCGTTCACATACCTGTGTGCACTACGTAACCAAAGGCAATCTGCCAGACATCCTATAGGAGAGCACAGTGTCACAGAGCAGGAGATTAGTCACATAAGTGACTAATGTGACTTGACATAAGTGACTAACGGCATGTCATGTTGTTTCTCACTTCTTGTGGTACTTGCACCAAAAAAAAAAAAAAAAAAGTTACGTAAACACCTTCAAAGTGTTCAGTATAATTTGTGTATCCGGCTGAGGCTGTTTTGTAACTTTACGAAATGGACCCTCTCCACGGCCTGTAAATGTATGTGGTGCTGTCATAGAAGGGTTAAGTTTATGCAAGAAAATGTCGCTAAACGTGTATTAATTTATTTTTCTTTAGGGTCACTACCGTTTTTGTGAAGCCCTCTTCTTAGTTGGGGAGACAGAACACGCTGTGGTGTCTAATATAAAGGCGCAGGAATTATGCAAATATGCTCCTGATGGGATCCGGGACCTGATCCAGCAACACAGCAGATTACTCAAAGATATGGAGCTGATGGCAGGTGAGCATGGCAGTGTTATTACAATTTTGGGCGTATTGCTTCATTGTCTAGTATTTTGTTGTTATAACTTTCACTGGATGTACAATTGGTTCCTACTATAAATGTGAACCAATGACAGACTACAAGACTTTGAGGGAAAGAGGCAACTGACATTTGGCTGCTGTAGCCAGACGCATAGTGTGATTGGCAGCCGAACAGCTAATACATCAAATTGAAGCCCTGAGCAACTAGCCATGGCTGTGATTAGTCAGGGGATAATCCTTGTTCATTATAGCCACGGATGGTTGTTTCAGTTTTCCGGATTGACTGTTCGGCCGTCAATATGTCTGGCTTGGGCGACCGAAACCGAACCCCAAACATCAGGCCCGATAAACGGTGAGGGTTTGGTTTTGTGTGTCTCGCCAATCCATTCAGTTATATGGATCTGCCTTCTCCATCACTCTTAGGCTATATTCACACTGCCGTTGCCCACCCGTACCGTAGCGGGCAACGGCAGTGTACGGGGAGAGGAGTAGGTGGTGAGCGCAGCTCACCCCCGCACCTCTCCATAGAGATACATGGCGCACGGCGTCGTATTACGGGAAAAGATAGGACAGGTCCTATCTTTTTCCCGGGTACGGAACGTGGGTACGGAACGTGTGCGGCACCGTACCGCTCCTGTAGGGTGCCGTGCGCCCATAGAAGTGTATGGGGGACGTATATCGGCCGTATATACGTCCCCCATACGTTAGTGTGAATGTTGCCTTAGACAGTAGGGGACATTTATTGTCAGCACCTCTATGGCAACACCTGATACATCAGGAGACTATGGCTGCCCGGTGCATTGGCCGGCCAAGCCAGTGTACACTTTAGGCTTAAAAGATCACAGGCTATATTGTATGCTCAGGGCAGGAACGCCGCTATTCCCACTTTGGCAATGCCTGGAGGTAACCAGGTGCTAGGTTCACCAATTTCCAACTCTACATTCATTTTGAATGAAACGCCAGAAAAAAAAAGCATCGGAGAGATTGGAACCCCAGTTCTCTGGATTGCTGGAGGATTCACTTCCTGCCAGGACCTCAAACAATCAGCTTGTTATCTCCAAATCTGTGCATGGAAGAAAATGAAATTAGTTAAGATAGCCACTTTTAGGTAGACCTGTCATCATACAAAATGCACTGTAATCTGCAGGAGATATTACTGAGCAGGAGGAGCAGTATACAACATCGATCTATAACTTTGTGGAAAAAGATTTAATGTAAATTGTATCATCTTCACATAAAAGTCCCGCACTGATGTACATAATATTTTTTTCCTCAATGGCTTTTAGGAATTAAAGTAAAGAAAAATTCTAAAAAGAAACGTAGCAGTGAGAAAAAGTGAGTAATTTATTATTTACGCTTTGTAGGAATTATTTGAAACTGTCTGGACACGCTTGAGATTTTGGTTTCTGTCTGCAAAATATGCTTTTGCTGAGAGGCTTCTCAATCCTCTAGTGATGATTACACAATATAGATCATTTTAACCCCTTGCTTTACAATTTTACTCAGTTTTATTGCTGTATCAGCTCCTGTCACTCCCTAGGATGCTCAGTGCAAAATCTCAGGGTGTGGATGGGTTATGTGGGCTGAAAATGTGGTTAGATTATTAGGGTACAGGTGTATATACACTTTCATCTGGCTACTGACACATAGAAATAAAGATGAGACAGATCAGAGACGCATGAGATTACACAGAGGCTTTTGCACTGTGAGCTCTAATACATCTCACAGATATGTGCCTGTCCCCCCCTTCCCCGGATCACTTATCTCCTTGTAGCTTGTAGTTTGCAGCCTCTCTCTCCTCACAATCTCCTGGCAGGATGTAATCAGTGAGAGTCTCTGAGCTCCATGCAGGGGGCGGGGCTACAGGCACAGAGCAGAGACAGACAGAAATCTCAGATCCATACTGTCACATACAAATCCAAGATGGCGGCCAGACCCTAAAGTCAGAAGTTACAGGGTGGTGTCTGGGGGCAACCGAAATTGTGTAGAGCAGGACCAATAGAGAGAGATTGGACTTATATCCCCTTTAAAGACCTAAACCCCTTTAAAGTGCTTAATTGCTACGTGTAACCTGGATCTGGGAGTCTCTCTACAAACCGATGTAACGATCATCAAGTTGTACAAAACAAATGTAAAAGAATTCTGCTGTGCAAGGATTGCAGAAGATTGCAACATTTCACAGGATAAAGAGTTGGCGAAACGTTTAAGGCCACAGAAAGGAAACATTCATAGCAACTCCCTGAGCCTGGTGCACTGCCAAGATCCTCTTGTCGGAATGGCAACATCTTCTCATTGTTAGCTTTGTTATTACTTGTGTGTACACAGAACGCCTAAAAATAACCACAAAAGTCCTCAGCCATTTATATACAACTTATATACCTTGTGTACTGCCGTTCACATTAGATTGATATTAAGATTTGGGGTCAGATGGGGCTCTATCCACTGAGATAAGAAATGTTTCCTGTTTCTGTTTTTTTTATGATGGCCTCATCCATTCTTGTTTATTCTCTTCAAGGACTGCAGCTCAGTTTACTTCTGTTGGAGAAAACAAAGACGTTAAGGACAACCCGAGCAAAGCAGAAGATATTCCTGATAAAGTATGTATTTGTTTTTTTTTTAATAGAAATGATACCCTTAGCGTCATACTCTGCCTCCCTAAATTGGAAATGTCATTTCTGACGGGACAGGAAAGTTCTTTATGGGTATTTACACTAATGGCACAGCAAGCGGTGAAGTAATGCGAGGTGTGGGCAGTATTTTAGTACCCTACGCCATTACCTGCATTTAATCCTTTCCTTTTGTCATGAGGCTAGTATGTAGGTATTGACACAAAATTTATGTCTCGTTGTCCTACATTAGAGGATAGGTTAATGGCTGATCAGCCTGGGTGCAACTCCCGGCAACACCACCTCACTATTGGTGTAAGTGAAGCTGTGTCTGCAGGGGTCATTCACAGTAAAGAGCTGGGAGATACGTTATTCACAGTTTTACATGTTTTTCATCTGAGTATCATAAAACAGTACATGACCTGCTGATTAGTGGGGGCTTTGATTACTGGAATCCCTACTGCATGAGAATAGGGGGGTATGTTCTTCTAATGAAATGAGTAAGTTGCACCGTGCATCTCCATTCAGAATTTTTCGCAGTACCGGAGACGGCTGAGATATATAATGTTCTGCCATAGGGATTACATAGAGGTCTGGTGCCTTCTTATCCTGATGCTCTTGTTAGATAAATGGGGGATAACTTGCAAAAAAGAGAGAACCCCTTTAACCTCCTAAGGCTCCATGCCGAACTATTGGGTAATGGAGTCGGGGTGAGCCCCCTTTGCACCATTAGCACTGTTCACAATGCTAGCACCGACTGTGGGTATTAACTCCTTGATTGCTGCTGGTGACAGTCAAAATCTGGCAGCATGGGTGCCCCATCTTGTTCTTTATCACTGTTATCAGGGAGCGACAATCAGTTGCGATGACAACCTCAGGTTTTTAGAAGACCCGGGGCTGTTCATTCTGTACGAAGTTGTTACAATGTGTCAGTGCAAAAGCACTATATGCTGCAATACAGTAGTGTTGCAGCATATGGTAGGAACAATCAGACTATCTAGGGTTCTAGATGTACTAAAAAGTACTTTTTAAAATGAAGGGGTGGGAGAATTAAGCAAAAATAACTAAAAATTCAAATCGGCAAAATCGCTGCATCCCAAAATGCCCGATCTATCAAAATATAAAAGTGGCTATTCCCTTGTTAAGGCTGGTCACAAGAAAATGGCACTAATGCGTTTTTTCACAAATTTTACCTCATTTGGAATTATTTTCCAGCTTCCCAGTACACGGCATGGCATAATAAACACTGTCACTAAGAAGTGCAATTTGTTATGCAGAAAAAAAGCTGTTGCGCGGCTCTGTACGCCGAATAAATGAACGAAAAAAGGCTCCGACGCCAAGGGGTTAAAACTGTTGAAGTGAATTTGTTCAAACTGTAATATCTTTCGGAAAGATTTTCCATTAAGTTTCGCTTCATCCCACTTCCTGCACATTGTGCGCTGCACAGATCTTTGGCTCTGACCCAAACCAAGATGTTTTGTGTGTGGGAGAAGGGAGCAGCGCGTGGAGGTTACCGGGCGTGTCATGGCTACTTGTATGATCTGCCCCCTTGCCATTGCCACCGCTCTGATATGTAAGGCTGGAAGCTGCTTTTTTCGGGAGGACGCTATGCTACGGGAAGTTTGCCTGTGGGTCCTTGTTTTGCTCCCTGAATTACTTTTATTGCTGGAGAGAAGGGTGACGGGTAACATCTACAGATGGGTATGTATTGTCACCTCTTTGTGTTTTGTGTATTTCGAGGGCTGGGAGTCGCACCTATTAGACTTTAGAGAGAAACTAAAAGTTTTGACCATGTCGGACCCAGACCCCATGTTATCTATGGACTCTGGAGAGCCGTGTTATACATGAATATCAAAAATGGATTTCTATTACAGGATGATACCTTCTTAATACCTTACAGAGCACTGGAGAAGTAATCATTTTTTTAATGATATTGTTTTAGAGCATCTCTCTGTGATGACATCATAAAGTAATAATTTCAGAGAGGTGTTGAAGTGGGGACCATAGATGCATGTTAATATAAACCTTGTAACTGTATCGACGGATATCTCCAGCTCTGTGACTCCTAGAAACACTATCCTTGTGCAGTATTAAAGGGGGGATTCTACTTATTTTAAAGAGTAGAATCCCCCGTTTAATACTGCACAAAGATAGTGCAAGTTTTGACCATGTTTCTAGATGCCACTGTTCACAAGTTATTCATTTGACGTGAGCCACTGTACATCTGTACACGTGCGATCTGCACTGGGCAATTAGGACATAAGTCATATGGCTGTTGTAAAAGGGTTAAAATGTGATCGTGTTAGATTTAAAGGTGTTCTCCAAGGGATAATGTCTGACTTGCTGATCAGTAGTGGTCTCAGTGATGAGGCCTCCATGGATATCGAGAACGGGGATGCGCTGTAACGATGCTGCACTTGAGAACAGCAGGTTGTGCATGCGCCGGCTGCTATATTCACAGTTTTAGCGCTGTATTGTACCTCTGATTTAATATAACTGGAAAAGTAACGGAGTTGTTTCACCTCCTGTAGGAACCTTCCCCTGAAAGTGGCCTAGAAAATAAAGAGCGCTCCGAACCCATGACCGGTAGGAAGCATCCTGGTGTCCGTCCTATAGGCTGGATGCTCTCACAATTATACTAACTTTTTTTTTTTTTTTGCATGGTTTATAGGTCAACAGCCCAAGAAAGGGAAATCCAAAGGAAAGGGAAGCGATTCCGAGAAATTAAGGTGAACAACCTATTTTATTATAATTACTATAGAAGTGAACAGAACAGGAACAGGATGAGCCTCTGTTCTCTTCTATGGGACTTCTGGGATGGCTTATAGGACAACTGGTCTGGAAGTCCCATTCACTGAGGAAGGTCAATGGGTACTTTCTCTTGTTCTACAGACCACTTACTTTTCTACTACTCTGTTCATCATGAGTAGATTTTCACTCTTCTGCCTAGTTCTGTTTTGCTAGAAAGTAAGGTGGAAAAGTCTGATAGGACATAGAAGTCTATGGAGTGGGGAGGGAGTGAGCAGAGCTCAGTCATAGCCGCTGATTTTCCTTGTTGATTTGACATTTTACAATGAAGACATGAATAAAATATTGAGCATACATAAATTAACACTTCAGCCAATATTGCAAGAGTATTTTGCTCTCGAAATTTCTTTAACCCCTTAACGCTCTGCGCCGTAGCTCTACGGCGCAGAGGTATAAGGGAAGTATGAAGAGGGCTCACGGGCTGAGTCCTCTTCATACAGAGGTGGGGGTTTTTGCATTTTGCACAAAACCCCCACCGCTAATAACCGCGGTCGGTGCTTGCACCGATCGCGGCTATTAACCCTCTAAACGCCGCCCGCAAAGTCGCGGACGGCGTTTAAAAGACGGCGGCGCGCGGGCGCCGCCATCTTTTTTTCGATCGCCACGCCCCCGAACGTCATCGGGGGGCGGCGATCGGTTACCATGGTAGCCTCGGGTCTTCTCTTGACACGAGGCTACATGGTTTATGCAGGTTCGTTACAATGAGCCAGTGGCTCATTGTAATGTAAGACCTGCAAAAACGCCATATATTGCAATACTGTAGTATTGCAGTATATGGTAGGAGCGATCTGATCATCTAGGGTTATTGTACCCTAGATGGTCTAAAAAATAGTGAAAAAAAAAAGAAAAAAAAAAGTTTAAAAAATAAAAAAAATTAATAAAATATTAAAAGTTCAAATCACCCCCCTTTCCCTAGAACGGATATAAAACATAACAAACAGTAAAAATCACAGACATATTAGGTATCGCCGCGTCCCAAAATGCCCGATCTATCAAAATATAAAAACGGTTACGGCCGGCGGTGACCTCCGAGGCGGGAAATGGCTCCCAAATGTCCGAAATGCGACTTTTACACCTTTTTACATAACATAAAAAATGAAATAAAAAATGATCAAAATGTCGCACAGACCTCAAAATGGTAGCAATGAAAACGTCGCCTCATTTCGCAAAAAATGACCCCTCACACATTTCCGTGCGCCAAAGTATGAAAAAGTTATTAGCGTCAGAAGATGGCAAAAATTTTTTTTTCTTTTTTGTACACATTCGTTTAATTTTTGAAAATGTATTAAAACACAATAAAACCTATATAAATTTGGTATCACCGCGATCGCACCGAACCAAAGAATAAAGTAGGCGTGTTATTTGGAGCGAAGAGTGAAAGTCGTAAAAACTGAGCCCACAAGAACGTGACGCACGTGCGGTTTTTTTTCAATTTTTCCACATTTGGATTTTTTTTTCAGCTTCGCAGTACACGGCATGTTAAAATAAATAACATTACGGGAAAGTAAAATTTGTTACGCACAAAATAAGCCCTCACACAGGTCTGTACACGGAAAAATGAAAAAGTTATGGATTTTTGAAGTTGGAAAGCGAGAAATGAGCCGGAAAACCCTCCGTCCTTAAGGGGTTAAAGTAAGGGGGGGAGGTGTTAAGGGTGGTTGCAGGGTTTGGAGGGGTAGCTTGACCCTGGGAAGAGCAGGGAAGGGGAAACGGGATGTTGTTCATCAACATTGCCCACTGTTTTCTGAATATGACACAAAATGCCTGTAGAGGGAAAGACTGCCAGAAATTGCAGATTTATGTAAATTATTAATCAATACAAAGGTTGGGATCTAAGCTGCAGTATTACGCAGAGGCCCCAGCATGACCTAGCTATAGTAAATGGTGATAAGTAAATTACTTTGTTTTAATGTTATAGAATACAATTGAGTGTAACAGTGTCTAATATATAATTTTCTTTTAGGGTTTCAAATCCAAACACTGATATCCATAAGACTCCATCTCCTGCTCCCCCAGAGGTAAAAAAAAAAATCAGAAATATTACACAATAAGCTTTTGGAACAGAGAGAATTGACTGTTTTGGACATGTACAGTGTTAATAAGCTCAGCTGCTCTCTACTGGGGTCTGTACCAGACCTGCACATGGCTCTGCTGAGGATTGCAGTTCTGTTGTATTGCAGGGAGTTGGGATGAGCTGCAGTATTACACGCAGCAGCTCATGTGTTTTAATGCAGAATTATATTGAAAGAAATAAGTTGCAGAATCGTCTTCATAGGGTCTTTCTCGTTAAAGGGGTTGTGCAAAGATTCACTGATTATACACTATTCACACCATAGAGTACAAAAATCTGATTGTTGAGGATTCCAGCCGTCAGAAGCCATGCATGTTTCTATTACGGACCCCTGCAGTTAATGAAATGGGGGACTTGTTCTCGCTTATTGATTGACATACAGTTCAAGCAGGTGTCCTTTCGCTCCATTCAGTGTTTAAAAACTTTACTTGGGAACTCACCCTAAGGCTGCATTTACACGAACGGCTACGGTCGGATGGCATAAGTCTGGGGCCATGGAGAGGAGGAGGGGTGACCCCTTCCCGTCTCCATTGAAATGCATTGCACACGGTGCCGTAACACGGGGAAAAATAGTACATGTCCTATCTTTTCCCCATGTACGGAGCGGTACAATGCTGCACATATGCAGCACCGTATTGCTCTGTGCGCCCATACAACATAACATATGTTATCCTACGGTCGTGTGAATGTAGCCTAAGTCCCCTTGCACAATAATGTGTACTCACCAGGGATGTACCCCGGGCTAGCACAAATGACTTGGGGGCAGGAGAGACGAGGGGTGAACTCTCCTTACCCCTTCCCTCTCCATAAAATACCCAGCGGCCCTCAGCTCGCTTAAGGTGCAGTGAGACAGTGTGTGCTCACTGCATTGTGATTGGGCACCACAGACCTCTTTTGGGGGCCCTGATCTGGCCAAAAATCTTGCAGCCAGATCACTGCCCCCATCACGGTTGTGTAAGTAAGGCCTTATAAGGTGGCAAAGGTTTGTAGAGTAAAAATTTAACACTGGCCAAGACGGTGACTATAGGGTTCGGATGTTTGTTAGGTTCCTTGTGGTATATAGCTGTGGTATACAATTGTATTATAATATTCTGATTTGCAGGTTAATTTAGCCGCAGTCCATGATACAATCAAATCCCTTGTCCGTGAAGCCTACGAAGCTCTGAATGACAAGCGCTGTCGCAATGCGGAGGGAATATTTTCTAAAGTCTTGGACATCTTGAGAGAGTGCGACCTCCAGGTAAATTTTACTATTACTTTAAATTATTTGGCTGTTCATTCTTGTATGTGTGTCTGATCCGAAGGGAATTGGAGAGATGGTCAGACACTGAGGCAGGTCAAGGGTCTTAATTGCAGTGGTGGATTGGGAGTGTGTTTAAAGGGGTTGTGAGCCCCCCCTCCCAATGTTATTTGAGTTTAGGAAGTTGAGGGTCTGATGGTTACGGGGCAGGATCCTGGCTGCTTCATAGAAATAATTAGGTCTCCAGTTGCACATGCTCAGCGGTGCTCAGTTTAGCGTGACTGCGGTCCCCCTTTTTTTTCTGGATCCCAACAATCTGCAACTTATTTCCTGCCCAAAGTTACAAGACGTCATCTTGGATTAGCAATGTCTTACATGTATGTTTCTTCTATAACGTGTGTAGGAATAATATTTTCTCTTCTCTTCTCCAGAGCTTACATCTGACAAAATTAGATCATGTATTACTTCAGTATGGACATGCGAGTGCACTGCTCGGGATTGGACAATGTGTGGTAAGTAGCAACCACCTCATTGACGGCCAGAAAAAGCATATTAACATTTAAATCAATGTTTTGAGGCGTTTGCACATTTACAGCTATGCATAGGCAGTGTAGATGCTCAGTTTACATTTTGTATTCCTCTTAAACCATTCTTTCACCTTTTATCGGCCTTCATTAGGAATAATTTGCCATATGACCATGTGAGAGGCATTAATCTGCTAATAAGCGATGGATCTTATGGTTGTATGTGCTCCAAGAAAGTAAATCTGCTCCAGCTGTGAGCGGCAGCACTCTGGTGGAAATTATAGCACATGTTTATGGTGAAAATCCTACTTAAAGGGGTTTTCCTAAGGGGATATTGCTGATCGTGGGGGGGCTCGGTGATGGCATCCCCACAGATCACGAGAGCAGTGGTCCGATGAGCGCGGGGCTCGGCAATCTCAGTCAACTCCATAAGATAAATGGGGCAGCCCAACAATACTCCAGACATTGTGGGGAACAGCAAGGGGTCTGACTGGGGTACATCAGGCCCCCGTTCTCGTGATCTGTGGGGGTCCCATCACTGAGACTTACTTGTTTTGGGAACTTTTGGGATCTCCCTTCCTTTTTAGCGCCATTCACATTTTGTGAGTTCACGAAACATGGCTGTCACACAAAATGTGCTTTTTTTAAAAAAAATTAATTTTTAAAATTTTTTTTTAATTTTTTTTTACACCGGAATATCAATACAAATGGCCTGATAAATTTGTTGTTGGTGATTGCTAGCACCACCGTATTGGTTGAACTTGAATATTTTTGCTTGTATATACCTTTTCTTCAATGCATTTTTTGCTTTTGTTTCTGCTCTGTCTATAGGAGCTGGTAAAGGCTGAAAACCAGTTTAAAGAAATAATCCAGCATCACTCTAAGGAGAGGTTTAACTGTCTTGCTTTCTATGGAATTGGCAATGTGTATTTTAGGCAGAATCGGTAAGTTTTTTTTGCTTTTTGTATTTTTTCAGTAAATATAGGACATAAGCTGGCCAGAGTAATGCTAAAGCTGGCAACCATGTTACCTACTTTGCATTGCTTAGGGTGAAAGCCTAAAGCATGAATTAACATGTTGAAGACGATATTTTTAGTTTTTAGCTAAAATAAATCTAATTGCTTAAAATGAAAAAAAAAAAATATAAATGAATAAAGATCAATCGGATTGAGAAAAAAAAATTGTATCCAGTTTTCTGTTCAGTAAACATATACAGGCAGTCCCCTACTTAAGAACACACCAACTTAGACGACCCCTAGTTAAACGGACCTCTGGTAACTGGTAATTTACTTTACTGTAGCCCTAGGCTACAACAAACATAAGAGTTATCAGAGGTGTCTAATGAAGCTTTAATGTTAATCCTGGTTCTTATAAAAACACACAAATTTTAAAATCCAATTGTCACAGAGACCAATGGCTGGGGTTAAAGTGATAAAATATAACGAATTTAAGAACAAACCTACAGAACCTATCCTGTACGTAACCCGGGGACTGCCTGTATACATGTGGAACATTTGCAACTGCAATTTTGTAATGAAATCCTACATCACCCTTGTACACGTATTATCTCTTTTCTTCCCAGTTTTTCTGATGCGTTAAATCAATATATAAAGTCAAAGACCATGGTGAATCATAAGATGGTCCCTGGAGTTTTAACCTGGCCCACCACGTCTTATGTCATTGAAGAAACCAGGCCAGAAAAACTACAGGTGAGTCTTTATGGATTCATTCAATCTCTGCAATATTGGTTAAATTATGTGCAACATTTATAGAATTTGCAAGTAGGGCGAGTGGAAGATGGTTTTTAATTACTAGGACGTGGATCTTTTTTCTGTACTTTAAACGCCTTTTAATGTTTCCGTCTTTAGGTTCTCTTAAATAATTACATTGAAGAGTGCAAGTTTCCACCTAAGCCGGATGCTGTGTGCCGCTATGAGCAGTGTCTGAGTTTGCCTAAAGCTCAGATATATTTTTCAGACCCCGACTTCAAGGTAGACTAAACTATCTGCAATGAATTAGAATAACTGTTCTGTTACTAAACATATGCATTGCGCGTGATAAATTCTACAAAAATTGTGCTGATTCTAAACCTGCAGAGTAAATAATTCTGTATCTGTAGAATCACACTTGCAGTTTTTGGCTGTAGCTTCTGTAATGTTTCGGCTCATATTCCTGCAGTACTGACATTTTGTGATGTTGCAGGGTTTTATACGCATGGTGTGCTGCCAGTACTGTAGAGTGGAATTTCACGTTTGCTGTTGGAAGAAAATGAAGGCCACGTTGTATTCTGATAAAAATGACAAGGTAAAGTGCGTTCCTATTTCCGTCAGCTATGGGAGTCACTGGGGAAAATTCACTAATTATCGTACCAAAACCTGATACGTTATCTGCTCTATACATTGGAGGTTCCACTTCCTTTGCAAGAGTTTCTTTAGTTCTGTTGCATCTTTAATAAGAATGTGTTATCTTTTCTGCACACAGGACTTCCTGAAATATACATGTCTCACCCCGGACTGCAAAGGATTCATCTCTCATATCGTAATATATGACTCTATGGCTCAAGTGAAATGTGAGGTATGTTATCAACAGGAAACCATTGCTGACTGCTGCGGAAGGGAAATTAAGAAAACTGCAACGTCTTGGCAATTATTTATATGGTGGTTATGATTAATCTGCACGTCCTGTCGGCCTGCGAAAACTTCATCATGTTGATTCTGATTTGTTTACACTGACGTTAATTTTCTGATCAGGAGTAGGGCAATCGCTATATTATGTAGAGCGATGACCCTGCTGTTACATCAGAGACCACAGGAAAAGTTTTCATCAGTTCTGACTTTTTTTTTTTTTTTTGTGTTAAGTTTGAAGATAAAGGCATAAAGAAAAAGGAACCACAGAAAGCAACGACAAAACATAAAGTCTCCAGGTAAGGTGCTGTTGTTGTAAAAAAGAAGAAAAAATTCTCATTTCTGGCCACATGCCATTATTTCCTTAATGTTATGTTATGTGATGTTAAGTATGTTTGAAGAATGCTTGGATCAAACTCGACTGCGGCGCTTAACCCCTGTATTAGTACATCACAAGTCTGTAAAGAGAGTATGGAGAGGGGCCATGGGCACGGGGCCCCTTCCATACTGCATATTGTAGCAAAAACCCACTGGTAACACCATGTTAATCCTTTGGCTGCCATATTGGCTTTGACTGTCTCTCCCTGTGGCATTATCGGGCAGCGACAATCAGTTGCCATGACAGCCTTGGGTCTTTATTAAAAAAATAATAATAATTAAAAACCTAAATGTTAAGATTACTCCCCTTTCCCTAGAACTACAAATCAAACTAAAATCCTAAACATTTTAGGTATTGCCATGTCTCTCGATTTATCAATATATAAGGAACGTTATTCCCGGTATTGAACCACTTTAATGTAAAATTGTGCCCAAGTGTCCGAAATGCCACTTTTTTGCCATTTTGCAACATATAATAAATGTAATCAATCCTTAGAAGGCAGTACAGTCCTCAAAATGATAGCAATGAAAACATATCATCACACAAAAGACGCTTCACGCAGCTCCGTACCTCGAAGTATGAAAAAGTTTAAGTCTCAAAGATGGCGAAACGAAGAACAGAAGGTTTTGATTTTTGACTGTTAGAAAACACCTATATATGCTTCTGTGCATATTGGACGAGATCATGGTGTTCCCACAAAGGCACTCTGGTAGATTCACTCTATTGGCGATTGTTTACAATACGGTTGTATTGCTGTATAATTTCAGTGTATCAGTTATGGGCAGCATGGTGGCTCAGTGGTTAGCACTACAGCCTTGCAGCTGTATTCAAGTTCAAGTCCCATCCAGGTCAACCTCTGCAAAGAGTTTGTATGTTCTCTCCGTGTTTGCGTGGATGTCCTCCGGGTTCTCAGGTTTCCTCCCACGCTCCAAAACATACTGGTAGGTTGATTTGGCAAACTCAATGCAACGCAGCGTAAACTGTGTGCACTATATAAATAAAGAATTATTATTAGTTCAAACTCTGTAGGGGACCTATAAATATAACAAAAAATTTAAATCGCCCCTCTATCCCAAGAATGGAAATAAACATAAAAATATTGGGTATCCCCATGTCCCAAAACGCCCCAACTATCTTTACCCAAGTGTAAAAGGAATTATTCTTAATGAACGAAAAAAGCCTCCAAATGTCCAAACTGCCTCAATTTCGCCCCCGCTTAAAAATTAGAAGTGGAATCGTGAGCAACAAATCTGCCATGTGGGATTTTCCTCTTATATTTGCAGCTGGGGGTCTGGTAGACCAGTAGGTGGTTGAGCAGTTGCCATTTTTGCTCTCCCTATTATTTGGACCTGGTTTACCTTAATTTGCCTCTGTCGTATAGTAATAAAGCTGATTTGTTTTTCTCCTGTCACATCTAAGCAACAAAAGCAATAAAGTCAAACATGAAAATAAATCAGAGCGCAAGAGGCCTATAGAGGAGGAGCCTGTAGGAAATCCTGAAGACCATAAGAAGCAAGAAGCCGTCTTATCTGAGGCTGTCGGTAAGTGCAGACCCGACCTCCTCTCTCTATGATTTTCTCACCACAAAACTTCATTCCATCTTCACTGAATGTTTACTTCTCTTCCCAGCGACTAATGGCTTCAGAGTCAGATGGGACCCCTTGTTGGCACAAGTCTATAAGAAGGAGGGGCTGATAATACGTGAATGTCCAGCAAACCTCCCAAGTCTGTGGGAGTCTGTATGTGTGTGGAGGATTATAAGCCCGGAGGAGCTGGAGAAGAACAGCCCCGCACAGACCACTAATAAGATGAAGAGTTTTCTCTCCTATCTGTACAAGTTAAATGATAGGGTGAAGACCAGAATATTCCTATATCTGCTGTTCTTGCAGGCCGAACATATAACTGTTAGTCTACGGGAATGGCTCCTTATAGTAAATAATAAAGGTATTTTTGTTACTTCTATGAGAACCTATGTAACCTGTATTTGCTCCACATACTGAGTTGTGGTTGTGTTTGGTCTACATAAGTGGCAACTGAGCTGCAGTAACTCAGCACATCCACTGCAGAGACCCACATCTATCTATACTAGTGCAGTCTGAACTATCTGCAGTTTACCTGTGGAGTGTGCAGAGTGCGGCAGATTACTGAATACTGGTGCACAGTTTTCATGAATCTGGCGCCCCCTGCAAGGATCTGGAAGAATGCACCATTATTTTTTAGTGTACAGGCAGTCCCCTACTTAAGGACACCCGACTTACAGACGACCCCTAGTTAAAGACGGACCCCTCTGCACACTGGGACCTCTAGTGAAGGTCTCTGGATGCTTTACTTTACTCCCAGGCTGCAGTGATCAGCTGTAAGGTGTCTGTATTGAAGCTTTATTGGTAAATCTTGGTCCTATTACAGCAAAGAATTTTTAAACTCCAATTATCACCGGGGCAAAAATTTTTTTTATCTGGAGCTACAATTCTAAAATATACAGATTCGACTTGCAGACGGACCCACGTGACCATTCTGCTCCATTAATCTCTATGGCGCTGATGGAAATCACTGAGCACCGCGCTCACCAATCTCCATCAGCTCCATAGAGATTAATGGAGCAGAATGGTTATGCGCGTCCGACGGAGCGGCAAAGGGTCAGACGGACCCCTCGTTTTCGAGATTTGTGGGATCCATGGATACGGCCTATCTTAGTTTATGGGAAAACACCTTTAAACTGAGGCAGTCCAAAAGTTAAGTTATCGCCTCCAATGTATGTGGTGGAGATAAAGCAACAGTGCAAAAAATGCAACCAAAACTGCGACCGCACATGTATATTGTGGGGGACATTTACTATGGTGTTTCCGCCAGTTTTGTGGCGCTTTCACCACATGTTCTGCTCTCAGACCTATTTATTAGCTGTCGGGGACAGAAAAAATGACTTTTTCCGTCTGCTCCGACTCTTCTCCGAAAAATGGCGTGGCTTTGGCGGAGTGGAAACTCAGACACAATTAACATGTGTCACAGCCATTTTTGGGCGCTGTAAACTGGCGGAAAGTAGACCAAAAGAAAACTGGCCTAGCAGGGACTGTTGGACACATTTCTGGTGCTCGGGACAGATTTTGGTCCCAGGGACAGAAAATGGTCTCGGGGACAGAAACGTCTCTGCACAGCTCTACAATATTAAATGTGTGTCTTCTTTCCCAGAGCAGGTCGGTAACAAAGCCAATGCAGACACCGACACTGTAAGTAAATGTCCCCCTGTGTGTTTAATGACTTTTGAAAGCTTTAACAAACTTTTTTTTTTTTTTTTTTATTAAAGGTTTGGTAGCTGCTGTAGAATTTCGAGACCGTAACCGAGAACGTTTGAAAAACATAAATCCAGAGAATGTAGTAAATTTGTGGAATGACACCTATGGGAAGAACATAAACTATATGATGACGGACGGTCCCTCAGACAATCTGTTTGACTTCGTAACTAGTATAAATGTAGAAGGATTCCGCTGTTTCTTATGGTTTCTAGAGGAGAACAAGCATATTGCTTCAGAGTATGGCCTGGATAAGGATCTAGATAAATATTTCCAGGAGATGGGTGAGTAACCGTCCGAGTTGTTACTTCCTATATAGGAAACATTCTAACGGGAGGCGTAATAGTGAGATTTATGAGGTGGAGACCACGACGCTTTCACAATACAGTACTAGAAATAGTTTTTTGTGAAATCATCTCTCTACCTGGATTTTACTTGGTGAGAGGCAGAAAACAGAAGACTCACCTGTAAGAACAGATGACAGAAACAATTGGGGAACAAAGAAGCTTTAGTGGATCCAGTGATGGGATCAGTCACCAGGTTTGGGGCCCTAACCCCAGCAGCACAGGGACAACGGACATGCTGCAGTCTTAGATCCTCAAACCTAAGCGAATCTGTAAAGTTTCTGAGAAATATTTTTAGCACAGACTTTGATAACAATTCCTGTAGCATGCTGCTGGCTTCTTCCTAGCCCGGCGTATGTCTTGTATATTTAACATTAGATTCAGATTCAGCTATTCCTGATGTGGGTGGGCACTTCCAGCTCAGGACAATGAAGCCATAAAAGGAAAGCACATTTGTAATTGCCCGATATGAAGCATGTTTGTGACATCACTAGAGGTCCTACAGCCCCTCTCAACAAGACTCCCGTTGTCTCTAGTTGTCCCATATGGCTTCCCAGTACAAATGGAGATTAGCTGGGGGGGGGGGGCTGTAGAAACTTGTCTTTGTGGGAATACCCCTTTGAGCTGGAAACCTATATTGGATGACGATCATTAAAATATATTTTCCCCTCTTCCAGATATACCACGTGTTCAGGTACCTAAGCAATCCTTTGAAAGTTACAATGTAAGTAAACCACATGTTCATTCTCTTTGTCTGTGACTTCAGGTAAATAGACCAGTGATGGCTAACCTATGGCACTGGTGCCAGAGGTGGCACTCAGAGCCCTTTCTGTGGGCACTCAGGCCATCACCAGAGAGAACTCCAGGTATCTTCCTGCAGTCCCAGACAGCCCAGGACTTGCTGTGCACAGAGCTATTTTAAAGTGACAGCTCTATTTTCTGCTATATTGGACTATTTTCTGCTTTATTGGTGCCTCAGGGTGCTGGTATCAATGAAAACTGTGACAGAGAAGGGAGTATAAATCACAAATTAAATTTCTGTGCTGGCACTTTGCGATAAATAAGCGGGTCTTCGTTGTAGTTTGGGCTCTCGGCCTCTAAAAGGTTTGCCATCACTGAAATAGACTATCGTCCGCTTGTTTTATGTAGAAGATCATTGTATACCAGGCTGCAGAAATCGCTAGATTGGGTGCGATCGCTGAAGCCTCAATCACGTATACGTGTCCAGCGCAGCGGCTAGGAGGTTTTTCTAGATCAGAATGGCTAGATTTTCCCTACAGCAATTTAAAGGACTTTTCCAATATTAAATATTGATGATCTATTGTTAAGATAGATGGGAGAGCCAACAATGGGGCTCAACAACTTATCACCTGGTCACATGTTTAAACGAGTTCCTTGATCTCCTTGTAGCTTAACTAAGCGCAGCGCCATCCTTTTGTACTGTGGCTGTGCTTGGTATTGCAGCTCTACCACGGTCAATTCAGTGGGACTGAGCTTTCAGCAACTCATGTTACCGAGGAATGTGAAGTGCATTGAGGATAATGAATGTTGGTTTCCATCTGGTTGGGATGACTTTTACATTGTTAATATTTAACCCTCAATATGAACATTTCATATATTTTCTATTGGTGAAATTCTGACTTTTTTTTTTTTTTTTTTTGTGTATCCAATAGAATAATTGTATAGCTCTTAAAATCAAACACAAAAAGAAGAAACGGAATCAGCCGATAAAGGTAATTTTAAAAAATGTTCAAAAAAAAAAAAAAAATTTTATTCTTGTTGGCATCAATCTCCCTGATCATTCGACTAGCGCCATGTTTTGCATTTTCTAGCTTGTGGTATTGGCTTCGTGTCCGGTCGTCTTGTTGTGTTAAGAAAATAAATCACAAAATCTTACTGATGGTCCAGCACAAAGTATTTTAGTGACAACAGGTTTTATTGAGCTGTTTTGCAAAACGGTAGTCAGAAAGTACAATATGCTTGAAAACCCCCCACAGGGGGATGAATGTGGAGGTCTCATGCCCAGATGTAGGGATAGGCCCAGTAACAGCTAGAGAACATTATAGGAAACCTACAACCACAAATCTACCTATTAAAGTAGATCCAGTGGTTGGTGCCTTCTAATGGATGTAAGGATAGCGCTTAGTCCCCTTTTATCTTTTTTTCTAATAAGCTAATTTACCAAAGAGGCTACTGAGGCGTGGAGTAGCCGGAGCTGAGTCTACACGGCACGGCTACCCCACGCCCCAGTAGCCTCCTTGACCCTACTACCAGATATCTTCGTCCCTCGTCCGCGAAACCAGCGTTCGTCAGCGTTTGTCCTCGTAGCTGCGCTCTGAAGATCTGGGTAGGTAGATCAAGGAGGCTACTGGGGAGTGGAGTAGCCGTACCATGTAGCCTCACCTCCGGCCATTCCACGCCCCAGTAGCCTCTTTGGTAAATTAGCATATTACCACAATTAAAGATTTAAAAGATAAAGGGGACTAAAGGATTAGCCCTTACAAGGGCTATCCTTACATACATTAGAGGCACCTACCACTGGATCTACCTTAATAGATAGATTCGTGGTGGTAGGTTTCCTTTAAGGCTCATATCTACAAACAATCCTTCGCAGGGGAGGACACATTAATATAACAAAAACGTCAAAATGAGTCTGACAATAGGGGAGGAAAAATTATCTGAAAGGACTTTTAGGGGGTGGAAGGAATGCATTAAGTAAGCGTTAATATAGGTGGTCCCCTACTTAAGGACACCCCACTTACAGACTACCCCTAGTTTCGGACGGACCCCTCTGTCCACTGTGACCTCTGGTGAAGCTCTCGACCCCTATTTACAGACAGACCTCTTTGCCCCATATGACCTCGGGTGAAACTCGACTCCTAGTTACAGACCTTTGCCACCTGTGACCTCTGGTGACCTCTCTGGATGTTACTATAGTCCCAGACTGCAATGATCAGCTGTAAGGTGTCTGTAATGAAGCTTTATTGATAATCCTCGGACCCATTACAGCAAAAAATGTTGAAAATGCAATTGTCATTGGGACAAAAAAAAAAAAATTTTTGTCTGAAACTACTATGATAAAGTATATGGTTTCCGACTTGCATACAAATTCAACTTAAGAACAAACCTATGAAACCTATCTTGTATGTAATTCGGGGACTGCCTGTACATATATTTTTTAACATTGTTTGTATTAAGTTAACAAAGAAGTAACTATGACATCCCAAATGTTATTATTACTGACGAGAGTTTTTCATTACATTCTTGGCAGATCTTATTTTAAACTTCATGGAATTGTGATTTATTTTTTTTTTCTTTTCAGCCGACTTACAAGCTTTCAGGAGCGGTCAGTACTAGATCACAGGATGAAGATATTTTTACTGAAGAAAATACCTTGTAAGTTCTTTCTTGCTGGTTTCGCCTATTCTGGGTCTACTTTAGCCCAACCGGGCGGTTAATGAACCGCTGTTATAACTGAGCAGCTACACCTGAACAGACGGCTGTTATAACTGAGCAGCTACACCTGAACAGACGGCTGTTATAACTGAGCAGCTACACCTGAACAGACGGCTGTTATAACTGAGCAGCTACACCTGAACAGACGGCTGTCCACAAGATGGAGGATACTATCCCCATCAGTCACCAGGGTCCGGGACCTCATTCACTTTAATGAACAAGGCGTTCAGACTGACGCTTGCTGCTGCATTTATGGTCCATGGTTCTGTCAGAATTATCTTGTGGCAGCGCCTGGCTCTTTTTAGCAGTGTCATAGAAAATGAATTTTGTGGCGCTCAGGCTCAATCTACCATCCCATTCAATAGATGGAATAAGGTTACGGATTTTGGCGATCATTGAGGGTCCCACAATCGGCATGTTATCCCCTTCTTTCCCACAGAGGGCGCACGTTAGTACATCTCCCTTCTAATTCTGGGGGGGTGACAATCAAAGGGTTAATTCCTAAAATTTTGATGGTAGTGAAGGTAACTGCAACAATGCTTTGTTATAAAATCTGACCTCTATGTATTTCTCGTCCCCCCCTCCCCAGAAGCCTTTTGGACCCCTATGAACCCTTCTCGGTTCCGGACTCGCTGCGTAGTGATGTAGATGAGTTTGAAGCCTTCTATGGGCTGGGATTATATAGAGACGTCGACCAGGATTTGGTGGATGAAATTATGTGGCCTGTAAAGGAAACCCTCTACGAGTAAGTATTTTATGTATGTGGTCTCTGAGGTTTAACCCAATCCACTCCGGTGTATGGGGGGAAAATAAGACTGATGATGGGACACCTCCTTATCCTGGTCACACATCTTTCTAGCAGGGGTTTAGGGCTATGCCAGTATTTGAACTTGATTTTGCGCTGTAAAATTCGGGTCAAGTACAGGGTTAAAATCCGCTTTCAGGATCACTGCGCCCTTTGTTCAGACATCCATCCAAGTACTGGGCGCAAATTAGGAAATGTCCATTCAAATAAGGGTCTGAGGATGCAAAAATTTCTATAGATGTCATTAGCTTTTTTTTTTAATTATTTTTTTTAATTGTTATTTCTAAAAATGAGAGTTCAATATCTGCATCCGCGTGGGGTAAATCCTGAAGCAGATTGTGTCCCCTCTCGATGTGAACATATGAGCCGGGGTTGCCGCTTTTCGTCTAATTGCAGAGAATTTCGCTTTACCTGCGGCTCATGTACTCAGCTCGTTTGTCTCTCTTCCAGTTACTTCTCTCAGATATTAGATGAATACGGTCCCCTGAAACCTGAGGATGAACGTTTAATAGGAGAATATAAAGAATTTCCGGAAGAAACGCACAGGATGGTGGAAGCGGCCGGGGGTCTTAAGAGTTTCCTCTTGCAGTCGGATAAATTCACCATAGTGGACGACGTGCTGGCGCTGTCCTGTGATATTCCCTTTGGACATCTGGAGCTGAATCCCAAAGCGGTGGAGTTCAAGCCTTCCTATCCGTCCCTAGTATGTAATAATGAGGAGTCTACCAGCCAGGAGGATTATATGTCTGCGGCCGCTGAATGTTCAGACCTTCCCGCCTATTATGGAGACTTGGATCGAAATTATCAAAAATTTGCTGAGCCCTTTAACAGCCCCCACTTTAGGACTCTCCCGGGGTCGGAGTTTGACCTTATTGAGAATCACTCTAATGAACACCCTATCCTGGATGATGATCTGGATGAAGTACATAGCCTGTCTAGTAACGGATCTGGATTGTATAGTATAGATGAAGAGGAGGAGGAGGAGTCCGCTCCTGAGCATAATACTGATATAAGCCAGAATAAATCCTATGTAGAAGAACCAAGCAAGGGCAATAATACAGTCATATCCCAGAGTGCGAAACATCCTAAAATTATTCAGACTGCCATAGTATCTGTGCAGGTAAGAACATGGCGCTGCTTGTGTGTCCTGTGATATTAGTGGATCATCACTTGTCTATTTATACAGAGCACTTGATTATTTGTTACCATAGTTTCCCCATCAGTCCTAATGCTTTGCAGGGCCTTGAGCTTCCAACAAACTTCCATATAAAGATGTGAAGATGAGCTTTTGCTCATCATCAGCATCTTTATAGGGGGGGGTCCGTTGGCCTCTGTAAAAGGGTCTTTACTAAATGCCTCTTACTCTTGTATCTTTCAGGTAGACATAGATTATTCTCATCACGAGGTGAATACTGAACCCTTCCAACCCTACGAGGTGCAGCAGGTGAGATGCATATACCGCTCTGAATGGGGGTGGCAGGCCGAGCACTTGTCCTGCTGCTTTATCCTTCTATGGGACAGCAGGGACGATTGCTGTACAGTCCTCAGAGTCTGACAGATTGTACAAGGCAAGGTATTTTACTGTAAAAGCCTTCAGTCCACCTGTCTAGTGTGTATAGCGGGAATGTGCAGTGTTAATAATTAAACCGGCGGAGATGACAGAGCTGCAGCGTTACTGATATTGTATAAAATATTGGACTATGACCACCGGCTATCTGCCCACAGAGGAGCCTAAATGTGTGTCAGAACTGACAGGTAAGGGAAGAGAAGTGTGTATTTTGGGTTAAACTTGGGTTGCAGCAGTAGTCATATTTTTGGTTGCAGAAAAAGGGGTTAAATATCAAAATTCTCTTTTGAGTACCCAAGACAGGACAAGTTTTCAGTAGGGGCAGTCGGCAATCATTTCACTTTAAAGTCATTGACTGATTCCTAGAGGTCGAGCTGGAAGTTCATCTTTGTTCTCTTTGTAGCGATCAGCCCTGGGGACTGCAGCTAAGTTCCCATTTATGTGATAGGAGGCTGAGAAATGAGCTGAACTACAGGATAGGATCTGATATACAGTTCCCTGGGTGATCAGTGGGGGTTTGAGTACTGGACCCCCTATAATATAATATAATAATATAATATTGATGTCCTATTCCTATTGTAATCATCAATATCTAAAAGATGGAAATCTCCTTTGCAGAGTATTACTCTTTTTATGATTGAACTTTGATATGTCTCGTATATAACTACACAACTAATATTTATTTTCGTTTTTTCAGGGAGATATTTTGCGTATGGAAAAAGAACAAGACGTACTGAACAATCAGCTGCAAGAGGCGACCGACAAGTACGATAACCTGCAGAAACGCTACAAAGAAGAGATCGCAGGCCTGGAGGAGCAGATAAGGACCACAGTGGAAAATAATAAGGTACTGGTCTTTATTGTGCGGAGCAATATGGTGCAATAAACGACGTACACAAACAGAGTAGAAACTTAGGTGAAACCGCAGGGAAGAGGGTGCAAGAGCTTTACAGTCTATGGATTGGGGTTACTTGACCTTCTAGATCAGTGATGGCGAACCTTTTATAGACCGAGTGCCCAAACTCCAACCAAAATTCACTTATTTACTGAAGAGTGCCAACATGGAATTTTAAGTAGTAACTTATTGCTACCTGTTTTTCCACATCTTTCAATCGTACTGGCCCCTTGAGGCCACCAAGACAGTTGGAGGGCAAATTCAGACCATCATTGTAGTTTCTCTCCAGGGTCTCTCTGTACAGGAAGAATGGTAGGCCCAGCAGGATGAGCTCCAAAAATAATGCAGTTCTGTCAAAACTGTCCAACTTTTCCCACAGTTCCAAACAGCCGAACTAGTGTCGCTTTAAAATAGCGCTGAGAGCAGCATTTCTTAAGTTGCCTGGGACTGCAGGAAGATTCAGCGTTTGGTGAACACTGTCCTAGGGAGATGACCTGAGAGCCAGCGGAAAGGGCTCAGAGTGCCACCTTTTGGCACCTGTGCCATAGGTTCGCCACCACTGTCCTACATGCTGTGGTCTGTAGAAATCACAACATCTAAGTGGTTGGTCAGATAGGGGTCTGGTTCTATCACTTCATCCGTGCTCGATTTGTTTTGAGGATTTCCTTTACATTTTTATGACGTAGTTTCCATTTCTCTGCAGATTGCGAAGACTGAACTTGTTTGGCTTCAGCAGGAATATGAAAATGAGAGCAAAAAATGGCAACAGGAAAGGAAGGAGAACCAAGAAAAG
Source organism: Engystomops pustulosus (assembly GCF_040894005.1). Taxonomy (NCBI): domain Eukaryota; kingdom Metazoa; phylum Chordata; class Amphibia; order Anura; family Leptodactylidae; genus Engystomops; species Engystomops pustulosus. Next base: position 247,991,144 of record NC_092412.1, read on the forward strand.
CTGAAGACCCTGAAGAATAAGATTAAATCCATGACCGAAAGTAACGATAGGTGTGATGGGATCAGTGGCTAGGACAGAAGATTCCCTGGTGGTCTGGGGAAGGGTTAATGTTCATATCCCTGGTGGGGGATAGAGAATGGGTTGGTGTGTAGTGGGTACTCGCATATAGAGGGGACAGTGTAGCTGTAACTGTATTGATGAATGGGCAGAACGATTCAGGAGCGCTCTGTCCAATCATAAAACAGACACGGCCTAAGACCATGGAGACGGGGAAGCAAAGGAAACCGCAGCCATCGCCAGGTTATATGGCTCCGGCTCACATAGATTATCGTGCTGTGAAAACTGCCAGAAAGGGTCTGATGTAGACTCGAAATGCAAGTCTGAACATAACCAAAAGGCTGCTGACTACAGCTTTACCAAGCAGTGATTGGTATCTGTCAAGAGCAGGAGGATTAGGTATTTACTGTAATTTTTTTTGTAGAATTTACATTTCCCTCCTTTACTTAATCATTACAGATATTCCAGAGGTATTGAGGAGAAGAAAAAGCAGTATGAAGCCTACATAGAGGATTTTGCAAAGATCCAGTAAGTTGTATAAGGTTGCTAATAATTTGTAGTGAGAGTTGAGTCCTCAGTTGTTGTTTCCTTTCTTTGGGTAACTAAAAAAAGTTGATGATTGCAGCCTTCGATACACGTCTCTTCATCAGACATCGGGTATAAACCCATAGCTAAATAGGACATAAATGCATACCCAGAGGGCGGCAAAGGGGGGCTATGGAGGGCAAGGGGGGGAGACAAGCGATGAATGCAACAATCAATGTAAGGAGAGAACGGTAAACACTAATGGCAGTAAATATTGTAGGGGAGTGAGATGGTTTTGTTGTCCCTGGTCTAGGGCAGTGATGACCCCACCAGGTCTGAGGAGCAGATTTCTTAAGAGTCATAAAAAGGCATAAATCACTGTGACACATTTATCCCTCTTCTGAGAAAGTCATAAACTTACCAGACCCTCCTTTCTTTCTACGTGAGTCCACACACTTCTGCAGCCCTGACCACAAAGTCAAAGATATAAAAGAAAAGGAAATCTACCATCAAAATCCATTGTTGTATTGATAATGAGCCAAAATGCTCTTGGGCGGGTGGGGCGTTACCAGAGCCCCTCCATGCTGTAGCTTCAGAGACTATTACACTGTCTCCCCCTCTGCTCCCTCATCACAGTGGGAAGAGGGGGATCACTCTTGTATCACATAACTGCCTGAGAAGCTGCAGTACGGAAGGGCTCTGGTAGCGCCCCCCCCCACAGTCCAGGTGCCTGAAACTATAACGGAAAGTGAATTTACATTTCCTAGCAGGCTTGATGGCTGTGGGCCTCGCCCCTCTATATCAGCAATGACTGCGCATAGCTGCGGCTCTCAGGTAACTGGTACTTCTGGTAACTGCTTTGTGTAACCCGGTTTATGTCTCTCCTCTCACAGTTGCAGTAAGTTTGAAAATGAAAAAACAAAGTTGGAAAAATTGATCACTAAACACGAGGCGGAACGAGATGAAGCTGCACAGCGAGCGGCGGCGGCCGAGGTGAGGAGGACGGAGCGCCAACTACTAGTTATCTCCCAAGATCTGCCAATGCTGCAACGCTTGCTGAGATTGAGAGGGAATTTGGGAACTTCTAGTGTTGGATGGAAGTGGCTTGTAACAAGTGATGGGTTTAACCCTGGTCATCACACTGGGGTCAGGTGTAATATTCGGGCTGCAGCTAGTCTGACACTGAGAACCACAGACGTCCATAAAGCAGGTTCTCCATATCCCGGCGCCCTTACAGATTAGCTGTTACACAGACGTCGGAGCAGGATGCAGAGGGCGCCCCTTCTCTGTGTAGTGGTCAAACCAGGTTACTGCAGATCAGATCCCATTCAGTGAATCAATTCAGCCACTACATGAAGAACAGAGTTATCCTGAGGGGGGTGATGGACCCTCATTAACCTTACATTTAGGAGCCATCTCTCAGATTTTGTGTGCAGAACATTTACATATGCTGTAGATATGAACTAATGGGGTCAGTAAAAAATGTTTTTACTAAAGAAATTGCAACATACAAAAACTGCATCATCAGTACAGTAGTCTAGGGAATGTATCTGTCCCCATAGCAGCAGCAGGAGCTGAGCCGTGACTCAATTCAGAACGGGATGTGTATAGTGTGATATTTTCGTTCCTTTCTCCTTCTAGGTTATGGTCTTAGAAAACCAGAAACAAGCTGAATTATTAAGGCTGAAAATAAAAGGCACCACCACAGAGCAAGGCATCAAGATGCTAAAACAGATGACCAGCAGGTGGGGCTCTTGTATTTAGGTTAATTTTTACCATAACTGTTGCCTGGGTTATAGACCTCAGTGCTAGAGTCAGGTGTATTTTATTGTAAACAAATCACGTGGACCAAATCTATAAACTCTGATTCGCATGTTTTCTCTTTGCAGTAACCCGGCATCTGTAGATCAGATCCGCACGATGGAGACTCAATTATCAAAGCTGAGAAAAGATATGGACATTATACAGGTTTGTGATTTCTTTGAAGACGTCTTCCTGTAGTGTGTGTGTGTGTATAAGAAGCTTGTATGCACCAGCGCTCATTTTCTTTTCTATGTCTTATTTTAGGCCGAGTTTGATGAAAAAATTACCTCTTTGAAAAAAAGCGCAAAGTTGAGCCCTAAAGTAGTGACTACGACAAATATCATAACCCTTCCCCCGGCACATGTAAGTGTATAGCGCAGAATATCGCTGGTTTCTCACTCTGTCGCTCTCTTTGTGGGTTTATTAATAATTATAGCCGACCTGAAGTTAAAGGAAATCTACCACCAGGATGAAGGTTTGTAAAACAAGCGCACGGACATACTGGTGTGTGCCCCCTCTGGCAGGATCCGCTCTTCCTTTAGCTTCTTACACCCTTGCTTTTTTTTAAAAAAAAAAGTTTTCAAAAGTTATGCAAATTAGCCTTAGGGGCTCCATTGACCTCTGTGGAGCCCCTCGCCCCTCGCGCTCATTTGCATAATTTTCTAGACCCGCATTGTGTAATTATTCCTCCTGCTTTTCTTTTTCCAGGGAGCGACCTCTCCTCCTGTACCCAGTCACCCCAGTCCGTCACCCAGCAAACCATCCAACCCAGTTCTTGTCAAGTCTCCAGCAAAGAAAACCGCTGCCAATAAAAAAGCCCAACCCAATACCACGGATAAGCCTCATACACATCCTGCATCTAATAGCCAGAAACCAAAGACCCCAACGCCTTCCCCTGCAAAGGTTCAGGGGGCAGCGGGTGCTGACCGGAGGGGCAGCGGGCAGCCGGATATCAGGACATCTGCAAAACCCACAACGTTTGATAAGCTGATGGAGGATCTGCACGACATATTTCCTCATTATAAGAGGTGAATCTCGTCTGCCGAGTCTTTCTATGTCTAGGGGTTAATTGGCTGCAGCGGCCAATCGCTGTTTATGTCATCATCGCTGCGGTGGCGTCCACTATTATCACTTATTTGTATCGTCAGGTGTGAAATGATGATTTTAAGATGAATTATCACAATTTATTTTCTGTCTTTTGTGCAGCGTGGAACTGACCAGTTTCATTAAGGATTTCCGTGACCGGAATAAGGGGACTCTGGCCGGCTTGTCACACGAGGACATAATATGTAGGGTGACGGAACATATACTGGACTGCCAGGCCAAGAGCCCAGCGCCCCCGGCAGGACTCGGTGTGTTTAATAATCCCGGTGTGCCGCGGCCTTCCCTGCCACAGCCCAAGCAGCCGTGGAGGGTGGTCACCGGGGGGGCCAAGAACAGATGGCAGAACTCGAGTGATTTGGAGGTGAGATATGACTCGTGTCATTGGCCTCTGTTGTAAAGATACATAGGCCGGACCCCCAACATGTCCATGTAATGGAGGGCTAGGACTTGTCCCAGTGTACAGTCATTATTTATGTATCTGTTCATAATATACACCGAGCATATAGACCCTATAAAGGCGGACGCACCCCTACAGATGGAACCGACGCACTGACTATTTCTACCGTTGTCTTTCTGCAGTCTTTTCATGAAGACCCCTGTATAATCTGCCACGATGAGCTGAAGCAGTTCCCGGTGCACCAGCTGGACTGCGGCCACTACTTCCACAAGCACGTGAGTATAAGCCTCCATTATTCAGAGCCGATTTCGTACAGAAACGGCGCCACTCTTGTCCATAGGTTGTGTCTGGTATTGCAGCTCCACTGAATGTATACAGGGCTGCACTTACCAAGATGTGGACACGGTAGAAGTGATTTTTGGATGACAGCCGCAAACTTCCCTTTGGTTATCAAGTATTTGCATTTATTCTTCTATAATGGCCTTTGTAGCTGAGCCCAGTTCAGTGATTACACAACATGTGTGTCGGTTTTGAGCTCCCTCACATATCAGCTTTTTGCAGAGCCATCATCAGCACCCACTTTCTAGTGGGCAGAGCTGCTGTGTGTGGTGTAGCATCCACGCTGGAATACTGCAGGTTATCTGCCATTGTAGAGAATGAGAGATGAGCTGCAGTAATCCTGCGAGGCCACACACAGTGCATGACGCTGGTGGCAGAGCATCGCGCCCCCACCGAAGATCTTTTTATACCTCGGCCTGTGACCAGGACAAGGGGGCATCCTCTGCGCCTAGAGGAGAGGCTATTCTACCATCACCATAGACAAAGGTTCTTTACTGTAAGAGCAGTGAGACTATGGAACTCTCTGCCGCAGGAGGTTGTTATGGCGGACTCTATGTACATGTTCAAGAGAGGCCTCAAGAGGGGAGAGCAAAAATATCACGGGTTATGGGGATAAAACATTTATTTAATTCTTAAAGGTTGGACTAGATGGACTTGCGTCTCCTTCCAGCCTTACATACTATGATACTATGATTGCTTATCTATCTCCTGCTTACTCTGTAATGTTATGTCTGTTTCTGCAGTGTATCAAGACCTGGCTCCACACTCAGAGCACCTGTCCTACCTGCAGAGAGCACGCGCTCCTCCCAGAAGACTTCCCCGTCCTCTCAGGAAGGATGAGGACCGCTTAACCCCGGAAGACAAGTTACCCAGAAACCTCATGTATGGACGTTAGTTACAGTATAGCACGCAGGGGGAGGCTTTACATATAGAATATTTAGAACATGACGCAGGAATCTCACCAGAAGCTTTTATGTTTGTGCCAAAAACCAGGAGCGGATCCAAAACCAGTGGGAAAGTGTATAAGACGAGCGGCGCTTCTCCTCACTTTTGCATCCGCTCCCAGGTGAAAACTTTCAGAAACCGCGTGACTCCTGATTGTATCTGCTCATCTTGTGTCTTCTGGAGCAGTTTGGCTTCACCTAGAAACAATCTCATCTGCCGGGGGGGGGGGAGAAAATTGTGTAATTAATGGAGCCTGAGAAATTTCTAATTGGAATAATACAAGAAGAAAACCTTCTCCTGTGTTTAGTTGTTGCGGTTATACCCACGCTGTGGCGCCCCCTGCTGCTCGTGGATTGCCCGCTGGTGTTTTGGTCTTTTGAGCGTGTGTGACCACTAGAATTTTGGGTGGATGTTTTTAGAGATCCAAAGAAAAAACAGCAGGGGGCGCCGTATCAAATGTGAAACAACAAGATCCATCTACAGTGTCATCTTTTATCTTATCTTGCATGAAAAAAATTGCAGGTTTATGTGGGAGATATCCCAGGAACCCCTTTAATAGAAGGTTACATTCTTAAAGGGGTTGTCTGGGGATACAAAAAAACAAAAACAGGCTGCCTTATGCAAAAAAAACAAAAAAAAAACAGCGCCATGTACGACCATGGGTAGTGCGTGGTATTGCATCTAAGCTCCATTCGTTTCTGTACAATAGTGGAGCAAGACACTGTCATGTGTTCTGCTGTATTTGGATGAAAGCAGCCATGTTTTGCAAACTCCAGACATCCCCTTTAAGCAGGTTGTCTTTCTCATTCCCTTAAGATCTGTAAGATCCTATGCAAAGGAAAAGCTATTTGTCTGTAATGTAAAATCCCTCCATGTTGTCACCTCTAGGGGCACAACTTGTACTCAGTCCCTAATCACATGAACAGGAGCCGGGTACAGATCAGCCCCCTAGTGGTGGCCAAAGGTAGCCAGGATTTTTGTAAGTTTGTATGAAAGAGGAAGAGATGTGTGTACTATAAGCCTCGCCCTCCCCATCCTATAACATGTATGTAGTCGGGGGTTACACTTCAGTTTTGTTGCAGTGGCTCATGCATTGCGTGTTTTATCCACAAGTTTAATTCCGTTGCCTTTTTTTACTTTATTAGCTACAGCTCAGCGCGTTATTTTGCTTGTTTGCACCTTGTTAAAAGGGAAAATCCACATGAATTCTTTTATTTTTGTTAAAAAAAAAAAAAAAAAATTGGTCATGTAGCAGGGATCCAGGACTGTATAATAATCAGCCATAACATTACTATATCGCCAGCCCCAAGTCATAGCAGCTCCATCAGATCCGGAAGATGATGCCTCCTGTCACTCCGGCAGCCTCTCCCCTCCCTCATACATACTGCACTGTCTGATCCTGGATGAGAAATCTGGTAGGACTTTGCACTTCCTATAAGTTGGCTTAGTTTATTCCCCCAAAAAATGCAAGTCTGGAAAATGTAATTGTGGCACTTTGTATTCTAGATGCGGATTATGACAGATTTTCGGTAAGGCCGCGTTCACATGTTGCGTTTAGACCTAAGCATTTGTGTTTGGGAATCGGCAGCAGGTGGTTTGCATCGTTTATACCCAGTCGCAAGTGTTTTAGGTCCTGGGTTCAGCTCCCTCCCTGTTTTCTTCAAAATGCAAAGTGTGAACGTGGCTAAAATAGTTTAATATAAATGCAAGAAGTGATCGTCACCCCTGCCGGGAGCCAGTGTCATTCCCTTGTCTGCGGTCTGGGCAGTGCACACCTGGCGGTAAGGTGTGATGCTGTTAAAGTGGTCACGCAGTTCTGTCACTAAGTGAAACTTTGCAATGTCCTAATATTATGGCTGATTATTGTATTGTCTGAAACAATTAAAAAAAGGGAAAAATTAGGGTCTAATCGCCCGGAAAGGGTTTTTATTTGAAAATTAATAATTTAGAGAAAATAGAAATGTTTATTTTTCTTCACAAACCTGAGGTTACCGGAGGTTATTAGATAAAGGATTGTCCTGATTTACCCACATGTCCTGGTGGTTTCTATCATTTTCATGTATTTTTACTGCTAAATAAAATTTTTCTTTTGTCAGAAAATAAATGCAATTTCCTTCTTTATGTTCAGTAACATGTGGCTCAGTGGTTAGCACTACAGCCTTGCACCGCTTGGGACCTGGGTTCAAGTCCCACTGTAACTAGTTTGTAAGTTCTCTCCATGTTTGTGTGGGGTTTTCTCCCACAATCCAAAACCATACTGGTAGGTGATTAGATTGTGAGCCCCATTGGGGACAGGGACTGATTTGGCAAACTCTGTGCAGCGCTGTGTAATCTGTGTGCACTATACACTCACCGGCCACTTTATTAGGTACACCTGCTCGTTAAAGGGGACCTACCACCACGAATCTACCTATAAAGGCACAGAACAGCAGGGCTTAAAAGGGCTATCCTCACTTCCTATTGATCCACCTACCACCGGATCTACCTTTATAGGTAGATTTGTGGTGGTAGGTTCCCTTTAACACTTTATTTCTAATCAGCCAATCACACGGCGGCAACTCAGTGCATTTAGGCATGTAGACATGGTCAAGACAATCTCCTGCAGTTCTCCTGAGCATCAGTATGGGGAAGAAAGGTGATTTGTGGCCTTTGAACGTGGCATGGTTGTTGGTGCCAGAAGGGCTGGTCTGAGAATTTCAGAAACTGCTGATCTACTGGGATTTTCACGCACAACCATCTCTAGGGTTTACAGAGAATGGTCCGAAAAAGAAAAAACATCCAGTGAGCGGCAGTTCTGTGGGCGGAAATGCCTTGTTGATGCCAGAGGTCAGAGGAGAATGGGCAGACTGGTTCGAGCTGATAGAAAGGCAACAGTGACTCAAATCGCCACCGTTACAACCAAGGTGGGCAGAAGAGCATCTCTGAACGCACAGTACGTCGAACTTTGAGGCAGATGGGCTACAGCAGCAGAAGACCACACCGGGTGCCACTCCTTTCAGCTAAGAACAGGAAACTGAGGCTACAATTTGCACAAGCTCATCGAAATTGGACAGTAGAAGATTGGAAAAACGTTGCCTGGTCTGATGAGTCTCGATTTCTGCTGCGACATTCGGATGGTAGGGTCGGAATTTGGCGTCAACAACATGAAAGCATGGATCCATCCTGCCTTGTATCAGCGGCTCAGGCTGGTGGTGGTGGTGTCATGGTGTCTTTGGGCCCCTTGGTACAACGCCACAGCCTACCTGAGTATTGTTGCTGACCATGTCCATCCCTTTATGAGCACAATGTACCCTGTAACATCTGATGGCTACTTTCAGCAGGATAATGCGCCATGTCATAAAGCTGGAATCATCTCAGACTGGTTTCTTGAACATGACAATGAGGTCACTGGACACAAATGGCCTCCACAGTCTCCAGATCTCAATCCAATAGAGCATCTTTGGGATGTGGTGGAACGGGAGATTCGCATCATGGATGTGCAGCCGACAAATCTGCGGCAACTGTGTGATGCCATCATGTCAATATGGAGCAAAATCTCTGAGGAGCTTCCAGCACCTTGTTGTATCTATGCCACGAAGAATTGAGGCAGTTCTGAAGGCAAAAGGGGGTCCAACCCGTTACTAGCATGGTGTGCCTAATAAAGTGGCCGGTGAATGTATAAAGGAATTATTATTATTAATCTTACCAACTTTACAGTAGGGGAACTATAAGAAAGCGGTTTCTCTGTCAGCAGAGGGAACCGCTTCACCTGTAAATCTCTGCAGAATTCAGTGCTGCTAGTGAGGAGGACAGAAGACACGACTGATGTATCCTCTCCATAGAAGTTGTATCGTTCTGGACAGACTGGACCGTGTTATATTCTGGTTTCTGTAGGCAATTTGAGAGCTTTGAACAATATTGGGGAAGAGGAAGTGATAAAATAATAGCGGATTATACACCAAAGTCCCAAATTATGCTAATGATCATTTTCTGATTTTCCTAAATGGTCGATGCAAATGAGTTAGGAGTATAACTCAAATTAAAACTCAAAATGCTCAGGTCCAGATTATTCTGCAGAGCAGATTCTAAACATTTTATAGGTTGTAAAGAACTTGAACATTTTGTTGAATTTGCAGCATTGGGTCACATTCACTCCAGAACATCCTAACAGACCCAGTTACATAGAACCTTCTGTGATGTCACCTGCACAAGTCTGGCATCCATTGAACTTCGTTTTTGGAGAGTCTCTGAATTTCTTTGCATGATGTCAGAATAGTCTCCCACCCTCCACAATCTCCAGAGGTTCTCTATAGGGTTGAGGTGAGGGGCAGTTGGAGGTCACCATGAGATTCTCTCCTGTTATTCCCATGGCACAGAGGTATCTGCCTCCTGCGTGCAGATGATTTTGTTCCGGGAGGTACGATTCTTCTTTTTGTACCATGAAAGAAAGTGGTCAGTCAGAAACTCTCCAAAAACTCACAAGTTTACATTTGGAAGGATTTACTGTTCTCTTTGGGAGGTTTTATCTTTGGGTGATGACTTATTAAACAGACTCATTTAGGAAAATCAGAGAAATAGTTTGCTAAATAATTAGTAATCTGGTGAAAGTGATGGGATAAGTGGGGGGGTCAGACCCCACCGGTCACCATGTTGTGTGATGCAGTGTAGGGGGACACAGAATTACAGTACCACCCCAAAAAAATGATAGAGTAGCTCTGCACCCCTTAGTTTATACTTAACTCTGCACCCTACTGATGATCCTTGCATAATATGTTACAATATTCTAGGGTCCTGATCCTTCTAAATTAATAGAACAGTAAATACTTGAAAAGACGAGAAATGTTTAATGTAGAAATGAACGAAAACTTGTCCTGCTGCAGCACATGGATCGTGTGTCCACCCGTCGGCAGCAGAAGACCAGTCTCTGGTGGCACAGAGCAGCGCTGCACCTGTGTCTGGGGCTGTAGCGCCGGTCTGTTAGTTTCTTTTCAGTTGGTAATGGTGTAGATTTGTTGTGGACAGGAGGCGGGATCATCGCTATCCGGTTCTGGCCACTTCCTCCTCGGAGGTCAGTCCTTGGTAAATGCTTCTGTTACTGAACACAGCGACGTCCTGGTGGCCAGAGCTTCTGGATGAGTCGACCTCTGCTTACATTTCGGGATGTTTAAAGTCTGTACAACTTGAGTGGAAAGTTCTCTGTGATGAGATGATCGTCCTGAAGGACCACCACGATGTTTACTTCAAACTCTGCGGAGAATATAGGATTATTATCTCCGTGTCTTGTTATCTTTATCAGCTCTTGTAGCAGGAGAAAAAAAAAATACACCTACCTATTTTAAAGTTGGTAGTTTCCAAAGTTGGGCAAGTGAATAACCTGGGAAATACCATGTAGATGGGAATGGGGAGACCTCTGCAGACGTCTCCTTCTGCTATCTGGATGTTCTGGATTTCTGTGGCATCTCTGGCGTAGCCTTCTGCACAACCTTAACACAAGCAAAGCATTTCCACCATTACCACAACCCTCATCATTCACCCCTATATTATAGAACAGTGGTGGCGAACCTATGGCACTGGTGCCAGAGGCGGCACTCAGAGCTCTTTCTGTGGGCACCCGGGCCATCGCCCCAGCACACCAGACAGGACTCAAAGAATCTTCCTGCAGTTCCATGCAACTTAAAAGATGCTGCTTTCAGTCATACTTTGATACTTACTTCGCTACTTGGGACTGTAGGAAGAAGAAGAATAAGTAGACAGGGCCGAATTATCTTTGGAGGACCTCCTGCTGGCCCACGATTCCCTGTGTACAGAGGGACACTGGAAAGAAGCTAAAATGATGCAAATTTTAAATTTTTCAACTGTGTTGCTGTCCTCAGGAGGCCAATATGATTGAAAGTTGTTGAAGAACAGGGAGCAATAAGTTTCTGCTTTAAGTTTTGGTTGGCACCTCACGATAAATAAGGGGGGTTTTGGGCACTCGGACGCTAAAAGGTTCGCCATCACTGTTATAGAATGACCACCAGCAGTCACCACTAGAGGGAGCTTTTCATACACAGCGCTATGTGTGACAGTACAAGCTCCCCCTAGAGGTGGCTGCAGGTTGTCATTCTATGTGTGACAGTACAAGCTCCCCCTAGAGGTGGCTGCAGGTATTACATGAAGCATGTGAGTGCTGACACATAATAGCGAGGTACAACTTGCACACGGTCTGCGTTAGCAGCACAGGAGGACGCTGCACGGTAACTCACCACATGTCTCTACCCGCACCAGCTGCAGCTCGATGCTTTTGATGGCGACCTCGGACGTCTCGACCATAAGTTCTCCTGTGAGGGGCTGAGTGATGACGCAGTTGGAGGAGTCCAGGTGCCCCCTGATGAGAAATCTGGGCAGGGAGGCTCTCTGTAAGAGACACATCACTCATATACTGAGGGTAGGACCCGCGCTGCTGCCTATAGAGCCTCTTCCCCTGTAGCCAGCGCTCTCTAGACTTGTTTTGGGTGATAAAAGAAAGCACATATTCCCTGTCTACATCCTGCTCCAGGAGAAAGCGCTTTCAGAGAGGATTATGACATTTCCATCAAAGGAAATCAACCATCAGAATCCAGGGACACTTACTCTCATCTGGCTTCACAGGCTGTTACACTGTCCCACCTGGCAGTGCTCACTGTACAAGTGCTGAGGGAGCAGGGTGAGACAGATCCACTTTCTTTCAGAGACAGCACCACCCCTGACTACTGGTGGAGAGTGGTATTGCAGCTTACATTGAACTGAACTGCAATGTAACACATAACCTGTGAGAGAGCGCGGCGCCATTTCTGGAAGAATTGTTTTTATATTTGGGATATCCCTTTAAATCCAAGATTACCTTTCCATAACAATCATATTAGATGTTCTGTTCTTCGGCTGCTTCCGCACAGCTCGTTCTCTATCACAGGAGTCTTATAAATTAGAGATGTGTCAGGTAGTAAGTGTCTGTCCTGTACCGTGCTGCAGGCTCAGGATGTCGCTCATCATCCCTCCTGTGCCAGCGAGGGGCAGAACCAGAAGTAGCGCCTGAGCCACAGGGGTAGTGATGGGGGGCAGGGGCCTAATATCCTGCCCTCAGCACCGCACACACAAGGAGCCAAGTAGTGAGAAATATATATGCCATGCAGTTTCCTAACAATAGCCACAAGGTGGCAGCGCTCTCCAGTACTGCTCAACCTACAGTCATCTCATAGACCAGGACACAGGGGCAGGATTTTTAACCTCTTCAATGCCTTGCTATGGGCAGCAATTTTTTTCTTGTAGTGTGACAGGACATCGTGGTCTACTCCAGCCTTAGGCAGCATTTAATTTTAGATGGTACATAGTGTCTTATCTGCAGGCAGCATGTTATAGAGCAGGAGGAGCTGAGAAGAGTATACATAGTGTCTTATCTGCAGGCAGCATGTTATAGAGCAGGAGGAGCTGAGCAGATTGTACATAGTGTCTTATCTGCAGGCAGCATGTTATAGAGCAAGAGGAGCTGAGCAGATTGTACATTGACTCCCTGATGCAGATAGGACACTATGTACAATCTGCTCAGCTCCTCCTGCTCTATAACATGCTGCCTGCAGATAGGACCCTATGTACAATCTGCTCAGCTCCTCCTGCTCTATAACATGCTGCCTGCAGATAGGACCCTACGTACAATCTGCTCAGCTCCTCCTGCTCTGTAACATGCTGCATGCAGATAGGACCCTATGTACAATCTGCTCAGCTCCTCCTGCTCTATAACATGCTGCCTGCAGATAGAACACTATGTATAATCTTCTCAGCTCCTCCTGCTCTATAACATGCTGCCTGCAGATAGGACACTATGTACAATCTGCTCAGCTCCTCCTGCTCTATAACATGCTCCATGCAGATAGGACACTATGTGAAAAACCTCTAATATATATTGAGCATATTTTGCCCAGAAAACCCCTTTATTGTGGTATCCAATATGTTACCACCATAACACTGGGCTCTCAGAACCAGGTGATAGAATCTTTTACTTGTGTCTCCGCACAAGCTCCTTACTGGGTAACACAAGCAGCAAGCAGTAGGTGGTGATGTCTGGGGTCACTTACCTCCTTCACGTTCTGTAAAGTCTCTGGAGTTATGGTAAAGTCCACCGGGCTCGGGCTCTGCTTTCCCTTCTGCGGCTGGAATATAGTAAATGGATGGAAGATTAACAATGTATAAACCAATGACCCTCCACCAGTATCAGATATGTCATTATAGAGACGAGAATCACATTCATGTATTACTTTCTACATCCATTACTTCTCACAGCTGAGGGTATGTTACAGTTGCATCCAGTATAGATAATTCTATTTGAGCTAAACTAAATCAGCATCTCCTATCCCATATCCATGGTGTTTACAGTTTGGAGTGCAAAAGATTCCCTGCAGACGATACAGTAACAAACCTTCAGTTGTGCAAAGTCACAGGTGAAATGGTGTAGATGTAACCCTAGAGACCCCCCCTGGACTCTGCCATTGCTCCCTGGGTGCAGTGTGTATGGGGTGAGGGATGAGTGGAATGAGGAGGACGTGTTCCTTTTTATTGCTGGCACAGGACAGGATGCCGCCAGCGTTATGGGCACAGCCTGTGCAGAGCTGCAGCCATGAAGTCAGGGAAGACTCTGTGCCCGGGAAAGACATTTAGTTAATGCATAATTTAACACAACGGCCGAGCGGATGCACGTTCACCTTCTCTCCTGATAAAGGGCTTGTCCTGGGACTGAAATGTGCTCATTTCTGCTGAGGGTTCTGTAAATTCTGCTACAGATCCCGGGTCATGTGAGCAGCGCACAACGGCCTCTCCCGTGTATATGATGTACATTGTGGGGGTGGGGGGTCCTGCCGCCTGCTATAGTGACCGCAGAGGACCACACTGAAATTTTCAATAATAAATAATATTCCATACCGCAGGCGCTACAGGGCACATGGCATCTTCCCTGCAGGCCTATTAACCCCCAATGCTCCGGGAATCCTGGTGACGTCACTGGTTGCCCAGGCATGATGCACGGTTTGCTGGATGGGGCAGAGCCAAAAAGACAGGTCCTTCCTGTAGCAGATGTCACATGACTGAAGCTATGCTGCATCACATGACCTTTCATCAGGCCGCAAGCTTCAGCCTCAAAGGGGTTATCCGGGTATACAAATGTACTTATGGCCTGGCTTTTTAAAAGTAATAAACGTGTACTTACCTCCTCCGGCGCCACTGATGTCCTGTGCCGCGGTCCATCTCATCTGTGCGCCGGTTTGGCCGGCCGGAAGCTCCCATCCGGCACCATCTCCCAGCGCTTACAACGTTGAGAGATAGGGACTGATGGGAGGAGCTGGCCTTATCACGGACCGGAAGTTCCCGGTGCGCGGCTTCTGTGTCCCTGTAAACAAACAGGGGCACGGATCAAACAGACCGCGGCGCAGGACATTGGCGGCGCCGGAGGAGGCAAGTACACCTTTGTTATTTTTAAATAGCCCGCCCCAGCCCGGCCATAAGTAAATTTGTATACCTGGATAACCCCTTTAATGTACACTCACTGCTGCAGCTTGTGGCCCAATGAAAGGTCACATGACCAGAGCTTAGTCATTCAGTATAGCTCCGGTCACATGACCTCTTGCACCGGTCTGCTTCCTGTATACAGCTGTTAACACATTTGTTTACAAAACACAAATGTTAACATGTGCGTTAACACTGTGTTAACAGTGGAGTTTTGTAAACCCATGTGTTAACAGCTGTTTAATAAGCCAAATCTCTCTTCAGCTGTTGCAATGTGTTTTTAAACGCATGCGTCAAACACAACGTGTGGCCAGACCCTAGGAGTTTCAGGTGGTTGATAAACATGGCTACCTTCAGAGATGAATGGAGCTCAGCTGCATTACCACACATTCCCATGGTCAGGAGTGGAGCTGCTTTTGGAGGAGACCAACATTGGTTTTCAACCATCAGACAACCCCTTTAATGTAAAATGTAACGGTGCCCAGGGAGGCAGCAATCCCAGGTTACTGTTCTCATCTCTCTTCTGGTTTTGCATAATAAGGGGCTGGATGTGACACATGATGGACCCCGATGACTTCTAATCTTTCAATTCAAAGTCAAATATTGCTGCCCGTTGGGTCCATAAGAACAGAATCGATGATGGAGCCTCTGACACAGCAGTGATGCTCCCTGACTGCTCGGTGTCGCCTATCTGTGTACATGTATTCAGAGAATGACAGATATGAGCAGGGTGGCTGCCGTCTCAGTAGTGCAGACTCAGGTTTAGGGTCCATAAAACAAATGGTCAGAGCACAACCCGACAACTTTTATGTATGCTACTTTTACGTAAAACTGCAGCAAAATTTCACTGAGATTCCATCTGCCCTGATGACGCCATGTAAAATACATAAACCTTTCCCGCTCTATAGTTCTAGTTTGACTCCGGTGTGGTTCAGTTTACTTTGATCTGGTACCATAAGGATGATCCAATCGGACACTATAGTAAAGCTTCCCACCACTTGCCACAGGCCATTTATTTTAGAGGAACCTTCCAGTTACAGCCGAGTCAGTGGGGCTACTCATTTACTAACAACAGTGCAGTGTGTACTATGTGCAGTTACCTGTGTAGTGCCAAATTCAGGATTTCTGGCACCCCCTGCACTGCCCCGACAGAGGGCACCATTTTTTTTGGTGCACCTTTAACATGGGGCGTGCTACACACTTCTGTCGGACATTGCACATCTGGCGCACAGTCCGACTGAGTACCGGAACGCAGACGTTTGGACACTTCTTAAATACCTGTGCAAGCAGCTTGCACTAGAAAGGACGTGCAAAGTCCTTAGTAAATGTGCCCCAGTGAATCCCACCTTGTGCAGGGTCTGAAGGGAGGAGCAGGACTCCAGGTTCTGGGAATACAATGACAATGAGTCCTGATCCTCCCTTCAGGCACTGCACAAGGATTCAATGAATTAGCTGTGACTGGAGAGTTCCTTTAAAGAACATCTACCACCGGGATTAAGGACTGTATGCAAATGAACCTGAGGGGCTCCAAGCTCCATTAAAACCTATGAAACCTGGAGCCCCCCAGGGTCATTTGCATCCAGTCCTTCATCCTGGTGGTAGATGCCCTTTAAAGGTCACTGTGTAAAACCTCATTCCCCTTGTGTTGGCACAGCAGGAAAATAAAAAAAATCCTACCAAATTTCTCTGCAGGTTACACCCCAGGAGAAGGCAGATGGAGACTCTTCTTATAAATACCATTGGCTGTGAACCACCCTTCATGTTTTATTGAGCGTCAGTCTCTTTGTACAGATGTGTCACTCCCAGGTAGGTATGTGCACGGTCCTCACTTACCTGTGAATGAATGATGAACTCGCAGTTCTTGGTCAGGTCCTTTGCCAGGAGAGATCTCTTCATATCACAGCGGAGCGTGTACTGTGCATAGAGATACGGCACGTAACATAATGGTTACAAGGAAGAACCTGGACGTAACATCCGCTGTCCAGCTACACCCCCATCCACTCACCTGTATGTTCACAAAAACTCCATGGTACGTCTCATACAGAACCTTATTGCTCTTCACGATAAGCGGGAACTCAAAAGGGATTTCTGTCTTCCCGCTCGGGAGTTTTCCGGGTTTCACCATTTCCACTGTGTTACTAATGATCTGAATTGGCTGCAATCAATAAGTAAAGATCATTAGATTTTACCCCCTAAGGGTGATGCCACACATGGCATTTTGAAACAGTTTTTGGTCCGTTTTTAAGCAGTCCGTTAAAAAACGCATCCATTTGTTTTAAAGGCGTGCGGGTTTTCGGAAAGGCGTGCGGGTTTTCGGAAAGGCGTGCGGGTTTTCGGAAAGGCGTGCGGGTTTTCCCGTTTTTAATTGCGCAAATTCGGAAAACCTGTCAAAAACGGATTTGTTTTCAAAAACCGCATGCGTTTGTTAACGGATTGCTTAAAAACGGACCAAAAACGGTTTCAAAACGCCATGTGTGGCATCACCCTAACCCTTTATCTCCTCACCTGTTTTCCACGTCACTGCCGGGGCTATTTCTCGTCAATGCCTTCTACAAGCTAGAACTTTTTTATTTTTTTGTCCGCTAAGGCCGGTGGCACACATGCCGTTTTGAACTAGTTTTTAAGCAGTCCGTTTAAAAACGCATGCGGTTTTAACAGTTTTCCCCAATTATCTTAATTAAGATAATTGGAAAGACGCATGCTTTTTTTAACGGACTGCTTAAAAACTTGTGTGCCACCGCGGCCTTAGCCGTATGGGGTCTTGTGTTTTTTGGGACAAAATGTAGTTTTTATCAGCGCAATTTTGGGTTTCATATGTCCCATTTTAGTAACCCTTTCTATAAAATATTTAAAAAACAAACAGAAATCTGAGGTTTTTTTCTAATAAAAATTCTCTACTTTTATTGTGGACCACAAGGATGCGTTTTGATTTTTGACGCATTCCAAACGCATCAAAATATGTGACGCAACTCATTTAGTCTGCGCCTTTTCTCTTCTGTGTGGCGGTTGTGCCAGTTCGATTTTGTTATACTTATTCAGGGAGACCAAATTTATATATACCGTATATACCGGCGTATAAGACGACTTTTGAAGACTGAAAAATCTTCTGTCTTCTCTGGGGTAGTCTTATACGCCGGTAATGTTTCTTCTCACCTTTCCCGCGATCCACCAAAGCTCCGCTGCTACGCTCCGGCCGCCGGTGACAGCTCCGTGGGTGCCGGCGTCGCAGAGAATATGACGTCGGCACGCGGCTGACGTCATATTCTGTGAGCCGCCAGCGCTCAATGAGCTGTCACCGCCGGCCGGAGTGTAGCAGCGGAGCTTCGGTGGATCGCGGGAAAGGTGAGAAGCTGTTTTATTATTAGTGTGCCAAGCAGGCTGGCTATATAGAGGGGGAGGCGGAAGGATGCAAACTGGGGGGGCCGGCATTCTGCACAATTGGGGGCCGCCAGGCTGTATAATAGCTGGCTGTATACTGGGGGTACAGGCTGGCAGTATACTAGGGGGGGGCAGTTTGGCTATATACAGGGGGGCTGGCTGTATACTGGGGGTACAGGCTGGCAATATACAGGGGGAGCTGGCTGTTGGAAAAGGGGTAGTCTTATACGGCGAATATATCTTAAACTCTATATTTTTAACAGGAAAGTAGGGGGGTCGTCTTATACGCCGGAATATACGGTAGATTTTTTTTTTAAATTTTTATTAAGATAATATTTATCTTAATTTGCATCATGAAATCCGTTGGTGAGGGAGAAAGAAAAACCCTAGGAGCTTTTAAAATATTTTGTCAAATATTTAGGGCTTATTTTTTGCCTAAAGACAAGTAGTTTTTTTTTTTTTTTTTACACACACTAATAATAATAATAATAATAATTCTTTATTTATATAGCGCACACAGATTACGCAGCGCTGCACAAGCATGTCAAATTGGTCACTGTCCCCATGGGGCTCACAAACTAAACAACCTAACAGTATGTTTTGAAGTGTGGGAGGAAACCGGAGTACCCGGAGGAAACCCACGCAAACACGGAGAGAACATACAAACTCTTTGCAGATGTTGACCTGGGTGGGATTCGAACCCAGGACTCCAGTGCTGCAAGGCAGATGTGCTACTCACTCAGCCACCGTGCCGCCCACACTAGGGGTTCATAGAGATTTTTCATTACATTTAATATAATTTTGTGTATGATAAATGATTAAAAGATGTCAATTTGGGACACCGTTTTTCCTTTAGTTTTTATAAGTGTTTTTGTAGTGCTGGTGTTTTTTTTTTAACATATATTAACTTTTTTTTACATATTACTTTGTCCCACAAAGGAGTATAATGCACTGCACTGATTATGTAGTGGAGTGCGGCCTAGGAGAGATCCAACACAGGCAGCCAGTGACCTCATCAGCACCCTGCAATTGTAGCTGAAGGGTGCTGATGGGTGCCAGAGAGAGCTCACCCATCTAGACACTGTGGTTTCTAAAGGATTAAACACCCGTGATTGGAGCTTTTCCGATCCGGAGTGTTATTTTGGGGCTGGTCTATGATAACAAAGCCCGGCAGCAGCAGGACCCAATGTCTGCAATATTCTTCCTATACGGCACCATAGAAAGGTGTTGCATCAGGAGAAGTACCTGAAAAAAACCTGATACGGCAATAATTAAGGATGTTACTATTATGTATCATACAAGGATTCCCAAAAGGATCGATTTAGCCAAAGAGGGTCCCGACTGTATGTCCTATTGGGTATTAGCGACAGGAGTGAGGATCCAGTGTCCCCGCACATATATCACTAACCCACTGCTGTATATGACACATAACCCTGAAACTTATATGTGATCGGTCCAAACACAATGCAAACAACATGTAAATGCAGCCTTAGGATTTAGTGCAGGACCTGACCAAAAACATAATATTACAAAGACCAAAAATTCTCTGGAAATCTCTTCCAAAATCTCTGACCATCTTATGTCTGAATTAGAAGTAATGGGGAAAGCGGTTTATATTCTCTATAATCCATGTGACTCTATTGTGGTAGGTCTGGAGATAATTCTTGGACTGATAAAGGGCTTACAGTGAGATACATTATAACAAGCTCTGTGCAGCGCTGCAGAATCTGTGGGCGCTATATAGATAAATTATTATTATTACGTCTTCCTGGACTTCTTTTTCTGTCTTCCATGGAAATTACTCTGAATTCTCAACAATAAAAAAGCACCCAGAGATAATAAATGGTTACCGCCCATCTGGCTAACAAGAGCTAATTCTCATAAAGAGGTTTATATTGGCCGGGTGGAAGCATTTATTAGAAAAAAAAAAAAGATACAAACACTAAACTGATGGGGGTCTTAGCAGGAATCATGTGGGGTTGGCCATTCAGCATTGTGTAGTCCGAGAAGGGTACTCTGTCCACAGGATATCGGTGAGGGTCTCAGTGATAGGATTCCCATGGATCACAAAAACAGGGGTCCGTTATACCCCATATGAACAGGGCAGCCAGTCACCTATGTGTCCTGCAGCTCTACTGATCTCTATTGCCAAACGCTGTACTCAGCAATCTCCGTCAGAGCCATAGAGATGAACAGAGCAGCCGGCGCATATATACGACTGGCTGCTCTGTTCATCATCGGACCCCCGTTCTTGTGATCCATGGTAGTCCCATCATTAAGCCCCCCCACCAATCAGAGAGCTAACTCCTTTACTAGGGATAGGGGCAAACTTCTTGTGACTGGAGAAACTCTAAGCGGTGAAAGGAAGGACTTTGCATTCTACTTACCTTCACCGAGTTGTAGAAAGCCTCAAAGACGCCGACACTCTTTGCACTAAGCTGCAGACTGACTGAGCCCTCCATGGTCAAGAAGATCCCTTGGTGCTGAACCGTATCTTTGCTCACGACGACCACAACTCCAGACAACACCTCCTATAGAGAACATGAACAGGGACACGTTATATAAGTGGTAGTAAGAACAGAATGATGGCAGGTCACTGCATAGATAGCAACTCCAGAGGACGTTCCATCGGATGTAGAAGTCTACAATGAGACATAATAGGTGGGTGCTGGAAGGGGGTCTGGATGTCCTCACACATTTACTAGTCAACAAATCATGCTGGTCCTCCCTGCTGTGCTTCTGGCAGAGGCTAGCAGATTATCGGACATACAACTTCTGTCCATTAGCCATATCCTCTTTCTTCTCTTCCCGCTTCCTAAACATTAACATGGACAAAACCAAACTCATAATCTTTCCTCCATCTCTCACGTCCCTCCCACCAGACCTAGCAGTCACAATTCATGGCTCCACACTCTCCCCCGGTCTCTTGGAGTGATCTCTGCCTTGTCCTTTAAAGGGAACCTGTCACCAGGGACCTCATTTTCACTAAAGACAGATTGTAAAAGCCCATTACACCTGCAGTGCACATCTGCCTCTCTGCCTTTTCTAAGCATTTGCATTACAATACAATTGTGTGTTATAACTTACTCTTGCATCCTGACAAAATCCGAGGGTAGTCACAGGGGCTGGACTTTGGTTTGGATGCTTTTCAAAAAATAACATGTGACTTGTCTGAGCTGCAGGCTGTCTCCATGTTTGTGCTCCTGCCACTGATGTGAGGTCGACCAGGCTGTGACCTCTGAGAAGAAGCAGGAGGTAGAGCTAGAAAGGAGCACAAAGGTGGGGGCCAAGCTCTGAGTAGTGAGTAACAGACAAGCCACATGTTGTTTTTTTGAAATGCATCCAAACCAAAGTCCAGCCCCTGTGACTACCCCAGGATTTTGTCAGGGAGCAAAAGTTATAACACACAATTATATTGTAATGCAAATGCTTAGAAAAGGCAGAAAGGCAGATGTGCACTGCAGCTGTGATGGGCTTCTGCACCCTGTCTTTAGTAAAAATGAGGTCTCTGGTGACAGGTTCCCTTTAAGCCTCACATCCAGGCCCTTACAACAACCTGGCGTCTCCACTGAAGAACATCTCTCACACTGACTGTTCCTCAACCTGGAGTCTACAAAATTGCTAGTCCGTGCCTTCATCTTCTCCAGCTGGAACTACTGCAACATTCTTCTCCTGTCCCCTTCATACATCTCTGAACTCATCAGCCAGTACCGCCCCACATGTTATCTCCGCTCTTCACATGACCTTCAGCTTCCCTCTATTACCATCCGCTCTTCTCACAACCGCATCCAGGACTTCTCCCGTGCTTCCCCCATATTCTGGAACTCTCTACCAAAATGTGGCAGACGTGTATTGTAGAGACATCCTACAGAGACAAACAACTGCTCTGCTCCCTCACCTCATGTCTCTATCCACCCTCCCATATAGATTATGCGCCTTCAGAACAGGGTCCTCCTCCCACTAGTTTCACTTCTCTATAGATGGGGGGGGGGGGGGGGAGTGCTAGTTTCTACGTTATGTTCGGACGCCTTCTTTTATGGTGACAGTGGACCTTGTACACTACTGGGTTGTTTTTTTTTAAATTGTGAATATTGAGGTGCTCTGCTCCAACCCGCACATCGATTTAGTTGCCTATGTTTTCTTATGACTGTCATTTATGCACCTGGGGGGGGGGGGCTATTCTGTTTGTCATGTTGCTAAAAATTGGAAAAAAAATTATCGAATGAAAAAGAAAAAAAAAAAACATGCCGACTGCCATCATATTGCACTACTGGGAGGGGGTCCTGATCCCATGAAGCAATGGCAGGTGACTAGAGACATTGGTTTATGACTAGTGGGGGTGACCCTGCTGCTTCAGAGAATAAAATGGGATCTGATCAGCTGCAGTGTCAAGGTCTAGGGGGTCCTCATTATGAATTTATAGTCATAAATCAATGTAATCTGCATCTTTTGGCTAAACTACGACATTTGGCCTGCATGAATCCCATTCACTGACACCAAGCAGAGATCTTGTCTACAGTGAGAATGTACATAAGACATAGAAATCTTCTGTGTAATTGTATAAAGCGCTGGCGAGTCACTACATCATCAGGGAGGGTGGGCCGGGGGCGAATTGATCCTAAACTGACCCCAATTTACACTCTATGATGAAAGTGCAAGCTATAATGATGACAAACCCCTTCCTCCAACCATTCTGAGACTTGTAGTTCTCCCAGGACAGGCCTCTCCGCATCTATTATACTGCAGCGCCCCTTTGTGACACGAGCGCCTGTATTTAGGGCTCTTACCCCCTCCTTGTAGACCTTGTTCGCCCTCTTGATCTTGATGTCCAGCACGGTGCCCATGTCTTCTCCTCCTCCGGCCCTGTATCTCTTCAGGAAGAAGAAAGTCACATGACTGGCGGCGCACATGACCAAGCGGGCGCCACGTGACCTGCGGCGCTACCACACAATTTTTTTTTTAACAATCCTCTCCAGCTTTATTGACAACACCGCAGACATAAACATCCTGAACATCGCCCCTCCCCCTGCCAACAAGAAATGTAAAAAAAAAAAAAAAAAAAAACCCCGTTGGCGGTGACGTCACGCTGGTGGCGCAGTTAAATTAGAAATGCGCGGGAGAAGCCGTGCACTCCGCTGACTCACGCGCCACCACACGCTGCGCTCCCGAGCGCCAGTCACCGCCGCACAATGGGCTAATTGTCACTAACGTGTGACGGCGGGCGCTGCGATTATTCCGCCGAGTGGCCGGCACAATGCGTATTCGTGGCTCATACATAGTAAATAACACGCTGGCCGCTCATTGACGTCGTCAGCAGCTCCGTGACGCAGGTTTATTATTCCCCAGACTTATCGCTGAGGTAAACAAAAGCGCCCTGCGTGTGCGGCACAGGGGAGGCTGAGGTATAGCCTCAGGTGTCGAGTTTACCTGTCAACTATCCAGCCGGCGATTCCTATTGGTCGCCGACTTCTGAGCGGCGCCAGTGATTGGCTGGTCCTCCCGGGGGTGGGCGTGATTCGCCAATCTCTTCCCGCCTTGTTGTACGGCGCGCTTTGGACAGATTAACTGCTTGCGTGCCGGCAGGAAGTGGATGCATCGCTTCCATTTTGCCCAGTAACCGATAGAGCTGCCCATAGGTTTGTATCAGGTTGTGGCAATCAGAAATTTATCATTATTTCTGAGGAGAAAAGGGGATTAGGGAATAATTTACAGAGATTTTCCAATAATGAGGAAAAAAAATTACCTCACAAGTCCTTGAATTGCCATCTTATGACAGGAAAAATGTAGGAAAAAAAAACATAAAAACACTAAATGTAATATTTTGGATGGTAAAAGGGTGAAGCAAACTTACCCTTCATAGTTTATCTGTAGCCCCATATTTTATAGGACGGCGCCACTTGATCGCTAATTCTCTATTTTGGGCGTTTCTCTACATGACCCCAGAAACTGCTTCTAAAAATGGATTTTTTTTTATGCAAAGAAACAAAAACATGAATGGTATTGTACATCATTTGTGGGTGTGTCTTGATGTTGGAGAATGTAGTTATTAGGGATGAGTTGAACATTTTGTGTACGGGCAACCCGAACCTGGTCTAGTTGCTAAACCTGGACACTTACCCCCACCATGCACTGATTGGGCACCACCGTTTTCCAGACGATCGTTACGGGGAGCAACGGTCCTAGAGTTAGTGGCGGCATGTGCCACTAAAGAGTTCATATCTGCGATCGTTGCCAGCACTGATCGCAGGTGTTGCCATTGCTGGGGAGGGTGAGCTGTATCCGAACTGCTGGCTGAAGTTAAGTTTGGGGACCTTAGAGTCTGCTTATCACTAACAGGTATCATTGTAAGGTTCACCAAAATAGTGTCATCTTTGACCTAACCCTATAACGCACCCTATTGCCTGTTTCAGGCTAGGACAAACCAAATATTTTGTGGGTTATGTCTTGTTAATTGCAATTCAATTATTTGTGAGGGGTTTTATGGTAGATTGTTTTTGGTAACTGTCCTGTGTTTGACCAGGACAGTGTATAATTTTTATATATTTGAGAAAGAGGGTTGCTTACCAAAAAAAGTCTACCAAAGTGGGAATGTTTAGGGATAGGGCATCGGATATGCTCTTCAACATCCTTATTGGTTGGTATGCATGCAGTTCTTCAGGTCTGATGAGGACCTGAAGCTTCAGGGACCTAACCCTTCAGCCCTGGTACTGAAACTCGACAGATGCTAGTGCCTTATGACTTGACACTGTCACCTTTACACTCTCTCATACTGGTCACTAGTAGCACTATTGCACCTCATGGCAAACACCTCTCAGAGGATCTTTTAAAAAATTGCTGCTCTACATAAAGATGGCCTATAGGAAGATTTCCAACACCTCAAAACTGAGCTGCAGCACAGTGACCAAGACCATTCAACGGTTTAACAAGACACTCAGAACAACCAAAGCCACAGTCACCGAAGAAGTTGAGCGCAAATGCTCAGTGTCATAATCAATGGTTGTCTTTTCAAAATAGACGTATGAGTTCTGCGATGTTAAAAAGGGGGTAGGAGTCTCTGTAATGTTGTCATGGAGGAGTGGAAGAGGATCTGGTGGCTTCAAGCTGTGAAGTTCTAGTCAATGCCATGCCCAAAATTGTTGAGGCAATGCTGGAAAAAAGAGTGACCAGTCAATGGCTTGTTTTGGATCCAAAGGCCGGGTAAAGTGTGGAGACCTTGTAGTGAGCAGTATAGAACACCAAAATTTGTTTCAATAAAGTAATTATGCCAGGTTACTTCTTCCAGGATCAAAGTTCAAACTCTCATAGTGGCAGGTCACTCGCAGCATGTTTCAACACTGAACAGTCCATAAATGTTCTAAAACCATCTTCTTTAGTGTTTTGATTTGTAAAGCACTACGGAATAAGATGTGATCCTTTATTAGTCCCACAGTTGGGAAATTCACAGCATTACAGCAGAGAGTACAGTAATAATCTAAAAACAGTGACAGAACAATAATATTGGAGATAAATGAAGAAAAATAATAATAAAGACAAAAAAGAAGGCAAGCAATGATCGGAAATTTGATACTCAGTCTGGATAGGACCTGCAGGGACTGGTTAGGTGGTGAGAACAGCTTAGAAGAGCCTTATCGCAGTGGGAAATGACTTCCGATAAAGGTCCTTTTCACACGTGGGGTGAAGCAGTTGGTCACTGAAGGTGCTACTCAATGCCACCAGACTCATGCATGGGATGGGAGCTATTCTCCAAAATGTGTCCTCCTCTCAGATACCACCTGCACTGTTTCAAGAGGACCCCCCAGGACACAGCTGGCTTTTCGTAACCAGTTTGTCCAGTTTGCTCCTCTCCTTAGATGAGATGCTGCTTCCCCAATAGACTACACCAAAGAAGATGGCTGATGCCACTACAGAGTTGAAGAAGGTCTTAAGAATTTCCCCCAGAACTCCAAATGCCCTCAGTAGGTATAGCCTGCTCTGACCTTTTCTGTGAAGTGAGTTTATGTTCTCTGCCCAACCCAGTACATTGTTGAGGAGGACACCCAAGTACTTATAGAACTTCACTACCTCAATGTCAGTCCCCTGGATGACCTCTGGTTGAGTAGTCCACTAGCATCTCCTTGGTCTTTCAAGCATTTATCCTAAGGTGGTTTTGCTGGCACCAATCCACAAATCCCCACATTAATTCTGTATTCCATGTAGTTATTGTTGGTAATGAGGCCTGCTACTCTGTATAGAGTTATAAAAAAACAAGCATTCTCTTTTCCTGTGCTTCCGAGCTTGGTTTGATTTGACCCCTGATTGGTCCTGCCCTCAGTATTGGTCCAAGATATTGCTACTACTACCTCAGTGCTTGGATTGTTTGTAACATACCTGTTGCGGTATACCAGTTTTTGACCTGTACCTGACTAGGCTTCCATCTCATTACATTTTGATTGATCTGGTAGCACCTGGCTCTGCTCTTGACTAAGCTACCAACGAAAATTATTTTCCTACTTTTTTTGTCCCCATCACTAGTATAAATGGGCAGTCGGGGGCGGGCGAGTTCTTCGATGTTATTATTCAGACTGTAGCCACCATGGTTACCTTACTTTTTGTGTTATTAGATCTTACAGGGCATCTGTACATCTTGGAAACGGAAAATGTCTCCTATCTGTGCCAATATTCAACAGCTTGAGTGCTCGTATCCTCCAGAAGGAGGGAAAAGATTTTTTTCTCCTTTCCAGATTAAAAAAGAAGGAAAAAAAACCTCAATGAGCCAAAATTCAGAAGCTGAAATTCTTCTGCTGTCTGCTTAAACTCTTTGTTCAAGAGATTTTTTTTTTTTTAAAGAAAGTCGGACCATACATATTATTTGCGGGTACTGAAGAATTTGTGAGTATTGGGCAAGGGTATAGATACAATGATCTTGCCTGACTATGAATCTCCCGGGTCACATATAAAGTAAGCATATGGCCTTGTCAGTCCGGCATCATAAGCATGCCATTCTTGAGAAAATATGTATGTTTACTGTACACCGGAAGTCTATCATTGGCCAGTCTCTTATGAGTAGGGTCCATGGTGAACCTTGCAGTTTCGGTTTCCGTGTTTCTAAACGTGAGTCAGATATGTGTCTGCCTGCCAAACTACTTCAAGTGGTGGCCACCTGGTGACCAAACCTCTACAGAGGTAAAACACACACACATTTGAGATATGTCTTTGGAAATGGCTAAAAGCCACATCAGTAAGATGGCACAGTGTGTCCACAGCCCACTGCCCATTACACTCATGTCTATGGCAGAACAGCTTTGATAAAAACTGTAAAATGTCAGTAGGGTGGATCAGAAATGTAGGACATATGATAAATGAATACCGAAATAAGGGTATTTCCCAGTCTTTGGGACTGGAAAATGTGGGATGCATGGTTGTCCTTTTTTTTTTCTTTGAGAAGAATGTATCCTCTCAATAATTTGAGTGTATTTACAATGTACATTTTTAGGTCTTTATTTCGTAAATTCTTTTTGGTCCTATTTTTTTTTTTTGTGGATAATCTGTGTGTCTAATGGTGACTGGAAGACCAGTTTTTATATTTGTAAGTATTAACAATAGATTTATGAAGACAAAAAGAAGAAAGATATTTGAATAAAAAAAGAAAAAAACTTGTCATGGGGACCTAAGCATCAATTACAACTTGGCAACGACATCTCAGTCTGTTGACAAGTTGACTTATCGTGAATCGGCATTACACTCTTCTTGAAGTATGGCCATTGGATCATTGAGGTTCTGGGATACAGAGTTGCTAGGCTCTACACAGCGGCTCAGCTGGTCCCTTAGATTTTCAAAGGTATTCAGGTCTGGAGAAAGTGCAGTTCACTCCATTTGAGATTCCTTTAGCCTCCAGGAGCCATTCCATAATGGAGTGTCCTTGATGAGCTTGTGCATTGTATTCAACTCAAATTAATTGCCCTCATCCACAACACTCTGCACAATGCTACACATCCCTACTTCTCTGCCCTCATCCTAGTCTATGGCCCAGTCTTCAATCATCCACTGTGAATAATTTCCTCCTAAATTTGAACCTCCCACTCAGGTCTTCTGGACTTCTCCCGAGCTGCACCTATTTTGTGTAATGTACTGCCCCAAACTATTAGGCTAATGCCTAACTACCAAACTTTAAAACATGCCCTAAAAACCCATCTTTTCAGACAGGCATCACACTATCTAACTGCATGGACCTTTCACTTACTTTTCTCTAATCCTTTGCTGGTTTCTCCTCCTGTCTAGGTAATCCCTCAGCACTTGATACCATTAAACAGGTTTTTTCTGCAGACATGCGAACCTTGGTTTCTGTTAATATCGATATCAGATGGTGATTGGTTCATTTAGCATTATTTATTTATTCTACATATTAAAGGGAACCTACCACCACGATTCTACCTTTAAAGGTAGAACGGGTGGTAGGTGGCTATCCTTTAGTAAACTTTAATAAGTGGGTATGTAAATTTTTTTAAGCGGCTACTGGGGCGTGGAGTAGCTGGAATGAGGATACACGTCGCGGCTACTCCACGCCCCAGTAGCCTCTTTTCTCCGCCTAACATGTCATCTTCGTCCGTGAACCCGGCAGAACGCAGGCCTGCGGTTGCGTGGCCATAGCTCCGAGGCCGGCGCTACGGCGCATGCTCAGAACGCTGGGTACTCGGATGAGGGCACGCAGCTCCGAGGAGCTGTGCACCGAAGATGACATGGTAGGCGGAGAAAAGAGGCTACTGGAGCGTCGAGTAGCAGCGACGTGTAGCCTCATGTCCGGCTACTCCACGCCCCAGTAGCTGCTTAAAGAAATTTACTTACCCACTTATTAAAGTCTACTACAGGATAGCCGGGATGTGAGGATTAGCCCAAAAAAAGGCTATCCTCACGTCCCCTTCATCCACCTACCACCCGATCTACCTTTTTAGGTAGAATCATGGAGGTAGGTTCCCTTGGCTGGACAATTGTACAAGTCATGTTCTTTGTCACTCCCTTTATCATCATAAGACTGTAAGCTCCTGCGAGCAGGGCCCTCCTATTGTTTTATCTGATTATGTTATTATGTTGTAGTTTCTGATTATGTTATTATGTTGTAATTTCTTGTTTTATTTGTATGTGTACCCTATGATCTGTACAATGACACCATATAAAGTTTTATTATTATCAATGAAGATTAAATCAGGCCTGTGATGTTCATGAAGAGGCACAATGACTGGATTAATTATGTAATACAAGTAGTATGGGCCTGTCACAAAGTGTAGGTCATTTCTGTATTGACTAGATACACTGACCCACACTGTAGCACCATCGAAGACTTGTACATCAGTGCGTTAAACGTAGCGCTCTCTAACATTGTTGTAAGTGTGAGACACTGAAGGGGTTAACTGTGGATGGGCGGTATGTTTCCCCTAGGTTTTGCTATTATGCAAGGCCTTAGTGCTGAGGTTGGGTTGTCCAGCACCTTGGACACAGGTGGTGGGAACAGCCCCAATCAGCCTTTTTTAAAACCGCTCAGCAGAGCTGAGAGTGTTGTCTCTCTCTGGAAGGAGGCTGAAGAGCACACAGCCTTGACCTCTGTGCCTGGAGCAGCCAAGTGATTTTTGTTAGTGGTGAGTCAGAGAACCATTGTTTAGTTAGCACCCTGACGGGTAGGATATTATTTTGTTTTTGATGCCTGAATGTGAAGGCTGTTTTATTTTGTACCTGCTGAAATAAACACAGGCGAGACCTGTTTTGGACTGTACTTTGGTGTCACTGTCGTGAACTGCATCCCAGCACCCCGCTACCACGGTCTGTACTGGGCCAAATCCCCACATACGGTGCTTCGGATTGCGGGCAGTTCAAAAGACACACACCTGAAAGGCTTGCTACATCCTGCAACAGTGCATGGCCTGGGTGAAAGCAGCAGGCAAATTGCAGGATAAAGCCAAGATGGAGGACTTTATTAAATACCTGCAAGAAGAGTCCCAGGCTAATCGGCAGCAGCAGCAAGCCATGCTCCAGCAGCAGCAGGAAGAGTCCCAGGCTAATCGACAGCTGCAGCAAGCCATGCTCCAGCAGCAGGAGCAGAGGTCCCACCAGCAGCAGGAAGAGTCCCAGGCTAATCGACAGCTGCAGCAAGCCATGTTCCAGCAGCAGGAGGAGAGGTCCCGCCAGCAGCAGGAGGAGAGGTCCCGTCAGCAGCAAGCCATGTTCCAGCAGCAGGAGGAGAGGTCCCGCCAGCAGCAAGCCATGTTCCAGCAGCAGGAGGAGAGGTCCCGAGCCATGTTCCAGCTGATGATGGAAAAGTTTTCTGGCATTATGGCAGCACCGCAAGCAACAACTACTGAGGGGTCCCATACTGGTTTGCAAGGGTACCCGGTTGTCCAGCATTCCGCACGGGCTGCAGTGCAGAAGGCTTTACAAAAGATGACGGCGACCGACGACGTGGAGGCGTATCTCACTGTGTTCGAGCGAGTAGCTGAGCGAGAGGAGTTACCAACTGAGCAGTGGGCAGATGTCCTGGCGCCGTTCCTGACAGGAGAATCGCAGAAGGCCTACTTCGACCTGAGTGAAACAGAGGCCCGTGAGTACCCCCAGCTAAAGGCAGAGATTCTGGCTCGTCTTGGGGTCACCATACAAGTTCGTTCCAGCCGGGTACACCAGTGGGCATTCTCTGAAAAACTACCCCCGCGCTCCCAAATGCATGACCTGATCCATCTTGTCCGGAAGTGGCTACAACCCGAGGACTGCACCCCAGCACAGATGGTCGAGAGAGTGCTGCCGGTCCCACAAATGCTGAGGAACTCGTGTCCCTAGTAAAAAGATATCGGGCTACGGAGGATCTTCTACTTATCTCTCCCACACGAAGCAGTGCCAGTGACAAGGCCATTAAACCATCTGGTAAGACTGCTACTGCAGAAAAAGGGAAACAGGTCAGGTTGGGAGGGAGTCCACTGGGGGGCTTTGATACACGGAAACCCAGTGAGGCTCGTGACAGAGGTCATAGCCGTATCCAGTGCTGGCGATGCCATGAAATGGGCCATATTGCTGCCAACTGTCCACTGTCAGTGGAGCCAATGGACTGCAACCAGACCCGGCGAGTGTCACTGTTTGCCCGGTCGGTTCTGGCGGCCGAGTCAGTCACGGATGCAGAACCCCAAGTGTGCATGGTCACAATCGGTGGTCACACAGTGGAAGCCTTGCTAGACTCAGGGAGTCTGGTCACCCTGGTACGGGGAACTTTGGTTGATCCTGGACTGTACAGTGGGCGGAGAGTGGGAGTGTTGTGTATACATGGGGACACTCGCGAATATCCCACTGCTGTCATCAACCTACATACCCCTTGTGGTACTATTGCCCATGAAGTGGGGGTGGTGGGGACCCTGTTTCATGAGGCTATTATCGGCAGAGACTTACCGGTGTTTTGGGACCTCTGGAGACGAAGACCCACCTCAGGTGCTGTTGCAGATAATGGACATCACGTGTGTCCGGCCTTGGCCCCTGAACCCTTTGAGGCCGATGTACCCACACCAGCAGTAGGGGTGACCCCATGTGATGAATTCTCTCCCCTAGAGGTCCTAGCTGGTGAGGTCGAGGGCCACGAGGAGGTGGCCGACATGCCGGACCTTGAGATTTCCCGTGAAAATTTTGGGGCTGCACAGCTACAGGACCCTACCTTGTTTAAAGCACGGGAGAATGTTAAGGTGATAAATGGGGTACTCCAAATACCAGGGGCTGACAAAATATACCCCCGAATGGTGATTGTTGGGGAACTGTTGTACAGGGTCGACCAGATACGGGTGATGAGGTTGAGCAACTTGTAGTACCCCAATCTCACCGTAGGCTGGTGCTAGAGTTAGCACACAAACATGTGCTGGGAGGGCACTTAGGTGCTGAGAAGACCCGAGAGAGGATCCTGCAGAGATTTTTCTGGCCCGGGGTGTGGGAGGAGGTAAACCGGTATTGTAGCTCCTGCCCTGAGTGTCAACTTACTGCCCCGGTGTCCCACTTCAGGAGTCCTTTGGTCCCGCTACCAATCATAGAGGTCCCATTTGAACGGATTGCAATGGATCTGGTTGGCCCCATAGTCAAATCCACAAGGGGGCACCAGTACATCCTGGTTATCCTGGACTACGCTACGCGGTATCCCGAGGCGATTCCATTAAGGAACACCTCCTCCAAAAATATTGCTATGGAGCTGTTCCAGGTATTCTCACGCACAGGCCTCCCCAAGGAAATCTTGACTGACCAGGGTACCCCATTCATGTCTAGGGTAATGAAGGAGATGTGTAAGTTACTGCAGGTTAAACAGCTCCACACCTCTGTGTATCATCCTCAGACAGATGGCCTGGTCGAGAGGTTTAACAAGACCTTGAAGGGGATGCTAAAGAGGGTGGTCAGCAAAGATGGGAAGGACTGGGATTGTTTGTTGCCCTATTTGATGTTTGCCATACGTGAAGTTCCCCAGTCCTCCACGGGTTTCTCACCCTTTGAGCTGTTATATGGCCGTTCCCCACGTGGGCTTTTGGATGTAGCCAAGGAGACCTGGGAACAGGAGAGGACCCCCCACCGTCGTGTGATTGAACACGTCTCCCTTATGCAGGACCGCATAGCGGCAGTAATGCCCCCTGTAAAGGAGCACATGACAAGGGCACAAGAGGCCCAGTCTAGGGTCTACAATAGGTCAGCCAGACTCGGGACCTTTAACCCAGGCGACAGAGTGCTAGTTCTGGTGCCCACCGTTGAGAGCAAGTTCTTGGCAAAATGGCAAGGACCATATGAGGTCATGGAGAAAGTGGGGGAGGTAACCTACAAGGTATCTCAGCCGGGGAGGAGGAAACCCGAACAGATATACCACGTGAACCTCCTAAAGTTATGGAGTGAAAGAGAGTCCCTGATAGCCGTGGGGGTAGAAAAAGCATCTGTCCCCAAGAAGGTGACACCGGAGGTAGGTGTACCCGATGCCAAGGTGCCTGAAGTACGGATCTCGGAGTCCCTCTCCAGGGCCCAGATTCAGGAAGCGAAGGAGTTTGTGCTCCGAAACGTGGATGTGTTCTCTAAGTTACCGGGACGTACTTCAGTCATCAAGCATGACATCATAACCGAACCCCACATCCGGGTACACCAAAAACCCTACCGGGTCCCTGAAGCGCGCCGGCTAGCCATATCCGAAGAAGTCAGGCAGATGTTAGACCTGGGGGTTATCGAGGAGTCTAAAAGTGACTGGTCGAGTCCTATTGTGTTGATTCCCAAACCTGATGGTTCCCTACGGTTCTGCAATGACTTTAGGAAGTTGAACGAGGTGTCCAAATTTGATTCTTATCCCATGTCCAGGGTTGACGAGTTGATAGAACGACTTGGACAGGCTAGGTTCTTCTCCACCCTTGACCTGACGAAAGGGTATTGGCAGGTACCCCTTACAAACAGGGCCAAAGAGAAGACCGCTTTTGTTACTCCTGATGGGCTATTTCAGTACGTGGTACTTCCCTTTGGGCTACATGGGGCTCCCGCCACGTTCCAGAGGTTAATGGATCTCGTGCTAAAACCTCACCGGAGATATGCCTCGGCCTACCTGGATGACGTCATAGTTTATAGTAACGATTGGGAGAGTCATCTGGCCAAGTTACAAGCAGTGGTTGACTCCCTGAGGGCAGCAGGGTTGACAGCGAACCCCCAAAAATGTGCACTGGGTCTGGAAGAGGCCCATTACCTGGGGTACCGTATTGGGCGAGGTGTCATCAAACCCCAAGTAAAGTGGAGGCGATCCAGCAGTGGCCACGACCTATGAGCAAGAAGCAAGTAAGGGCTTTCCTAGGCATAGTGGGCTATTATTGCCGATTTATCCCCGATTTTGCTACCATAGCGGCACCCCTGACTGACCTGACCAAGGGTAGCAGGGCGGTGATGGTAAAGTGGAGTGAAGAGGCTGAGGGGGCGTTTCAGCGACTTAAGACGGTTTTGTGCGAGGGACCGGTACTGATCACCCCTGACTTCACCAAGACCTTTATTGTGCAGACTGACGCTTCTGACGTGGGCTTAGGGGCTGTCCTGTCCCAAGTAGTGGAGGGTGAGGAACATCCCGTGACATTCCTGAGCCGCAAGCTCACACCTCCTGAGAAGAACTATAGCATAGTTGAGAGGGAGTGCTTGGCGATAAAATGGGCTCTGGAATCCCTGAGGTATTACTTGATAGGGCAACAGTTTACACTGGTGACCGATCACTCTCCCCTCACCTGGATGAGTCAGGCCAAAGAGAGGAACGCCAGGGTCACAAGGTGGTTCCTAATGTTGCAGAATTTCAAATTCACGGTAGAACATCGAGCAGGAAAGCTGCATGGGAATGCCGATGCCCTGTCTCGTACCCACTGTCTGATGGCCAAAAGTGTTCGCCCCCACAGGGTCAAACAGAGGGGGAAGGTATGTGAGACACTGAAGGGGTTAACTGTGGATGGGCGGTATGTTTCCCCTAGGTTTTGCTATTATGCAAGGCCTTAGTGCTGAGGTTGGGTTGTCCAGCACCTTGGACACAGGTGGTGGGAACAGCCCCAATCAGCCTTTTTTTAAACCGCTCAGCAGAGCTGAGAGTGTTGTCTCTCTCTGGAAGGAGGCTGGAGAGCACACAGCCCTGACCTCTGTGCCTGGAGCAGCCAAGTGATTTTTGTTAGTGGTGAGTCAGAGAACCATTGTTTAGTTAGCACCCTGACGGGTAGGATATTATTTTGTTTTTGATGCCTGAATGTGAAGGCTGTTTTATTTTGTACCTGCTGAAATAAACACAGGCGAGACCTGTTTTGGACTGTACTTTGGTGTCACTGTGGTGAACTGCATCCCAGCACCCCGCTACCACGGTCTCTACTGGGCCAAATCCCCACATAAGCCATCATCTCTATTTGGCGTGAATAACCTTTGATCAGTGAACAACATTGAGGCCCACTGGTCCTTTGTCCAGCATTTTTACTCCATGGACTATGCAAGACCATGGTGTTGTGGTCAGATACTTTTGCAAGACATGTAACTTGCAGACCACGCTGTCCTAAATGGTTTTGAATAGTCTGATATGTCACTTGGTACCTTTTACATGTGCCTGCAGTTGTGACAATGAAGCAGCCATCGGAGTGGGATGTGGCAAAAGGACATCCACTTCTGCCTTCCTGTGACTCTTCCATTATCTTTACATCTCCATTGTAAACTGCTAATGACTCTTTGTGATTCTCTAAGCTCAGTGGCTACTTCCAGTTGAGAACATCCGGCTTGAAGCATCGGAATGGTGCGGTGCTGTTGATCTATTGTTAACTGTCATCTTGTTTCATGATGTCAAAATGTGAACAACATGATGAGGAGGACTATTTATATACCAATTCTAATTGAACAAGGAAGTTTATAGGACGATTCATGGATCAAACGCATGTTGTTAATTTTGCTGTTAAGCACTTTGTTAGAGGACAGCAAGTTGAAAAACAAAATGGTTCATCCTGAAATTTCATCCACAAGCCAAATAGTGCAAATCTGTGTATGGTGTCAGACAAGCTGACATTTTTTCTTTTACATGTAACGCATGGGATATTAATTTGTACATTTTGGTAGATTGGGATACCAAACATGCTTATGATTATTTCAGTATGATCCTGGAGATAACAAATTTACCAAAAGGTTCAGTACAGGATAGGCAATGTTATGTAATGTACGTACACAGTGATTGCACCAGTGAGTGTGTGTAATACAGTGTGGAACAGCGTGGAAGACTCAAAGGGACAGTTAACCCTGTTCCCATTTGTCCCTACCTAATTTCTCAGCCTACCCTAAGTGGAAGGTGACAACTGGTCGGGATAGGGGGAGGGAAGGGCTGCCAGTGCTGTCAGGTATCTGTCTAATGAGAACAAAACTAGTACTATGAGCCTGGTCAACCTCCATTGGTCCGGAGAGATCTATAGGCAGTGGACTGTTTGAACTGAGTCCACAGGAGTTTGAGAAGTACTTTTCACAGGTGCCAGCGATAGAGGCCGTTAGCTCTTCCATTTACATTAAGTTGTTAACCTTCAAAAGCCAGAGGCACACGGTGCCAGTACACAGGGATTTTACAGTGCTGAAGAAGGAATATGGGAGCGTCAATAGGCAGGGATTAGTTAGTAATCTGTCTTATAGTGCACTGTAAAGCATCCTAGAAGGGAGTTAGCACTGTACAAGACCAGAAGATACGAAGGAATGTGCATTTCCCCAGGCCACACCACTAGCAAGTCGGGTCAGCCTCAGGAAATATGGAATGGAGCTGAGCTGGGATCTGGTACCACCTGGACAACAACTTCCTTCTTGGAACTTCCTTCTTGGAAACAGGAACTGATAGGAACTGGAGGAGAGTAAAGATCCATTCCCTCTATACAGGAGAGAGGGTCAACTGGAGATCTGCTTCCAACTGTGAGAGAAATCGATGAGGGTCCTGCGCTTTGGGTCTCAGGAGGATATTCTAAATAATGGAAAGGCCATGTCGAAGGGGAACAGTGCTGGAAGATAGATCTTCGCCAGAAGCTCATGACCATCAGACGTTGACATGTCATAGAAGGACTGCCAAGTTGTGGAAAACGGCACTGTCTAGTAGGAAAAAAGGATGTCTGGGTACAGGGGTCATGGCCGAATGAAGAGAAACATCACACAACATCAGAGTGGCAGATCTGTAGGGTGGGCCAAATAGTTGGATGCGATTGCAGTTGCGCAGAGAGTTGGCGGCAACAGTCTTCTACCCTAACCAGGTGGGTCACTCTGTAGAAGGATCTAATATCAGAAAGCGTGAAGTTGCTTTAGGTCTTTTGTTCTAAACATGATCTTCCTACTCAATCTTGCTAGTTTACCTACCCAGATAAATGCCAAAATTGCATGGAACAAGGTCCCTGGGATAAACATGGCGAGAGGCTGGAAAGGATAAAGGATATGGGGCAGGATAAACGATATGAAGGGGGAGGATGTTCATTTTGGAAATTGCGCAGTGCCCCAACCATGTGATGGTACCTTTACCCCGTGATCTATGGTAAAGTAAAGGGGAAAAGTTCAGGCGGTACAAATATTCGGTGTGGGTGGAGGGGAGCCAGCTAGACGTTCATTCTCGGCTTAGGGTATTGTAATTGCCATTGCTTCTGATTTGCGAAAGTCGATTTTGAAGTTTGACCAATGGGAGTACTTGTTGAGTCGGCTCATAAGGTTGGGCAAGAAGATCAGCGCAACTTTCGATTTACCAAACCTAAGAGCTACACCGGCGATATCTGGGACCATTCTTATGGTACAAAGAAGAGGCTCAATAGTTAGAAGGCACCCCTGTCGGGTCCCAGTGCAGACTGGGAAGTCACTGGAGAGACTTCATGGCTGAAGGATTGGAGAAAAGAGACAGGGTCCATCTCAACATGTTTGATTTCAAGCCTTTACCGAGCAGTGTCACTGCCAGAAAGACCCAATTAACCCTATCAAAAGCCTTCATGGCATCTGTGGATAGAAGCGCTAAGGGTTGAGAGTTGATGTGAGCATGTTGGATCAGGTTTATAGCCCTTGTAGTGTTGTCTCTGGCATTGCGCCCAAGGAGGAAGCCCGCCAGATCAGGATGAATAATTTCGATAACTAAAGGATCTTGTCGAATAATTTCGTGTCAATATTAGGAATGAAAGGGGCCTGTAGCTCGGACACTGTGAAGGGTCTTTACTAGGCTTTGGGATAACTGTGAAGTTGGCTCCAAGAGACTCCGTCAGGAAGGTAGAGCCAAATATGAGTGAGTTAAAGGCGGTCAACAAGTGAGAAGACATGTGTCGCTTCCCCCCGTCACTTATAGTAAAGTAAGGAGAATCTGTCCGGACTGGGAGCTTTACCGGATGGAGACTATATAATTGCAGCTGATACTAGTGAGATCGAACTAGTGATATACACTCACCGGCCACTTTATTAGGTACACCATGCTAGTAACGGGTTGGACCCCCTTTTGCCTTCAGAACTGCCTCAATTCTTTGTGGCATAGATTCAACAAGGTGCTGGAAGCATTCCTCAGAGATTTTGGTCCATATTGACATGATGGCATCACACAGTTGCCGCAGATTTGTCAGCTGCACATCCATGATGCGAATCACCCGTTCCACCACATCCCAAAGATGCTCTATTGGATTGAGCTCTGGTGACTGTGGAGGCCATTTGAGTACAGTGAACTCATTGGTACCAAGGGGCCCAAAGAGTGCCAAAAAATATCCCCCACACCATGACACCACCACCACCAGCCTGAACCGTTGATACAAGTCAGGATGGATCCATGCTTTCGTGTTGTTGACGCCAAATTCTGACCATACGAATGCCGCAGCAGACCAGGCAACATTTTTCCAATCTTCTACTGTCCAATTTCGATGAGCTTGTGCAAATTGTAGCCTCAGTTTCCTGTTCTTAGCTGAAAGGAGTGGCACCCGGTGTGGTCTTCTGCTGCTGTAGCCCATCTGCCTCAAAGTTCAACGTACTGTGCGTTCAGAGATGCTCTTCTGCCTACCTTGGTTGTAACGGGTGGCGATTTGAGTCACTGTTGCCTTTCTATCAGCTCGAACCAGTCTGCCCATTCTCCTCTGACCTCTGGCATCAACAAGGCATTTCCGCCCACAGAACTGCCGCTCACTGGATGTTTTTTCTTTTTCCGACCATTCTCTCTAAACCCTAGAGATGGTTGTGCGTCAAAAAATCCCAGTAGATCTACAGTTTCTGAAATACTCAGACCAGCCCTTCTGGCACCAACAACCATGCCACGTTCAAAGGCACTCAAATCACCTTTCTTCCCCATACTGATGCTCGGTTTGAACTGCAGGAGATTGTCTTGACCATGTCTACATGCCTAAATGCATGTGATTGGCTGATTAGAAATTAAGTGTTAACGAGCAGTTGGACAGGGGTACCTAATAAAGTGGCCGGTGAGTGTACTCTCAAAGTTGGGAATGAAAGTGGTGCCGTGAGGTGTCAGGGTTGGTGCCATCCACTGAGTACAATTACTATAATAGTCCCGAAACACCTCTGCGATGTCCTTGGGTAGAACCCGATTCCTGGGGGACATTATTGTGGAAGTGGTGGATCTCTGGATACGAAGGGCCAGAGCCCTACTACTTTTATTGCCAAATTTGTAGAAAGATCTACGACAGTTGGACAAGGTGTTCTTAGCCGTGTCTAAGAGAAGGGTCTTGTGCTTATCTCTGGTCTGTGTCAACTGAGAACACAGTTCTGGGTCTATGGAGTGCTTATGGCATGTTTCTAAATACCTCAGTCGCCCAAGCAGAGATGCAATTTTGGCCGCCTTTTCCTTTCTGGGTATGGAGCTGTGGCTCATTAAAGAGCCCCTGAACAGAATCTTCTGGGCCTCCCATGCCATGTAAGGGTCGAGAGACTCCTCTGCGCACCAGGTAAATTGCATGGAAAGATCTTGTTTAACATCCGCGAGGGTAAGCGCCTCGTCCGGTAGTGGGCTGTAAACTGCTAGTGTTTAATGAAAAACATGTCTAGGTGGGAATAGACATCATGTGGAGAGGAATAGAAGGTGTAATTATTGGCAGTCTAACGTGGGATCTAAGGCAACATTGAAATCCCTCGAAGGAATACAACCCCCTTCTCGAACACGCTCATGCGGTCTAAAAATAAAGACAGAGTTCTACTTTATCCTGATTTGGGAAGGTATAGAGAGGCAAATGTGTAGACCTGGGAAGATGCCCTGAGACAGACATATACCCAGAACATAAACTGGCAGCAAAACTTTGGTAACAAATTCAGAATTTACCTAATTTCCATGAGTGGATTCCCCCGATGTCCACTGAGGCACTGGAGTTTTTCTAACAATGACTTGGATTTGATGGGGCAGTTCTGCAGGAACAAATTCAATGTCACACAGTGCTTGCAGAACTCCATGCACTACTCTTCAACAGAGCCTTGTTGGGTGCAAGTGGAGGAAGTTCATGGCCCAGAGTTCACTACAGAGTATTGCATCAGGGCTTAGGAGGCAAGGAAATTCACACAAAAATACAATAAGCATGACTTCAGGAGCGTTTCAAATTTGTCACAGTAAACAGACAAATGATCCGGGAGCAACAGCTTCACCTTATGTTTCCAAAACTGTAGGACCACAAGTAATGCTGCACCAGCTTTGGCCTGATGTCGCAAAAGTGCATGGGCCTGGTTTTTTTCAGCTCAGAAACCAGGCCCACCAAACCCTCCATTTGTTATACAAGATCAGGAATGGTGGTCATTTTGAACCGGATCCCAGGGAAAGTTTAATGGCTTTCTGTAATGTAAGGCAACAAGGGAACGGCTCAGATAGACTGGAAGGACAGCCAAGAACAGTGAGTTCTGAGGCTAAACCACCTATCCATCCAAGTGGTAGGTGACAACTGGTCAACATTCCCTTCCTTTGCCAGGGTGAAAAAAGACAAGACTAGTCAATACAAATATAGAAGAGTAAACAAGAAAAAAAGAGAAAGATCACCGGCACAACCTTTTCCAGAACCAAGCAGCGGGGATTTGTCCAGGAGACCAGCCGTCAGGGTGCACATTGAGCAGGAAAGAGTGCAGCAATCAAGAACAAAGGAAATGGCACTCATTGGAGTTAGGTCAATCGTCTCTTTATTAACCCCTTCCCGACATTTGACGTAATAATACTGCATGGCGGGAGGTGCGTTCCCGCAAAATGCAGTATTATTACGTCATGCTTCTGGCGCCGGCTCCTGAACGGAGCCGGCGCCAGAAGCTGCGGGTGTCGGCTATATATTATAGCCGACACCTGCCTCTAACACCCGCGATCGGAGATTTCTCCGATCGCGGGTGTTAACCCCTAACACGCCGCGGTCGCGCTGACCGCGGCGTGTCAGAGGCATTTAAATGCAATTTGAATGGAATCGGACCCCCCCGCGGCGCTTACCGGGGGGGTCCGCTGCTCCGATCGCAGCCCCGGGACTGCCGGTGCCCGGGGCTGCGAGATCTTCATCCGGAAGCCGGGTCCTGCCTTCTGGCAGGACCCGGCTGTAAGACACTGGGCATGCGCAGCATGCTCAGTGTCTTACATTACACAGTGCAATACTTCTGTATTGCACTGTGTAACCTGTAAAATAGCTTGAACAAGTGATCAGAAGATCACTTGTTCAAGCTTAGATGTCATTACCTGTAAAAAAAAGTTAAAACAATAAATAAAGGTTTTTAAAAATAAAAATAAATAATAAAAGAAAGTGAAAGTCCCCCCAAACACCACATTTCCCTTTACACAAGTAATAAAGTATAAAATACACTAAATCACAAAAAAACCCCACTTATTTGGTATCGCCGCGTCCGTAACAATCTGTACAATAAATCCTAATCATAATTGGACCCGCTCGGTGAACGTGGTAAAAAAAACCCCCAAAAAACTTGCCAAAAATTAAAACTTTTTATCAAATTACTTTACAAAAAATGTTCTAAAAAGTGATCCGAAAAAGTTACAAGCGCCAAAATGATACCACTGAAAAGAACAACTTATCACGCAAAAAATAAGCTCACAACCAGCTCCGTCAACCAAAAAATACTATAAAGATGGCAATACTAAAACAAATTCAATTTTTTCTATTCTAGTTTTCCTTCAATAAAATTGGACAAATATAAATAAAACTATATAAATGAGGTATCACCGTAATCGTAGTGATCCGTAGAATAAAGATAATATATTATTGTTATGCTACAGCGACCCCCCCCCCTCAAAAATGCTAAAAATCCAAAACAAGAATTGATGATTTTATTTTCCTCCACATGAAAAAAGTTAATAAAATTGCTTCAATAAGCTAAACACCCTCTAAAATAAAGTTTTTTTTACAGTGCATCGCGTCTCGCAAAAAATAAGCCCTTATTTGTCTAAATTGCTTAAAAAATAAAGATTGTATAGCCTATTCCCAACGCGCGTAGTAATAGAACGGTGCGGCGGGTAGTGACTTGCCAACACGGTTCAGACACAGTGATCGGGGCAAGATGGCAGCTGATCCTAACAGCCATCCATCCTGCCCCATGGACCAGAAGGGTTACGTCCCCCCCCCACACCCCCAGTTTATTATCGCTGCTATTGGCTCATCAATTCAGACGAGCCAATAGCAGCGAATTTACTTATGACGTCAGTAATACCGGTCACCATGTCTATAGACACGGTGATCGGGGCAGGATGGCGGCTGTTCCTGACAGCCACCAATTGTGCCTTGTGGTTCAGAGGGGTTTTGTTGCCCCCCTCTGTCCATGTTTGCCGCTATTGGCTGGTCGATTTGGTCCAGCTAAAAGCAGCAATATTCGTCACAATGGGCATCGCTAGGGTGAATAAGAGCAACACTTGGCGATAATTTCCCTTCTAAAACGAAGATATGGTACAAAAGCGCTGGCCGTGTACATTGTACAGATTATGGTGTACAACTCTTACGTGCTGTTCCAATGTGCAGGTCCTGCCGTATCATTTCTCCGTTTTCAAGAGGAAGATATTAGGAAACTAATATTGGGACAAGAAGGACGGGGCCCCAGTACCTCTGGTTTAGATGTTCCTGTATTTTGTCAGGGCAGCATTTTCACGGTAAATTCTGCTGCTTCTAAAGGTAGGACTCAATAAAGAGTCTGTTCCAAAAGAGGAGTTAGGATGGACACTATATACTAAGGATGGACACTATATACTAAGGATGGACACTATATACTACTAAGAGACCAGCGACAACTCCAAGTGTGACAAAAGTTTAGATGGTCCCCTGTTCTATTCTACCTCCTTATACGCAACACATTCAAAATTCACGCCCAACCTGTTGTGAATTCAGTAAAATGAATAATTGTAACAACTGGTAGGTCACGTTGCTCCCTATACCCTTCCACATTATTTCATAAGGGGCGCCACATAACGGGCACTGAACTCTCCAGAAATAATTGCAATTTCCATCTTGGACTCCATCGCACATCGTATTTGGAAACCACCTGTATGTTCAAATGCTCATTTCACCACGTGTATTACACTACACCACATATTACACCTTGCTAAATTCCCCAAGGGGTGTACATTCAACAATTAGGGTCACTTTTCGGGTTTTCCTCCGCTTTGGTACCACTACGGCTCTCCAAATGTATCCTGACACATATGAAGGATTTCTTGCAAATTTGGCCTCTAAAAGACAAACATCCCTCTTTTCCTCTACTGTGCGCCCATAAAGCATTTTATATGCACATGTGGGGTACTTCTACACTCGGGAGAAATAGTTTTACACCTTTTTCGGGGTTATTTAATATATTATCCCTTGTGGCTTACAAAAATTAGGGGTAAAGTGACATTTATAGGAAAATTTTCACCTTTTTAATGTTTAGGGCCTAATTGGATCATTCACCTGTAGGGGCAAATACATATATTACACATTGCAAAATTCTCTAAGGGGTGTGTGTTCAAAAATTAGGGTCACTTTTTGGATTCTTATCTGTTTTATACCACTAGGGCTCTCCAAATGCATGTCAAACATTTCTGTCAAATTTGGCTTCTAAAAGACAAACCTCCCCCTTTCCTTTTACTGTGCGCCCATACAACATTTTATATACACATGTGGGGTACTTCTACACTCAAGAGAAATAGGTTTACACATTTTGGGGGGTTATTACATTTTTTTTATCCCTTGTGGCTATAAAAAATTAGGAGTAAAATGACCTTTATAAGAAAATGTTCACCTTTGTCCTATTTAAGCCCTAATTAAATCAAACACCTATATGGACAAATACTCATATTACACCTTACTAAATTCTCTAAGGGGTGTGCTTTCCAAAATGGTGTCACTTGTTGGGGTTCCGCTCTGTTTTGGTACCACTACGG
This sequence comes from Engystomops pustulosus, assembly GCF_040894005.1. NCBI lineage: Eukaryota > Metazoa > Chordata > Amphibia > Anura > Leptodactylidae > Engystomops > Engystomops pustulosus. The sequence continues at coordinate 248,034,988 of NC_092412.1, forward strand.
CTCTCCAAATGCATCCTGACACATGTAAAGGATGTTTGTCAAATTTGGCTTCTAAAAGGCCAACGCCCCTCTTTCCCTTCTGAGCTTCACTGCGTACCCATACAACATTTTATTTGCATGTGTGGGGCAATTTTATACTCGGGAGAAATGCTAGTACACATTTTTTGGGGTTGTTTCATCTTTAATGCCTTATGGGATACAAAAATTAGCCGTAAAAGTGACTTTTTTGGGAAAATGTCCATCTTTTTCCTTTTAGGGACCTAATTAAAGCAAACACCTGTGGGGGAAAATACACATATTACACCTTGCTAAATTCTCCAAAGGGTGCACTTTCCAAAATGGTGACACTTGTTGGGGTTCCCCTCTGTTTTGGTACCACTAGGGCTCTCCAAATGCATCCTGACACATGTAACGGATGATTGTCAAATCTGGCTTCTAAAAGGCCAAAGCTCCTCCTTCCCTTCTGAGCCCTACTGTGTACCCATACAACACTTTATATGCAAAAGTGGTGCAGTTCTGTGCTTAGGAGAAATAGTTTTACACATTTATGGGAGTTGTTTCATCTTTTATCCCTTGTGGCTTACAAAAATTTGGGGTAAAAGTGACTTTTTTGAGAACATTTTCACCTTTTTTCCCTTTTGGGGCCTAATTGAATCAAACACCTGTTTGGGCAAATACACAAATTACACCTTGCTAAACTCTCCAAGGGGTGTACTTTCCAGAATGGTGTCTCTTGTTGGGGCTTTCCTCTGTTTTGGTACCATTATGGCTCTCCAAATGCATCCTGACACATAAAAACTTTTTCAGCCATATTTACCCTGCAAAAACGAAACAACGCTCTTTCCATTCCAAGTGCCCCCCTGTGCCCGTACAGAAGGGTACAGTGACAAAATGGGCATTGGCATGCTCAGGAGGAATTGCCTTAAACATGGTAAAATGCATTTTCCTTTTTAACCCATTGTGAAGGTGCAAATTTTAGTGTTCAATGAATCTATTGTAAGATAAAATTACATTTCTGTAATTTCACTTTCATTTATCTTTCACCCTCATGAAACGCTCAAAGGGTTAACAAAATTCCCAAAGGTTGTTTTGAATATTTTGAGGGGTGTAGTTTCTAAAATGGTGTCATTTGTGGGGGTTTTCTATCATGTAGGCCTTATAAAGTCACTTCTAACTAAACTGACCCTCCAAAAGTAGGTTTTGATGATTTTCGTGAAAATCAGAAAAATTGCACCTAAAGTTATAAGCCTCCTAACATCCTAAAAAAAAGGAAAAGATGTTTGAAAAATGATGCCAAGTTAAAGCAGACATATGGAAAATGTTAGTTATCAAGTTATTTTAGTGATATGACTAACTTTCCAAAAAGTAGAAAATTTTGAATTTTGAAAACATTGTTTTTTTCAAAATTTTTGGCAAATTTCCATTTATTTCATAAATAAATACCAAACATATTGATTAAATTTCTCGACCAACATGAAGTACAATGTGTCACGAAAAAACAATCTCAAAATCAACTGGATATGTTAAAGTGTTCCAAAGTTATAACCACTTAAATAGACACATGTCAGATTTTAAAAAATGGGCCGTGTCAGGAAGGTGAAAAGTGGCTTCAGCGTTAAGGGGTTAAGAGGATCCCAACAGTTCAGGGAAGATGCACACCGCGGAAAATATAGAAGAGTGGTTGACCTAAGAACAATGCAGTACAGAATAGGCAAAATAGATAGTCAGAAAACAGGCAAAGGGTCAAGGAATCCAAAATAAATAAAGAAGTCAAGATAAGTGCCAGCAAGTTCCAAATAAGACTTATAGCAAGCACTTGTAAATTGACAGAGAAACATTTTATATGATAGTGAAGTGCCACTCCAGAAAACGATTGGAAGAGGCATTTGTCCATCATAGGTAACTTAACAGTTTGCATTTAATGAAGCCAGGAAAGGAGTAAAGAAATGGTCATACTAGCGAGGACATAACCTAAGAACAAAATCATCAATGCATCCTTAGTTGTACTTAGTGGACAGAGAATGGTGCTGAAGCCTGAATGAGCACAAATGTTACAGTGCAGCTATGGAGTATTGTAACTCGGGTTCAGTACAGGATAAGTAATGTCATTTATGTACACAGTGACTGCACCAGCAACAGAATAGTGAGTGCAGCTCTGGAGTATAACACAGGATGTAACTCAGGATCAGTACAGGATAAGTAACGTCATGTATGTACACAGTGACTGCACCAGCAACAGAATAGTGAATGCAGCTCTGGAGTATAATACAGGATGTAACTCAGGTTCAGTACAGGATAAGTAATGTCATTTATGTACACAGTGACTGCACCAGCAACAGAATAGTGAGTGCAGCTCTGGAGTATAACACAGGATGTAACTCAGGATCAGTACAGGATAAGTAACGTCATGTATGTACACAGTGACTGCACCAGCAACAGAATAGTGAATGCAGCTCTGGAGTATAATACAGGATGTAACTCAGGTTCAGTACAGGATAAGTAATGTCATGTATGTACACAGTGACTGCACCAGCAGCAGAATAGTGAGTGCAGCTCTGGAATATAATACAGGATGTAACTCAGGATCAGTACAGGATAAGTAATGTTATGTATGTATGTACACAGTGACTGCACCAGCAGCAGAATAGTGAGTGCAGCTCTGGAGTATAATACAGTATGTAACTCAGGATCAGTACAGGATAAGTAATGTCATGTATGTACACAGTGACTGCACCAGCAGCAGAATAGTGAGTGCGGCTCTAGAGTATAATACAGTATGTAACTCAGGATCAGTACAGGATAAGTAATGTCATGTATGTACACAGTGACTGCACCAGCAGCAGAATAGTGAGCGCAGCTCTGGAGTATAAGGGGGAGGGAAGGACAGCAATCCAAATCCTGCACGTTAGTTCATGTAGTTTGGTGCTCGCAGCCGAAGATCCTGGTACATGAATCTGTAGTTCGGAACATCAATGGAGGGAGCCACAGCACGCCAAGGTTTCCAAAGTATAAAGGCTTTATTTACATAAAAGGCATAGAGTATGCAACGTTTCGATTCGCAATGAATCTTTTTCAAGCATGCTTGAAAAAGATTCATTGCGAATCGAAACCTTGGCGTGCTGTGGCTCCCTCCATTGATGCTCTGGAGTATAATACAGGATGTAACTCAGGATCAGTACAGGATAAGTAATGTGAACTATGTACACAGGGACCCCACCTCGAGCAGAATAGTGAGTGCAGCTCTGGAGTACACAGTGACTCCAGCAGCAGAAAAGTGAGTGCAGCTTTATACAGGCTGTCACCAACTTACAGAGGACCCCTAGTTACAAACGGACCTCTCTGCCCACGGCGAGCTCTGGTGAGGCTTTCTGTATGCTGGTAATTTACTGATCAATATAATAGTTATCAAATGCGTCTGTAATGAAGCTTTAGTGTTAATCCTTGTACGCATGACAAACTAAATTGATAAAAATCCTACTGGCACAGGGACAATAAAAATATTTTGTCTGGGGTTACAGTTACAAAATGTACATGTTCCCAATTACATACAAATTTAACTTAAGAAGAAACATACAGAACCTATCTGTCATGGGTGCCCGGTGTCTCGGATTGCGGGCACACCCCTCTCTGTGGCGCCGTTCCCCCTGTCCCGAACTTACCTCTCCACGATTCGGCTCCTGTCCCGGCTAGGCCATGTGAATCCCCGCTCCCTAGGGTGCGCGCGCTGGCACTCGACAATTTAAAGGGTCAGCGCACCGCTAATTGGGTAATCCGGGTTTCCATAAAGACTGGTGGCTCCCATCATTCACCTCCATATCTTTGAGCTCCGTGCCTTTGTGAAAGTCTCCCTGCGATATTCCTGTTCCCGTGCTCCTGTGTGTTCCTGCATTCCCGTTCCCGGGTTCCTGCATTCCTGTTCCGTGCTCATATGTATTCCTGCGTTCCTGTCCCCATGCTCCTGTGTGTTCCCGTTCCCATCTGCATTGACCTCCTGTTGCTGACTCGGATTTGGACTTTGACCTTACTTCCCTGCTGCCTGCCTTGACCCTGTGCCTGAACTGTGCTACGAGACTGTCATCTACTAAGGTACCTCGACCTCGGCTGCCACCGTGGGCTAGTCGCACCTGTGGAACGACCTGGTGGTATCCTGCTGCAGCAAGACCCTACCGCTTTGCTGCGGGCTCTGGGTGCCAGGTGACCAGGTGCCACTTAGACTCTGGTCCCTGGTGTAGGCTAGTACCACCTCCCGCTGTGATCCAGAGGGTCCACTTATCCCGAACCCTGACACTATCTTGTATGTAACCAGAGAACTGCCTGTATTAATCTTCTTTAAAAGTCCTTTTTTTTTTTATAACTACCAGCATATATTTATTTTAATTGTTGATATCCCTTCATTCTGTACATTCATTGATCTAGGATTTTTCCTTTTAATTGTTTCTAGCGTCCCATAAAAGAAATTACTGTTACCCAGAATAAAAAAGGCAGCACGCAGTAAAAATATAGTAACGATACATTTAATTTAAGCCAGATATTTTCCGATATCCAATCCCACATATCAGTGTCAGGTTCCTATAGAAATATACAGGAATGAGAGGAATGCTACTCTCAGCACCGTGTTATAGTAGAGTCTAGCGCCAGTTAGCTCCCGCTGTAAAGTGCACAGTCTGTCCTCCATAAAACGAGACTACGTTATGTGAAGATGCGAAAAACAAAACCTCCATTAATTAAGGTTAAATGCCATAAATCTGAGCCCCTCCGAGGGAATCAGTTCTTGAGTTTAAGAGGTTTGTAGTAGTGGCTAGATAACAGAAATATATCAGAATACTGATGACGTCTATATAAAAACTGGACAAAAGATGTAATAATAATAAATTCTTTATTTATATAGCGCACACAGATTACGCAGCGCTGCACAAAGTTTTGCCAAATCGGTCCCTGTCCCTAATGGGGCTCACACTCTACCAGTATGCTTTGGAGTGTGGGTGGAAACCGGAGGACCCGGAGGAAACCCGCGCAAACACGGAGAGAACATACAAACGCTTTGCAGATGTTGAAAACTTCTTATGCAGTAAGTGGCCATTTAAACATAAAACATCGAGTGAGGTACAACGAGATTCACCCCATCATTTTTTTGTAAAGTTGGTTAAGGTTCAAATCATCTTTTTGGGTTCTTTGAAGATGATGCATTTATAATTTTTACCCAACCAAACTGCATTAGGGAAAAAGTGCATACAGTTCTGAAACCAGGAAAAATCATCAGTAAGTGTTGAGTTTTTAATGCTTTTTTTATGCCGTAAAGGGGGGGGGGGAGCAAAAATTTGGGATTAGAAAGGTAAAAATTTCGCACAGTAATTTGCGACAAAGCTTCCAGAAATGGATTCCCAAATTATACATTTGTCGTCAAATTTGTCTGAAAGAGCAGAAAATCCCCCATCACAGATGTAAACAAGGACTAAAGTTGGGCCATATGTAACGTGCACCTACCTTAGGAATGGAAGACAGAGGTATCTGGAGAGTGGAGACGCATGGGTGCAAGCCGTGCGTCTAGCCGGAAGGGGAACAAGCAAAAAAGAAAGGGCACAGCCCTAGTGTGATACCGTAAGGGCGAAATGGATAAAAAAGAAGATAAAACTCTCACCTGGAGTTAGGTGAAAGTAAGCCTTGAAGCAATAGTGCCAACCAGTCCTTGAGAAGTCCACGTTGAACCCAGGCCAGTGACCCCCGGGTGACGGCAGAAGGAGTTGCAGAAGCCTGTAAAGGAGGAGTGGGTTACGGACCGGCGCTCTAGCATCCAATGAGTAGTTGGAGCCTCGTGAAAATTTTAAACTCTTTATTATAGACTTGCGACGCTATTCGGCTTGAGGCTCCAACGACTCATTGGATGCTAGAGCGCCGGTCCGTACCCCCACTCCTCCTTTACGAGCTTCTGTAAATACCTTAGGAATGGGAGGGCGAATGTAACAAACTTTAACAGGGTACTTACTATGTTTACTTTAGTGTCCGCCACTGGGAGACGTGGTCATGTGATCACCGGGCAGCAGGACTTGGGACTTCCTCTTACGTCCCATGTCCTGATATCTTCCAGCAGATCGAAAGGGTCTGTTCAGTCATTACCCCCTCATAAAAACCACTCCAATATACATCACGGGTCCTACTGCCCACGTGGCTCCGGGCGGAGATCTTAAAACTTTATAACCATATAATAGGGGTGACCTAATTAAGGTTTTCGACTCGTCCTGCTAAATTTTGAAACAAGTGGACACATTTTTTAAGCGTCAGTTACCCAATTGAAAATGTGCGTAAATTTCACAATCAGGTTTGGCAACGTCGATTTCGACTTGCATGTCATGAGTCAACGGCTTCACATTTGATTTCGCCAAGTGAACATCCCCTAAGAAACGCAGGACAGGTTTAACCGAAAAGTTAACATTCACTACAAGCGAACAGAAATTGTGAAGACGGAGACAAACTGAAGCACAAAGTACATTTACAAAAAGTGTCAGAAAACCCCTTTAAGGAGAGTTCAGTGCACGATGGAAGAGAAACTTCGGGGTTATTTCAGTTACTGCTTTATGACACACCAGATCTATGTATATATAAACGCTTTTCAATTTGTAGTAAAAGCTGCAAACTATTAGGTTTCCATGGAAACAACAACAATTGGAAAAAGTTTGAATATACTTAGCAGTTTTATTTTTTTTATTTGTAGGAGGCTTCACCTTGTTTCACCTCCGAGATGTCACATCGCGCTTCAGTTTATCCTTTTGTTTTCGTATTCCCGCTTTTAGCTGGAACTCTGCCTGACCTGACCCTGTGCATGTACGACCACAATTCCGCCTTGGAAATACTGTGTGTGGAAGGACAGCAGATTTTTTTTTGTAGACAAGTTTTAACATTTTGAAAATTGCCCTTTACTTTGAGTTTCCTGTTTTATCCCTAAGCCAAATCGAGAAGTGATACAAGGGGCTCCCCCTCTACATCAGAGGCATGTCTATGACACATTTGTGGAATATATACCAAAAATGTCTGCTCTAAAATGAGCACATTCGGACCCCTTCTCTTGTCTAACCCTTTCTACTAACAATCAAATCCAGAAGATCATGGTACGGAAACTACCAAGCTCTCCGAGTGCTCTTGTTTCTGTAACTCCCTGCAGATGTTACAGAAACTGTGTAAAACGATAGGGCACATTTACTTACCTGGTCCCTGCGCGATCCCCGATCCGAAATGTCCGACGAGGATGAAGTCTGCCGGGATTCACAACCAGCGTGCGCCCGATATCCTGCATGTGTCGCTTCCCCGCTCAGGTCCGCCTGAATTGACCTTCTTCTTCCTGGTGCATTTAAGTGCTTGGGCTTGCGACACAATTTTAAATGTTAAATCTCGCGCGTTGTCCGAATCAGTCGGACACAATGGGGCAGATTTACTTACCCGGTCCATTCGCGATCCAGTGGCACGTTCTCTGCGGTGGATTCGGGTCCGGCCAGGATTCATTAAGGCAGCTCCTCCGCCGTCCACCAGGTGGCGCTGCTGCGCTGAAGAGCATCGGAACTCACTCAAGTTCACCGGCCTATTCCTAGTGAAGGTAAGTGCAAGCTCCGCGACCTTTTTTTTTTTTTAAACGCGGCGTTTTTTCCGAATCCGTCAGGTTTTCGTTCGGGCCACGCCCCCTGATTTCCGTCGTGTGCATGCCAGCGCCGATGCGCCACAATCCGATCGCGTGCGCCAAAATCCCAGGGCAATTCCGGGGAAACCGGCGCAAATCGGAAATATTCAGGTAACACGTCGGGAAAACGCGAATTTAATTCCAATCTACTCCTCTCTCCATTGCCCTAAAAAGTTGTGTCAGAATCCACAATCCAGTTTTGTGAATTCGATTTCGACATCTGGATTTAGTTGTCATGAAGTGGGATACGCAGGACAACAGCTTGGAAGGGTAGTATTATGTTTGCTATGCTGATGGTGGGAGTCCCACGGGTGACATTTTTGGCGTAGTATCACAAGGATGAATACCAAATATCAGGAGTCCCAAATGGACACCTACTTCCATTCAATGACTTCTAGGGGCACAGATGGGACATTTAGACAATTAGAAGCATAAATATCAAAGTTACTCTCCATTATCCACAATCCTTTCTGGGTTATCCTTTGTATAATTCATTAATTAGAGATTGTTGGGGTTCTGCATCCAAGCCGTGCACCGATGAGGTAGTATTAGTCAAGTGTACAGAGTTGGAATGAGACGCTTCGACAGGTAGTTCTCAAGATGCATGTCTGCTTTTTATGTTTTTCACTTGTTCTCTTTGGGGAATTTTAGATAAAATGACAGAGAATGTGTCATGTATTTCATTCACATTGCATTAATTAGGATGACGTATGTCCAGTATAAACATAGCAGACAAGCAGTTTGTGGGTCCACTGTACCACGTAACCAGGTTTTTGCTTCACATACCTTAACATATCTTGAGTTTCAGGCAGGAACAAGGATAAACCCTTCCACAAGGGTGAGAAGCCCCAGGGATAAACCTTTTTGGACAGCCATAAGGATTAGGGTCTAGCCTCCTTTTGGATAGAAAGCTCAGAATACTGCTGCAAAACAAAGGTTTATTTGGAGCATGGCATGAAATGGGGTGTTCCGGGGTGCCGAGACTCCCTGAATTCCACGACAGGCCATGTCTGGTCGGAGCCTCTTGGTGTATCCAGTGCAACCTGCAGGGCTGACATCAATGGTCTCTGAATGCTAAGCCCCTACTAGGAGTTCCACAGCAAACTGGATGGGCTAAATACATGACTGACTATTGTAGTGAGTCAAGATTTTTTTGAAGTGGATGGTAGGATATCTGACATTGGATGACCAGTGCTTGATGTATAAACTTGGCCACAATAGGTAGGTTCAGTTTTGGAGAACGTACTCATCCACCTACTGTAGGTTCATCTCTTCTACCAAACCTAAGATGGAACTTTATGTGCTTTATCATCACAGTATGATGACAGCTTGACATGTTCCACCTGAACTGGCTCTTCTGAAGAGTCTGTAGCAAGAGGCATGGGGCATATCATTACTGGGGAGGGCTGCATGGGGCATATCATTACTGGGGGAGGGCTGCATGGGGCATATCATTACCGGGGGAGGGCTGCATGGGGCATATCATTACCGGGGGAGGGCTGCATGGGGTATATCATTACTGGGGGAGGGCTGCATGGGGCATATCATTACTGGGGGAGGGCTGCATGGGGCATATCATTACTGGGGGAGGGCTGCATGGGGCATATCATTACTGGGGGAGGGCTGCATTGGGCATATCATTACTGGGGGAGGGCTGCATTGGGCATATCATTACTGGGGGAGGGCTGCATGGGGCATATCATTACCGGGGGAGGGCTGCATGGGGCATATCATTACCGGGGGAGGGCTGCATGGGGCATATCATTAGTGGGGGAGGACTGCATGGGGCATATCATTACTGGGGGAGGACTGCATGGGTCATATCATTACTGGGGGAGGACTGCATGGGTCATATCATTACTGGGGGAGGACTGCATGGGGCATATCATTACTGGGGGAGGGCTGCATGGGGCATATCATTACTGGGGGAGGGCTGCATGGAGCATATCATTACTGGGGGAGGGCTGCATGGGGCATATCATTACTGGGGGAGGGCTGCATGGGGCATATCATTACTGGAGGAGGGCTGCATGGAGCATATCATTACTGGGGGAGGGCTGCATGGGGCATATCATTACTGGGGGAGGGCTCCATGGGGCAATTCGAGTCAATACATTTCCCCTGGTTTTTGTGGTAAAAAGGTGGCTTATACTCGAGTATATACGGTACTACAAAACCGAGCTACGGGAAATAAATAGTGCGGGAGACCCTTTAAACTATGTAAAACAGGGAAACAGGCTTGAGGCAAGAACACTGTGGTCCGCTGTGTGCTGTACGACGCACGCAGAGCTAGAGACGTTCGAGGGCAATGTGCCTTTGGCTCAAACTGTTCACTTGTTCCCTCTCTGTAATTTCCCCAAATTCATCCCATCATGTGATTACCCGGTGAGGACATTTCGTACACACACAGTGCACCTAAGGGGAGAAGAGTTTTGTGCTTTGATCTGTGGGACGTAGTAGCGGATCCCTCGTATACATTATGTAAGATTCCGACATCCTTCCCGTATGCCGGTGCTTTACCTGTGAGCCAATCCCGTAACAGCACATCTCCGTCACCCCTTATAGTAACGTCACCACGACTGCCGCTATACACAGGGTGCCGGGGAGAGAAGGAGCCATTGTCCCGACACACCGCCAGCGGTCACCTGATGGAACGTCATGTTTCGGTGACTCGGTTAACCCTATGAGGGTCGGAAAGGATGAATCCAACACACGTTTATTTTCTCTAAATGTAATAGCATCGGCAAAGTTATCAGTTTTCAACTTTGAAAAAAAAATGTTGTGCCCTGAATACCATGAATAATAAAATAAAGTTTTAATATAAATCTATGTATAAATATACAATGTGGCTATGTTAACCCCTTACTGGACATCGTTGTATGTATGCGGAGCTGGTGTGGGTGAGGGGCACATCATGACGCTGTCTGGATACTACCGTATATAGTGACATTTTACAAGATTTACTTAATGTACCTGTTATTGCAATGCGTCCAATTCTGGTCCCTCCATTAGCTAAGAGCATTGTATGGCAGCATTATTATATATGCTAGCTAGTCATACTGTATCTAGGTACTTTATAGTAGTCTGTGAACACTGTATGGCAGTATTATTATATATGGAAGGTAACTAGTCATACGGTACTATCTGGGAAATTCGTAGTAGACTGTGAGCAAAATATGGTAGCATTATTATATATGGTAGGTAACTAATCATACAACACTATCTGGATATTTCATAGCAGTCTGTGAGCACTATATAGCCGTATTATTATATACGATAGATAACTAGTCATACGGTACTATCTGGGTACTGATATTTGGGGTACTTTCTAAGTCTTTCCATCCTGCTTTTTCCACAGTATACAACCAAAAACTATGCCTCCGCCTGCCAATATATAACTATATGGAAGTATTATGCCATCACTATAACTACATGGGAGTATTACACTATCACTATAACTATATGGGAGTATTACACTATCACTAAGACTATATGTGAGTATTACACTATCACTATGACTATATGGGAGTATTATGCCATCACTATAACTACATGGGAGTATTACGCTATCACTATGACTATATGGAAGTATTACGCCATCACTATAACTACATGGGAGTATTACGCCATCGCTACAACTACATGGGAGTATTACGCTATCACTATAACTACATGGGAGTATTATACTATCACTATATGGGAGTATTACGCTTTCGGTATAACTATATGGGAGTATTACATTATCACTATAAAGCTGTATTAAAGGGCTTTTCTGGAGGTAAAAATAAGTGCCACACCCGAGCGTGGGTAGCGTGTGGTACTGCAGGTCAGCGGTGTAGAGATGAGTGAATCTTAGTGTAATACTACAGTCATGGCCATAAGTTTTGAGAATGATACAAATGTTAATTTTTATAAGGTCTACTGCACCAGGTTTTATAATGGCAATTTGCATCTACTCCAGAATGTTATAAAGAGTGATCAGCTCAACAGCAATTCATTGCAAATTCAATATTTGCCTAGAAAATGAACTTTTTCCCCCAAAACACATTTCAACTTCATTGCAGGCGCCTTAAAAGGAGCAGCTAACATGGTGTCAGTGATGTCTCCAGTAACACAGGTGCGGGGGCTGAGGAGGACAGGGCTGGGGGACAATCTGTCATGATTAAGTAAGAATCACACCACTGGACACTGTAAAAGGAGGCTGGTGCTTGGCATCATTGTTTCTCTTCTGTTATCCAAGGTTATCTCTAAAGAAACACGTGCAGTCATCATTGCTCTGCACAAAACTGGCCTAACAGGGGAGAGTATCGCAGCTAGAAAGATTGCACCTCAGTCACCAATCTATCGCATCATGAAGGAATTCAAGGAGAGAGGTTCCATTGTTACCAAAAAGGGCCTAAAAACGCCACGTGTGTCTTCACCCAAAGGTGTTTCAGCTTCAGGATTGGGCTCCCAGCAGTGCAGAGCTTGCTCAGGAATGGCAGCAGCAGGTGTGAGGCATCTGCACGCACTGTGACACTGTGGAGACTCATGGAGCAAGGCCTGGTGTCCAGGAGGGCAGCAAAGAAGCCACTTATCTCCAGAAAAAACATCAGGGACAGACTGATATAATGCAGGAGGTACAGGGAGTGGACGCTGAGGACTGGGGGAAAGTCATTCTCTCTGATGAATCCCCTTTCCGATTGTTTGGAACATCTGGAAAACAGTTTGTTGGGAGAAGACAAGGCGAGCGATCCCACCAGTCTTGTCTCATGCCACCTGTAAAGCCTCCTGCAACCATTCATGTGTGGGGCGGCTTCTCAGCCAAGGGAATCGGCCTAAAAACACCTCCATGATAAAGAATGGGACCAGAATGTCCTCCAAGAGCAACTTCTCCCAACCCTCCAGGAGCAGATGGTGATGAGCAATGCCTTCTCCAGCATGATGGAGCACCTGCCATAAAGCAAGGGGGAGAACTAAATGGCTCAGGGAACAGAACATAGAGATTTTGGGTCCATGGCCTGGAAACTCCCCAGATCTTACTCCCATTGAGAACTTGTGGTCAATCATCAGGAGACGGGTGGACAAACAAAAACCAACAAATTGTGACACGATGCAGCAGTGATTGTGCAGGAATGGACGGCGATCAGTCAGGATCTGGTGCAGGAGGTGATTGAGAGCTGCCAGGGAGAATTGCAGAGGTCCTGAAGAAGAAGGAGAGGTCCTGCAGATACTGACTGGCTGCAGTAACCAGAGGGCAACAGATCATGTGACAATATAATATTTGTGTCATTCTCAAAACTTATGGCCATGACTGTTAAGCACTACCCATGGCCAGGAGATGAGCTATTTTTGGAAGAAATCAGTCATGTTTTTCAACTATGGACAACCCCTCTTAGTGCCTCAGTTAAAGGGGTTTTCCAGGTAAGATACCATTGCTGTGCTATCTCTAGGTAGGTCAGTACAGGTGACTAGTTTATAGTCAGATTTGGAATCCGCTCCATCCATAGGTCGCCCCAGATGACTGCAGACACCCACCTATCTTCCTCCACTGCAGATACTGGGGAGCTGGACCATGTCCTGCCCTATCCTGCAGAATGGTGAATGCCGCTCTGAAGTCTCTGCATAGTGTGACAGAACAACCCCCCTACAGGTATATTAGGTGGTATAACCCGGGTATTGCTCTATCACTGCGCCCTATTTATACCATTTACCAACAACCCTGTAAATATCAACCCCACCTCCTGCCTTCAAACGCCCCCGACCGCGCCGCCCTCCCTCACCCTCCGCGTCTAATAAACACGAAATTTACATAAACTCTGTGTGTATCGCGCCCTCCTCTCACCGTTTATTTATTTATAACCCCCCTCCCTCTCCCGTTTTTCTTGTTCCATTCTAAAACCCCGCCCACTAAATCATGTGACCCTCCCTTTTTTCTCTCTCATTAACCGCCTTGACCAGCAGAAGCAGCAACACGTAAACTCCTCCTCCCACTGCTTGACGTCACCGCGCATCCGGGGGACTTTGCACTTGATTGACAGTCGCCGTGGTAACGCGCTCATCTGGCCGCCATTTTGTCGGTCGTTTTTTTTTTCTCTCTCTTTTTAATCTATCCAATCTTTTCCCGCCTAAATGTTCTGAGGTAAATTTTTATATAAAGGCGCGAAGTGAGTTTGTGTGCGTAGAATTTTTTTTTTCTTTTTTATTAAAAAAAAAAAAAAAAAACACAAATGATGAGGTGTGGTGAATTGTCTCCGGCCGCAGTGTGTGGTGTTTGTTAGTTATGGCGGTGTCGGGCTCGGTGTCTCCGGTGGCGGCCGGTGTGTGAGGAGAATGTGGAGGCGGCGGTGGTTTCCCTGTCGTCCTCCCTCCTCCTCCTCCTTCTCCCGCCTCCTCCGTCTTCCCTCCTCCTCCCTCCGCTCCGCAGCTTTGGAAACGCGCGCCATTTTGTGACTCCCCTTCCCCCCTCCCTTCCTTCTCCCTCCATCCTGTATACGGCCGGGACCCGAGGAACAACCGCCGCCTCCTCCTTCCCCTCCAGTGGCAGCAGTAACTGGCAGCAGTAGCGGCGGACCGTGTGGGATCTCTGCCCCGGGATATGAGCGGCAGTGTCCGGGAGAGCAGGCGGGGAGAGCTGGGGATGCTGAGCGGGAGGGCAGTGTGAGGAGACCGGCTCATCAGCAGCACCATCCCCGCCACTGCCAGGCCCCGGACACCGCCGATGTGACTGGAGAGCTGCGTCGTGTGGCGAGCAGCAGAGGAGGACACGGGTAAGACCCCCATTACCTGCTTATAGATTGGGGTCCCCCCCCAGCCATGACATTACCCCGGCCTCCTCAGGAGACTCGGCACGGAGGGGGTTAATCATAGTGCTAATAACAATCAGTATAATAATGGGGGGCTGTGGGTGTGGCCAGTAGCCCCCTGATGTATATACCTCAGCTGTGCCCCCCCCCCCCCCCATTGTCAGTCTCTAAATATCTATGTATATACATGTATCTGTGTGCGATCCGGCATTTGCACGTTCGCCGATGGCTGACGTTGGCTGTGATTTTTTTTTTTTCCTCCTTTTTCTTCTCTCGGTTCTATGATTCAGCATGGTGACAGAGCTGTCATTTGCTCTGACTCAGTCCGTATAGGATCACATGTGCGGCTGGGATGCATAGGATGTATATAAGGGGGGGGGGATGCAGGTCCGGGAAGGGGGAAGGTTTGTTTATATCGCGGTGATGGGGGTTAATATTGATCTATACACCCCCCCCCCCCCCCTTCTCGATGCAATGTACATATTCTGTGTTGTGGGACTACAAGCACCAGTATAACCCTGATGGATGGTAATAGGAACTTGCACCTGATGTTGCTATAGAGCAGACGTCCCGATACGAACTTGCTGGGAGTTGTAGTGGCGACACGTGTGGTGCCGTCATATGACGCTGCGTGTGGGGTAGTTTAGCGTGTTGCATGCATCGTTGCGATGTGTTGTTTGGGGCTTCGGAGGCTCCGGTTGCTTTGTTTATAAACTATGGGTTGTCACCCCTCAACCCCCTTAAGCCCAGCACATCCTAAAGCTCATTGGTTCTTACTTATGGTCATAATTTATGCCAAAAAGTTTGCACCAAATGAAAACAGGTGTGTAACGTCCGACAGTGGAACACGTAACCCGGTGCCGATTACATGTGTCGTCCAAAAGACCTCGTGTCTTAAAGGGTTATCCCAACCCGAAGCCTTTATCACCTAGAATGTAGATCGGTAGTGGTCCGGTAGCTCCGGTTTAATATAATCCCCCCTTTGCTTGTGAGTCATGGGGGTTCCGATAGTCAGATCTCAACTAATGCACTGAATAAATGCCTCAAGGTCGGGAGACCCCTTTACCGGACTTGTGGCAGATGAAACAAAGTTCTGAAACTTTTTTTTTTTTTCCCCCTCATTCTTAGACGAGTTTAGATGTTTACATCCAGGAGACTGAATGCCGGATCTAGGCTACTCGGAGCTTGGGGTTTGTTACTATGTATTAGTCTGCTCAGTGCTAATAAAAGAAAGTCTAAATATGTTTCCAGTCCTGGATCCCAGGGTGGGAGCGATGCTCTGCGAAGAAACCTTGTAACAATCGTAGGGCTAGGTCAAGGCTTTGCAGGTTGTAGACAATGTTTCCAGCCAATGACAAGTAGCAGTTTCCATCATCTGGAGGAGTTGAAGTTTTATAAAGTTTCAAAATTGAAAGGTTTATTGACGTCAAGTCGTGCAGGGTTAAAGGGGTTGTCTGGGACTCGGTGTGGAGCTGAGTCTTTGTACCCCATCACTTTGTGTGGCCGGTGTCCTAATGCCTTGGATTACTGCTATCATGGGACTACACTGCGCTGTAATACCAGGCACAGCCACTAGCAGAAGTACAGT